>NC_056732.1:734661966-735301966 GCF_019279795.1 Protopterus annectens
GCATTATATGCATATTGCTGGGTACATCAAAATCTGAATTATTGGCACAGGGATTATTCATCTGTAATTGGTAGTTGTAATTTGTCACCAAGACCTTAGGAGAGTGTAAGCAAGCAAGAGCGAAGCTGAAAATTTGTGGTCCTCCAGAGGCGAGGAGAGGGGCAAGGGTAGAATCTGAAAAGCTAACCGAGCGAGTTGGTCCCAGAAGTTAGCATGTCAAGTGATATGCCTCATAAAAAAATACTTGCATTGTGCTTGTCTGAAAAGATGTTTTGAGATGGGATCTAAATGTGTCCTATTTAAAAATTCCTCAGAAAGGTAGGAAGGGATTCTTAGAGTTTAGCAGCTGAGGTGGAAAAACAGCATAGTTTGGTTATGGGGGGTTGTAGTGCAAGGATCGTCTGATAGAGTTTTCTGAGGTTGTGAAAGAAGTTTTGAAGTTTAGTAGTTATTGTTGAGTATGTTTCAAGGTACTTAAGTTTAAAGGGTTATGTTTCTGGAGAGAGTTCAGTTTTGTGTGTGACTGTGAATCACTTGGCTTTGAAGAGAGTGAGGCATTGATGGTCTTCAGCTGGGGAGTTGTGGATGAACCAAAAACTGAGCTGGACATGGCTTGAAGTGTAGATGTTCTTCATTAGATCACTTTTGGAGTAGTCCTTACATATGGGACATATCCTGCCAGTGATTCCATATGTTCAGTCAGTCTACAAAGTTTCGGCACCTTCCTCATGTGCTGAACTTGCCAGTATACGTAGAGTGTACTGATGTGCCAAAACTCAGAACTTCCTTGCTGGTAGTATGTGAATGCAGACTTTTGTCATGGTTGCGTTTAGTAATCTGTACAGTTGGCTTCATCTTCAGTCTCTTCAGGCAGATATGTTTTCTGTTGCGGACTCTTCTCATTTCTTTAAAAAAAAAATTGTGAGTAAACTTCATGTTTGTGTCAGAAAGGGGAAGTGTGATTGTGGATGCCAAGTATCAGACAAAGGCTCCCACCCTAACTGTTTAGGGGCTGAATATGAGGGGCTGAATATGATGTCATCTTGTGTATTACCTGTCATTTGTTTGCTCTGAAGATGGTTTGAAGTAGGGTAAACTCCCACTGCATTTATTAGAGAACAGGCAACTCCAGAATTTGACATATGTATCCATGGTGTCAGCCTCTGCTTTTCTGGACTTCTCCCCTCAGGTTAAAGAGAAGAAAAAAAACTTCAAGAGAGGTGATTGACTATAACTGTACATTCTCCTTATGGTTGGTCTGTGACTGACCATTTTGATGAGGTGCGTTCACATCTCCTGGACTATCTTCTGTTTCTTCTTGCCCTCTAGTGTATCCCCTTTCTAGGTTGCTATGGCTCTGGACACCTGCACATCTAGCCAGACTGAATGGCTGTGTGAGTCAGCTAGGAAAGAAGAAACAAGAATCATTTTATGTGAGAATGAGGGAGGTATCCGCCAACTGTTAGGGGAGCGCATTGAAGGCTCACTTATGGAGGTCAAGCCTGTGGCTTCAACTCTGATGACCACACATCTGGACATCTCAAGGAAACTTGGGCTTTAGAACTCTACTTGCTAAACCCATGTATCAGAGTTCCTTTATATATTTTGAGTAACACTGGAAAACCTTAGCCAACCTTCCTAACTCTGACTTAGTCTAATGTTATGGACATGCTTAACTCCACCTCTAAGGTGGATAAACATTCAGTTTAATTGTGGCTACAGTGCTGTGGATGCTGTCTGTCTCCAGGGCAGCTGTAGTTGGTACATTTATCAAAAGGCAAGTTACAGTCCCTCACTGTGGATGTGAAAGTTCAACTGTTAAATGCCCCACTGGACAAGGACTTCTCATTCTGTAAAGCTTCTGCTGACATTTTCGAAAAGCTAGAAGAGAGAGGAAAACTCATGCTGGGTGTCAGTTTTTCTCATCTCCATTTCCTACATTTTCGAGGAACTGTCCCTTCAACCCAGGTTTATTTTTATAAACTCTTCAAAGCTAGTCATCAGACATTTGGGAAGAGTCACTCTTGTCGGTCCTGGGAGAGGGAACAGGAAAGGCTTACTTGTTTTGTCAGACTTGTGCCCATTGCTGGGAGAGCTGCTGTTGCCATTAATAACAATGTTGGCCCCATTTTTCCTGTCAGAAAGGAAAATAAAACTAAACTTGCATCTACTCCTTAAATTTCCTCAGACAGGAGTAGTTTATTGAGTCTGACTCTGGGTTTAATTCAGTCTATTGTTTCTTCTTCTTAGATGGTTTCTGGTAAAAGAAAGAGGGATACCTCTTTTACTGAAGAGATTCGAGATTCTAAATATGAACAGGAGGAAGAAGAAATGACAGATACACAGCTTTCTCCTAAGTTTTCTGGTTCATGCTTTGGAGAACTCAGTTTCTGATTTCACTCTGTGTGGGTTCCTCTTTCTGTGAGACTGTTTCAAGAATGTGCCAGTGTTTTCAGTGGGAAAACACTGAGGTTTCTCAGTCCTGCAGAAAATACTGTGAGCTGTTACAAAAGGCATTCCCAGAACTTTCACTCATTCCTCCAATTCTTTCAGCTTTGGAGGATGTGTATCATTGCCTGCAGTTTTACTGATAGCTTGCTTCTACTAAAAAAGTAGATAGAATTGTATAAAGTTCCTCATTCCTTCAACTTTTTATACACTCGTCCAAAACCTGACCCAACATGTATAGCTTCAGTTAATCCTACTGCTGATAAACATTTCATTAATTCCAGTTCTACTCTTTCTGACTAGATGGGATGATTATTGATATGTATGGGGAACGTGTTTCTGAAACTTTGATTTTCAGAATTTTGAATTGTCAGGCTCATATGTTCAAGTTCATTCTGACCAATTGTGAAAGTGCGAGGAAAACTCTGCTTTAAATTATCTAGGTTCTTCCATTTTACAGGTACACCTCATTGTGTACAAATGTGTACGCGACTCAGCTGTTACTTCCAGGACTATGGCCACTGGTACTCTTTTGAAGCAGTTTGTCTGCCTGCATTCTCAGAACCACCCAGATGATGTGAAAATGATATTTTAAATTTACCTTTTAATAAAGATTAGTTTTTGGTTCCTCTGCTGCAGAGGTTGTCAAAATGTGTAATGAAAGGGGTAAGTTAATACAAGGAAACTCTAGGGTTTTTCAGCCCTCCTTTTCCAGATTTTCTAAGGAATTTTCAAATCCTTCATCCAATTTCAGCAATTAAATAAAAAATAAAAAAAATAAACTATCTTACCAAAATTTAGGTAAACAGACGTCTTGCAGGGGAGTTCCAAAAAGAATTCAGGAACCTCCCCCCAAAACCAAGGAAAGTCCAGCAAGTCAGAATGACCATTTAAGGGACCTTGTCCCTCTCCACAATGCCAACAGACTCCTTTCTATTCCAGAAAGTCTGAATCACCACTTTTCTCAAGCTTACAGATGGCACTGGGAGGAAATACTTCCTTTCTATGGGGTAATTCCTCAACCACTAGATCAGACTCCTTATTTTCTCCCTGCTCGTGAAAGCATGCTGTCTCAGCGTGTGGTAGAACCAGTTTCTCCTCCTTCCCATGTTGGAAAGTTTTTTATTCAGGTGTTTGTTTTTAATGCCAAATAAAGAATATGCTGGAGACCAGTACTGAATCTGTCTTTCCTAAACCTATTTGTGATCATGCCAAACTTCAAAATGCTTTCACTTTACAACCTGTTACTTCTACTTTCTCATTTTTAGTTTTTCTGGTTTTACAATATTTGAGTAAGTTGCTATCCTGTGGCCTTTCTTATTCCTCCATCAAGGTTAATTTATTGTCCATTTCAGCATTTATGTCCATGGATCTTCCTCTTCCAATGCATTCTCATATCAGAATGTGTTTGAAAGGAGGTTTGCATAAAAGGCCTCCACCTGTCCTTGGAATCTTACTTACTTTTGTATTAGTGAAGTCAACACTTGCTCTATTTCCACCAATTAATCTGCCTGTCTTGAGGTTCTTAACATGGAAAACTGTTTAACTGATTTCTCTGACCACTGCAAGAAGAGTATCTTCGTTGCTAGCTGTTGTAGTGAGCCAACCTTATCTCATTTTCTGGAGAGACAGGGTTTCTTTGAAAACTAATCTTTATTTTATGCCTAAAGTGGTATTCAGTTATTCTTTAAAGCAAACTGTCCATTTCCCCCTTTTTTCCCTGAACCTAAAAGTGAGGGTGAAAGGATTCTCCATACCTTGGATATCCACAGACAACTCTGGTACTGTCTTGACAAAACTAAATCTTTCACATCTTCTGATCAGTTGTTCATTTTTATTTTCAGATGGTTGTCTCAGGCTGTTACTTTTTGTTTGTACTCATCACAACAAAACTGTTCCAGGTAGGGTCAAGACCCACACTTCCAGGCCATGTCTTCATCTGTAGCTTTTTGGAAAGAGTTTGATTTTAGAAGTATTCTAGAAGCAGCAACTTGGTCCTCCTTGCATACATTTACAAAGCATTACAACTTCAATTCCTTCTCTAGGTTTAGATCAGGTTTTGATGGGACCATTCTTCAGGGGCTCCTGGACCCTTTTCCCTTCTACCTCCCAGATGCAAGTTATGGTAATCTGCCCATATAAGCTAAGACTACTGCAGTTGTGATCAGAATGATGAATATAGTGCATTTGTGTAAGTAAACTTAGCATAACAGTAAATGTTAAAATGATCACAGCTGCCATAGCTGCTCCATTCATCTTGTTTTTTGGTGAGCTGTTTATGCTAGGGTGTGGACACTTACTTTTTTGTTGTTCCTAGCATTGTCCTTTCAGGGCTCGGTCTCCTTTTCTCTGTTGGCATGAAACAACTGAAGGGCTTGGCACCAAAACCTGTCTTTTTTTAGTCAGCAAACCCAGAGCTGACTAACTGGGCACATGGAAGAATCCCTAAAGCTTTGAAAGCTGGCCAGCTGTTATATCCTTGGCAGGATATAACCCATATAGCTAAGCCTACTGCAACAGTGATCATTTGAGTGTCTACTGTTATGGTAGGTTTACTTACATAACTGTTCTGTCAAAGGTTCGATTGTAAGTCAATATGGGCAAGAGAATTCACATTACAGGTGTGTACTGTACCAGAATCGAAACAAACTGCAACCCTAATTAACATGTCTGACATTACTGCAGAGGGAGAGCAGAAATGTCTAGTGGATGTCTTCCCTTAAAAGAATAATTTTATTGCGAAGGAGAAGTGCACCTAGAATGAGAAGAGAAGAGAGACCCTGAACCTGTCTGGTTCCCAAAGTCAGTTTAGGTGTGACGGAATCATATCTGTAAAGATGCCTTTGCCGCCTTGACCCACATGCCTACTATTATTGAGACCTCTGGCACTGCACTTGTGGAGGATGCTACTCTTTTGGTCTTGGGTGCATCTTCCCAGACTGAAAACCCAGTACTATTGAGTAGAGCCAGATGTCAGCCCCCAGATGTCTGATCTGTAGCATCATTTATTAATTATGGAAGGGGAGGGCAGTATCCCCATTGTGTTAGTTAAAGAAGGTCTGCTTCCATAATCAGAGCATAGGGATGCCCCCAAAAGGCTTCCTAACCAGTGGATGCCACAGAGGTAGAAGTTTCCTTCTGTCCAAGCTGAGGATGCCAGCTACACCTCAGCAGCTACTGGCAGGTAGGTCTGCCCTCTTTCCCCTCCACCAGAGCTCTTGCAAATGTTAGAGGCTGGTCCAGGTTTTTTATTGAGTTTTATTTAAAGCAGACAGACCATGGCCAATCCTCTATTTCTGAGAGTCACATGTATTAAAAGGAAAAGAGGATTTTCTCTCTAGAGAGACTTAGACTTCACTTATTCTCAGGAGGAGATAAATTACAAATCACAGCTTTCCTCTGTCATAACTTATGACACACATGATGAGGGCACATTGTACTCTAGTTTTCCCCTTGAAGATATCTCAGTTGAGGCACTCACGCTTACAAGTGAGCACGTCAAATCTCAGTCTAAAGAGTCCTCTGCTTCTAAGAATTGACACCTAACCCTCTCTAGGCTACAGCTTATTAAGCCTGTAGCTGTTCTTGTAGTACAGCTAGCCCTGGTAGATGTCTTTATAGTAGTATCTTTGGAACCAGCGGCACACACCCTCCCCTACATCACCAAGAGGACTGAACATTTTATGAGGCACAGGGCTTCACGGTTTTCTTTACAAAAACCCAGTGGCAAATCCAGGTACAATTTTTCTGGATACTGCTAGGGGAGCTAAACCTACCCCAGGACAGCATACACTTTCCATTGACTGGGAAAGTAATCTTATGGATTGCTTTGGGAAGAAAGTTTGCACAGCAGCAGCCCTTGCTTTCAAAACATTGAACTGTCAGACCTACATGATTAAGTATCAGGATGAGTCTTTAATGAACTCCTGGACAAGTGTGAAAGGGAGTAAGTAAGTGATGATATTGTTCTGGTCATGGTAGTAAATTATTTTTTATTGGTATTGTATTCCTAATGTTTTACTTATGTAGGTAATGTATATATGTTGGCTATGTTCTAGTCATTGTATTAAATATTTCCTCCATACCTACTACATTTCTCACGTCACCCCAGACTTTCTTTCACACTTATTCTTCCACTGTATGCATCATGCTTTTTTTACTGTCTTACTCTGCCCATTCCTTACTAAAGGACTTCTCTCCCCTTTTAAAATTATTATAGTACTCCATAATTTTATTACTTTTGTAGTACATCACTTACCGATAAATCTATAGTGCTTCTCTCACTACTCAATGAATATTTTCCCATGTTAATGTAAATACTTTATGCTAGATGTTGCATCATTGTAATTGATTCTAATACTGTGAAATTTGCATCCTTCCTGTGTAAAGTTATGTGCAATTAATCTTTGTGCCTTATCTTGTATTAATTGTTAAACTGCCTTTTTATCCCGGGTTATTCCTGAAAAGGGTCCTTAAACCAGTGTACTTACCTGTTTAATGAACATAAAAATAAATAAATATTGGGGAACCCAGTCATGAAAATTAGTTAGACCTAACGTCAGACAAGTGAGATCTAGAGATAGTCTCAGAGGTTACAAACTCCAACTTCTGTCTCTCCCAAAAGTGCAAGGCTTCCCTGTGATTCTATTGGGTCAGGATTAGTAAAATCACTTGTCTCAGAGATGATGGCTTAGGCTTTTGTAGAGCCCATGTTCAAGGAACAAGAAACCAGATTTTACACAAGACTGTTGCTTTTTGTCAGGAAACGATGTACCTTGGAAACCCATCTATATCTTTCAGATATAATCAGGCTCCTCTGGGTCCCCAAATTCAAATTGTTGACCCAATGGAATCTTCTTCCCCTCCTGGCACACACAGTCTGGCTGCTTGTTCATGAACCAGAGTTAGCTGTAGAAATTTCAGAATTAATATGGTTTTATCTTTTATTGTCGACACTACTGTAGTAAGTAATTAGTAGTAACCGGAGAATATCTGTTATAAATTAACCTATTAAAAAGGCATGCAGTTGGTCTGCATTTGTTAGTAGAAAATGTATTAATATTAAAGAAGTAAGGAAGAGCCATTTTAGACAAAAAAGAAAGGGACATTTGTGTTTTTTGTCAGTGATATAAATATGTAAACAAAAATGACCGTAGTTATTTTATTAAGAGTAGTAAATGTGATTCATCAGATCTATACACTTGCATGAAAAAGGTGTGATTTATGTAGCTTGTTGTTCAACTAGTGCAGCTTTTTACGTTGGTAGATTGATAAGAAAAGTAAATGAAAGACTCTTTGGGCACTGTTACACTGTAATTATGAGAAATGCTTTGGCAAAGCTTGCTTCGATTTGCCCTGATTTCAAACAGCTTTTCTTTTGTATGTTAAATGCATTAACATTAGTTTAGAGGTAGAGATGCAGCAAATGCGTTTGACAGAAAAGAATATTCTTGAAAGGTTACGCTGAATGCTAAGAACTACTCGGGACTTAAGATTATGTTAGCTTTAAATATTCCAAAACTAATAAGTCCAGCAAATCCCCAACGAGTAGTGAGTAGTATCAATTAAATCCAAGCAGAACCCAGTAGCAGAGGCAATAATCAAGCAGTTTTAAAAACAAAAAATATTTATTCCAGTGTAAGCGCTTTCATAATGTTGACCATTACTTCTTCAGACACATAAAAACAAAAGCATTAATACCAGGTAGTTATACACAGTATCATTAAAACACAGCCAATCATAGTACACAGAAATCCTTCCAAAACATTAGGTAATTATCTTAAAGAGATATAAACAAAATTACCTAGACGGTTATATAACTTTTTTTATATATGCAAGACACTCTTTTTGTATAAAAACTTTTTATCTAAAAACTTAATGCTTCAACTTTCTAGCTTTCAACACCGTTTAAGAGAGACTGTATCATTTAACCCTGACCCCCGGTGGGCTCCTAAACGCAGAATACATTTAATTTCTGTAAGTTCAGTATTATTTACCATGTCACCCATCCTAATATTTTCCAATTCAATCTGAAGAACCTGAAATAAAAAAGTATGTGTTTCCCCTTCTGAAAGCACATGTTTAGCTATTGCACTATGATCCTTTCCTAATACAGAAAGCATGATCCTTAATTCTCTCTCTCTCTCTAAGTCGACGATTGGTTTTCCCTACTTAAAATTTAAAACAGGTCTTACAATGGGCAACATATACAGCATTCTTAGTGTTACAATCTGCACTAATCCTAAGTTGCCACAGATATCTAGTAACAGGCTCCCTATTATGCTGTCGCAAACGCAGGTTGTTGAATGTGTCTTTGTCAAACTGAAAAGTGCGAAAAGGCAAAATAGCAAAGCGGCTTTTTCAGCGAATTCTTTCCCTGGGAAAGAATTTGTTTGGTCATTTTCGCTACTTTGCCTTTTCAGCACTGTAGTGCGATCTCTGAGTTGGTATATTTAAGTAGGGGGGTATGGGGGGTGAAGCCCCCCCCCCCCCACATTATGTAATGTTTTACAGTTTTTGTTGTTTTGGAACAGCAATTTTTTTCCCTTGGAAAAAAAATCGCTGTTCTGAGGTTTCGACGTTGTAAACTTCCTCTTACATGGGGACAATTGTGCGTCATTCACTCTTCTGAGCGTGCAATATCATAATATTGACCCTAGTATCAAGATGCCTAAAATACTTAGATTTATCAGTAAATGGGCAAAATGTACATGATCCACATCTACTAGTACCTGTATTCATATATGTAAGAGATTGTGGTATTCTGGGATAACAAATCTGTTGCTTTAAACTTAATCTATTTTTAAATGAGAACCTAGGTCTCCTGCGTACTATTTCACTAATTTCTTCATCTATTGTTAAGATGTACCAATTCCTGTTTACTGTTTGCTTAACTTTATTAATGTCCTGGAGGTAGCCCTCAGTCGGCCTGAATACCAGAGACTTAGTATTTCTGCTTCGGTTGCTGTCGCTTCAAGACTGACGTCAGGTAGTCAGGAGTATAAAAACAGGCAGACGATGCCATTACAACAGTCTTTCTTGCTGAGGAGCCTGAAGCAGAAGCAGTTTGCATGAGTGCTGGTCGGCCGCTACCTGAGTTTTCATTTCCGAATTGAATCATCCTGAAGTCTTCTAAAGCTAAGAATCCCATTGGGGATCCTTTTTTCTTGCTCTAACCGATGTCAGAAAAAGTTAACAATTGTCTTGCCTGTGGAAAGCAAATACCACACCAAGATTTCCATTCTTACTGTGTCAATTGTTTAGGCCCAGACCACGACGTACCTCACTGTCGGTTTTGTGCTTTGTTCAACGCCCAACTATTCGTCATTAGGCCTTTACTTTCGCTCTTGATCTCCATATTCCGAAATGGCTTCGGTAAACCATCCGACTACCGATCTTCCAAAAAAAGTAAGGATAAAGACAGAGACAGACCACACAAGTCCAAACGCTTCCGTAAAGCTAGTCGCCAGTTCGTCCGTACTCAGTGAGATGCTTTCGCAGCCACTGATGCCCACTTCAATGGATTCGCAGGCCGCTACCAAAACCCTTTCAGAGTCCGGTATGTCGCGAGACTCTTCTTTCACTATGGAACCTCTCTCTCTATGTCTCTACCTTGGTTGTGTCCGAGCCACTGTGCAGCACCAGCTTCCGAGGAAGTTCTTCGCATTACCAAGATTTGACACAAACCGACAACTTCTTTCGCATCTTCAGTTCTGTCTGAAACTACCAAGTTTCTAAGGCCAAGGGTACGAACTACACCTAAAAAAACCTATGACCCAAACTCAAGCACCTGCTTCCTTACCACAACATGAAATGCTTAAAATGGCAGAAGACCTGATTATGTTGATTAGGGGAAGCCAGCCTTCCCCTGCTAAATGAAAAAATGACCTGTCCCCAGCAGCTTTAACCGACCAAGAGTCCGACAACTGTGAGGTTTCTGAATATGAAGATATGCCTTTATCTGCTAATGGGGATTCTGATGCAGAGGACTCCATTCCCCTCTGCTTCCCCTCCAAAGGATTTTTCTTTTGGGGAAACCCTCAATACTTTAAGAGAGCATTTCCACTGAGAATGCCAGGATTATCCTCAGTCCAAAAAGAGACTTAAGAGAATGTTTAGATTTGCCACAAAATAGACCTTTTAGCTATCCCTCCTTTTCTGGATGTTGTGGATGATTTCTTTATGGAATCCAGTCTAACTCCAGATACTTTACCCCTGCTCCAAGGAAACCAGACAGGTACTACAGAGTTCCTGACTCTCACAAATTTCTTTACAAAAATCCTGCTGCTGACCCAGAGGTCATTTCCCAGGGGCCTAAAGGTACAAAATCACCTACAGCTAAGAATCCCACCCCTTTGGACAGGGATTCCCGAGCTTTAGACAGATGGAAAATGTATACAGCTCTGCAACTCTCGCCATTAGGGCATTGAATTGCCAGTTTCACATGCTGAAATACCAGCAACATATTATGGAACTTATTAAGCAAAAATTATCTACCTTTACAGACTGTGCAGAAAATAAAGAATTACAGGAGCTTTTGCATTCTGCAAGCCAAGTCAGCAGGCATACCTTGCAGTGTGGCTTTGACTCCCTAGAAGCATCTTGCAGGGCAGCAGTCACTGGTTCTTTACTGAGAAGGCATGCTTGGCTTAAGGAGCAGACCTTACCAGACCATGCCAAATCAAAATTACTAGATGCTCCTTTAAACAAGGACAATCTGTTTGGTACCAAAGCAGAAAAGGTTCTAAAAAAGATGGAGGAAAAAGCTAAGTCTATGCAGACAAAGATTTTTTGCAAGTGCAGCCTCCAAGATTCAGTAGGCATTGCCCCTCGAAACATTAGTCCTTTCCAGCCCCCTCAAAGGCCATCTCAAACTAGACCCAGGGCAAACAGACCCCCCCCCAGATTACAGTGTGAGGGTATGCAGAGATCTAAGCAATGGAGTACCTCCACTTCTAAAACAGGGAGTGCTAAGCCACCCCCTTACAGAAAGAATTCACAATGACTTCTCAACTCCACTCCTCACCTCTGCCCAATTGCTCATGCCTCTAGGAGGAAAACTTGCCCATCATGCAAAAAACTGGACGTCCATCACCAAAGACCGATGGGTCCTCAACATTGTATCCCAGGGGTACAAATTCTGCTTCCACTCACTGCCAACCCCAAAAGGGTTCCCAGACCTTCCTCCAAACTAGTGGGCAGAGGCACAAAACCAAGTTCAATCCCTGCTCTCCATAAGGGCAATTGAACCTGTTCCTGCGGAACAGATGGGTCAAGAGGTTTACTCCAGACTTTTACTGGTACCCAGAAAAGAAGGTACTTGGCGCCCAATCCTATATCTTTCCATTCTAAACACCTTCCTAGTGGTACCAAAATTCAAAATGCTCACCCTTCGGCAGCTTCTCCCTATGCTGTCCAAGGATGCCTGGTTAGCCACCCTAGACCTAAAAGAAGCCTATTTGCACATCCCTATCAGGGACTCATGCAGGAAATACCTACGTTTCAGGGCAGGATCTATGCATTCTCAGTTCTCTGCACTTCTCTTTGGCTTATCCACTGCTGCCAGAGTCTTCACAAAATGCCTGGCTTCAGCCATTGCCTATTGCAGACAGAGAAAAATTCAGATTTACCCTTACTTGGACGATTGCCTGATTCAGGCAGACAGGAAAAGCTGTTGCAGCAACTGACATTTGTAAAGAACCTTCTAACTTCCCTGGAGTACACTATCGATGAAAAGAAATCAAAACTAGACCCCAGTCTAAAGATTGTGTTCCTGGGTGCATGCTTGGACACAGCATCCCAGATGGCATTCCTTACTCTGGAAAAACAAGCCTATCTAACAGGCTACTTTGCTCAAATGGCCACCAGAACCCAACTATCCACAAGGAAAATCCTGCAGGCTTTAGGGTTCGTGGCCTCTTGCATTCTACTAATTCCATATGCCAGACTGCATATGAGGAAACTTCAGTGGTACTTAAAAAGTCTTTGGTGCCAACATTCTCAGGACCTGGAAACCATCATACCTTGTCTAAGGACAGAGTTTCTCAGGTGGGCAGCAGCATGCAACCACAACAAAGGACTTTACTCAACCCCAGGGGGGCACATCTGGACGACAAGTGCATTCAGGGCCACTGGAGCCCAAGTCAAATTCATCTGCACATCAACCAAAAAGAGATGCTAGCTGTTCAGCATGCTCTGACAGCTTTCAGATCCCTACTCTCACCAGAACCCTTGCTAATAAAAACAGACAACACCACAGTTATGTGGTACATCAACAAGCAGGGATGAATCCACTCTTACCCACTCTGCAGGCTAGCTATGGCCATGTGGAATACGGCTTTGGACATGCATATTCATCTGCAAGCTCAATTCCTGCCAGGCAAACAAAACATTCTGGCAGACGACTTAAGCAGAAATCTCCTAGACCCACACGAGTGGCAATTAGACCCCAGCACTTTGAGCCTTCTAACCCAGAAATGAGGGACCCCGGAGGTGGACCTTTTTGCCTCCCCCTACAATCACCAACTCAGCAAATTCTGCACCAGGACACCTCACAGCAGGGCCTGGAAAGTGGATGCCCTATCCTTCCAGTGGGTAAACCTCTCAATCTATACATTTCCCCCTCTGCCTCTTCTCACAAGAATATTACTCGAGATAAAACAGGACATACCAAGGGCAATCCTGATTGCCCCAGACTGGCCATGCCAGCACTGGTACCCACTACTGCACAGACTATCACCGCTGCCACCCTGGCACCTACCTCAGATCCCAACCCTCCTTAGGGACAGATCTTGCATCCACAACTGCAAACCCTGAATCTTGCAGCCTAGCTTATTCCTTGAATTCTCCCCCAGTGACCAGCCTAAGCAAGTAGGTACTGGATGTCATTCTTGAAGCCAGAAGACCCAGTACAAGGAAATCTTATGCTGATAAGTGGAAAACGTATTGTTCCTGGATTCAGTCTAAAGGAGAGGACACAACACTGCCCTCCTTACCTCTAATCCTGGATTACCTAGCAGATCTTCTCCACAGAGGCATATTCTGCTCTTCCATTAAGATCCATGCCTCTGCCATCTCAGCTCATTACAACACTGAGCCACCTCTCTTCTCTCAACCTCGAATCAAACAGTTCCTGAGAGGGGCAAATAACTTAAGGCCACCAAGGAGAGCCCCCACCCCTGCTTGGGACCTTAACTTTGTACTGGAAAAGCTCACGCTACCCCCCTTTGATTCTACAGAATTAAAATTCCTCTTTTGGAAAATAGCTTTGCTTCTGGCCATCACTTCAGCTAGAAGAGTGTCTGAGCTACAAGCACTTATGGCTGTGGAACCCTTCATTATTTGTCATGCTGACAGGGTCTCCCTAAGGACTAACCTTTCATTTATGCCTAAAGTGGTGTTCACTGTGGCTCTCAACCAATCTATCCATTTGCCAACTTTCTTCCCTAATCCTCAAAATAAAGGGTAAGGATCCTGCACTCCTTAGACGTGCACAGTCAGCTCAGATTCTACCTTGAAAGGACTAAACCCTTCAGGAATCTGACCAGTTACTAGTCAGTTTAGCACCAGGGGCAGAGGGCAAGACCATTTCAAAACAAACAATTTCCAAAGGATAGCACAATGTATCCATTTCTGCTACAAACACCATGGGAAACCAACCCCTCAGGGGGTCAGAATGCATTCCACTAGGGCAACTGCTACCTCTAAAGCATTCCTCAGGGGAGTCACTACCAGGGACATTCTGGAAGCAGCTACCTGGATTTCTGTCCACACCTTCACCAAGCATTACCACCTGCCTATCTTTTCCAAATCCAGGGTGGATTTTGTAACAGCAGTCCTGCAGGGCATACTAGCCAGCCCCAACTCTTCTTGACTGTCTCCACCCATTCTTCAGCTTTGGGAATCAACCCAAGTGTGATGACTGCAATAGTGAAACATGAAGAACATAGTACAGTTGTATACACTTACCATAAATGTAGATGTTCGAGTACATCACTGTTGCAGTCCTGGATGTTCTTCATCTCACATTGCTGCAGTCCTTACATATGGGTAGTCCGCTGTCCTCGGTCGGCCCGAATACCAAAGTATTAGGCTGACGTCGGTCAAGGCGCTTAAAACTGACATCAGAACGTCAGGGTACAAAACGCATGACCGACGTCATTTCCTCAGTCTTTTTTGCCGCATGGTCCGATGCAGAAGCAGCGTTGCAAGTGCCGTTCGGCGTTCTGAAATTTTTCGAATTCGGAGTTTCAGACCGAATCCAAGTTGGCTAAGTACCGCGTTGGGGATTATTTTGTTTTTTTCTTGCCTCAGTGTTTTACCGGATGTCAGAAAAAGTGAATAACTTTATTTCTTGTGGGAAACAGATACCGCATAGGGATTATCATTCTTTGTGTATTCCTTGTTTGGGGCCTGAGCACGACGTTGTTGGGTGTCGCTTTTGTGCTAGGTTCAATAAACGCACTATTAAGCGAAGGTTGGATTGTGCTAGGCTGGTCTTTGGGAAGCGGTGCAATTATAATATGCCATCGGATTCTCCGGCCCGCTTCTGAAGCGCAAAGACAAAACAGTTAAACCCAGGCAAGATGAGTCGTCTGCCGGACGCCGGTTCTTTAGAGGCTTCAGTGGAACCGGTGGTTCCGTCGGAGACTTCTCTGGAGTCTCAGGGGGAGACTTTGATTTTGCAGGAGGTGGTCTCTCAGGAGGCAGGTCAGGCTGAAGGGGCTTCCCAAGTTACTGTACTCCCTCCCTTCCTAGGGTGGTTAGGCCTTCTCCTTCTGTTTCCAAGGCTTCTCCCAGGGGCAGGCCAGTTTCAGCTTCTGTTGGTGTCACTCCTAGTTCAGCAGGGTCTGTGCCTAAGAAGCACATGCTTAATATGGCAGAAGATTTAATTACTCTGATTAGAGGTTCTATGCCCCCTCCTGATAAGAGGCCTAGGGTGGAGCCAGAGTTGGGAAGTTTTGAGCAGGCTTGGATATTTCAGAATCTCCAGCTGAAGACTTGCAGGAGTATTCTCCTTATTCTGATTCTGATGCAGATGATTCCACTCCTTCTGCTTCTCCTCCAGAGGATATTTCTTTTACAGAGACACTTCATTCTATGAGGGATCATTTTAAGTGGGAAGGTCAGGACTTCTCTGTTTCTAGGAAAAGGCTTAGGAGTTTTGCTGTTACTCCAGCATAGGCCCTTGGCTATACCCCTGTTCTGGATGTTGTGGAAGATGTGTTTGCAGAGGCTTCACTTAATCCTGATTCTCTGCCTCCTGCTCCTGTTAAACCGGATAGGTATTACAGGGTGCCTGAGGCTCATAAATATCTTTATAAGAGTCCTAGGGCGGACCCAGAAATTATTAGTCAGGGACCTAAGGGTGTCAAGGCCTCTGTTGTAAAAATCCGTTCCTCTAGATAAAGAAGCCAGAGCTTTGGATAGATGGGGAAAGAAGGTCTATACATCTTCTACCTTAGCTATGAGGGCTTTGAATTGCCAGTTTCATATGTTGAAATATCAAAACTTTCTTCTTTCTCAATTGAAGTCTAAGGTGGATGCTCTGACGGAAGGCATTGAGTGTAAAGAGTTGCAAGATTTGGTGCATGTCTCTGAACAAGTGGGTAAGCATTCATTACAGTGTGGTTTTGATGCAGTGCAGGCCTCGTCTAGGGTGGCTGCCACTGGCTCAGTTCTTCGCAGGCACGCCTGGTTAAAGGATCAGAATTTATCTGACCATGTTAAGACAAGGATTTTGGATGCTCCTTTGCAGTCTGATGTGTTGTTTGGTTCACCTGTGGAATCAGTCTTGAAGAAAATGGAAGACAAGGCTAAGTCTATGCAGGCTGTTAAGGATTTTTTGCAAGTTCAGCCTCCGAAGTTTAGTAGGAATTGGCCTGCTAAGGGGTGGACGTATCCTTCTTATGATACTCAGTCTAGGGGTAGATCTAGACGTGGTAGGGGCAGAGCTCAGAGTTCTTTCAGGCCTAGAACAGGGAGTTCGCCTGCACAATCTTCGGGTGAGGGCAGGGGCCAGTCCTTTCGTAAACAGGCCCAATGACCTACTTTTTCAGCTGCCAGATCCTTCTTGCCTGGCAGCACCTTTGGGAGGAAGGTTAGCACTCTTCAAGGAAAATTGAATGTTGATTACCCAAGACAAATGGGTATTGGATATCATACACCAGGGTTACAAGTTTTATTTCCATACCTTGCCTCCTTTCAAAGGCATGCCGGACGTTCCTCCTCAGCAAAGACTAGAGGCTCACAAACAAATTTCTCTACTACTTCAAATAGGGGCCATACAACCGGTCCCTCTGCCAGAAGTGGGCCTAGGATTTTATTCTCGCCTGTTTCTAGTACCAAAGAAAGGAAACACGTGGAGACCAATTTTGGATTTATCTATCCTCAACACATATCTGGACATTCCCAAGTTCAAAATGTTGACGTTACAACAGCTTTTACCTCTGCTGGGCAAAGATCACTGGATGGTGACTCTGGATCTCAAGGAAGCTTACCTTCATGTTCCTATCAGGCCCAGTTGCAGGAAGTATCTGCTTCGGGCTGGGACTTCACATTATCAGTTCTCTGCATTGCCCTTTGGCTTATCTACTGCCCAGAGTGTTCACGAAAGTTCTGGCTCCAGTGGTAGCTTTCTTCAGGCTAAGAGGAATACAAATCTATCCTTATTTGGACGATTGCCTGATTCTGGCCCAAGAAAAGGACGAACTTCTTCATTATTTACAGTATGTGATGGCAGTGTTAAGATGCCTGGGGTATTCTGTGAACGAAATAAAGTCCAGTCTAGTACCCTCTCAGGACATGTGCTTTCTGGGTGTGAGACTGAATACAGCATCCCAGATGGCCTTTTTGACCCCGGACAAACAAAAGAATCTTTCTCTTTACTTTCACCAGTTGTCTCATCAGTCCAGGCTGACTGCAAGGACAGTCCTTCAAGCCTTGGGGTTCATGGCATCTTGTATTCTGGTACTTCCCAATGCCAAACTGCATATGAGGAAGCTACAGTGGTATCTCAAGAATGTATGGACACAGCACTGCCAAGATTTGGACACTGTCATTCAGATAATACCTTGCATTCAAAAGGAATTTTTGTGGTGGGCTCAGGAATGTCACCTAAACAAGGGACTCTCTGTGACCCGGCCAGAGGCGAGTCAGATTTTAACGACAGATGCCTCAGACAAAGCTTGGGGAGCTCATCTAAATGGAAAATGGGTACAAGACACGTGGCCTGTCAGACTTCAACATCTACATATCAACTTGAAGGAGATGTTAGCAGTCCAATTTGCATTGATAGCTTTCAAGGATTTACTTCTTCCAGGGCAGGTGTTGATTCAAACAGACAACACAACTGTCATGTGGTACATCAACAAGTAAGGGGAACATTCTTATCCTCTATGCAGACAAGCAATGATTTTGTGGGAGACTGCTCTCAGTTTACAGCTAAATCTTCAGGCAAGGTTTCTGCCAGGAGCACAGAACTCCTTAGCAGATGTGTTGAGCAGACAAATTATGGATCCCCACGAGTGGAAATTGGATCCTCATGTATTTCAGAGATTGACAGTGTTATGGGGAACTCCAGACATAGATCTGTTCGCTTCTCCACTAAATTACCAGCTGCCAAAGTTTTGCACAAAAGGTTTCATCCCACAGCTTGGAAAGTGGATGCTCTCTCATTCAATTGGAGCAATCTTCATGTGTATGCCTTTCCACCTCTGCCTCTCCTCCCAAAGGTACTGCTGAAGGTCAGACAGGACAAGCCAAACATGATTTTAATAGCTCCAGATTGGCCTCGACAGCACTGGTACCCATTACTGAGAAGTCTGGTACAGGAGCCTCCATGGCCTTTGCCTTGATTCCTCACCTGCTGTCTCAGGAGAACAGTCATTTACTCAATGTCAAACTTCATTCTCTACATCTGACAGCCTGGCATATTCTGTTTTAAACCCTGGAGGGTCTCAGCTTCCACAACAAGTTTTGAATGTTATTTTGGAGGCCAGAAGGCCTAGTACAAGGAAAGTTTACGCAGATAAATGGAGGAGATTTTTATTTTGGAGTACAGCAAAGGACTTTGATGTTTCTAAACCTAATTTAAGTGTTGTGCTTCAATACCTTACTGAGTTATTGGACAAAGGTTTGTCCTTCTCCTCTATAAAGGTTCATGCTGCAGCAATTTCTGCTCACTATGACTGTGACCCACCATTATTTTCTCAGCCTTTGTTTAAGCAATTCCTTAGAGGGGCAAAGAATATAAGACCCCCACGTAGAGCTCCTACTCCTGCTTGGGATCTCAATTTTGTGTTGGAGAAACTCACTCTACAACCTTTTGAGCCTGCAGCATCGGCAGAGTTGAAATATTTATCATGGAAGACTGCTTTTTGTTGGCCATTACCTCTGAGAAGGGTTTCTGAATTACAGGCCCTTATGGCAGTTGACCCATTCTTAATTTTCCACAAGGATAGGGTGTCTTTGCACTAACCCTTCTTTTATGCCTAAAGTGGTTTCTAGTGTGGCTTTAAACCAAACTATTCATTTGCCTACTTTTATGTAAACCCCCAAAATAAAGGGGAAAGGATTTTGCACACTTTGGATATACACAGACAGTTGCGATATTATTTGAGCAGAACTAAAGGGTTCAGGCAGTCTCAGCAGTTGTTTGTTTCTTTTGCTTTGGGTTCTCAGGGCAAACCTGTTTCAAAACAAACTATTTCTAAGTGGATTGGTTTTGTATTGCTTTCTGTTATTCCCATCATGGTAAGGAGATTCCAGCTGGGATTAGGCCTCATTCCACTAGGGCTACTGCCACTTCTACAGTCTTTTTAAGGGGGGTGGCTACTAAAGATATTTTGGAAGCAGCTACTTGGAGTTCAGTGCATACTTTCTCTAAGCATTACCACCTTCCACTTTACTCTAAATCTAGGGCTGGATTTGCCAATGCAATTTTACAGGGCATTTTGGCAGCTCCTAATGCTTTATAGTTTTGCCATCCTCCCTTACCTCTGCTTTGGGATTCTACCCATATGTAAGGACTGCAGCAATGTGAGATGAAGAACATAGTACAGTTTTGTACCTACCATAAATGTAGATGTTCGAAGATCCACATTGCTGCAGTCCAATCTCCCTCCTTCCCTCTGTTGTTGAGGGTGGTGTTGTGCTTTGTGTTGTACATTTTGTAAATGTGGTTAGTGCGGGTGGTTGGTTAGTTTTGCTGGTTTTTGGCTGTGGCCTTTCTTGTTAGGGCCTTCTGACATCTGGGGCAAGAAAAGACTGAGGAAATGACGTCGGTCATGCGCTTTTGTACCCTGACGTTCTGATGTCAGTTTTAAGCGCCTTGACCGACGTCAGCCTAATACTTTGGTATTCGGGCCGACCGAGGACAGCGGACTACCCATATGTAAGGACTGCAGCAATGTGGATCTTCGAACATCTACATTTATGGTAGGTACAAAACTGTACTTTTCCCACCCTCCAGCCCCCTTGTCTCTCTCTCTCTCTCTCTCTCTCTCTCTCTCTGTCTCCTCTCTAAGTCTATTACTCACCCCTTACAGGGCTATTGGTATTTACTTTTTACTGGTGGTGTTTTCCCACCATAACTTAGCTCCCTGATGTTCATCGTGTTTCACTGTTGCAGTCATTACAATTGGGTTATCCTGCTGGCAGGCTACCTGCAGTCGGCCTGAGTTCCAAAGTCTAGGTCCGGCGTCAGTTGCTGTCACCTCTTCCCTGACGTCAGTGCGCCAGGGGTATAAAAGATGCAGCCGACGCCATTTTCTTGCCCCAGATGTCAGGTGCCCCAAAATTGGTAGGCTAATTTATGCCAATAAGCATGCATGCACATAAAACAACTTTTCCTTCATCTACAAGCAAATACACCACATAGGTTGTATAGGATACAGAAGTACAGATAAATCCCAGCAAAGAAAAGGGGGCATGGAGGGAGGGTAACCTGGACTGCAACAGTGAATACACTCGAACTTCTACATTTATGGTAGGTACACAACTGTACTATGTTCATCGTGTTTCACTGTTGCAGTCACTACAGTTGGGTTGAATCCCAAAGCGGAGGTTGGGAGGCTGGAGCTGAATAGGATTAGGAGAGGCTATAAGGCCCTGTAGAACTGCAGTGGCAAAGCCTGCCCTGGATTTAGAGCAGAGAGGTAAGTGTGATAGTGCTTTGTGAAGATATGCACTGAACTCCAGGTTGCAGCCTCTAAGATGTCTTTGGTTGGTACTCCTGTGAGAAAGGCTGCTGAAGTTGTGACCGCAACCGGCGCCGGACCTAGACTTTGGAACTCAGGCCGACTGCGGGTAGCCTGCCAGCAGGATAGCCCAATTGTAATGACTGCAACAGTGAATACACTCGAACATCTACATTTATGGTAGGTACACAACTGTACTTTTGGGGGCTCCTGACATTTGGGGCAAAAAAAACTGATGTAATGGTGTCGACTGCCTGTTTTTATACCCCTGACGACCTGGCATCAGTCTTGAAGCGACAGCAACTGACACAGAAATACTGTCTTTGGTATTCGGGCCTACTGAGGGCTATCTGCAGGCAGATAACCCACGTGTGATGACTGCAATAGTGAATACACTCGAACATCTACATTTATGGTAAGTGTACACAACTGTACTTTCTTTATCCAAAAAGACAGAAATTGGCTCAGTGAGCCAGCCTGCCCCCGCCACTGTTGGTCTAAATTTAGGCTTCAAGGGATCTTTATGTATTGTAGAGAGGCCGTGCATTCGAGGTATTTAGGGATTCTAAAAAGTGAAGTTTTATAAAGCTCAAACACATACATTATAAATGCTGTCATTCATGCTTTCAGTGACATCTAAAGAAACAGTTTTGTAAACATGTACATCAAAAAGCATAATCTTCATTTCAGTATAATAATAATATAACTACTGTCCCACGTTTGTCGGAGGGTCAAATCACAATGTCCCTATTATTCTGCAAGCTCGAAATAGCCAATTGTTCAATTTGTGTTAAATTGCCAACTTTCTTAACTTCCATACTACAAAAATTGTCATATAAATCTTTCTCATATGCTTAATAGAAACACCTCCACATTGAGTGGTAAACTCTGCACAAACAGACTAGGTTTCTTAAAAAAAACTGTTTATCTCTATTACTTTCATTTTTATAAATTTTCCTCAGTGGTAAAGTACATGCAAATAACCGCAGTTGTATTGAAATGTCACTAAAGTCAGATTTAGGTTCAGCTTGGATTTAGTTTTAAATATAAATAAAAACAGAAGTTTAAGGCATTAATATTCATTGATATTTTTTTGTCATGTGACTGTTAAGGGGATACATGAATTCTGTAGTTTGATAAACTTGAGTTAATGGCTTCATTTTTATCCATCAAAAGAGGCTGATAGTATTGATTTGATTGCCTTTAGATTTAAGAAATCTAATTGTGTTCCCCCTGTTCACCCAGCAGTGCATATGTTTGAACAGTCTTTTACTTGATTTGTTTTAGCATGGGAAATTGATTTTGCTCACATTTGTACTGATCTGAGATCAAAAGGAGTTGCTGTAAAATAAGTAATATTTTTTGACATTTATGAACATGTAGCATTATTTTATATGCTTGTTGCTTTTTAAGGATGGTTCTTTAGATGACTACAAAACATTTTTGCCTACTTAAGTAATAATGACTTTGATTTAGATTTTACTATGTTTTATGATTTAGCTGTGATGAATTTAGTTTTATCTACCACACTGTTCAAGAAACCTTTCACAAAAATCACATTACTAATATTTTCTAGTTGTCTTCTAAGTCTTAATGAGCATCCCAAGTTTTCATTTTTTTTAAATAGTCTTGATATTGTTTTGTACAAAATATAAAAATAGACTTTAATATGCTAAGCATTATGTTTTGTAATGCTATGAAGATACAGGATCGGAATGGTGTTATTTTACAGCTCAAAAGATGAGCTGAAGTAAGAGCTTTCATATTAACATGTGTTGTCAGAGAAAGGAAGAAAAAGAAAAGTTTTGGTGATTTATCAGTTGTTTTAATTTGTTCATCTATTCTTGTTTCATTATATGAAGTTAAACTTTTTTTTAATTTTATTTTCATATTTTATATACTGTTACTTACAAATCTTTCCTACTGAATATATCAAAATGAATTTGCCTATATATGCTTTTTAATTATTTACACTAAATACGTTACTCTAATTTGTTTATAAGGGGAATGCAGAACTAATTCTAGTGTCTTAGTTATGATATCCATTTTGAAATACTTGGAATTGCATTAATGTGTACACTTGGTCAAAAGTTACAAACTATAGACTTATCCCCCACCCTTGTCTGAGATATCATGCTTTTAGAAATACTTTGCATAAACAGAAGATAATGGATCTTTGAGTTGCAGACGATATGTTAGGGGATGGTTACAAATCTTCAAAACAATAAATTTTGAATTGTGATGTTTATACTATGAATTATTTATTACCATCTTGATATATAAAGATTTATAATTTTAATTTATACACAGGTATCAGAATACCAAGTATCACGCTCTTCAACTCAGTAATATTGAAAATCACACAATAAAAATAATTAATGAAAGTTAATTAACATAGAGCAAATAAGTTATAGGTTGAATACTTATGGTCTGAGTTTGTTTTCTGTCTTGGACATTTGTTTGTGCTGGTAGAGGGAGAGGAAAATTATCAAAGCTAATTAGAGTCAGACAATGGCTATTTGGATATGTAGATGGGGTAGGAGTCTGGAGCCCCCTTCTTCCATTACTATACTGTTCCACTGCTTGGCTCCTTTTTCTCCATTATTATGGACATTGTTTAAACCTGTAAATGCTTATATATATATATATATATATATATATATATATATATATATATATATATATATATATTTTTTTTTTTTTTTACTTAAGATTGTCTGCGGAGTCTTGGAAATAATTCAGAGTATGTTGCAGGCTTTGCAACTTCCTCATTGATAGCTATTAAGATACAAGATAGTCTTACAGTAAGTACAGAGCTGACATATGCAAAAGTAGACTTTCCAGCCGAAGAAAATTATTTTATTGATACACATCTTTCTCAGTGTTTAATAGTATATATTTAGTTATTTTTACTTGTTTATAAATCCTGTAAAGTATTAATATTTAAATTACTACATTTTCCATTAATAATCTAAAAGTAAATTTTAAGTTAATCTGATGTCATACTCTTTCATGAGAATAGTAATATTGCATGCTGGTGTATCAATATGCATATGTTGAAGTTGCACCAAAAACTTATTGTTTTATATGTAAAATTATGTATTCCTTCTAGTTTCTTTTGGGGGTCAATTAAGACTTTTCCTTTGTCTAATTTTTATAAACTGGACCATTTTAGTTATTTTTTTTAATTACATTTTATCATAGGAATGATATATCAATATGAAAATTATGAGGTATAGAAAGTAACTCTAATCTGATAGATTTGAGAGAAGAGATAATTGAGTATTTATATGCTGGTTTTCTTTATTCCCATAGTGTTATTTCTCTAGTAAAAAATCATTCTATTGTAATTAATTGAGATTTTTAAGTCCCAATATACACGTTTTTTGTTTTGTTTTTTTTTAACTATAGAGCTGACATAATATATTTATTTATTTTTTTTTTGTTTGATTAGAGAGAGAGAGTTTTGAGTATTTTTTTTCTCAAAAAAGGCTAGGAATTGTAGTTATTCCATGTTTAGTTTTTTTCTGAATGGAGTTTTTCGTTATTATTGTTGTTTTTCTCTTGCCTGAGACCCTTTTCCTTGTATATAGATTTAGTACAAGCTTATATACAATCTTTTTATATTATTCTTTGTCTAATATGTAATTTAAGCATACATTTATTTTTCTACTTCATATTATGTAATTACTTATGATCATTAAATGTTAATGGTTTTAATATTTATATGTTTTTACATTTGTTGACCGGGATAGCCTGACTGGATACATGTCCATTTTCAGCGGAGGCCTGGGGAGAAAAGCTCCAAACTACATACATACTACAAAATACTATTTCATATATACATATAAATCAGGTTTTACAATTTCCAACATGATTACATTCATTAAAAGGATCAAAACATAACTTGGTCACACAGGTTAATACAAAGTAATTAGGTTATTAACCAAATAACTAGGATATAATCACTTAGAGGCAGGTATCATTGTTTAATAATCCTAAAAAGAGGATGAACATAATAAAATATTTAGATTTAAACAATCCTTGTGTTGTAAACCTCCAAGAGATGCATTTTTCTTATAAAAATGGAAATGAATATTGGAAATCTAATAAATAATTGGTTATAGCTCAGTCTTCTTCTAAATCCAAAAAGAGGAGTAATTTTATGAAAAATGAGATTTGTATGCCTAAAATTCTATTTAAATATGAGGATAGAGCGTCTGTTTACACTAGGTATTATAAAATATAGAAATAAAATATGGACTACATCTAATTTATATTGGTTTCCTGGAATGCGAGTTAAATTAGCCCAAACAAATCTTGACTCTGATGTCATTCTAAATTCATTCTTGATTGATGGGTTCGGTTCCAACCTCTCGGAACTGACTCAGGCATTATATATAGTTCACACCAGTCAAAAACTCTCAAGCTAGGGCTCTACCCAGAATGCCTCTCTCCCTATTACCTCAGATCTCGTTTGCCACATAGAAAATTGGACCCGTCAGCTGTTGCTGTCAGCTAAGTGCTTTAAAAAAATTATTTATTTATTTATTTCTTCTAGACTTTTTTGCTTAAAACTTTTGCTAGATAGTTTGGCCACTTTGTCGTTTAGTGTATGACTACATTTCTGATTGTACCCACCCTTTTATTACTGTTTGGTAACTCTTTGATACCATTGTTGGTATTTCCCTTTTTCTCCCTTTACCCATTTGAGTATTTCCTATACCATTGTTGGTATATCAAAAAAAATTGTTTTCCTGTCCTTTCTCTCTGTTGCGTGCAACTGTGTCTGTACGTATATATTAGTGACCAAGCTAGCCCTTCAGTATGGCAGAGAAGCAAAAAGGGACATCAGGATTTAAACAGTGTCAGGACTGTGGCAGAAAGATGCCCAATTCCGATGGGCATCTTTCTTGTGTATATAGTTTGGGTACCCCTTACTTAGACTTGACTTTTACCATTTGTCAGGACTTCAACCAAATGGTGCAACAAGTAAATTTTGAAAGGCTTATTGAAATGTCTTTTTACTGAAGCCCTATCAAAGGCAGAGACTTCAAAATCTCCTAAACCTGAAGCAAAGAACAGAAGCCACTCTGTACTGTCCTGTCCTACGGCACATGAATCCAAGTCACATAAACCGCAGGTTCTGACGGTTTATTCAGAACCTAAAGCACTGGTGCCAACACTCATTGAACTGGCTAAGACTAAAATCTCTTCAGCACCAACCACTACTTCGGTGCCGATGACCTCTTCGGCACTGACAGTAGTTTCTCATTTGGTTCCACAATCCCCATCCACAGTTCAATCTTTGGTGCCCAAAGTCAATCTTCCAATTTCAATTCCCAGGACTAAATATTCCCCTTCAGTGGACCCCTTTTTGGGTCAACAACCAAGTCCCTTTCTAGATAGAATTGAGTCCCTTTCGGGAATGTCACTCTGTTCCTCTACGAGTTTGCCAGAATAGGACATAGTCAGATTAGTGGATCAGCTTTTGGCAGCCAGAGGCCTCCCTGCATCATCACAAACCCCTCTCCCACCCAGAGCTGATACTCATTCTCCAAGGACTCCTCCTTTCAGGTTTTGGAGTGCCTAACTTTGATGCGGCTTATGACAGTTACCTCGATGCCGATGGTAGATTTCACCTTGGCACCAGAGTCAACTCTGTGGTCTTCGGCTCGTATGGATCTGTCGCACACCTGGGACTGTGGTTTGGGTGTCAGCTCTGAGAGTGCTGTGTATGACTCATGCGGCCATAGCATTTTCGAGCCCTCTCCTGGCTCCTACTCTGGATGGCAGCTGTTTGGAGTGGGGTGTGACCCTGCTTCCAAGGTCTTCCTTCTTGTTTCTGGGATCTCATCCCTCTTCTGGCAGGCCTGCCTTCCAGTTTATAGAGAGAACTTTGGCCTCAGCAGGTTCCACCCTCATTAGAGTGCCATATTTTTGTTTCCTCTGGTTCACAGTGGTCACAATCTATGTCTGGACAGCGGGCACAAGAGCTGCAAGAAACCCCAGTTCAGGGTCCCCCCTCTTCTGAGTCCTCAGGACCTCCCCCTGAGGAGCCACTCCTTAAGAAGATGTGCAAGAGGAAGCGCTAGGATTCTCCTGAAGAGTCTTTCACTGAAGACACAGATTATGATGAAGGGGAAGGGTCCCAACGGTTACCCCCGATGTCTCCTTTAGACACATTCTAGAAATATTAAAACAGAGGGGGTGATTGGCAGCCCTCAAACCCATCCTGTGAGGAGTCTGTGTTCTTGCAAGCTTTTCATTCCACCCTTCTACTTCTTGGGTGACCCCGCCTGCTGACAACCTAGTTAAGTTGATCAGCGAGCGTGGAAGGCTCTTGACTCCATAGAGCCTATTCCCCGGAGATTGGATAATTTCAGCCTCTGAGGATCAGCCCCATTGGTCTAAGGGTTTTGCAGTGGATGCCATGGTAGTGGCGGCAGCCATCAAAAAGGAACTCGCCGATGAGAGTTTAACTATCCATCCTCCTAACCCAGACTGTCAGATGATGCATAGATTTGGGAAGCGGTCTTTGCTACATCAACCTTCGTTATTCGGTCCTTGAACTTCTTGGCACATTTTACATGACTCCAAAGGGATCTGATAACCAAGCTTTCACACACCCTTGCAGGAGCAGTATCTGATAGGGTTCAACACAAAGTAGTCTCTTAGCTTGCCACCCTGGATTCTATCTCAAACTTGTCCATGTGGCTTATTGTTCATACAGCCAAAGGGACATCTAGAGCAGCAGGTACAGATGTTGCTATTAGGCGTCAAGCCTAGATGTGCTTGTGTGATTTTGCAGGACCCTTTAAGTCTTCCTTTATCAACACTCCTGTTGATGGTACTTCCTTGTTTGGCCTAAAAGAGAGACACTAGCCAGGTGTGAAAAAGATGAAAGATCCTATCTGCCATCGGGGTTCATTTGTCTGCTTCTCAACGACCTTACTCCAGGAAACAGAGTGGAAAAATGTGGTTCAAGAAGTCCCAAGGGCGTTTTCGGGACACATGTGGCGACTATTCCTCCCGGGACAGAGGGGGGAATTCTTCTGGAAGACGCCCCTCCCATGCAAAGGGGATTTGCTTCACCAGGGCTCCAGAGATTCCTTTCCTGGACAACTCTCTCAGCGCTTCTGAACAGAGGGCCCGATTGCTTACTTCTGGAAGCATTCGGGGGGAAGGTTCTCTCTGCTCATTTCAGCCTGGCTTTCAATAACTGCAGACACCTGGGTGAAGAGAATAAATACCAGAGGTTACTGTATTCCCTTCAGTCTTTGCCCAAAGTCCCAAAAGCAAATCCCTGATGTTCCACCCAGTTATAGGGATCTAGCAGCTCTAGAAATTCAAAAGCTGCTTTGAAAGAGAGTCATCCAAGTAGTCCCACAAGACCAAATAGGATCCGGATTCTACTCAAGATTCTTTTTAGTGCCAAAAAAAAATGGGACTGGAGACCAATCTTGGATCTCAGCCTATTGAACAAATTTGTACAGTAGTCAAAATTTTTCTTAAAGGTGCACTGAATTAAAAAAAAAACTTTCAAAGACCCTGTAGCGCCATGGGATTTGACCTTACTCTTACAATGTCTAGTAGTTTGACAGCCCTTTGAGCCAACAGCTACTTGTGACCTCAAGTTTTTATCTTGGAAGACCCTCTTCCTAGTAGCTATCACATCTGCTAGGAGAATTTCAGAATTACAGGCTTTATGTGCAAACCATCGCTATATCATTTTTCAAAAAGAAAAAGTATCACTCAGAACTAGTCACACCTTCCTTCCCAAAGTGGTATCAGAGTCTAATATAAACCAGTCCATAGACTTAACCAGTCTTCTTCCCAAACTTTACAAACAAAGGAGAGTACTGTTTACACTTTCTGGACGTCCACAGACAACTAAATTTTTATTTGGACAGAACAAAATCTTCTAGAAAATCAGACCAACTATTTCTGTCATTTTCAGAACCCGAACTGGGCAAGCCTATATCAAAGGTCACTTTGTCAAAATGGCTAAGAGACTGTATTACCTTTTGTGAAGGCTGCCAGCCTAGCCAGAAATAATTTTATAGATAATTCTATCATTTGTAAATATCAGTGTAAGACACAGGCTTGTCTTAAATGGAAAAAACTGCTGTTAAATGTGGAACTGGAAAAAAATGAAACGGTGTTCTCTACTGATCAAAGTAAAGCATGTGGTGACCCTTTGATGTAGACAGTGGTGCCGAAGGGTCTAGATGAAATTATTTCTGTTGCTTTAACCAAGAGTTAAATTGCAAATGTATTTTTATTGCTCTGCTTCCTGACCAGCTGCAAGATAAAAGGAGATGTTAAGAATGTAAATGCAGTTTCTGTTAGCCTGGGAACCCAGGGAAGTGTGAAGAATGATGTAATGTGTAGCCTGGGCACCCCATGAAAGTGTGAAGAATGATGTAATGTGAATCAGAACTGCAATTACGATTTAAACAGAGAGAACCAGAGATTATTAAGCATTTTTGTCTTGACCATCCAACTCATCAGCACTCTGCCTGTTTTCTTATGTAAGTTATCTTAGACTTGTGTTTTTTTTAGAAATAGCTAGAAACTAGAAAGATTAGACTAAGTGTTTTTCTGTGATGTCAGAACTGTACTACTGAATTATTTTAAGTATTTCTCTGTGATCTCTGAACTCTTGATTAGCACTGTGTAGTAAGAAGTATTGTCTTGTGTTTTCATTATTTATTATTAAGTATTTTAAAACATTTCGACTGTGGCTGTTTTGAGTAGAGATAATTTAAGCTCTAGAGTACATTGCATATTTATAGTGATTACTGTACTAAGTCACTCTAATAAGCCTTGACTGTTTAGTTATACTACCAATTGGATAATAATATTACACAGTAGTAATTGGACACCCTTTTAAGGGCCTTTGAGTAGCTGATAAATATTAGATGGGTGGTGGCAGGCAGTACTACCATATAGTCTGGGTAATAGGGGCACAGCTGGAGAGCCTGTGCCAGCCTTTTCCAGGAGTGTCTGTGTGGTTGTATAAACTCTTATCTCAAAGTGTGTGTGTGTCAGCTACTTGGGCAGGAACACGAAGCACTGGTTGAACAGAGAGGGGTGCTGGAGGTTTTAACTTGCCCAGCTAGGCTGAGATCTGGACCCTATAACTGTGCCAGTGGGGAGTCTTATTGGGGACCTGGAGAGCAAGGGAGCGGCCAGCCCCGGACTCACTGTGATCTCTGTGTGCTCTTAAGGGAAATTGCACTTTACTGTGTGCATTGGTTATCCTTTCCTCCTATATGAGACTCCCTCTCTGATGTTATTGGTGAGGATTGAGCCACCTTGATTGCTGGGCCAGGGCACAGGCGTCACACCTTTATATATGAACAAAATAAACTTAAGCTATCAACTTCTGTTAGAGTTCATTCTACAAGATCTGTTTCCACTTAAGCTGTCTTCCATTCCAGAGCTTCTATGGAAGACTTATGTGCAGCTGCAACTTGGGCTACTCCGCATACCTTTATCACTCATTTCAAGTTAGACATGGTCTCCAGGGGATGAGCATCATTTGGCTCTTTGGTGCTCAAGAATATTCTTTTTTAGGGTCTCCCAAGATCCAAACTCTGTCCCATCAGTCAAGAATGAATGAAGATTGACAACATCAGATAAAGAAGTTATGTTCTTGCCATAACATTCCATTTGTGTTGTCGTTCTTCATTCATTCTTGACATCCCACGCTCCTCCCCCCTCCAAAAGACTCCTGGAGGTCCCGACCTATTCCTGAGATATCATAGGGTTATACCTTAGACAGGGCTTCTGTATTTTCTTACATACTAAGCAAACCCGATCTGAGGTAATAGGGAGAGAGGCATTGTGGGTAGAGCCTTAGCTTGAGAGTTTTTGGTTGGGCAAGACATGTATAATGGCCAAGTCAATTCTGAGAGGTCAGAACCAAACCCATCAGTCAAGAATGAATGACTATCGAGACATATGGAACATAACCTTTTTTTATATAATTATTCATTACAAGAGAAATTTAATATTAGGTAGTGATTTTAATTTTCTTTTGAATGATTCTGAAACCAACTCTTGTAAAAAATGTAAATTACTTCCCATTGCTTAATCTTTAAAATCTTGGAAAGATTTTTTAATATTAAAGCTACCTTTACTTTTAAAGATGTAAATCCATTAGATTTTACCCATTATTCTTTTAATTATGGTACCCAAACAAGAATTTATAAATTAATGATTTCTCAAGAGATTATATCTAGAATAATCAATTTCAGTTCAATACCTTGTTCTTTCCCTGATCACAATTCATTAGTCTTAAATATAGAAAGAGATTTTAAAGGACTGTCATATATTTCCAGAATGCCAATATAATATACTAAATGAAAGAATACAAAACATGAATGATTGATGAGGTAGATAATTTTCTATTGTTTAATAATTCTCTGAACTCTAACTTAGTAATGGGCTTGGTATTCTTTTGAAGCATGTATATGTATATATATATATATATATATATATATATATATATATATATATATATATATATATATATATATGTGTGTGTATATATATATATATGTCTATCTGACAATTCATTTAGTCGACAGTTCATATAATCGACAAGCTTTTGCCCCTCCCCAAAGTTAGAATATATATTTAGGGGGGGGTGAGGCCCACTGAACTAACCCCTCTCTTGTCGATTATATGAAATGTCGACTAAATGAATTGTCGACCAAATGAAATATATATATATATATATGTGTGTGTGTGTGTGTGTGTATATATATGTGTATATAGATATATATATGTGTATATATATGTATATATAAGTATTTATAGATATGTAGGTATATATATATATATATATATATATATATATATATATATATATATATATATATAAACACAGTGGATATAGTGTATACACCCCTGTTAAAATGCCAGATTTTTGTGAAATAAAAGACCACAATAAATCATTTCAACACTTTTCCCACTTTTAATGTGACCTATGACCTGTACAATTCAATTGAAAAACAAATCTGTTAGGGGAGAAAAATGTAAAAAAATTAAAACGTACAATATACTGGTTGCATAAGTGTGCACAACCTTAAACTAATAATTTGCTGTGTGTGTGCACCCTTAAACTAATAACTTTGTTGAAGCACCTTTTGATTTAATTACATCCTTCAGTCTTCTTGGGTACACACCTGCCATCAATAAAAGTGACTCTGCTTAACCCCAAATAAAGTTCAGCTGTCCTAGTAGGATTTTCCTGACATTTACTCAGTTGCCTGCTACAGCAAAAGCCATGGTTCTTAGAGAGCTTACAAAGGATCAAATGGATCTCGTTGAAAGATAATAGGCAGAAGAAGGGTACAAAAAAATCTCCACAGCATTAGATATACCATGGAACACAGTGAAGACAGTCCTCAAAAAGTGGAGAAAATGTGGGACAACAGGGACGCTGGAAAGAACTGGATGTCCCTCCAAACCTCATGAAAAGACAAGACAAAAACTGGTCAGGGAGGCTGCCACGAAACCTGCTGCAAGAATTTCTGGCAAGTACTGGTTGTGTATTACATGTGACAATAATCTCTCATATTCTCCATATGTCTAGACTATGGGATAGGGTTGCAAGACAGAAGCCTTTTCTTACAGAGAAAAATCCAAGCCTGGCTAAAATTTGCAAAACAATACATTGAGTCTCCCAAAAGCATGTGGGAAAATGTGTTATGGTTTGATGAGACCAAGGTTGAACTTTTTAACCACAATTACAAAAGGTACATTTGGCACAGAAATAACGCTTTGCATCACCAAAAGAACTCCATCCCCATGGTGAAGCATGGTGGTGGCAGTATCATGCTTTGGAGTTCTTCAGCTGGAACTGGAGCTTTAGTCAAGGTGGAGGGAATTATGAACAGTTCCACCTACCAGTCACTTTTGGCCCAAAACCTTTAGGCGTCTGCTAGAAAGCTGAAGAAGAATAGGAATTTCATCTTTCAGCACGACAGTGACCCCATGCATACATCCAAATCAAAAGAATGGCTTCACCGGAAGAAGTTTTGGAATGGCCCAGCCAAAGCACAGACCTAAATCCAATAGAAAATCTGTGGGGTGACCTGAAGAGGGCTGTGCAAAAGCGATCCAGATTTGGATCGCTTTTGCAAGGAAGAGTGGGCAGATATTGCCAAGTCAAGATGTGCCATGCTGATAGACTCCTACCCAAGAAGACTGAATGCTGTAATTAAAATTAAAGGTGCTTCAACAAAGTTTTAGTTAAAGGGTGTACACACACAACAAACTATTAGATGTGAAGTTGTTCAATCTCGCCGTTTGTTCTTACACGTGGGTATGGAGCCAATCCATCGGCTCCGAGTCAGCCGCTTTCCAAGCTCTAGATCTCTGAGAAGCTCGAAACACCGTCCCTATCCCATGATGCTCTGCTGCCAAACCCCAAGTAAGAGCACTGACATTACCACAGCTGGGAAATTTATTATAAAAATAAAGAAAGAATCGAAACAAAGTTACAAAGAATAAATCCTTACAAAACAGTGGTAAGCGCTTTCAGGGATCTACCCCTTCATCAGACAACAGTTAAAAATTCCATAATTCATTAAATACTGGAGGTTAGTCAAATGATGTTTCAAAATTTCAGTTGTACCCAATAAGGACATAACAATTAGTGCATCAATACATATTGGCACAGTTATGCAATTAGAGACCATACACTAAAGAAATTATAGCTAATATAAATAAGAAATGTGTATAACCTTGTATGGTGTATAACTATATACAATAAAAACCTGATAATCTTAGCGACAGCACTATATATCCATATATATATATATATATATATATATATGTATATATATATATATATATATATGTATGTATGTATATATATATATATATATATATATATAAAATATACATAAATATACAATACCAGTGCATCCAGCTTATATAGATGCATACATTAAAAATTTTTATGTGAAATATAAAATGCTAATATATATAGAAGTAAATAATCAGACAATCTAAAATATAATGTATAAAATATATAGAAAATGTAACATATTAAAAATATAAAAATTCAAGAGAATCAATGTTTTAAAGGTCGAGCCTGGGGGCTTGTCTGCATTAAATCTAATAATACATCTCTGCTCAGCAGCTTCTGTGTCATTAGATAAATTACCCCACCTTAATTTTTCAGACAATATTTGTAAAACCAGAAATTTAAAAATATGTTCAGGTCCTGTATTCATGTTGTGCATAGCAATCGCACTATTCTCCTTACAGTTCCTAATATCCCTATAATGTTCCAGGATCCTGTCCTTCAGGCATCTGTTGGTCTTACCTATGTAGAAGCTGTAGCATACTACACAGTAGGCGAAGTAGACCACCTTTGATGTGGAACAATCAGAGTAGAGATTACTGCTATGACTGAATTTCTCCGGGAATGTGTAAAATTCCTGCCATTGTGTTTGTGTTAACATGCTCCACAATTTCTACACATGTATGTACCCAATCTATCTGATCTACTGACAGTATTGGTTGCGGCATTACTGTAACATAGTTCATTTCTCAATGTTCTATTGTTCCTAAAAGTGAAACTTGGCTTAGTACCAATTATACCCTGTAGGTTGTCAATCGTGGATAGAATACCCCAATTTTTGGTTACTACATCACATACTACACTTAGGATGCCACTCACTTTTGCAAGCAACATAAGTGTGTTATCTGTGTCTGTATGTATATGCCTTACCTCATTGCAATCATTGACTTGCCCGCTTGCTCGAGTTGTAGTGTGCGTATCATAATAGGGTCCACATCTACCCGCCCTATTGCTCCAACCATCTAGAATGCACCTATCTATAGTTCTAGCATCATAGCCCCTGTTGAAAAACTCAGATTTAAGTTGGTCCAGGACTATTTGTAGTTCATCATCATCAGTTTCATAATCCTGTATACTTGGCCTTTGATGATGTTGACCTTGGTGTGGTTCGGGTGCATACTGGTGTTATGTAGGAAAGTGTTTTTTCTAACATGTTTCCTAAACAAACCAGTTCTAATCTGGTTTAATTCATCTTTTCTTACTTTGACGTCAGTAAAGTCAATTTCAGTCATGGAATATTGAGAGGTAAATCTAAGAAATTGAGTGGTATTATTGAGGTAACTGAAAAATGCATTTAGCTCTACCTGTGTACCATTCCACAGCAAAAAAATATCATCCACAAACCTGACATACCACTCGATATACCTGCCATATGTACTATTGGTTAACACATGTGTGTGTTTCCATTGAACCAAGGAAAGGTTGGTGTAGCTATTCGCACAAGCTGTGCCCATAGCCACACCAACCTTCTGTAAGTATTTCTATTGTTGAAATAAGAAAACATTATTGGTCAGTACTATATCCAACAAAGCACAAGTGAAGTCACATTTGTTCTTATTATAGTCTACACTGAAGTAGTTCCCTTATGGTCTCTATTCCCCATTCATTCGGAACCACCGTGAATAATGATTCTATATCCATTGTTACCAAGAAACAACAATGGTTGGTATCTATATTCAACCATTTCATCCTAAGAGTTTCAAGAAAAACCTTAGAATCTCTTAGCACAGTCTCACAATTAGACAGAAGTGGATGTAGATTCTTCTCAATAAAAATAGAGGTTCAGTAACCCATCCTTTACCCGAGACTATGGGACGCATGGGTGGAACTGACAAATGCTTATGTATCTTAGGTAAGCCATAAATCTCAGGTATAGTGGGATTACTGACCGAAAAGTATTCAAACAGTTCCTCATTAATCATACCGGTAATTAACAAATCAAACATCAAAAAAGATACTTTATCAGTAACACTTCTTACAACATTGTTAGATATATTCTGATATGTGGAGTCATCATCTAATAATCGTAACATTTGTTCAACATATAGCTGTTTATCCATCGCCACTATTCCCCCTCCCTTGTCTGCCGGTCTTATTTCAATAGAATGCATGTGTTTTAAATCAATCATAGCATGATAGTCATCTTTGCTCAAATTATAGAAAGTGTTAGAGCTGCAATTTTTGCTCACATCCAACTTCTCTCTTAGTTCTCGGTCACAGATGTCAAGGAATGTTTCAATAACCGCATTACATGGTGGAATAAACGCACTCGTTTTTTTAAATAAATTGCTGTTCATTCGAGAGCTGTTGCCAAACAAAGTTTTAAGTGTTAAAGTCCGGCCAAAAGGTCTAAGGTCTTTTATTACATCAGTTAAATCAGCTTTCTTTGCTGGAACAAAACTGAGCCCTTTATTTAAAAATCTCGCCTGGTTTTCAGTCAATGGGTGTGACAAAATGTTAAAAATCAAACTTTTCTCAACCTCTTTCTGTCCTGTCCCTCTGCACTCAGTGGTCTCCACTGACTGCGATACGTCGGCCGTCCTCTTATTGGCAGGGGTTCCTGTAGTAAAAAATGATCTGTGTTGTTCACTGGGTTAAGGTCATTAGATAAACTGTTGGAAGGTAGCTGAATGTTTCTCGTTTCTTTGGGTTTAACCACCGAAGCATCGCTCATGTCAGGTTGTAGTGTGTGCACTTTAGAACCAAAAACTGGCTTTACACTGTTTTTTACAACACCAGCAAAGCTGGCAGTTGCTTCATTGCTTATTGCTTGCTCAGACTCAATTGGAGTGGGTGTGTCACCTATTTCTTCATTCAAATTAATGTTGTCATGGCGTTGCCTTTGTGGAGCTGCTGATTGGATCCCCCGAGCTGTCTGTCTGGTCTGGCTCTTGGGAGGGTGTTCCCTCACCCAAGAGAATACATTCCCGTGCTGGAAATCATTAAAATCCCTGTGCAATTTACGGGTTTTAACTGCAACAAGTCTTTTCTCATAGTTTTATTTTCATGTAAAGTATCCAGATTTGTACCTACTATTTGTGTAGAATAGCTATCTGTAATGCTGCCATAGACAATATTAATGTCTTTAGCTAGCTCGTCCTCTTGTGGACGGAAAAAGTCTATCAGTAGATGCAGGTATTTGGAACTGCACTCGAAGTTTATGATTTGCCAACACCAAAACCCCAGATCTAGTTTGCCGCTGCAATGGATCTCACGCTCTTCGCAAGACGCTCAGGCCAGTACCTTTTTTTCTTGTCTTTTGACAGAAAATTGTCAATACTTGTGATAGTTTTTGATATATAGTAGTTGCAGTAGTCTAAATATTTCCTGTTTGTGTTTTTTTTAGATACTTAGTGTGTGCTTTGTGTGCTTTCTTGGGAGCGGTTGCTCCTAGGCCTTTGGCCGTTTCTTTAGTTGCATTTTTTGACAGGGCTCTGGCAGTTATTCTACCTTTTTTGCTAATACTTGTTGTTTTTGTGAAATAGAGTTAGTAAGTGTTCAGGGATCTGAATGTTTTGTGTGATTGTTAGTGGTCTTAATATCTGTAAAGTTCTGGGATCTGAACCTTTAGCAATTGTGCTGTTTACTCGTTTTTACATATGTCAGAGAAACAGAGATCAGGGTTCAAGCGGTGTGGCTGTGGGCAGAAGATGTCCATCACCGACCACCACACTTCATGCATTTATTGCTTAGGGCCTTTACACCTGCAAGAGGACTGTTCCATCTGCCACTCTTTTAGTGGCAGAGTTATGCTGGAAAGGTGTAGGAAGCTTATTGAAGGAGGCCTCTAAAAGTCAGATTTCTTAGAGTCTTTAAGTCTGAACAGACCTCCAAATCTTCGAAGGGTTCGAAGTCTTCCAAGGTGTCATCGGAGCCCAAGTCATCGGCTCCGAGCACCTCGGGGAAGATTCAGTCGTAGGCTCCTCAGCCCTCGGAGCGGAGCACCAAACCTTTGTCTTGGAGCCAAGTCCCGAGGTTGGAACCGGTATCGGAGGTTTTAATGTCTCCGGTGCTTCGGTCAGTGGATTCTTCGGTTCCTTCGACCCATTCTTCCAGGACCCTCTCGGATGTCGATGTGGATCGTGTGGTGCAGAGACTCTTGGAGAACCCAGCCTTGGCCAAATTGCTTTCGGCTTCATCTCATCTGGCATCGAAGCCCGACACCCCCCCCTTTCACAATTTCTGCTCCTCCTCCAAGACCACTCTAGCCTTCGGAGCCAGAAGGTGAGGACCTGATAGTTGTGGAACCCTTGGAGCCGAGGCCTATTCTGGTGCCTTCAGCCCCGTCGACCTTGACATCTTCGGTTCTGATCGAAAGGTCTTGGAGCTGACACTCTCTTGCTGGTTCCGGGGGAGATAGTCAGACCGAGGCTTCGGTTCCGACTCTTCCTCTCAGGGCCTCGGCGCAGTTGAGCTCGGCTCCTTCCTCTGGTTCAGAGCTTGTGGTCTCGGCCCTGAGGAGACTGCCTTCTTCTTCGGAACCGGCGGACTATTTGGGCCGAGACACCGGTGCCTTCAACGCCATGAGGACGGTCATGTCTGCTTAGACTTTTACCTCTTCAGATCCTTCTTCTTCCTTCCCTAAAGGGCCCCCGTTCTATCTCTACATCACAGGTTTCTACCAAGCGTCAAGACCCAGAGCCTCCGGTAACCCCATTGGGCGACCCCTGCTCTACGGAAACTTCACCAGATGCCCCCACTGATGAAGTCCCTAGGAAGAGACTGTGCAAGAGGAGGCACTTGGATTCCCCTCAGGAATCTTTGATATCAGACACTGACTTAGAGGAATCAGAAGGGTCCCCACGGTCCCCCTCAGAGGATGTCTCATTTGCAGACATCCTAGAAATACTTAAGCAGAGGGGTGACTGGCAGTCCCTTACCCCTACTGAGGATCAGTCGGTGCTCCTGAAGGCCTTTGGGTCTCAACCTTCCACCTCCTGGGTTACTCCGCCTTTCGACGGATTAATGGACTTGATCGCTCGAAAGGCATTGGAGTCTTATGATTCCATGGAACCGGTCCCTCAGAGGCCCAACAGATTTATCATCTCCCCTCAGGATAAGTCTTTTCATACAAAGGGAGTCCCCGTTGATGCCATGATGGTGGCGGCGGCCACCAAGAAAGGGATGTCAGACACCTCTTCTTCTATCCAGCCTCCTAATAAAGATTCAAGGACAATGGACAGATATGGGAAACGCATCTTTAGTTCTGCAACATTTGCAATAAGCTCGCTTAACTATTTAACCCACTTTACCCGTCTTCAACGAGATTTCTTCAATGAGCTTGGAGATGCTCTACAGGGCAACACAGATGATGCTGTCTCCGAGAAAGTGACAGCACAGCTTAACACCCTTAATTCCATTGTAAACTCATCCATGCGGCTCATTTCTTATGCAACCAAGGGATCGAGCCGGGTAGCAGGTTCACCGATAGCTCTGCGGAGACAATCCTGGATGCGCTTATGCTCCTTTGCGGAAGCCTTCAAGTCTTCCTTTGTTAATACCCCATTTGATGGCTCTTCCTTGTTTGGGCCTAAAGTCAAGGAGACACTCACTAGGTGTAAGCAGGAAGGAAAGACTCTGTCTGCTGTAGGAGTCCGTTTTTCCACTCCCACTAGACCATACCCCAAAGGGCAGAAAGGTGGAAAAATATGGTTCCGGAAATCCCAAGGAGCTTTCCAGAACACACGTGGTGAACCCCCCTCCAGGGGAAGAGGAGGCGTGATATAATGGTAGACACCACCCAGGCAGAAGAGGGGGTCCGCAGAACCAGGGTGACAGGGAGCAGTTTCTTGGCAAGCCCTATTTGCGCTCCTGAGAGGAGGCCCGACCATCCTGCTCTGGAGGCAGTCGGGGGTTGCTTAGCTTTATACCCAGACGCCTGGCTAGGAATTACATCAGATTCTTGGGTAAAAAGCATAATTATCAGAGGTTACATCATTCCCTTTTCAGAATCCCCTTCCATTTGTGCAAGAATCCCAGACATTCCACCCAGTCTGCGGAATCTAGCAGCCATAGAAATTCAAAGGCTGCTGGAAAAAAGAGTCTTCCAGCCAGTCCCGGAGGACCAGATAGGATCCGGAACTTACTCCAGGTTTTCTTAGTTCCAAAGAAAACAGGGGACTGGAGGCCCATCTTAGACCTCAGCAAACTAAATACCTTTGTCAAAAAGGAAAAGTTCCAGATGGTCACGCTTCAATCGATACTTCCGTTCCTCGAAACGGGCAATTGGATGTGCTTGATAGATCTCAAGGATGCGTACTACCACATCAAAGTGGCCAGGCCATCCAGAGATCACTTGCATTTCCGGCTGGGGGCCAGTCACTACCAATTCTGAGCTCTGCCCTTTGGTCTCACCGCAGCCCCCAGAGTGTTCACCAAAGGCATGGCAGTGGTCACGGCTCACCTGAGACGTTTAGGATTCCGGGCGTTTCCATATCTCGACGACTGGCTCCTCACCGCCACCACCAGGCATCAACTGATTCACGCCAGAGATTACACTATCAGCCTGTGCTCCCAGTTGGGCATAACCATAAATTTCGAAAAATCTGCTTTATCGCTGTCACAGCATATTTCCTTTATAGGAGCAGATCTGGACACCACCACCTCCCTGGACAAATTGCCTCAGGAATGAGTAATCTCTTTACAAAACCAAGTATCCCTTTTGTTGATGGAAAAGAAAGCCCCTGCATTTCCAAGTTCTGAAGCTGTTAGGCACCATGGCAGCGACTCTCATAGCGGTTCCTCTCGGGGCATATGCACATGAGGATACTCCAATGGTTACTCTTCACACAGTGGTCTTATCAACAACTTCCAATGTCACACAAGATTCTGCTGGCAAATACTTGCAAAAAGGACCTCCTTTGGTGGTTGAACAGCCACCAAGTTACTGTAGGTCGTACGTTTGTACTCCCCCCTCCCACAGCCACAGTGACCACGGATGCTTCCCTGATAGGGTGGGGGGGGGGGCTGTGTCAGGGAAGAACTGTCCAAGGTACTTTGTCAGAGATGGAATCCAGTTTGCACATCAATGTCTTGGAGTTGAGAGCGGTCTTCCTAGCATTGCAACACTTTCATGACTCTCTACCTCTAGAGATGATTGCAATACAGACAGACAACATGTCGGTAGTCTGGTACATCAACAAGCAAGGAGGAACCAGATCTTACCCCTTATGCCGAGAGGCCCTGAGAATTTGGCAGTGGGCTATATCCACCGGGCGCTTCCAGAGCAATGCACATCCCGGGGTCATCCAACGTGATAGCGGACAAATTGAGCAGAGCCATTCTGTTGCCTCACGAGTGATCCCTCAAAGAACGAGTGGCGGAAATGATATTCCACAAATGGGGCCACCCTTGCTGCGACCTTTTTGCATCCCTGATGAATGCCAAATGCAGAAGCTACTTTGCCCTGTACCCTCCCACCAGGGACATCCCAAGGGACGCACCCGTACATGCTTGGCCCTCGGGTCTCCTATATGCCTTTCCTCCATCCCCGCTGATCCCCACATTTTGACAGAAAGCCAAAAGCCTGGGAAGGACTATTATTCTGATAGCCCATTTTGGCCTCGGCAGATATGGTTCCCCTTCCTTCAACAATACCAAGTGGAAGAACCTTGGGTTCTGGACCCAGTGCCAGACCTTCTGACTCATTCGTCAGGAGTTCTTCACCCCTCTCTTGTCTCCCTCAAATTGACAGCTTGGCTGCTCCACTTCCCAACCTAGCTAGGTCTCATGATTTGTCTCCCACGGTTCAGCATATTCTGGTTTCCTCTCATAAAGTCTCCAACAGAAAACTATATAACAGCAAATGGAAACGATTTGGTCATTGGGCTTCTCAACATGGTATTGATCCCTTTATCGCCCCTATTCATAGCATTCTGGAATTTTTTTACTTCACTTTTCTACGATGATGCGGCAGCCGCTATTATAAGGGTTTAATTGGCTGCCATATCTAACTTCCATGTGGGATGCGGAGGTTCTAACATTATGTCCCACAGATTATGTAAAGCCTTTTTGAAAGGGACTTATTACCTTCGACCCCTTATCAGACGTCCGATTACTGCCTGGAATCTAAATTTGGTGCTGTCTCAACTCATGCTTCCCCCTTTTGAGCGTGCATCTTCTTGTCCTTTGAAGTTCCTTTCTTGGAAGACAATTTTCTTAGTGGCCATTACTTCGGCGCGTAGAGTTTCTGAACTTCAAGCACTCTCTATTAGGCTCCCATATTTGTTCTTTCACCCTGACAAGGGTGTCTCTAAGAACAAATCTATCCTTTCTCCCGAAGGTCTGTTCCAAAGCGAACTTGAACCAGTCCATTGAACTTCCCACTTTTTTCAGGCATCATGCCAGTAAATTGGAATACATGTTGCATAAGCTTTATGTTCACAGACAATTGAGATTTTATTTGGACAGAACAAAAGAATTCAGAAAATCAGATCAACTATTTGTTTCCCATGTGGACAATAAGAAGAGCCTTTATCCAAAGTTACGTTGTCCAAATGGCTTTCTGATTGTATAAAGTTTGCATATTCTTCAACCCATCAACCTTTAGAACGTGAAGTGAAAGCTCATTCTACCAGGGCTGTTTCTACGTGTCTAGCTCACTCAGCTCGTTTACCTTTGGACACCATTTGTGCAGCTGCTAGTTGGTCCAAACCTCATACGTTTATTACTCATTACAAAGGGAAAAGGGCCTCCTTTGGTTCCACCATTCTCAGGAATGTTCTCCCGTGAGCCGCCCAGGATTAGGGTGCTTGGGACACTACCCACACATAAGAACAAACAGCGAGATTTAACAACTTCACATAAAGAAGTTATGTTCTTACCATAACGTTCCATGTGAGTTGTTCATCTCGCCTTTGTTCTTCCCTCCCACCTTCCCCCTCCATGTTCTGGTGGTCTGGTTGGTATCCTCTTGCCAGCCAGGTTATCTCTTAACTAATTGTAAATAGTTACTTTATTATATTGGGTTGCTTAGTTGTGTTTCTTGCTGGGTTCAACAAACTAGATCTGGGGTTTGGCAGCAGAGTATCATGGGATAGGGACTGTGTCTCGAGCTTCTCGGACATCTAGAGCTTGGAAAGCGGCCGACTCAGAGCCGATGGATCGGTTCCGTACCCACGTGTAAGAACAAAGGCGAGATAAACAACTCACATGGAACATTATGGTAAGAACATAACTTCTTTTTTAAGGGTGTGCGCACTTATACAACCAGCTTATTGTACGCATTTTATTTTTTCATATTTTTTCACCTAACGTATTTCTTTTTCAATTAAATAGTACAGGTTATAGGTCACATTAAAGGTAGAAAAGTTTTGAAATTATTTATTGTAGTCTCATTTTTTTATATCACAAAACCTGGCATTTCAACAGGGGTTTGTACACTTTATATCTATATATATATATATATATATATATATATATATATATATATATATATACATATATATATATATATATATATATATATATATATATCATCATCTTCTTCTTTTAGCTCTTCCCATTAGGGGTCACCACAGCGGATCACCTGTTTCCATTTCTTCCTGTCCTCTGCATCTTGCTCTGTCACACCAACCACCTGCATGTCCTCTCTCACCACATCCATAAACCTTATCTTAGGCCTTCCTCTTTTCCTATTACCTGGTAGCTTCATCTTTAGCATCTTTTCCCCAATATACTCAGCATCCCTCCTCAGCACATATCCAAACCAATGTAATCTTGCCTCTCTGGTTTGTCTCTAAACCTTCCAACCTGGGCTGACCCTCTAATATACTTATTCCTAATCCTGTCCACCCTCATCACACCCAGTGCAAATCTTAACATCTTAAACTCTGCCTCATCCAGCTCAAACTCCTGCCTTTTTGTCAATGCCACTGTCTCCAACCCATATAACATAGCTGGTCTCACTACCCTCTTGTAGACCTTCCCTTTCACTCTTACAGGTACTCGTCTGTCGCAAATCACTCCTGACACTGTTCTCCACCCACTCCATCCTGCCTGTACTCTCTTCTTCACCTCTCTTCCACACTCACCGTTACTCTGAACTATTGACCCCAAGTATTTAAACTCATCCACCTTCGCCACCTCTACTCCTTGCATCCTCACCATTCCTCTATCCTCCCTCTCATTCTCACACATATATTCTGTCTTAGTCCTGCTGACCGTCATTCCTCTTCTCTCTAGAGCATATCTCCATCTCTCCAGGGTCTCCTCCACCTGTTCCCTACTCTCAGTACAGATCACAATGTCATCTGCAAACGTCATAGTCCACGGGGACTCCTGTCTGATCTCGTCTGTTAACCTGTCCATCACCATTGCAAATAAGAAAGGACTCAGAGCTGATCCTTGATGTAACCCCACCTCCACCTTAAATGCATCCATCCCTCCCACTGCAGACCTCACCGCTGTCACACTACCCTCGTACATATCCTGTACCACTCTTACATACTTCTCTGACACTCCTGACTTCCTCATACAATACCGCAACTCCTGTCTAGGCACCCTGTTATATGCTTTCTCTAAGTCTACAAAAACACAATGCAAATCCTTCTGACATTCTCTGTACTTCTCCCTCAACACTCTTAGAGCAAACATCGCATCTGTAGTGCACTTTCCCAGCATGAAACCATACTGCTGATCACTAATCATCACGTCCCTTCTTAACCTAGCTGCCACTACTCTTTCCCATAACTTCATGCTGTGACTGATCAGTTTAATCCCTCTGTAGTTACTACAGCTCTGCACATCACCCTTATTCTTAAAAATCTGTACCAAAGCACTTTTTTTCCATTCCTCAGGCATCCTCTCACTTTCCAAGATTTCATTAAACAATCTGGTTAAAAACTCCACCGCCATTTCACCCAAACACCTCCATGCTTCCACAGGTATGTCATCTGGGCCAACAGCCTTTCCATTCTTCATTCTCTTCATAGCTATCCTTACTTCCTCCTTGCTAATCCATTGTACTTCATGATTCACTATCCCTACATCATCCAACCTCTCCCTCTCATTCTCTTCATTTATCAACCCCTCAGAGTACTCTTTCCATCTCCTCAACACACTCTCCTCAACACACTCTCCTCGCTTGTGAGTATGTTTCCCTCATTATCCTTTATCACCTTTACCTGCTGCACATCTTTCCTAGCTCGATCCCTCTGTCTAGCCAATCGGTACAGGTCCTTTTCTCCCTCCTTAGTGTCCAACCTTTCATACAACTCTTCATATGCCTTATCCTTAGCCTTCACCACCTCTCTCTTTGCCATGCACCTCATCTCCTTATACTCCTGTCTACTTTTTTCATCTCTCTGACAATCCCACTTTTTCTTTGCCAACCTCTTTGTCTGTATACTCTCCTGTACTTCCTCATTCCACAACCATGTCTCCTTGTCATCCTTCCTCTGTCCAGATGTTATAACAAGCACCTTTCAAGCCGTCACCCTTACTAGCTCTGCTGTAGTTACCCAGCCATTTGGTAACTCTTCACTGCCACCCAGTGCCTATCTTAACTCATCTCTGAACTCCACCTCACAATTACCCTTTTTTCAATTTCACCATTTGATCCTTGGTGCTGCCCTCACACTCCCCCTCCTCTTCTTGATCACCAACGTCATCCTACAAACCACCATCCTATGCTGCCTAACTACACTTTCTCCGGTCACGACTTTACAGTCTCCAATATCCTTCAAACTGGCTCTCCTACATAAGATATAATCCACCTGTGTGCATCTTCCTCCACACTTGTATGTTACCCTATGCTCCTCCCTCTTGTTAAAATACATATTCACCACAGCCATGTCCATCCTTTTCGCAAAATCCACTACCATCTAACCTTCTGCATTCCTTTGTGTAACACCATACCTACCCATCACTTCCTCATCCCCTCTGTTCCCTTCACCAACATGTCCATTGAAATCTGCTCCAATCACCACTCTCTCACCCTTGGGTACAGTCAGCACCACTTCATCCAATTCACTCCAAAATTTTTCTTTCTCATCCATTGCACACCCAACTTGTGGAGCATATGCACTAACAACATTCATCATTACACCATCAGTTTCCAGCTTCATAAACATCACTCTATCTGACACTCTCTTTTCACCTCCAGAACACTCTTAGCATACTGTTCCTTCAGAGTAACTCCTACGCCATTTCTCCTCCCATCCACACCATGATAAAACAATTTGAACCCACCTCCGATACACCTAGGCTTACTCCCCTTCCATCTGGTCTCTTGCACACACAATATACCAACCTTCCTTCTGTCCATCATATCAGCTAGCTCTCTCCCTATACCAGTCATACTGCCAACATTCAAAGTTCCGACCCTCACTATCACAGTCCTAGCCTTTCTCTTCTCTTCCTGCCTTCGGCCATGCCTACACACACACACACACACACACACACACACACATATATATATATATATATATATATATATATATATATATATGTGTGTGTGTGTGTGTGTGTAAGGTGGAGGTAACTCATATTATTAAGGGTCTTTATCTCATAAAACTGAATTAGCTTTACAAAAACTAAAAATAGATTCTTACTCTGGATTTCCCAAACACCTAACAAAAATGTCATAAAAATAATTAAATTTCAAGCAGATAATAATGTTAAAGAACTAAAAAATCCTAAAACAAAAACGCTTTGATGGTGATGTATTTGAAATTTTCAGAAACTATTCCGAATACCCGCGGTAGTTGTGCTGCAGTAGCGTTGTCGCCTCACAGCAAGACGTTGTCCCGTTCGATTCTCAGCTGGAGCGTCTTCTGTGTGGAGGCATGCGTGAATGGGCGTGCTTTCATTGAAGGTTGGGCTTCAGGGCTGGTAACTTGGCACGTAAAAATCCACTACCAAACGTTAGCAGACCGGAGTTCCGCTGTGGTGACCCCTAACAATAATAAGCCGAAAGACACAACATTCCTTATCTTTGAATCAAATAACTAATTACAGAAGAGTTTTAACATCAGTAATTGACCAATTTTTATTTAAAAATTCCTTCCTTACAAAAAACTAATTAAATTCTGTATCTCCACAAGAAGCAATAAAAATATAATAATAAATATTAAATCTAATAAAACTCCTGGAAATGATGGTATTATTCCAGAATTTTGTGAAATATTCCCCCCCCAAAATATAATGAATTTGCATAATGTCAGAATATCGGTACAAAGTCAAGAACAACTGGCACCTTCATTGAATTATTTCTTGATTATTCCAATTATAAAAGAAGGTAAAGATTCACAAATATGCTCTTCATATGGACCTATTTCTTTACTTAATGTGGATTATAAATATTGTATGTGTATATTAGCAGGGGTCTATATGACTTGGTCAACAGTTCATATGATCGACACACAACATTGGGAAAGGGGAAGGTTTGTCGATCAAAAATGACTGTCGAATTCAAATTCAACAGTCGATCATATGAACATATTAGCAGATATATTCAAATTAATTTTACCAAGTTTACTCAGATTAGTCTAATTTTATCAGAAGTTTGCCTTTTGTATATGAAAATACTTGTTACTCTTATAGATTGATGAATACTAGGACATTTGAATCTTTATTTATTAGTCTAGATATTGAAAAAGCATTTGGTTCATTAGATGGTGATTCTTTATTGAGGTGTTAAATCTGTTTGAGTTTCCTATTCAGTTTGTTTCAATGTTACCTCAGACTTTATAAATATAACAAAAGGAAGTAAATAAGCTTGTCCTCTTCCCCCAAGGTTATTTAATTTGGCTATTGAATTACTTGTAATCTTAATTCAAATATAGTAATTTAGGGTTTGGAGATTAATGAAGAATATAATTATAAAATTGTTATTTGCTGATGATATACTATTACCATTGCAAAACTATGTTGGAACATTAGAAGAACTGAAGAATATTTTTGGAAAATTTCAAAAGATTTCAAATTTACAGTTTAATAATTCTAAATCTAATTACTTTCATATCTGAATTTAATGAACTTTTTAAAATTGATAATAATATAATAGGAAAAGAAACTACTAATTTGTTCTATTTAGGAATTCATGTATTAAAAAACACTGAAGAAGACAATACATTTCAACAATGAAAAAATGTTATCCTCTTTAATCTGATCAAATCTTGGAATAAGATTTTTTGTTTCATTCGAAGATAGATTACAAATAATTAAAATGATCTTATCTCAAAATACTATATATAATTTGATACCTTATAATGCCACCTAATAAAAATCAAATTAAAAGAATAAATAAGTTATGTATTATTTTATGGTCTCCAAAGAAATCTAGATTAAGTATAAGTCATCATTTTAGACCACAGAACTCTGGAGGTATTACATTTCTGAATATTCGAATGTATGCCAAAGCAATAACTATGAACATTATTTTAACTGGTTAGATAAGTTATACTACAGAGTAGAAAATCTTATAATTATCATTTACTTAATATAAATTGATTTTTTTGGATTGTTAAAATAAAATTGTAACCCCCCCTTTTTTGTTATATCCAATTTCCCATCTATTTTCCATTTAAATCTAATTAATTAAATTAAACTTTAAAAGGTAGTAAGAAAATAATATCAGGCAATTCAAGTTATAGATTTTTGTTTGGATCCATTATTCCTTTTTGCCTTACAAAAAAATTAATAATTTACCGACACATGCACTTATTTTTTAGAAAAGTGGACAAGTTTATTGTTTGTATCAGTGCTTTGAAGGAAATAAAATTAAATCTTTAGAATCCATGTATTTAGAGTTTAATATTTGATGTTAATGATTTGATTCATATATGGTTAGTTATTACATCAATCCATACCAAATTGTCTTATCTGTCCAATTCATGGTGTGTTGTGGTTTCAGAGTCATTAAAATTTTAAATAACACTATTCATAAGAAAAATTGAGAATTTCCAAATTACATTCAACTGTAGCTAAAGATATTTACAATTTAAATGAACACTTTAGAAATTTCATCACAAAAAATATCAGATAGCTTTAACTTGAACAAAATAAAAAAAACATTTTTTTTATCCATTAAAAATACATATTGGACCCTATATTAAATTCTCCTATCATGATGCTGTCAGTATCAAACCAGAATTAAAGTTCAGGGCTTGCAAATTATGATACAACAACCCCTCTAGATTTCCTCAGTTTTATACAAATCAGTTTTATATAAATCTTTTTTAATGAAGTTTAGAATTGTCAATAAATATACTTGTATTTTTGTACAATACAGTTTTACACCCCACAGCCTTTTATATGAAATGTTTTGGATTTTTTTTATGACTGTCCTTTTAAATTTTAATTGGTTGGCTCAAATGATTTACAAGGAATTGTATAAAATGAGAACCTTTGTAATATTTTATTGTTCTGATGAAGTCATTCTGATGAAAGTGCTTGACCACTATTGTTGTTTTATTTTAAGTATCATTTTTCAGTTAATTATTAAAACCTTTCACACTACGTGTTGTCGGGGACTAGTTATTGGCATTTCAAGCAGCTTTTTTGTTTTATGGTTGTTGTGCTGCTTTTGCACCATTTTGGTTTCCAAGTGTTCTTCGGGTGCATCGTTTGCCTACTAGACCCATCCTTATACTATGGATAGTAACGAGCTTTCACCAGTATTTGAGGAGGAAATAGACTCTCCTTCCTTTCCTTGTGGACAACAAACTGGCGTCAACAGTGAGAACTTATTCCAGTTGATTGTGAGTTTAACAGAAAAGGTTACTGAACTTCAGGGAGCGGTCCAACGTCTCCAAAACAGTAACCTTGCCGGTACGAATATGCTTGGTACGAACTCGGGGAACCCTAGAGAGGTTACACTTCCGGTTTCTCAAGGAATGCTCGCAACAGGGACTGGGTCACGCTGTAAAGAAACTGGGCTACAAGGATTTGCCGTTTGTGGGATGAACCATTCGGAATACCAATCGGTTACTAATGGCATCAATAGTTCTGAAAATAGAATTGATATGAGTAATTTCAACCCCACACTTGATCGGTTAAAGGATTGGTCTAAAAGAGAACACTCATTTTTTGGTAATAACAACAACCCGACGGACAAAAATAGCATGGACAATAGGTTAGTGACTCTTGAAACGAAAATGCACAAAATTAGAGCATTGCAATGCGATAATTCATATCTAAGGGAATGTATCAATAACAAACGGGTCCCTAAGGGCCTTCGCATGTTTAAATTTCCTAATGGGTTAAAAAAGGGTGATCCAGAATGTGAAGAGCTGATTCAAATGTTTGATCGACATGGGGTGGAACTGATGGATTTTATTGTGAATATTAATAATAAAAAGATTAATTAATTTTTAAAGGATGCTGATGAAATTAATAAGGCTGTGGTAGATTATGTACATTTTAACCAGTATTCCTTTAGGTGTAATATTATTTTTGACAAAGTAGAGAATGAATTAAATAGCAATATTTTTAGAAAAAAGAAGAAATTATCGAGGGATGAATTTGAATATAAAAATGGTTTGGCTTATCCTTTCCCAAAAGCGTATTTGGGAGTGGATTTAGCTAAGGGTAATGCAACAGCCCCTTCTCAATTTACTAATGAAAATGTGAACTTTAACAGGTTTAACAGTGATGGGAACGAGTATGATACTGAATTCCCACCCCTTAGAAGATCCGTAAGGATTTTCAACAGAAACCAGGTTAGACAGGAACATGATTTTTTAGGACCACGGGGGGAAGGTGGGGTGAGACCAAAATACAGAAATCCCTCTTACAGGAGGAAGAACAGTTACCAGTAGTTTATGATACCAGAGGTAACCAAGAAGTGAACAATGATGATGGGATTATTGAATCTGACAACATTGTTTTTCTGTACAAAGGTTTCAAGATTTTCAGCTACGCAGATTTCCCTATTTGCAAGGATCTTTTTCATTTGCTAATGAAGGGAATGAAATTTGTACCCTCTAATAGAGATGAAATCAGTAAAATTTTAACCGATTTCAAGATTTTTGTTAGAAAATTGAATTTAAAATGTTTGAATAGAGATAAAGCAAGCATTGACAGCAAAAGAAACCCTGTTATTTATAAAAGAAGTTGTTGGAATCCCCCCCTTTTACCCATTTTGCATTCCTTTGAAAATGTTACTGGACAGGAGATTTTTAAGACCCTACGGACACACATCTATAGGAAACATAATTTGACCCTGGCCGAGAAAAAGCTACTTTTTGAGTTAAGGGACAACCGGAATGTTAGATTTATGAAACCAGATAAGGGAGGGGGTATGGTTATTGCAAATACGGTGGATTATAAAAACAAAATTACTAACATGTTGAATGATAATACTAAATATGAAGTAGTTTCCAGGAATGAAATTCATATAAGCTATCGAAAGATAAATTTTTTTGGAGGATTCCCTATTGCAAGGAGTTATTAATGAAGAGGTTTTTAACTTTTTGCACGTGGAACATCCTGTTATACCTGTTGTTTTTGGTATTCCCAAAACTCATAAAAAACTGGAAGACCCTCCATATAGGCTCATTTATTTCTGGACATAATAGCATAACTTACTCCCTGGGGGGTTTTATCGATCGGATGGTTAAACATGCCCTGGCTCCCTTGGACTATGTACTTCTCGATTCATGGGATTTTTTAAGGAAAATTAAGAAGGAATTTTTTAACAAAGATATTTATTTTTCCACTATTGATGTAGTTGATCTTTTTACTTCTATCCCCCATGAGGTAGGACTACAATTTTTTAATGAAGTTTTGGTAAGCAAAACAAACTGGTAGTTTGATCAACTTCATTACAGAACTAATGGAACTAGTGTTAAAAAAATAATTTTTTTACTTTTCAGGGGGAATTTTACAGACAGGTCCAAGGGGTAGCCATGGGTAACAGTTGTGCACCTATTTTTGCCAATTTAGTTTTATATGGGCGGGAGAACCAGTTTGTTTTTACATCCTGTTACAGAAATGAATGGTACCTTTACTTAAGGTTTTTAGATGATTTATTTATTTTGTGGAAGAAGGATATATTTTTTTAATCATTTCTCAACTATATTAATATTATAAGTGATTATTTTAAATTTACGGGTAAAGGTAATTGTAATGAAATTTACTTTCTTGATGTAAAAATATTTAAGGATGTTCCTAACCACTCATTTCAATCTAGGGTGCATAGGAAATCTACTTTTTCCAATGACTATCTTGAATTTTCAAGTAACCACCCCCCTATATTAAGAGAAATATAGTTAAGGGGCAATTGGTCAGGGTTGTAAGGATGTGTTCTAATAGGACCCTAGTAGAGGAAGAGACTAAATTAGTGATGGACATGTTCCTGCATAGGGGGTATCCATTAGATTTTGTAGAGAACATTAGGGACCAAGTGATGAATGATTGGAATGATAGATACAAACCATTATTAGGGGCTGATGAAGAAGTCACAACTGTTAACCAAAGTGAATTCAAGGATTTTTCTCAAGCTATGGTTATTACATGTGGTGAAACATCAAACAAGGTGAAAAAGATTATTAAGAATAATTGGGCTATGTTTAAGGGAAATAGGGATCTCTCTAATGTATTAGGCCCAGAACCTTTATTTACCTACAGAGTTGGTAGTAGCTTGAAAAACATTTTGGAAAATAAACCCAGTGTGAAAAGCAGGAAGAAAGGTACCCACAAATGTGGTTCATGTGACTATTGTGGTTACATTAATGAAAGTTCCAAGGTTAGAGTGGGTCCCTATTGTATTGATGTTAATTTTGTAGCTGGTTCATGTATTACAACTGGTGTTGTTTATCTAGCTATTTGTAATTCCTGTCATTGTTACTATATTGGTAAGACAGAAAGGAAATTAAATCGTAGAATTTATGAGCACTGTTATAGTATCAGTAAGAAGGATGAAAAAAATGCCTTATTCAAACACATTAAAGTGAACCCCCTTCACAGTTTCAAATTTGGCATTTTGGAAGTGCAGGTAGATTTTAGAGGGGGGATTGGACTAACAAATTACTTGGGGCCGAAACTAAATGGCAACTTAGATTAAATGGTGTTGAATTTCCAGGGTTAAATGATGCTGTCCGTATCAAACCAGAATTAAAGTTCAGGGCTTGCAAATTATGATACAACAACCCCTCTAGATTTCCTCAGTTTTATACAAATCAGTTTTATATAAATCTTTTTTAATGAAGTTTAGAATTGTCAATAAATATATTTGTATTTTTGTACAATACAGTTTTACACCCCACAGCCTTTTATGTTTTGGATTTTTTTATGACTGTCCTTTTAAATTTTAATTGGTTGGTTCAAATGATTTACAAGGAATTGTATAAAATGAGAACCTTTGTAATATTTTATTGTTCTGATGAAAGCGCTTGACCACTGTTGTTGTTTTATTTTAAGTGTAATTTTTCAGTTAATTATTAAAACCTTTCTCACTACGTGTTGTCAGGGATTAGTTATTGGCATTTCAAGCAGCTTTTTTGTTTTATGGTTGTTGTGCTGCTTTTGCACCGTTTTGGTTTCCTATTATGATTGCTAAAATGAGAAAAGAAAATGTATCTGATGTTGGAGATGTAAAACATTGTAATGCTAATTGATCAGATATGTTTTATGACTGTTATATGATTTTGCAAGTTTTGGGAAAGGTAGAAAACCTTTTTTAAGGCTTTATGGAATGATTCTTTCATTTTAATGAAAGAGATGATTTTATTTAATATTGTGGAAATAAAAAAATCAAAAAAAAAAAGACTTTTTTTTTTTTTTACCCTAACTTGGACAGTTCTTGCTGTGGCGAAGAAATTTTGTTACAATAAACTGGAAGAATTCTTCAGAACCACAGTTTGAGGATTTTCTCATCTTCCTGAAAGACATGGCGATTAAAGAAACTATAGTTAAGAAGACTAGAATTTTCCCTAATAATTTAAAGGACAACCCTTCATTGAAAGCATTAGCCCTTATTGAATTTTTTTCAGCTTATATTTGATTAGATTATTTTGTTTTTAAATGGCTTGTATTAGTTATCAATAATTTGATCTCAGGCATTTTATATATATTGTAAATAGATAAATTGTTATTTAATTTATTTACAATTTATGTTACATTCAGTTGCTATATTACATTTTAAAACTTAAACATTCTGTATCCGTTTCTAAAAATTAATAAAAATCTTTAAGTAATAAAATTGAGGATCTGCCAAAGACACCAGTAGCCAAAGCATCTATTGAATGTACAATATAAGCAATTTTTAACTGAAACTCAGCAGCTAAAAAAGTGGAAAAAATTTGACGAATCACAGGAAAACACTTGACGGGAGTAAATAGAAACAGCCAGGTGACTGTAAATACAAAGCCAGCAACTTGTGTGTGAAATATTTTCTTTGAAATATTCCGTTATTTTTATCTAATACTTTGGTGGCAGATCCATTTTTAGACAGAATGATTTTAGACAGAATGCAGTTAAATAATTTCTGGAGACTGCTGTAGCTTAATAATTGCTTTATAGGTGACAGCTTAGAATCTGTGCTCATTTTCTGATCCTGGTGAGAAGTAGGAGCAGAGTGCATTGATTCCTGACTCTGGTTGGAGAGTGAGTCTCTGTGCTTAACATACCTGATTGGTCTGGTTGCTGCTCGAGGTATCTACCAGAAAAAGCTACAAGCCTGCAGACTCTTGCATCATCTGGGACAAGACTGTGGATCACCACACAGGCCGTGCCCGGCTTCTCTTCTTGGGACTGGTGCTAAAACTAGCCAGTTTTTTAGTTTCAGACCTCAAAACTGTTTCTTTGTGCTCAGCACTTGCTCAGAACTTTAAGCACTAAATAAATTACATATTACTACAGCACTCGACTTTCCTCACTTGTCAAGAGGAAAACAGATGTTCTTCATGTTTCACTGTTGCAGTTATCACACTGGGTTATCTGCCTGCACGTAGCCATCAGTCGGCCCGAATACCTGAATCTTGGGATTTCTGTATTGGATGCTGTCGCCTCTTCCATGACGTTAGGTCATCAGGGGTATAAAATATACAGCCAATGCCGTTACATCAGCTTTTCTTGCCATGCAGGAGCCCGAAGCAGAAGCAGTTCGCAAGTCCCGGTCAGCCACTACCTGAAATTTTCGTTGTTCGAGTTTCAAACCTGAAGTCTTCTAAAGCTAAGTCCTATTGGGGATCCTTTTTTCTTGCTCTAACCGATGTCAGAAAAAGTTAATAATTGTCTTGCTAATGGAAAGCAAATACCTCACAGAGATTTCCATTCTTACTGCGTCACCTGTTTAGGCCCAGACCACGATGTTCCTCGCAGTCGGTTTTGTGCCTTGTTCAACACCCGAACTATTCATCGTTGGGCTATCTTTGTAGCTAAATTCTTTCGCTGTCGTTTTCCGTATTCTGAAATGGCTTCTTTAAGCCACCCGACTACCAATCTTCCAAAAAACATAAGGATAAAGACAGAGACAGACCGCATAGGTCCAAAACCACAGACGATGCTTCCGTTAAACTAGTCGCCAGTCCGCCTGTACTCAGTGAGGTGCTTTCACAGCCCCTGATGATACCCGCTTCTACAGATTCACAGGCCTCTACCGAGACCCATTCAGAGTCCGATATGCCACATAATGCTTCTTCGACTATGGAAGCTACGGATGTCTCTACCTTGGATGGGTCTGGAGCCGCTGTGCAGGCACCAGCTTTTGAGGGTGTATTCAGGCCTTCCGATGTTCGTATTAAAACTACTTCATTTTTTAATAAAACTACCGAATTTCTCAGGCCCAGAGGTTGCACTACGCCTAGGAAACTGACGACCAAAGCGCATTCTCAAGCTCCCATGTCCCAAAAACAAATGCTTAGAATGGCTGAAGACCTTGTTACTTTAATTAGGGGAAGCCAGCCTTCCCCCTCTAAAAGACAAATAGAGTCTCCAGACCATGAGTCTGATGATTCTGACCCCTCTGACTACCAGGACATACCTTTATCCACCTTTGAGGATTCAGATGCAGAGGATTGCATTCCCTCTGCCTCCCCTCCAGAGAACTTTTTGCATACCCTAAGACAGCATTTCCGCTGGGAATGCCAGGACTACCCTCAGTCAAAAAAGAGACTCAGGGAATTTTTAGACTTGCCTCAGCACAGACCTTTAGCTATACCCCCTGTCCTGGATATTGTAGATGATGTCTTCATGGAATCAAGTCTTACCCCCTGATACTCTACCTTTAGCTCCTAGAAAGCCTGACAGGTTCTACAGAGTACCTGACTCCTACAAATTTCTCTTTAAAAATTCTACTGCGAATCCAAAGACCATTTCACAGGGACCTAAAGGTATTAAGGCTACTACAGCCAAAAACCCTACCCCTTCGGACAGGGATTCTAGGGCTTTAGACAGATGGGGGTAAGAAGGTATATACCTCTGTAACTCTTGCCATCAAGGCTTTAAATTGCCAGTTTCACATGTTGAAGTACCAGCAGCATATTATGGAACTAATTAAACAAAAAATGTTGTTGCTTCCTGATTGTACAGAAAATAAAGAATTACAAGAGTTAATGCATTCTGCAAACCAAGTTGATAAACATACTTTGCAGTGTGTTTTTGATGCCTTAGAAGCATCTTGCAGGGCTGCAGTCACTGGGTCTGTTCTGAGAAAGCATGCTTGGCTGAAGGAACAAATCTTGCCAGACCATGTCAAAGCAAAATTACTAGATGTTCCATTAGATCAAGAATGTTTGTTTGGCACAAAAGCAGAAGAGGTTCTTAAAAAGATGGAGGAAAAAGCTAAATCTATGCAAATTGTTAAAGATTTCATACAGGTACAGCCAACTAGATTCAGTAGGCATTGGCCTTCGAAAAACTTGTCCTTTCCAGTCCCTCCCAGGCCTTCTCAGTCCAAACCCAGGAGCAACAGACCACAAAGACTACAATCTCGGTATGCACAGATCTAAACAATGGAGTGCTCCCACCTCAAAAACAGGGAGTGGTAAGCCACCCTCTTATGGAAAAAGTTCACAGTGACTTCCCCTGCATCCCTCCCAGCCATGCGCAAGTACTTGCACCCCAAGGAGGAAAACTCACCCTGCATGCAAAAAACTGGGAATACATTACCCAGGACCATTGGTTCTTAAACATAGTATCCCAGGGATACAGATTCTAATTCCATTCACTGCCAACCCCAAGGGGATTGCCAGACCTTCCCCCAAACCAGTGGGCAGAGGCCCAAAAGCAAGTACTTTCTCTTCTCAGTATCAGGACTATTCAGCCTGTTCCAACAGAGCAAAGGGGACATGGTTTCTACTCCAGACTGTTTCTAGTGCCCAGAAAAGAAAACTCCTGGTGCCCTATCCTGGATCTGTCAATTTTCAACACCTTCCTGGTGGTACCAAAGTTCAAAATGCTTACACTCCAACAGCTGCTGCCTATGCTAGCCAAGGACTCCTGGCTGGTCACCCTAGACTTAAAAGAAGCTTATGTGCACATCCCCATAAGGGACTCTTTCAGGAAATATCTACGTTTCAGGGCAGGCTCTATGCACCATCAGTTCTCTGCACTTCCCTTTGGCTTATCTACTGCGCCCAGGGTATTCACAAAGTGCCTGGCTCCAGCCATTGCATACTGCAGGCAGAGAAACATTCAAATTTACCCATACTTGGACGATTGCCTGATTCAGGCAGACAGTCAGGAATTGCTACTTCAGCACCTGACATTTGTAAAGAGACTCCTAACTTCTCTGGGGTATACCATCAATGAAAAGAAATCACATCTGGTACCCAGCCTAGAAATTGTATTCCTGGGAACAAGATTGAACACAACTTCCCAGATGGCATTCCTCACTCCAGAAAAGCAGGTTTATTTGACAAATTACTTCAAACTACTGGCCACCCAAACCCAGCTATCCGCAAGAAAAATTCTGCAAGCTCTAGGGTTTATGGCCTCATGCATTCTCCATGTTCCATATGCAAGACTGCATATGAGGAAACTTCACTGGTACTTAAAAAGTCTCTGGTGTCAACATTTTCAGGACCTGGAAACCGTGAATGCCGATCATTCCTTGCCTAAGGACAGAGTTCCTTTGGTGGGCAGAGGCCTGCAACCTCAACAAGGGACTCCCTTTTACTCAAACCCCACTGCCAAAACCATGACAACAGACACATCAGACTATGCATGGGGGGCTCACATGGCAGGCAAATGCATTCAAGGCAAATGGAGCCCAGGACAAATGCACCTGCATATCAATCAAAAAGAAATGTTAGCTGTACAGAATGCACTGACAGCCTTCAAATACCTTATCCTTCCAGGACAGCTCTTGATAAAGACAGACAACACCACAGTCATGTGGTACATAAGCTTGGGGGGGGGGCTCATTTGAACCCACTATGAAGGTTAGCCACGGCTCTGTGGACACAGCCTTGAGCAACCATGTGCACCTACAAGCTCAATTCCTGCCAGGCAAACAAAATTCACTGGCAGACGACTTAAGCAGAAATCTAATGGACCCACATGAGTGGAAACTGGAACCCAGTTCATTCAAGCTTCGAATCCACAGGTGGGGGACACCAGAGGTGGATCTCTTTGCTTCCCTCCAGAACCATCAGTTAAGCAAATTTTGCACCAGAACTCCCCACAGCCAAGCATGGAAAGTGGATGCCCTATCCTTTATATGGGAAAACTTCTCAATCTATGCCTTTCCCCCTCTGCCCCTCCTGCCGAAAGTACTACTCAAGCTCAAACAGGACAGGCCAAGGACAATTCTTATTGCACCAGACTGGCCACACCAGCACTGGTACCCACTGTTATGCAGTCTGACAACAGTGCAACCTGCATGAGACCCCCCTCTCTGCTGTCCCAGCAGGAGGGCCAGATTTTGCATCCTCAGTTGCAAACCCTGAACCTAGCAGCCTGGCTTATTCCCTGAATACGTTACAAGCAACCCTCAGCAAACTGGTGCTGGATGTCATCCTTGAGGCCAGGAAGCCTAGTACTAGGAAATCCTACTCAGAAAAGTGGAAAAGATACTGTTTTTGGAGCCAGTCGGGGAAAGGACACAGCCGTGCCCACCTTGCCTCAAATCCTAGATTATCTAGCAGAGCTGCTTCACAAAGGCCTATCCTTCTCATCCATTAAGATTCATGCCTCTGCCATCTCAGCTCATTACAATACTGAGCCACCCCTCTTCTCTCACCCTCTGGTCAAACAGTTCCTGAGAGGAGCTAACAATTTAAGACCCCAGAGGAGAGCTCCCACTCCTGCCTGGGACATTAACTTTGTACTAGAGAAGCTCACGCTTCCCCTTTTGAGCCTGCCACTACAGCAGAGTTAAAATTCCTCTCTTGGAAAACAGACGTACGTCTAGCCATCACTTCAGCAAGAAGAGTGTCTTGAGTTGCAGGCCCTTATGGCTGCAAAGCCCTTCATTATCTTCCATGAGGACAGGGTCTCCCTCAGGACTAACCCATCATTTATGCCCAAGGGGGTATCCAGTGTGGCTTTAAACCAATCCATCCATTTACCAACATTTTTTTCCTAATCCTCAGAATAAAGGGGAAAGGATCCTGCACTCCTCGGACGTGCACAGACAGCTTAGGTTCTACCTTGACAGGACCAAACCATTCAGAAAATCTGACCAGCAGCTAGTCAGCTTTGCTACAGGGGCAGAGGGCAAGGCCATTTCAAAGCAAACCATCTCCAAATGGATAGCACACTGCATACATTTCTGCTACAAGTACCATGGAAAACCTACCCCACAGGGGATCAGAACCCATTCCACTAGGGCTACCTCTACCTCTACAGCATTTCTCAGGGGAATCCCTACCAGGGACATCCTGGAAGCTGCAACCTGGAGTTCAGTACACACCTTCACCAAGCATTACCACTTACCTATCTTTTCTAAATCCAGAGCTGGATTTGCTACAGCAGTCTTACAAGGCGTGCTAGCCAGCCCTAATACTTCTTGACTGCCTCCACCCTTCCACAGCTTTGGGAATCAACCCAAGTGTGATGACTGCAACAGTGAAACATGAAGAACATAGTACAGTTGTGTGCACTTACCATGAATGTAGATGTTCGAGTGTATTCACTGTTGCAGTCCTGGTTGCCCTCCCTCCAGACCCTGACTTTTCTATACTTTCTACCTATCCTCTATTTTTGGCCATATCCTTTGGCAATGGTATTTACTTTTTACTGGAGTTGTTCCACACCATGTAATTGCTTCCTATTTTGGGAGCTCCTGACATCTGGGGCAAGAAAAACTGATGTAATGGCATCGGCTGCATGTTTTATACCCCTGACGACCTGACGTCATGGAAGAGGCGACAGCATCCGACGCAGAAATCCCAAGACACTGTTATTTGGCCCGACTGAGGTCTATCTGCAGGCAGATAACCCAAGTGTGATGACTGCAACAGTGAATACACTCCAACATCTACATTTATGGTAAGTGTACACAACTGTACTTTCTTAGTAATTAAATTAATAAGCATCTATCCAGGCATGTCTGTTGGTCAGCTCCTGGTGTTTTCTCCTGTCCACCTGATGAATCTGGCCATCTTGGGGCAGTGTAGCAATTGCCTCATGTATATTGACAACCCTCTCCTCCTGCTACCCAACACTACAACCTGTGAGAGATGCACTTATATAGCCAAACTGGAAGCCAAGCTCTCTCCAGCCAAGACTGGACTAGACATTCAAGAGGAGAACGTTAACACATGCGCCACACTACACTCAACACATAGTCCTTCAAAACCCACACTACCAAAACCCACACATAGAAGCACAAAGCACACACTCACATTCACGGAGGCTCTCAGTAAAAATCTTCTCAAGAAACAGAGACCTCCCAAGCTGAAATGCAGACAACCACCAGCCCCCAACACTACCCAAGTGACACATAGCCCACAAAATCAGTGTGCCACTCAACTTCAGCCCATAAGGCAAAACAACGTACCCAACACTCTAGTCATAGGTGACTCTAGTCAGGCACACTTATGTCCCACTCACCAGGCTAAACAAGAAGAAAGTTACTGTCAGCTGCCTGTCAGGTGCCGGGATCCGCCACATAATGCATGCACTCAGGTCACTCCACAACAAGTAGAAATATGACTCTGTCATTGTCCATGTTAGTGTGAATGACCTGAGATGTACCTCCCTGGACTACATGAAAAGAGACATGGAGGAGCTCTCTGATCTTGTAGCCCAGGCAGGTATGACCCTAGCCCTGAGTAGCATCCTGCCATCGCCCAGAATGATACCACAGTACAAGGACAAAATGATTGACTTCAACAATTGGCTAAGCTTCTGGTGTCATTCTAAGGGGATCCAGTATCTGTCTGCCTGGGACAACATGGTCCACAGACCACGATGCTTTGCCAGAGGTGGCCTGCACCTGTCGCCCCTGGGATTCTAGATACTGGCTAAGGCTCTTGCCGCCCCTATAGTGCCTTTTTTTAGCAAGGTTCAAATGCTAAGTTCACCACCATAATAGGTACAAGCAAGGAAACTCTGAGAGTAATGCTACTCTATGCTAGAAGTCTAAACCTCAAAATGCACTTACTTGAGGCACTCCTTAAAATGGAGAACATTGACATCTGTGCAGTGACAGAGACCTGGTGCAATGCTCCAGAGAGCACCCCTGCATTACCAGGCTATAATTCATACCACACCTTTCGGCCACCTAACCTGGACCGAAACACTAAAGGTGGAGGTGTGTCCATATTTATTAAGGATAACCACACCTCCAGGCTAGTTGCTCAGCATAATGCATCCAGAATTATCCAAGTGCAACCAACACTGGGCAAGATTTCAATCCAGGTTGTAGCTTGTTACACGTTCCCCACCATGCCCCAGGATTCCCACCCTTCATTTCTTAAGATACTGGAAAATATTAAGGTACAACCCAATACCTTAATTATGGGTGATTTCAACTACCCCACTATCAACTGGGAAAACTACTAGTGTACCAACTCATTCGCTCAACGTTTTCTGGAATTCATAAATTCCAATGCCTTGGATCAACTTGTCCACACCCCCACCAGGGACAGCAATATCCTGGACCTGGTCATTACCAATATGAGTAACCAGTGTTCCACGCCAGAGGTTAACTCCTCACTGGTCAGATTCAACCTCAAGCTAATCACCCTAGACATTCATATCCCACCCCACCCACCATTATGGAAACCACCATCAAAAACTACTCCAAAGCCATCATGCTTCTTAAGACAGAAGTGACAAACTTCATGACACCCATGCAGATGGAAAACAGAGGTACAACTGCTGAATCTTACACAAATGCACTGTATAAGCACATGCACAAGTGCATGGATCGTACCATCCCCAACAGAACCAAGATGCTATCCTCCAGAAAAAGGAAGCCAATCTGGTGGTCCCCTGCCATAAACAAACTCTACAACAGAAGGAAGAAGCTGTTGCAAAAAGAGAGTAAAATTCCAAGCTTGGAGAAACTCCCTGGTCAGCCTCAGCAAGAAAGTGTGATCCCTCATCAAATCCTCCAAAGTCAGTTATGAAAATAAAATCGCCAGTGATTCCAAAGACAACCACAAAGCATTCTAACTATGTCAAGAATGTCATTGGCCAAATTGACCAAATAGACCAGCAAAGCAGCACAGAGTTCAAGACGTTTTCGCAAACAGCCTTCCTTACATTTTAATCATCTTTAAATACTTATCCAGAGCCAATCACAATCATTTGCTCATGAATATTAATAAATTTGAAACATCTTTACAGAAAATAAAAAAGGGTAGGGTACTGTGTATATTGATAAAGTCAATCAAATTAAAAAATTACCACCCCAAAGAGAGAGCAAAAAAAAAAAAAAGTTATGATAATATTATGGTATATCCATTCTCATGCTCATATTAGTGAACAGTGCCATAAACCCCTGGCTACTATCCAATCTTCATCAAAAACACCAAAAGTGTAATGCTCAAATTAGATGTGTACAAAATGACTGAAATAAAAATAGAAAAATGATGAATAGAAAAATAATAAAATAAATAATAAATACAAATCAGCAACATCCACAATGAAAATCTTATATCGAAGATTAAGCCCATAACATATATCATTAGCTTCCAAAACTGATAATGTACTAGTAAATGTAGCTATATATTAATTTGTCTAAGACAATAGTGAAAACAGTCCTGAGAATTGACATGAACATCCCAAAAAAATGTGTTCAAGAAATATAGCCACTTATTTACTTAATATAATCGATCCATCCTGTCATATACCCATATTTTGTCAGTCAATGTATGTATAGCAATAGTCCTTGGCTTTTCAACAATTATTCATTTGAGGCACCAAAATTGTTGTATATCCAGTATTTGGGGTGAGAGGCCTGAACATTCTACATCCGAACAATGAGGAAATCAAAGGCATATGTATACCGGAAATAAGGTAAATATATACCTAAATTAAATTTGTGTGTGCCATTAGACATACTATATGGTCTATGCTGAGAATCTTCAGTTAAGTATTAGAAGTAAAAATCTAAATCAAAAGACATATTCTTAACCACCAAAATCTAAACAAATATGTTGATATGTGGAACTAATAGGGATACTGTGTGAAGGACCATGTAAAGCTTATATGACCACATTAATTCAAATTGGTCAATATATTACACATGCAAATGATCCACATACTGTGTATAATTAAAGTAGGCTCATAATCAATATCAGCCAAGATGCTAAATGTTCATAGTCCCTAGATATAGGATATCCTGAAGAAATATACTCCACTTATTGGAGTCAGTTGAATCAACATCAATGTTATCGATTGACGAACTTCTCCTGTAACCAACTTCTCCTATAGATGGTCATTCAATCCGGGATGAAATAGACCCCCCAGTGTAGTAATCCAGTATTTCTCCTTTTGGTCCAGTGACCCATGCCAACCCTGTTTATTAGTTCTGTCTCCAGAAATGCGGTCAATAACCATAAAGGTAAACCTAGCCTGAGGATGTTTTAATGTGTGTTGATATAGAGCGCTAGTCTCCTTATGATTTTTGTTCATTCATCCTTAGTCTCAAAGCCCTTGAGGTTTGTCCAACATAAAATCCTCCACAGTGACACGAGGCCAGGTACACCACCCAATCGCTACTGCAATTACCAAAAACCTTGATATCAAAAACTGGTAAACTCCTTGGATTTATGCATATATTGGCAGGATCCACAATGGCCACAAGGGAATGAACCAATAAGTTCATCACCATAGAGTGTCAATTGTTTATGGGTCGTCCCCCCACTTGCCATATGTTTGAAATGTGAAAAGTAAGAACCTAAGGTTTTACCTCGTTTATATGTGAATAGACAACGGGGTCCCAAGATACTCCATAGTTTTTCATTAGCTAGTAGAATATTCCAATGTTTGTTAATAATGTTTCTAATCATATTAACATTTCGACCATATGTGGTGATGAACCTGACATCTGTACTGCGTGATGATTGATTTTTGTTCTTTTTATGATATTGTAATAAATCATCCCTTTCAAGAGTATTAGCTCTACTCTGTGCAGACAGAATATCAAATCTGTCATATCCCTTCGGGTAAATCTCGACCGAGATCCCTACTGGCCATTTGGTATTCCTCTATATTTGAACTGAGCGCTTGATAATGTATGAACTGGGATATGGGAATACTTCTGATGGTGTGACGGGGATGTAAACTTGATGCGTGTAACAGGGTATTGTATTGAGGATATTTACGATAAACCCTAGTAGACAAAGTATTGTCTGAGTTCCTATATACAGTGACATCCAAAAAACTAATGCTGTTAATAATTAATATATAGCTACATTTACTAGTATATTATTAGTTTTGGAAGCTAATGATTTATGTTATGGGCTTAATCTTCGATATAAGATTTTCATTGTGGATGTTGCTGATTTGTAGTTATTATTTATTTTATTATTTTTTCATTTATTATTTTTCTATTTTTATTTCAGTCATTTTGTACACCTATATACATTTATATATACTGATTCATTATGATTTCTTATACATATGTTTTATATTTTTTATCAATTTTGTTAGTCCATCTAATTTGAGCATTACACTTTTGGTGTTTTTGATGAAGATTGGATTAGTAGCCAGGGTTTATGGCACTGTCCTTTACTAATATGAGCATGAGAATGGATATACCATAATATTATCATAACTTTTTACCTCTGGGTTTGCACCTCTTTGGGGTGGTTTAATTTACATTCAGGATTGACTTTATCAATATACACAGTACCCTTTGTATTTTCTGTAATATGAAGATGTTTCAAATTTATTAATATTCATGAGCAAATGATTGTGATTGGCTCTGGATAAGTATTTAAAAGATGATTAAAATGTAACTTGACTACATTGTGTTACACTGAGGAAGGCTGTTTGCCGAAACTAGTCTGTTATGGACACAAGTATTTAATAAATTTATTGAACTCTGTGCTGCTTTGCTGGTCTATTTGGTCAATTTGGATACATGGTTTGGACCGTGCAAACCCTCTTGCATAGGACTTGGTACGTGCAAGAATGTCATTGGCAACACTCAGATCTGCTCTGAGCTACAGCACAATGGCACTAAATATACAGAACCAACTGATGTCCTTCAAGAATGCAACTGCAGTCATAACATATGGGTTGTCCTGCCTCAGGCAGCCCTCGGTCGGCCGGATTCCAAAGTCTGGGTCCGGCGTCTGCTGGTGTCGCCTCCCCGACGCCAGAACGCTGGAAGTATAAGGCATCGACCAACGCCATCTTCTTCAGTCTTTTCGGTCAGCTCCTGTGTTTACAACATTTTTCTTGCCTCAGCCGATGTCAGAACAAATTGAGAAAGTTAATAATTGTTTGTCTTGTGGTAAACAAATACCTCATAAGGACTTCCATTCTTATTGCCTCCCTTGCCTGGGCCCAGACCACCTGTGCTGCCTGTGCTTGCTCTAAAAGACTTTTTCGCTTATATCATGCCGCCGGAACAACCGACAACTCAGTCTACCAAAACGAAAGGACCGGGACCGACATCCTCCTCCTAAACCCTAGCGGTAATTCAACCGCCCAGGCCGACAACACAGCGTTAACACGCCCTTCGGTCTCGACACACCGTGTGCCGTTGCTGATTTTCCTCCAGAAACGTTCTGGATCTACCCGACACCATTCCTGTGGACAAGGTTACTCCTGCTAGGCCTCCTGTATCCATGTCCATCAAGGCCTAGCCAGGCCAAGGCCCATCCTAAACCTACTGGCCAGGCCCCTTCTTCTGATAAACAGATCATGTCTCTTGCTGCAGATCTTATTTCTCTTATCAGGGGGTCTCAGCCTCATCCAGACAGAGGTTCTCAGCCACCTGCAGAGAAAAGGCCCAGAACTGAGCAGGCCGACAACCTCTCTTCAGATGAAGCCTCTGGGGATTCTGAGCATTCAGATACCCAAGAAGAATCCTTCCCGGCCTATGAGGACTCTGATGCTGAGGAATCAATTCCCTCTGCCTCTCCTCCAGAGGATTTTTCGTTCGGTGAAGTCCTTCACTCTATGAGGGAGCATTTTAAATGGCAGGGTCAGGAATTCTCTGATTCCAGGAAACCTTCCTCAAGCTACCCCAACACAGACCTTTAGCTATCCCTCCAGTTATGGATGTCCTGGATGATGTTTTCTCCGACTCCAGTGCTAACCCTGATTCTCTCCCTCCTGCTCTTGTCAAGCCAGACAGATATTATAGGGTCCCTGACACCCACAAACATCTCTTTAAGGCCCATTCTGTGGATCTAGAAACTATTTCACAGGGCCCCAAGGGAGTGGCTACTTCCACAGCCAAGAATCCACTGCCAGCGGATAGGGAAGCTAGGTCCCTGGAGAGATGGGGTAAAAAAGTTTATACCTCTACCACCCTGGCCATGAGGTCACTTAACTGCCTTTTTCATATGTTTCAGTACCAGGATTTTACTGGATGATTTACAGAAAAGCTAGCCTCTCCTGAGCCTATTGATAGAAAGGAATTGCAGGATCTAGTACATAACACTCAGCAGGTTAGCAATCATTTTCTTCAGTGTGGTTATGATACATTGGAGGCTTCATGTAGGGCAGCTATGACTGGGTCTGTTAAGACATGCTTGGTTAAAAGAACAGCCACTGCCAAACCATGTTAAAGTAAAGTTACTTGATGCACCTCTGGAAAAACAGAAGCTTTTTGGTGCTAATGCACAAGATGTGTTGAAGTCCATTGAGGAAAAAGCTAAATCAGTACAGACAGTCAAAGATTTCCTCCAGGTTCAGCCACCCAGATTCAGCAGGAATTGGCCTTCAAAGAATTGGTCCTTTCCAGACACTGACAAGTTTCAAAGGGGAAAAAACAGGTGTGCCCGAGGTAGAGGGCCAATGGCAACCACCAAATCAAAGAAGTGGCGAGGCAGTCCAGCTGCACCACAAGGACAACCACAATGACTTGACTTTCATACCGCAAGGCTCAAAGTGAAGCACCTTTGGGCGGAAAATTATCCTTATTCTCAAAAAACTGGCATATCTTAACCAAGGACGACTGGATTCTGGATTTAATAGACAAAGGTTACAGATTCCACTTCCATACTTTACCAATAAGACAAGGCATGCCAAACCTGCCACTTCATCAAAGGGCAGAGGCACTCATTCAAGTTTCAAAGCTGTTAAATATAAAAGCAATAGAAAAGGTCCCTCCACAGGAACAAGGCCAGGATTTTATTCAAGACTGTTCCTTGTTCCAAGAAAGGAAAACAAATGGAGGCCTATACTGGACTTGTCTACTCTAAATACTTATCTCATTGTGCCAAAGTTCAAAATGCTGACGTTGCAGCAACTCCTTCCCATGCTGGGCAAGGGGTCTTGGCTGGTCACTCTGGACCTCAAGGAGGCATACCTGCATGTCCCAATCAGACAAAGCTGCAGAAGATACCTCAGATTTCTTGCAGGGACAGAGCATTATCAATTCTCAGCATTGCCGTTTGGCTTATCTACTGCACCCAGAGTGTTCACGAAATGCCTGGCATCAGTAGTGGCACACTGCAGACTCCAGGGGATTCAAATATACCCCTACCTGGACGACTGCCTCATACAAGCAGACAACAAACAAACCTTGATAGCAAACTTTGACTATGTCATTCAATTACTACAGGCCTTGGGATACACAGTCAACATTCAGAAATCAAGATTTCTGCCATCCCAACAGATTATTTTCCTAGGAGCCAAACTGGACACAAAAACACAAATGGCTTATCTCACAGAGGAAAAACAACAGCAGTTACCAGAGTACTTCAAAGGCCTAGCAAAGCTCTCCCAGCTGACTGCAAGGAAAATCCTGCAGGCCCTGGGGTTCATGGCATCTTGCATTCTTCTGATACCTTTGGCAAGACTCCATATGAGAAAGCTGCAATGGTACTTAAAAAGCTTATGGTCCCAACACAGCCAAAGCCTAGAGGACGTAATCCCACTCATTCCATGTCTGCAAAGAGAATTTTGTGGTGGGCTCAAACAAGTCAGTTAAACAAAGGCATGTCTTTCAACAAACCTCAAGCAGGCCAAATGATTACAACAGACGCCTCAGACCATGGATGGGATGGAGGGCAGATGCATTCAAGGTCAATGGACACCAAGGGAAAGGCATCTGCACATAAACCAAAAAGAGACGTTGGCAGTGATACATGCAATCGAGACTTTCACTTCAACAAGGACATTTGCTAATAAGGACAGACAACACCACTGTTATCTGGTATATAAACAAGCAGGGAGGCACTCATTCTTATCCCCTCTGCAGACTAACGATGATTCTCTGGGAAAAATCCCTAAGTCTGAAGATACATTTGCAATCCCAGTTTGTGCCAGGCAAGGACAATGTACTGGCGGACAAGCTGAGCAGAAATTTCTTGGATCCACACGAATGGATGCTGCATCCTCACATTTTCTCACAAATAACAAGGATATGGGGAAGACCGGACATAGATCTCTTTGCTTCTCGCATGAATCATCACCTGGAAAAGTTCTGTACAAGGACCCACCATCCTCTAGCCTGGAAAACGGATGCTCTCTCCTTCAGCTGGAATTCTAACAGTTTATGCATTCCTCCTCTACCACTGCTGACCAAGGTGATACTGAAGATCAAAGCAGAACAACCAACAGGCATTTTGATAGCTCCAGACTGGCCAAGGCAGCACTGGTACCCATTGCTGTTGAGCATAACTCTGACCAAACCGTGGCCTCTGCCCCTATGGCCTCTGCTTCTAACACAACACAATTACAGGACTGTTCATCAAAACCTGAAAACATTGCATCTGACAGCCTGGAGGTTACCATAACGCCTTCCGATATCTCTCTTCCCAAAAAAGTGCAAGAGATCTTACTAGACCTTACACCAGAAAAACTTTTACAGCCAAGTGGAAGAGTTTCATCAACTGGAATGCTAACAGGTTCAGGATACAACAGTATTGAGTATACCTCAGATATTGGAATACTTGGCAGAAATGTTTCATACTGGTCTCTCATATTCTTCCATAAAGATTCATGCCTCAGCAATCTCAGCAAAATACAATTGTGATCCACCTGTGTTTTCACATCCTTTGCTAAGACAGTTCCTAAGAGGGATAAAGAATATCAAACCTCCCAGGAAACCCGCCAGTACCTGCATGGGACCTCAATTTGGAAAAATTAACTCTTCCTCCCTTTGAACCAGCAGCAACTTCAGAAATGCAGTTTCTCTCATGGAAAACGTTTTTCCTATTGGCAATCACATCAGCAAGAAGAGTCTCGGAGATACAGGCACTCATGGCAGTACCTCCTTTTCTCATTTTTCATCAGGACAGAGTCTCTCTAAGAACCAATCCTTCATTCATGCTAAAAGTAATTTCCAGGGTGTCTCTAAATCAAGCCATTCACCTGCCTACTTTCTTCCCCAATCCTCAAAACAGGGGGGAAGCACTGCTGCATACTTTGGACATACACAGGCAACTACTTGGACAGAACTAAGGCTACCAGAAAGTCTGGCCATCTGCTTGTTGCCTATGCTGCTGGAGTACAAGGAAAAGCAATCTCCAAACAAACAATTTCCAAATGGATTGGACACTGCATCAGATTCTGCTATTCTTTTCATGGAAAAGGTGTGCCAGCCAATATTAGGCCACACTCCACCAGAGCTGTAACCACATCCACAGCTTTCCTAAGAGGAGTGGCTACAAAGGACATTCTAGAGGCTGCTACATGGAGCTCCGTGCATACATTTACCAAGCACTACAACCTACCTTTATACTCCAGATCCCGAGCAGGCTTTGCTTCGGCAGTCCTGCAGGGAATTTTAGCTACACCATCACTTTCTTAGTTCCAACCACCCCCAGCTTGGCTATGGTATTCAACCCATATGTTATGACTGCAGTTGCATTCTTGAAGGACATAGTACAGTTTTGTACCTACCATAAATGTAGATGTCCGATAGATATGCAACTGCAGTCGGATTTTCCCACCCTCCTACCCCTCTGCAACCTTCTTTATGGGTCCACTACCCCTATTCCTATTAGCTGGGGTATCTCCTATGGTGTATCTGTTTATTACTGTTGTGCATGTCTGGAATTGTTTATCCATTCACCAAATTTAGCCTTCCCAGGAGGGCACCTGGCATCTGGGGCAAGAAACACTGAAGAAGATGGCGTCGGCCGATGCCTTTATACTCCAGCCGTTCTGACGTCGGAGAGGAGGCGACACCAGCCAACGCCAGACCCAGACTTTGGAATCCGGCCGACCGAGGGCTGCCTGAGGCAGGACAACCCATATGTTATGACTGCAGTTGCATATCTATCGGACATCTACATTTATGGTAGGTACAAAACTGTACTATATTGCCAACATCCTGGCAGAAGGTTCAGTGCTAACTCTTAACACCAGAAGAATGCAAAGCCCTGTAATCATTGATGAACAAGTAAAGACCGCACTCTCCAAAGCCAAGAACACAGCATCCATGGGACCAGACAACATCCCAGGCTGCGTACTGCACGAACTACAGAACAAACTGGCATCCCACCTAAATACTATGTTCACTCATAGCCTCACCTCAGGCTATGTGCCTACTGAGTGGTGCACAGCGACTATTATCCCACTCCACAAAGGGGGTGCTGTCACAGACCCCAGAAACTACCGCCCCATTAGCCTGACAAGCCTGGTCTGCAAGGCCATGGAACATATCATCTTGGAGCTTATAAACAAAGACATAGGAAACCTCCAAACCCTGGAACCCACTCAGTTTGGGTTTGTAAAAGGTAGATCATGTGTACTAAACCTTATTGACTTCTTTGAAGCAGACACTAGAGCCGTAGACGAGGGCAAGGTAGTGCACACAACCTATCTTGACCTTACCAAGGCTTTCAATACCATCCCCCACTGTTGAATTATAGATAAACTCACAAAATGGGCATAAATCCCTATGTCACAAGATGGGTGGTCAACTGGCTCCCTGACAGAACCCACGCAGTAGAAGTAGCCGACTCCAAGTCCGACTTCAGACCAGTGACAAGTTGAGTTACCACAAGGTTCGGTCCTGGGTTTTCTCCTTTTTGGCATCTATTTCTCTGACGTGCAGGCCAATATAGAAGGTCTTTGGCTAACAAAGTTCGCAGATGACTGCAAACTGGGAGCCATAAAAGAATCACCTAATGATGTAGACATTCTACAAAGGGGCCTTACAGAGACAAATGCTTGGTGTCAAAGTCATGGTCTCAAACTCAATGCCAAGAAGTGCATTGTCATCCCCTTTGGGAAAAACTCGGTACTCATGAACTACCACTACCACATAGCCGGTAGCTCACTAAACACAAAGTGTAATGAGACCTCAGGACACAGGTGGACAGTAGTCTCTCCTTTGATAACCACATCACCACAGTAGTCAGGAAATCCTTCTACATGGCACACCTCATCACAAAAAGGTTCTCCTCTAGAAAAAAGGAGGTCACTCTTCCTCTCTACTCATTCCTCATAAGACCCATTATAGAGTACAGTGCCCCATTTGGCATGTATCTCACAAGACACCTATAACAATTGGAAAGGCCACAGAAATACCTCACTAAGTGGATTACCGGCCTCAAACAGATGCCATAAGCAGACCGTCTCAAAAAACTCTAGCTTTACTCCATCGCATATTGCAGGCTCAGAGGCGGTCTCTGCCTAACATACCAAGCTATGGCAAACTCGGACATGCTACACTTAAAGAAATCCCACTGTCTCCAAACCGGACGCTCCAGAGACCTAAACCTTGTCACTACAATAAACAGAACATGCTGGAGGGATAGATTCCTGTCCCAGAGACTTCCCATACTCTGGAACAAACAACCCATTCATGTCAAGCAAAAGCTCCTCATTGGCCCTCTTTAAGAAAATCCTTGACAACTGGATGGAAAATAGAAAATTCACCCCGGGGATCACTTCTGTGGCACTGCTTGACAGGGGCACAGGAAAATAATTTTCTTGGGTGGCGAAAGCCAGGGAACCTTTTTGGCTAGGCTTATATAGGCCCCAAGGCCGATAGCCTAGTACTTACCTATGAACCATTTGGGACTTCAGTTTCTTAACAGGTCTAGTTAGTACAATTCCTAACATACTGTTATTTGGGTACATGTAGGGCAGCAGGCTGGAAAATTATTACTTATTATAGGATAAAAGCACTACAGCCCTTTATTAAATAATGAGCAGTGTAAAGAAGATGGAGAAACTGCGGTAGTAAAATGTACATTTGGAACTAAACATGGTTCATGCCTCCCTACCTCTTAGCTTGGGAAAGTTGTAAATTAGCCTACCAGTTTTGTTCAGTCAGCTACCATAAATGAGAATTATAGATATCCTTCTATTCTACTGTTGCAGTACTCATAACATGAGGGATTCCCAGCTAAGGACGACCTGGGTCTGGTCAGTATACCAAAGCCTTTTACTACTTAGTACGTGAGACGTCGCACATATGCCGTCTGCATATGTAGGCCCAAAAGTGGACGTTCGCACATACTATCTCAGAACTTCTCTGCTGCCAGTCCGAATGCCATCTTCAGCCATCTCTCTGCTCGCCCATGTCATTTGTTGCTGTATCAAGCTATTTCAGATAAGCATCCCGTTTTTTTTTCCCTTTATCTTCTTATTTGCTACTGTTTTTGTGATTATTTTTTCATGTCATCCAAGAAAGGCAAATGCCAGTGTGGGAGACAAATTCCACATAATGATAAGTCATGAGCAGTGCTTGTTTTGCTTAGGGCTTACTCACAACCATTAAACTTGTTCCATTTGTCAGGCCTTCATGCTTAAAACTTTACGTAGTTGGCTTTCCTTTCTAGCAATTTACCTTGAAAACTAGTGTCTTAAATGCTTAACGAAAGACACAGTACAGGGTACATCTGGGTCTTCTGCTGAGTTAACAGTGAATAGAAAGGCCAAAGAGCCTAGGTCTGTCTTTTTGGCTGTGCCTTTTACAGTGGACATCTCTCTTGAGACCAGTGAAGGCTTGGAGAACCATCTGTTCCTTGCTTCAGATTCCTTGGCTGGAACCGGTTCAGAGATCACTATGGATCTGACAACAGGCACATCCTCAGAGGCTCTGCAGACATCCAGTTCAGATGAGCAGGGGGAAGTGAGACTCATTATTTCAGAAGGCCCTAAGGGGATCTCTTAAATATTAGTTAGGGAGGAAGTCCTGAATACAGTTGTGGAGTGTAGCCCAATGTCGGGCCCATCCACTTTCCGTAAGGCAGATGTGCACCTTAAAAAGAAACAAAAGACAAAGAATTCCACTTCTTCCAAAGATCCACAAAGTGAACGTCAGAGTTATTGCCCTTAAGCCCCCATCTGGTGTCTCTATCCCCACTCTGTCTTGGACATCTTCACCACAAAAGAGAATTAGGGAACAGGATTCTTCTGAGGTAGGTTTTTCTTTAGATGATGAATCCTGTTCCACCCAGAATCCTTCTCCTTTGGAGTATGCGTCTCTGGAAGTGGAGTCTAATGGCACTGACTCTTCCATTGAAGACCTTACCTTTGGGGAAGCTATTTACAAAATGAGAGAGTTCTTTAGATGCAACAGTTCCCAAGTTAGTGATGTGCAAAAGAAATGGCGAGACCTACTGCAAATGGAGTCATCTTCTCCTCCTCCTGCTATTCCTCCAGTTTTGCCTGCATTATTGGATGCTTTTAACTCAGCATCACAATCTCCAGATTCATGGTCTCTGGCCCTTAAGAAGCCAGATCACTTTTACAAAGTGCTAGAGTATAGCAATCTGTCTTTAGATGTCCATCAGGTAATCCTGCTGTGGTGTCTGTGGCTTCAGATAAACCTTCCAGATCAGATTGCTGCCATCTACTACAGTTCTCCCTTGTGATAAGGAAAGCAGGACTTTGGAAAGGCTAGGGAAGAAGGTTTACACTTCTGCCACTTTAGCTTTCTGTGCTATTAATTACCAGACCCATATGGCCAGATATGCTTTGGCTCTTCTGTCACAGGTCACACAAGTCATTTCTGACTTTCCTGATTCAGTAGGGAAGCTAGAAGCTTCTTCTCAGGTTGCAAGTTGATGCAGCAGAAGCATCTTCTAAGGCAGCTGCATCAGGCTCTTCATGGTTATGACTTCAACTACTGCCAGATGATATTAAAGCTAAGTTACTGGAAGCTTCTCTGGATAACTCAGCTTTGTTTGGATCTGCTGCAGCTGACTTGTTTAAGTCTTTGCAGGAGAAAGCTAAGGAGCTCCAGGATTTGAAACACATTTTTGTCTCACCTCTACCTTATTTTCACAGAAATTATCCTTCCAAGACTGTTTTTGTCCGAAAACAGGTTTGCAGTCCTCCATCTAAGACTAAGAAGAGTGGTAGGAGACCTCCTGCACCTAAAACCTTTCAGTCTGCTCCTGCCAAGAAGCAGCTTTTTCCTGACAAGCCAAGTTGTCTGTGACTGCCACATTCGCCACAGCCTTATTCCTACTTCCCTTTGCCTTTCTCTGTGTCTGCTATTGTTTGGGGAAACATCACTCAGGACACATGGGTTATTTCAATTATTCAAAAAGGTTACTTCATGGTCTGGAATTGTCTTCCTCCCTTCATACGCATTCCTCAACCACCCTCGGAACAACTGCATTTATTCCCAGAGGTCCTTCAGGAATTGTTGAATCAGGGAAGAATTCATGAGGTTCCACTCATCCACAGAGGAAAGATAGTTTTATTCCAGGATGTTTCTAGTGCCCAGAAAGGATTGTCCCTGGACACCAACTCTGGACCTCTCTCACCTCAACACCTTCTTGAAGGTTCTTTCTTTCCACATGCTGTCCCTTCAGACTTTTTTCCTCTCAGTTTTCCTTAGGCATTTATAGCATCACTGGATATCAAAGATGCCTACCTTCACATTCCCATTCATCTCCTTTACAGGAAATGTTTACATTTCTCTGTCTTCCATGCATTTTCAATTCTCTGCTTTGCCTTTTGGCCTTTCTAGTGCCCCAAGGATATTCACCAAATGCCTATCACCTGTAATTACTTTTTGAAGGCTTCAAGGCATCCAGATTTTCCATTACATAGATGACCTTCTTCTTCAAGCATCTTCTCCGGAGTCCTTGTTGCAGAACCTTCACTTCACTATTTCCCTTCTGCAAAGCCTGGGGTTCAGCATAAATTTCACAGTGTCATCTCTCACCCCTTCTTAGGATCAGGTTTTCCTGGGGTGCAGGATTCAGACAAACCTTATGTTGACTTCTCTCCCCCCTCCAAAGGCTCAGTCATTCATTTCTTTCTTCCAAAGTCTCCTCCCTCTACACTGTGTCAAAGTCAGGGAGCTTCTCAGACTTCTGGGATTCATGGCATCCACCATTCCAGTGTTACCATTAGCCAAACTTCACATGAGGAAGTTTCAGTGGTTCCTGAAGATGGTCTGGATGCAGCATGCACATCCCCTAGAGGCTTTGGTTCCTCTCCTTCCTCGTCTGAAAAAGGAACTCCATCTGTGTTTTCGGCAGGTGAGTGTGAACCCAGGTCTTCCTCTGCATCCTCCTCTTCCCACTCAAGAGCTGGTCATGGATGCTTCAGATGTAGGTTGGGAAGCAACTTTCGGCTTCATGAAGTTACAAGGGTGTCTGGTCACCCTCCCAAAGAAAGGAGCACATTAACATCAAAGAGATGAAATCGCTTCTGGCCTTTCAGGCTTTTCATCCTCTTTTCCTTCCAGGTCCTCTCAAACTGTTTACAGACAACACCACAGTACTCTGGTTTGTAAACAAATAGGTGAGGAGCAAAATTTTATCTTCTGTGCAGCCTAGCTCTCATGGCATGGAAACTTATAGTTCAGTATCCTGTGACTCTTCAGGCAATGTACATCTCCTCCAGTCAAAATCATGGTGCAGACAGTGTGAGCAGGTCCTTGACTCAATCCCACAAATGGATGCATCACAGGAATGTGTTCCTGGACATTGCCCATCAGTGGGGTACTCCTCAGGTAGATCTATTTTCCTCCTCTCTGAATAGGCAACTTCCTCTATTTTGTGGCAGAATCCCAGATCCTCTGGTTTGGAAGGTGGATGCTCTGTCTTTTTCTTGGAATGGGGTGTTTCTTTAGGCATACCCTTCTTCTCATTCACAAGGTCCTGTTCAAGATTCAGCAGGAGCAACAAAAAATCTTACTGGTGACTCCCTTTTGGCTAAGACAGCATGGGTTCCCTCTTCTGCATTTAGCCAACGGCAGTCATCACAAGTTACATCACAAGATGGACCTTCTAATACAAGACAAAGGATCTCTTATCCATCCCCTCCTGTCAGCTTTTCAACTGTCTTTGTGGGCGATATGATTTTGATTCCTTTCAGACACCTTGTTTTCTGAGGACATTCTTAAAGCTCTGCAGGAGGCTAGGAAGTCCAATATTAGGAAATCATACTTATCTAAATGAAAGAGGTTTTCTGTCTGGTGTCTGTCACATAACTTGCATCAAGAAAATATAAATACCTCACAACGGTTAGCTGCACAAAACCAAACAATCAACAGGTAAAAAACAGGAAAAGTGCAGTCCCACGGCTGATAAAAGACGAAATTCCAGATCCAATGTAGTCAAAAAGTTTAATGAAAAAGATCAGCGCTTTCACAATTCAAACAATTGCTTCTTCAGATCACAAAAAGACCAAAAAAACCAAAGGTTTAAATACTCCATCAATTAATAATTAGTTATGTGATATGTAAAACAATAGTAAATGTGCTCAGGAAGAGAGCTATTTAAAAAGACAACCACAGCAAAAAACATCCTTCATAAAAAAATATGTATAAACACGATACATAAAAACTAAAAAAATTCTACAACACACTAAATGACCTGAAAATCTAGATATATTTTTATATATTATGTTAACTAATGTAGTATAAATATTATATAAAATTACTTTCTCAAACCCCTGTTCTTTAATTCTGGTTTCAGGGGAAATACATCATTTAGACCGGAGCCTTTATGCGCTCTGAGTCTAAGAATCCATCTATTTTCATTGCGTTCAGTGTTTATAATATCACCTAATCTCATGTCAATCCTGGTAACCTCCAATACCTGAAAAGCAAATTTATGCTGATCCCCTTCCTGTGCTACATGTTTAGCAAGTGGCACTGTACTCTAATCTTTTACTAATACAATATAAATGGTCCTTATCCGTTCACGGAGACATCTGTTGGTCTTGCTAACATAAAATTTTCTACATGTCATACACTTAGCTAAATATACTAGATTTTTAGTGTTACAATCTGTTTTAACATTAAGCATGAACTTATGCCCAGAGTCAGGATGTATAAAGTTCGGTTCTTCATTTATACTAGTACAAAAATTACAAACACCACATCTCTTCGTGCCTGTCAGTATATGGTTCATATCTTGCCCTTCATGTTTAGGGTAACATAGCTGTCTTCTTAAAGATTTTTTATTCCTATAAACAAAAGAGGGCTTAGTTCCAAGAATTCCAGCTGTATTTTCATCAGTTTGCAAAACATGCCAATGTTTACTAACTATATTCTTAAAAACATTGACTTCTCTACTGTACGTTAAATTAAAACAAAATTTTCTGTCTCTAGATCTGTGGATGTTCTTCGTGTTTCATAGTTGCAGTCATTACATTTGGGTAATCTGCTGGCAGTTTGCCCGCAGTCGGCCTGATTAACAAAGTCTTGGTTCCTGCATCGGTTGCTGTCCCTTCTTCCATGACGTCAGGTCATCAGGGGTATAAAACATGCAGCCGACGCCATTACATCAGTCTTTCTTGCTGTGTGGTGCCTGAAGCAGAAGCAGTTTGCAAGTGCTGGTCGGCCGACTCCTGAAATTTTCATTTTCGAGTTTCAGAACCAAAGTCCTCAACTAAAAGCTAAGTACCCCATTGGGGAAACTTTTTCTTGCTCTTTACCGATGTCCGTAAAAGTTAATAATTGCATTACTTGTGGGAAGCAAATACCTCATAAGGATTTTCATTTGTACTATATTCCTTGCCTAGGATCTGACCACGACGTACCTTATTGTCGGTTTTGTGCTTTATTTAATCAGCGCACTATCCGTCATCGGTGTATTTTTGCTTCTAAATATTTCGGTTCTCGGTTTAATTATCCAGAAGTGACGCCAGTTAGCCATCTGACTATCGGAATACCAAAAAAATGCAAAGAAAAAGACAGAGACAGGCCATTGAGGTCCAAAACTGTCGACGACGCTTCTCCTAAGCCAGTCATCAGTTCGCCGGTACTCAATGAGGCGCTTTCGCAACCCCTGATACCCGCTACCTCTGATTCGCAGGCCTCTACTGAGACTCATTCGGAGTCCGGTATGCCACGAGATGCTTCACCTGTGGAACCCACAGATGTCTCTACCTTGGATGGGTCCGGAGCCGCTGTGCAGGCACTGGCTTCTGATGGTGTATTCAGGCCTACAGACTTGCATATTAAACCAACTCCACCTTCAATACTAAGGCCTAAATCTCAATCTATGTCTAAAAAACCGATGCCCAGGCCACATGTTCAGGGCCCTATGCCTAAAAAACAAATTATCAAAATGGCTGAAGATTTAATTACTCTAATCAGTGGTAGTCAAACCCCCCCCCCCTCCTTCTAAGAGACCTAGGGCTGAGCTTGACTATGAATCTTCTGAACAGGACTCTGTTTCTTCTGACTCTTCTAATGACCTGGATTTGTCCATACCTACTTATGAGAATTCTGATGCAGAGGATTCCATTCCCTCTGCTTCCCCCCTTGAGGACTTTTCTTTTGGGGAAACTTTACATACCTTAAGGGGGCATTTCCACTGGGAAAGTCAGGAATTTTCAGAATCCAAAAAGAGGCTTAGGGATTTCCTTCTTCCTCAGCATAGGCCTTTGGCTATACCTCCTGTACTAGACATTGTTGATGAAGTGTTTTCGGAATCCAGTATGGCCCCTGATTCCCTGCCTCCAGCTCCTAGTAAACCAGACAGATACTACAGGGTTCCTGAGTCCCACAAATTCCTTTTTAAAAATCCTGTTGCGGACCCAGAAACCATTTCTCAGGGGCCCAAGGGCATTAAGGCATCTACTGCTAAATATCCTACCCCTTCTGATAGAGATTCCAGGGCACTGAATAGATGGGGACGGGTAAAAAGGTTTATACTTCTGCAACCTTGGCAATCAGGGCTTTAAACTGTCAATTTCATATGCTTAAATATCAACAGCATATCATAAGACTGCTTAAACAGAAAATGATGTTGATTTCTGACTGTGTGGAAAATAGATTTGCAGGATTTATTGCATTCAGCTGAACAAGTTGGAAAACATACTTTGCAATGTGGTTTTGATTCTTTAGATGCCTCTTGTAGGGCTGCTGTTACTGGGTCTGTGCTTAGAAGGCATGCTTGGCTTAAGGAGCAATCTTTGCCTGATCATGTTAAAGCAAAATTGTTGGATGCTCCTTTGCATCAGGATCGTCTGTTTGGCAATAAGGCTGAAGAAGTTCTAAAAAAGATGGTAGATAAAGCTAAATCTATGCAAACTATGAAAGATTTCTTACAAGTGCAACCTCCAAGATTTAGTAGGCACTGCCCTACTAAGAACTGGTCCTTTCCAGCTCCTTCCAGATCCACTCCAGCCAAACTCAGACACACCAAAAGCACCAGGTTTCAGTCCCAATGGATTTTTAGAACTAAGCAATGGGGTGCTTCCACTTCCAAATCTGGAAATAACAAGACACCACCCTATGGTAAACAGTCTCAATGACTTTCCTTTAAAATTACCAAGCACTTGCCTCACAGCTGCCCCTTTGGGGGGAAAATTGCTCTTCATGCAAAAAAAACTGGCAGCTTATAACCCAGGACAAATGGGTTTTAAAGATAGTGTCCCAGGATACAGATTTCATTTCCACACATTGCCAACTCCATACGGGTGGCCAGACCTGCCCCCAAATCAGTGGGCAGAGGCTCAGAAACAAGTACTTTCCCTCTTAAACATGGGGGCTATTCAGCCAGTACCAGAAAGAGGAATAGGGACAAGGTTTCTATTCCATACTTTTCCTGGTACCCAGAAAAGATGAATCATGGCGTCCAATTCTGGACCTGTCTACTTTAAACACCTTTCTGGACATTCCAAAATTCAAGATGTTGACTCTTCACCAGTTACTTCCTATGCTAGGCAAGGATGCCTGGTTGGCAACTCTAGATTTAAGAGGCTTACCTGCATATCCCAATCAGGGAATCTTGCAGAAAATATCTACGCTTCAAAGCAGGCTACTTGCATTATCAGTTCTCTGCACTGCCCTTTGGCTTGTCTACTGCACCCAGGGTATTCACAAAGTGCCTGGCTCCAGTAATTGCATTTTGCAGGCAAATAAATATTCAAATATATCCATACCTGGACGATTGTCTAATTCAGGCAGAAAACCAGGCCATACTTTTAAAACATCTGGCATTTGTAAAAAGGGTTCTAACTTGTCTAGGGTACACCATAAACGAAAAGAAATCACAACTGGTACCCTCTCAAAAAATTACATTCCTGGGTGCAAGCTTGAATACAACTGCCCAGATGGCTTTCCTCACGCCAGAAAAGCAAATTCATTTGGTGACTTACTTCAAACAGGTGACCACAAAAACCCTGCTATCTGCAATACAAATACTGCAAGCCTTGGGGTTCATGGTTTCTTGCATTCTTCTAATTCCATATGCAAGACTGCATATGAGGAAACTTCAGTGGTACTTAAAAAGTGTATGGAGTCAACATTGTCACAGCCTGGAAACAATGATTCCTATCATACCTTGCCTACGCCTGGAGTTCCTATGGTGGGCAGAGGCCTGCCACCAAAACAACAGGGAGGTGCAATCAGGGCAAATGGAGCCCAAATCAAATGCACCTACATAACAATCAAAAAGAAATGCTTGCTGTACAGAATGCTCTGACAGCCTTCAAGGACTACCTTCATCCAGGACAACTACTGGTAAAGACAGACAACACCACAGTTATGTGGTACATAAACAAGCAGGGGGTACACATTCCTACCCCCCTGCAGACTAGCCATGGCATTGTGGAACACGGCCTTGAGCTACCAAAACAATTGAGACCTATATTGGACAAACATTACTTAATATTAAAAGACAGTAAACAATTTCTTGAACAGCTTTATATGTATTTGAATTCTACAGAGTTTTGTGATTTTGATTTTTTTTGTTACCATGGATGTATCTCTATTCACCATGATTCCCAATTCAGTAGGGATAGAAATGATGAAAGCATTTGTTTTAAGAAATAGTGAGTACAGTGCACAACACCTTGACCTTATATGTTTTTTACTGGAAATGACTCTAGAACACAATGTGTTTATTTTTGAGCACCATTATTATTTGCAATTGGCTGGCGTAGCTGTGGGCACTCCTTGTGCCAATAGCTATGCTAACCTTGTAATGGCAGAATGGGAATCCCAATATATTAAATGCCTAATAGGGAAGAATATAGCATTCTTTCGTCATTTTGTAGACTATCTTTTCCTTTTATGGAAAGGAACTGAGGCAGAACTTTTACAGTTCTTTGATTATGTGAACACAAGAGTCAGTTTCCTGAAGTTTACTTTTGAATACTGTTCTGAGTTTTCACATTATTTGGATGTACAGCGGGATAAACAAGATGGCAGTATTTTCACAAATGTTTATAGGAAAGAATGTTATGTACCTTTTTACCTGCATAGAGATAGTATGCATCCGGGACATATATTCTCCAATGTTATGAAGGGACAAACGTTACGTGCCTCAAGATTAACAGTTAATGATATAGATTTTAAAGAGAGCTTGGTTAAACTCATTAAAGATTTTGAACATAGGGGTTGTGATAGTACTGAGATTCATAAAACGAATTAAGTAATTAGGAAGGAGAGGAAGAATCTTGGTAAACCTTAATTTTCCTCACTCCAGAGAAGAAATGTTTCAAACCACGGATCTAGAGACAGAAAATTTTGTTTTAATTTAACATACAGTAGTGAAGTCAATGTTTTTAAGGGTATAGTTAGTAAACATTGGCATGTTTTGCAAACTGGTGAAAATACAGCTGGAATTCTTGGAACTAAGCCCTCTTTTGTTTACAGGAATAAAAAATCTTTAAGAAGACAGCTATGTTACCCTAAACATGAAGGGCAAGATATGAACCATATACTGACAGGCACTAAGAGATGTGGTGCTTGTAATTTTTGTACTAGTATAAATGAAAATCCGAGCTTTATACATCCTGACTCTGGGCATAAGTTCATGCTTAATGTTAAAGCAAATTGTAACACCAAAAATGTAGTATATTTAGCTAAGTGTATGACATGTAGAAAATGTTATGTTGGCAAGACCAACAGACATCTCCATGAACGGATAAGAGACCATTTATATTGTATTAGTAAAAGATTAGCATACAGTGCACTTGCTAAACATGTAGCACAGGAAGGGGATCCGCATAAATTTGCCTTTCAGGTATTGGAGGTTACCAGGACTGATATGAGATTAGGTGATATTATTAATAACATTGAACGCAATGAAACTAGATGGATTCTTAGACTCAGAGCACATAAAGGCTCCAGTCTGAATGATGTAGTTTCCCTTAAACCAGAATTAAGGAATAGGGGTTTGAGAAAGTAATTTTATATAATATTTATACTACATTAGTTAACATAATATATAAAAAATATATCTAGATTTTCAGGTCATTTAGAGTGTTTTGTAGAATTTTTAACAGTTTTTATGTATCTTGTTTATACATATGTTTTTCTGAAGGATGTTTTTTTTTTTTTACTGTGGTTGTCTTTTTAAATAGCTCTCTTCCTGAGCACATTTACTATTGTTTTATATATCACATGACTAATTATTGTTAATTGATGGAGTATTTAAACCTAGGGCGGCCATGGTGGTGCAGTGGTTGGCATTGTCGCCTCACAGCAAGAGATTCTCCGGTTCGATCCTCGGCTGGGGTGCCTTCTGTGCGGAGTCTGCATGTCCTCCCTGTGGTCGCGTGGGTTTCCTCCTGGTGCTCCGGTTTCCTCCCACATCCCAAAGACATGCTGCAGGTGGATTGGACACTCTAAATTGGCCATAGGTGTGTGTGTGTGTGTGTGTGTGTGTGTGTGTGTGTGTGTGTGTGTGTGTGTGTGTGTGTGCCTTCTGTGGAAGGTGGGGCGCCGGGCTGGCAACTCGACACTGTAAAACTCCACTGCCAATCATGAGCGGACAGGTAGCGACCCCTAACCGGGAAAATCCGAAAGAAGAAGATGGGAGTGTTTAAACCTGTGGTTTTTTTGGTCTTTTTGTGATCTGAAGAAGCAATTGTTTGAATTGTGAAGCACTCATCTTTTTTTTTAAACTTTTTGACTACATTGGATCTGGAATTTCGTCTTTTATCAGCCGAGGATAGTACGTGCGGACATCACTTTTATGGCTTTTGCCTTTTTAATTTCTCCAAATCTTTTGGGTTTCTAATACTATGACGGGAATGGACCCCATTCCCAAGTCAAAATATGACGAAAGTTAATGAAATTAGTATTGTTTTAGTCTTTGATGTCAGCCAGAAATGCTCTTTTGCAGTACATGCAGTGTGCCCAGTAATGATTCCTTCTGCAATGTAAGTGGAGAGCATATGTGTGATGTTTCACATACTCCTAGGTAGAAAAAAGGCTTTGGTATACTGGCCAGATGTCTGGTCACCCTTAGTAGGGAATCCCTCATGTTATGAATACTGCAACAGTGAAGGCAAGAACATCTATTGTTATGGTAAGATTTTTCACAACTGTACTTTCTTACATGATCATTTTTGATTGCAAAGTTGAACTGCTCAATCACTTTTTTTGTTCTGTTGAATAGGCAGAGCTTGGTGATATAGATAACTGGCAAGAAAACACTAATGCATGGGAAGAGGAAGGCGACGTTTCTTGGGAGGCAGAAGAAGTACTCCGGTATGGACTGTATTTTTTAATTAGTATTCCAGTTCCAGCTACTTATTTGCATTTTTCTTAAGCATTTAGTGTCAGTAGTTACATTAACCTTGATTTCTTTTTTTTTTTGCCCAGACTTAAACAGTTTGCTGGATCAAATCTCAAATCATTATCCAGCTACTTGTGTTTCCCAAGCTTTCTCTCCTGACACTGGAACGTCTACTCTTTTCTTTTCCAAAGGGTGTTATTGCACATTTGTGCTGCTAGCAAGGAATATCGCTTTCAAAGTGTGTATATGTGATGGCGTGTGCTCACACACTTGCCATAGGGTGTTTCTTCCAGCTGTATTCACATAGTTGTTTAGCTTTTACTTTTCTCATCTGTACTTTCATGGTCTTTTTCTACAGCTTTGTAAGGTCATATGGTTCTGTGATGATAATACTGTATTATACAGCAATGGCACATCCAAAACAACTACAGATAACTGTTTGCCGAAGTAAATATTATTACACATAAAACTGTACCACTTTAATTGGTAAGTGAAACACCTCCAACGTACTCTTTCTTTGCATTTACCCCCTGTACCTCGAGACTGACACAAGCTAGAAACAAAAGAAATGTCCATGATGCTGGGGTCTTTGAAACTGACAGGTTTAACCAAAGACAGCAGTTTCCTGTCAAATAATCTTATTAAATAGCTATTAATTTGCCACAGAAATCAGTTATCATACATATAATGCTTTAACTGGACTAGTTCACAGTGCCTAGCTGTGCTATTTATAGTCAGCTTTTTTTTTTTGTAAAAGCAAGTAACACTGCACATTTTATAATTTGAACTTTTTGTGAAAGCAGACAACAGTGTATCAAATAGTACTAAATGCTCAGTTTTTAAGCTTCAGCTTTGAAATACCTGAGCATTTAATTCAGCTTCATATAATTATGCAGCAGAATGCCACCTTTCTTGGCCTTTAGTACAAGTCTCTTGTTAGGGCTGATGTGTAACATGGTGGTTCTAGAAGAAGCATTGAAGTCTCACTGAATCCCCTCAAGAATATTTTAGAACGGAACCATTTATACATTAGATCTGATGCTGTCATTATTTGTCACAAATGAGTCTTGGATCCGACTTCGGATTCGAGCCAGCAACTGATAGACAGATCCAGAGCTCAAGCTCCTCCCCTTTCCATAATCCCTTACTGACCTGCAACCCTCGGATCTCATTTGCCACTAAGTGCTTCGTACATGGTCCAGGCTCAAGCTTCCTCGCATTGAATAAGTGACTTGTCTACTTTTCTTTTCTTTCTGCTTAGCTATTGTTTGTAGTGTATAGTATAGTTTACCTCCCCTCCCATAGCTAACATTTTTCGGCTTAGTTATAATTTTGCTCCCTAGCCATTGACTTGGTATTTTACCTACCTTTTTCTTTCCTCTAGTATTTTACCTGCCTTTTCCTTTCCTCTAGTGTTAAAAAAAAAAATATATATATATATATATATATATATATATATATCTATGTCTTTTCTGGTTGTGTGTGTGAGTGAGAGTCATCTCTGCCAAACCTTCGGGTTTCATATGATGCTCCTGGTGCGATCAGAAAATACCTTGTTCTAATTTGCACGAGGAGTGTCTTTACTGCTTGGGAGCATCGTACCTGGAGGTTGTGCAGCATTCAACCCCAGGGCCCTTATGGAACGCCGCAATAAGTTACTTTTGAAGAGCTTGGCTCAGGGTGGTACCCTGCCCTTGGGCTCTCCTGCCAAGCCCTCTCAGGATCCAAAGAAGAGGCCTCCTCCTCCCGTAAAGGGTCTCCATCTTTTACCAAGAAGCCTAGGCTCTCGGATCACAGATTCATGGATCTGAGTCTGCATCTGTGGCTTCGGATCTGGGCTTTTCTGCTCCGAGAGCGTCTGATCAGTCTCTCTGCTCTGCGGAGGCTTTCAGATCCAACTCGGTGCAAGCCTTCACCGAATCCGACCCATTTGTTGAATCCATCTGGGATGCCGCCTAAGACGTCGGATCCTTCCAGAACTTCAGATCCGATCTTTCTGTCAGAGCCGATCATTATTGAAAGTTCCCTATCTAGATCTCTCAGAAAATTGGATCCAATGCAGCGGAGTTGGTCCCCCTCCTGGGACCATAGGGCAGTGGGGTCCAAGGCAGGATCCCTAGCTAAATCGGGCCATTCGTCAGCATCTTCCAGTCTTCAAGATACTCCAAGAGCTTACTACTCTCTGATATGGACAGGATGATGTGGAGTTTCCTCAAAGCCCAAATTGAGTTTGGCTTTGTCGTCCCCAGCTCAGGTGGCCAGGGAACCTTCCCCCATCTAGAGGACTCCACTCTCCTCTTCTGATCCATCTGGTTTTGGAACATTAGTACCAAAGTATTCTTAGTGAAAGGCTGACGGTGTCTGGTATTCTTCCCTTCTTGATGCAGTCAGGGCTTCTGGCTGGCTCTGTTACACTGCCTCGGACCAGACAGCGCCTCCTCCCCGTGAAGTCGGTGATGGTTCCCTGGGAGTGGGGTTGGGCCTGGAATTTTTGGACCATTCCCTTCCCTTGGGGGATTTGGCACTGGACAGCTCGGGGCCAATATTGTTGGGGGGACATCGGAACTGTGTTGGGGTCCCTACCCCCCTGGGCAACTACAGCTGCCGGGGAGATGAGAGGAGCTTCATCCAGCCCATCAGCCTTCATGGCAGTAGAGAGGGCCTTCTCCAGTTTGTGAATGATGAACCACCGCAAAGCACAGTCCCACTTCCAGTAAGGCAGCGTTTGTATATTCTGACACCAATTCCACTCCTTTTCACTTTAAAGCAGCAATAATTTATTGCAACAGCTTTCTTAACAAAAAACAAATCCACGACTAAGTGCTTTCGCCAACAATCTGGCTTCTTCAGAGTCGTTTGTTACAACATTGCCCACCAGTTTATATCCCACACAAACAAATTCCATTGGTTAAGACTAAATGCCACCCACTAAACAATTGATAGACTCAATTAATTTAAAAATGTATACATGTCATTATTTATCTTCTAAAACATTGATATATGTATGTGTACAATACATACTTGTTGAACCTGCAATTAAATTGCAATAAATCCTACACTATAAATGTGACAATACATCATAACTAAATGTAAGAACAATTTACCTTGAATATATATAAATTCACAAATAAAATACTGTAAACAAATTCTAAAAATACATACACAACCTCTAAAAACAAAATTTAAAACATCAAATCTGCTGGGACCTAAGCTTCAAAATAGGTTTGAGTGAAATATAGTCATTCAGGCCAGGTGGTCTACAGGCATCTAATCTTATCTGCCATTCTGCCTCCAATGCTCCTACCTTATTTGATACATCACCTCCTTCACCATAGTCCACCACCCGCCCTATGACAAAAAATGTAAATTTTTAAAATCCACACATTTCCTACTGTGTGAATAAAGTGCATTGTGCATTTCTTTCTTTTTGATGGATCTGGTGTGTTCTGCAATCCTGTCACGTAACCTCCTTATAGTTTTACCTACATAGTACGCCTCACACGATGTACAGGTCGCCAAATAAACTAAATTCTTTGTAGTACAATTACATTGTCCAGGACATGGAATTGTGTATTTATAACCTTCCACACAAACATATGTGCTCTCATTGATGTATCTGCACCATCTGCAAAAACCACACTTTTTCATAACAGACCTAAAACTGTTTTTGTTTTTCCTTTCCAAAATGCCCTTCAAATTTTCACCTCTACTGTAAACAATCACTGGCTCCAAACCCAAAATCTTCTTACTCTCATCACTTAAAACAAAATTCCATGCAGCTTTCATTATGTTGGTCAACTCAGGCGTCTTGTGATTGTATTATAATACACATCTTAAATCAACACCTTTTTCCATATGTTGTTCCTTAATTAACTCTGTCCCAGTGTGCAAAATGGGGGCATATCTACCACCCCTTTCCCTTATCACATCCCTCCTAACGCTAAGGAGTAACTTCAAGGGATATCCTCGATCCAAGAACATCCCTATTAATTTAAACAACTCTTCTCTAAATGTAACATCGTTACTAACCAACCTTGATGTTCTTAACATTTGCCCCTTGATTACTCCTTTGCGCTGATGAAAGGGGTGACAACTACTAAAATGCAATAGTGAATTGGAGTAATTCTCCTTCCTGTAGATGTTACTCTCAAAGCCTCCATTCATCTTACTAATTGTCAAATCCAAAAAGTTAATCCTTTCCTCTTGCCATTGAAATGTAAATTTCAAAAATTCAGTTGTTCCACTCAAAAATTTAACAAAATCAATGGCCGATTGCTCATTCCCCTTCCATAAAATCAAGATATCATCCAAAAATCTGTTGTACATTATTATACTATCTGTGTACTTCTTGGATGAAAAAATGTGTGTTCTCTCCCATGTCAATAAAACTGCATTTGCAAACACTGGGGCACACCTTGCGCCCATGGCAACTCCTGACACTTGCTGGAATAGCTCACCCTCAAATGAAATGAAATTGTTTTTCAAAACAAGTTCCATCAAACTAAGCAAAAAATTAGCTTTTGTCCCTTCTATCAAACCACTCTCAATCATAGCTTCATAAAACATTTCAAGTCCCTGCTCGTGTGGAATGACAGAAAATAGATTCACAACATCAATTGTGAGAAATCCAAAAGTAGTATTCCCTGTCTCCAATTTCCTCAACCTATCCAGACAATGCCATGAATCCCTCACAATGTGTTGGGCTGCACTAACCACAGCTTTAACTGATACATCTATGTATGCTGCTAGGATTTCTGTTTTCGAACCCCTTGCCGAAACAATAGGTCTGAACTGCAGTTTGTCTGCTCCTTTGTGCACCTTTGGTATACCAAACAAGTTAGGCAATCTAGGAAACTCCACATGTAAGTAATTGTATTCTACCTCATTAATGTAACCTTGAAATAGTGCATCGTGCAAATATAAATCAATTTTGTAATATGCTCTGTTACGCTACTGTATCTAGGGGTGAGATTATGTGTCATCACCATTCAAAATAGCAGAATTCTCTGAAATGTAATCAGTTTTGGACATCACTACCATCCCTCCCCCTTTATCTGGCTTCATAAATCTATAATGACCAGATTTCTTAAGGCAATCCAACAATTCTCTTTCTTGAGGTAATAGGTTACCATTTACAAAGTTGCCATTATTTAAACTCTTCCGTATTTGTACTTCCACTAATTTTTCAAAACTTACTATCTCAGAATTAAAAGGAGGGATGAATGTACTTTTTCTTTTCAAAGTACTTGTGTTGTTACAAGCATTCGTGTTAACATCCCAAACTACCCTTTCCTCATTTGCAAACAACATTTTCAGGTGCATCTGTCTGGTGAATAATTTGAAATCCATCAAAACACGAGCTATGTCAAGTTTGAACATTGGTACAAAACTTACACCCTTACAAAAAAGCTCAAAATGTGTTTCACCTATAACCAGTTCAGTGTAATTGTAAATACAAAAACCTTTTTTCTTTAGCAGCTGGTGATTTGTACTTTCAATAATTACCATGTCGTTACCATTATCCACAGGTAAAATTGCATTATCAACAATTATATTTCCAAAACATTTTTAAATTAATTGAGTCTATCAATTGTTTAGTGGGTGGCATTTAGTCTTAACCAATGGAATTTGTTTGTGTGGGATATAAACTGGTGGGCAATGTTGTAACAAACGACTCTGAAGAAGCCAGATTGTTGGCGAAAGCGCTTAGTCGTGGATTTGTTTTTTGTTAAGAAAGCTGTTACAATAAATTATTGCTGCTTTAAAGTGAAAAGGAGTGGAATTGGTGTCAGAATATACAAACGCTGCCTTACTGGAAGTGGGACTGTGCTTTGCGGTGGTTCATCATTCACTAGTTTCGGCCCTTGTGGGTGGAATTTGTTTTTTTGACTGTTTTACGTTACCGTTGGGACATTTCACTTTCAGTTTGGTGACGTTATTGGCATTAGCAGCATGGAGGTTATCTTAAAGGAGTTGGCCACCGTGGTTGACAGATTAATCAAAGTATATACTGATAACAACGTGGACAATAATCAAAATGATGGAGGAGTTGGAGCAGTAAGTCCGACTGATTCTGAAGTTCAGCTTTTTACCTTGCATTCACCCCTTGGTTCGATTCCACCTGGGCAATGCATGAGGACTAACTCGTACGCGAATGTAGCTGGCGTTCAACAACGGAGTATGAACGCTGTGAACACTGGTGAGGTCCCGAGCAGGAGAACGCAGGAAGAACGTTTTGACCTCACTTCCTGATTTCAGGCACCAGTTCTTGGTGAAGCAGTTGGCGTTAACGATAGAACGGCGTCGCTTCCATGCCTGAAGGAGCAAATCTTTCAATATGAAAAGTTATGCACCAAATTTCGAGCTATCCAGTTGGACAGTACTTTTCTAAAAAAATCAAAAGAATTAAATCAAGTACCCAAGGGTCTTCGTATATGGAAGAGACCCATGGGGATTGAGGAAGGTTCTGTGGCCTTTCGTGAGCTTACTACCTTGTTCAACAAAACAGGATTGGATATGCTTGATATCATTATCCTGAACAATGAGGTAAAATTAGCTGAACTTAAGGACAAAATCAGTCGTTTACATGTGAGTATTACAACAGATTTAATATATACACAGTATTGTGGTAATTTTGAAAGGGCAATCAAGAATGTAGAATCTTTTGTGGTTAAAACATCAGTGACAAAGAAGAAGAAACTTGAAAGAGATACTGTAGACTATAAGAACAACTGTGCCTATCCCCCGGGACTTAAGCCACGTGTTTTTAGGATGGAAGTGAACAATATGGAAAATGATGTGGGTGATGTACACTTTAATGAAGAGTTTGTTGACATTGATGTTTTTTTAGAAACGGAGAATGGTCCCCGAAGATCAGAGAGATTGAGAAACAGGGGTACGACTGTGGGGGATGTACAATATCACAATCGGGGGGGGGGATGAACAGAAGGGGGAGATATTAAATTTTTGTTTAGACACAACTGCTGGGACATTTGACAACACAACATGTGAAGTTATTGATGGTTTTGGTGATGTGGAAAATTATGTTTCTTGTAATTTTGAAATTAATGAATGTTTTGAAATTAACAGTGGAGGTGTTTTAGACATGTTAACTGATGACAATTATGATGAGAAATGTTTTGGAAATATAATTGTTGATAATGCAATTTTACCTGTGGATAATGGTAACGACATGGTAATTATTGAAAGTACAAATCACCAGCTGCTAAAGAAAAAAGGTTTTTGTATTTACAATTACACTGAACTGGTTATAGGTGAAACACATTTTGAGCTTTTTTATAAGGGTGTAAGTTTTGTACCAATGTTCAAACTTGACATAGTTCGTGTTTTGATGGATTTCAAATTATTCACCAGACAGATGCACCTGAAAATGTTGTTTGCAAATGAGGAAAGGGTAGTTTGGGATGTTAACACGAATGCTTGTAACAACACAAGTACTTTGAAAAGAAAAAGTACATTCATCCCTCCTTTTAATTCTGAGATAGTAAGTTTTGAAAAATTAGTGGAAGTAGAAATACGGAAGAGTTTAAATAATGGCAACTTTGTAAATGATAACCTATTACCTCAAGAAAGAGAATTGTTGGATTGCCTTAAGAAATCTGGTCATTACAGATTTATGAAGCCAGATAAAGGGGGAGGGATGGTAGTGATGTCCAAAACTGATTACATTTCAGAGATTTCTGCTATTTTGAATGGTGATGACACATACGCTACTGTCTCTAGGGGTGAGATTAACAGAGCATATTACAAAATTGATTTATATTTGCACGATGCACTATTTCAAGGTTACATTAATGCGGTAGAATACAATTACTTACATGTGGAGTTTCCTAGATTGCCTAACTTGTTTGGTATACCAAAGGTGCACAAAGGAGCAGACAAACTGCAGTTCAGACCTATTGTTTCGGCAAGGGGTTCGAAAACAGAAACCCTAGCAGCATACATAGATGTATCAGTTAAAGCTGTGGTTAGTGCAGCCCAACACATTGTGAGGGATTCATGGCATTATCTGGATAGGTTGAGGAAATTGGAGACAGGGAATACTACTTTTGGATTTCTCACAATTGATGTTGTGAATCTATTTTCTGTCATTCCACACGAGCAGGGACTTGAAATGTTTTATGAAGCTATGATTGAGAGTGGTTTGGTAGAAGGGACAGAAGCTAATTTTTTGCTTAGTTTGATGGAACTTGTTTTGAAAAATAATTTCATTTCATTTGAGGGTGAGCTATTCCAGCAAGTGTCAGGAGTTGCCATGGGCGCAAGGTGTGCCCCAGTGTTTGCAAATGCAGTTTTATTGACATGGGAGAGAACACACATTTTTTCATCCAAGAAGTACACAGATAGTATAATAATGTACAACAGATTTTTGGATGATATCTTGATTTTATGGAAGGGGAATGAGCAATCGGCCATTGATTTTGTTAAATTTTTGAGTGGAACAACTGAATTTTTGAAATTTACATTTCAATGGCAAGAGGAAAGGATTAACTTTTTGGATTTGACAATTAGTAAGATGAATGGAGGCTTTGAGAGTAACATCTACAGGAAGGAGAATTACTCCAATTCACTATTGCATTTTAGTAGTTGTCACCCCTTTCATCAGCGCAAAGGAGTAATCAAGGGGCAAATGATAAGAACATCAAGGTTGGTTAGTAATGATGTTACATTTAGAGAAGAGTTGTTTAAATTAATAGGGATGTTCTTGGATCGAGGATATCCCTTGAAATTACTCCTTAGCGTTAGGAGGGATGTGATAAGGGAAAGGGGTGGTAGATACGCCCCCATTTTGCACACTGGGACAGAGTTAATTAAGGAACAACATATGGAAAAAGGTGTTGATTTAAGATGTGTATTACAATACAATCACAAGACGCCTGAGTTGACCAACATAATGAAAGCTGCATGGAATTTTGTTTTAAGTGATGAGAGTAAGAAGATTTTGGGTTTGGAGCCAGTGATTGTTTACAGTAGAGGTGAAAATTTGAAGGGCATTTTGGAAAGGAAAAACAAAAACAGTTTTAGGTCTGTTATGAAAAAGTGTGGTTTTTGCAGATGGTGCAGATACATCAATGAGAGCACATATGTTTGTGTGGAAGGTTATAAATACACAATTCCATGTCCTGGACAATGTAATTGTACTACAAAGAATTTAGTTTATTTGGCGACCTGTACATCGTGTGAGGCATACTATGTAGGTAAAACTATAAGGAGGTTACGTGACAGGATTGCAGACCACACCAGATCCATCAAAAAGAAAGATATGCACAATGCACTTTATTCACACAGTAGGAAATGTGTGGATTTAAAAAAATTTACATTTTTTGTCATAGGGCGGGTGGTGGACTATGGTGAAGGAGGTGATGTATCAAATAAGGTAGGAGCATTGGAGGCAGAATGGCAGATAAGATTAGATGCCTGTAGATCACCTGGCCTGAATGACTATATTTCACTCAAACCTATTTTGAAGCTTAGGTCCCAGCAGATTTGATGTTTTAAATTTTGTTTTTAGAGGTTGTGTATGTATTTTAGAATATGTTTACAGTATTTTATTTGTGAATTTATATATATTCAAGGTAAATTGTTCTTACATTTAGTTATGATGTATTGTCACATTTATAGTGTAGGATTTATTGCAATTTAATTGCAGGTTCAACAAGTATGTATTGTGCACATACATATATCAATGTTTTAGAAGATAAATAATGACATGTATACATTTTTAAATTAATTGAGTCTATCAATTGTTTAGTGGGTGGCATTTAGTCTTAACCAATGGAATTTGTTTGTGTGGGATATAAACTGGTGGGCAATGTTGTAACAAATGACTCTGAAGAAGCCAGATTGTTGGCGAAATCGCTTAGTCGTGGATTTGTTTTTTGTTAAGAAAGCTGTTACAATAAATTATTGCTGCTTTAAAGTGAAAAGGTGTGGAATTGGTGTCAGAATATACAAACGCTGCCTTACTGGAAGTGGGACTGTGCTTTGCGGTGGTTCATCATTCACTAGTTTCGGCCCTTGTGGGTGGAATTTGTTTTTTTTACCTTCTCCAGTTTGGTAGTCACCTCTCTTTCTTCTCTAGGGCCTCCCCAGCCTCTCTCGGGTTTGGGTGGTAAACTCTCCCTTGAGTGCCTTCAGACAGGCACTACCCCACTTGGGGTTCCTGTCTCTTCCAAGTCCTCCCCCGAGCCCACTGTGGAAGATCCCCCTTGGAAGAGAATGTGGAAGAGGAGACACTTGGTCTCCACCAGAGAGTCCCTCACAGAGAATATGGATTTTGAGGAGGGAGACTGGTCCACCAGACTTCCGTCTAAGGAAGTGTCCTTTGGGGACATCCTCGAAATTATTAAGCAAAGAGGCGGTTGGTGTTGCTCTCCTACTTTGGACACAATAGAAGAGTCTTCATGGGTTCTGTTCAAGTAGCTTTATTTTATACAAACACATCACTATAGAAGTTTACTGACTTTAACTTAAATAACTTGTATACAGAATAACAACTGCGATCATGCATGCCCTCACTCTGGCTGCTCTTACAGAATGGCACTAGGGATTGCATGTGTCTGGGATTTATATGTGCACATACAGCCTTGACGTGCTTCTTAAGATACAGCACTCTTCACTTGCGCTCTGATCTACATCCTCCCTCTTTGAGAAATAGATCATACATCACTATGAGTCGATTTAGCATGCAGAAATCACAGGTAATTCTTTGTCATGCATTATACAATACTAAGTATACACACACACACACACACAGACACACACATATATATATATATATATATATATATATATATATATATATATATATATATATATGATGTCCTTCAAGGATGCATCTGCAGTCCTAACAAATGGGTTGTCCTGGCCTCAGGCAGCCCTTCGGTCGGCCGGATTCCAAAGTCTGGGTCTGGCCTCGGCTGGTGTCGCACTTCACCCGGCGTCATCGCTGCAGTTCTTCGGGTATAAAGGCATCAGCCGGCGCCATTTTCCTCAGTCTTTCTTGCGCGTGGCGTGAAGCAGAAGCTGTTCGCAAGTGCGGTCGGTCAGATCCAGAGATTACTACTACGAAGACTTCTAAAAGCTAAGTACCCGTTGGGGACTCTCTCTTGCCTCAGCCGATGTCAGAAAAAGTGAATAACTGTTTAACTTGTGGGAAACAAATACCTCATAAAGACTTCCACTCTTACTGCCTACCTTGTTTAGGCCCAGACCACGGTAGCAGCTTGTTTAGCCTGTGCTTCCTTCAACCGACGGACGCTTAGGCGTCAGTCGGAGTTTGCAGAGGAGTTTTTGGCTCCACTTTTGCTTATATCATGCCGCCGGAGACTCCGACTTCACATTTAGCTAAAAAACGTAAGGAAAAGGACCGACACTTTCGCGGTCCACGGTTTCGGCGAAACCGCGGTTAAGCCAACTGCGAGTGTCTCGGTTTCGGCTGAAACCGAGTCTGCGGTTCTTCCTTCGGCCGAAAGCATGCCTCCTACTACCGAGGCCTCTTTCAGCATGGCTGAATCCACTACTGAAATTCCACCTGCTCTTACAGTTTCTCAGGATTTGTCAAATACTATTCCCCTAGATGTATCTTCTCCTGCACGTGGAGCTGCTAGGCCCCCTGCATCCATGTCAATTAAGGCCTTTGCCAGGGCTAAAGCAGCTAAATCTTCCAAGGCCGTGCCTACTAAAGCCCCCTCTCACAGGCCTAGCTCTAGTACTCAAATGCTTAGTCTAGCAGAGGATCTCATTTCTTTGATCAGGGGATCCCAGTCTCACCCTGATAGGGCCTCTCAACCCCCTCCAGAGAAGAGGCCTAGAGCAGAACCCCCTGAGCCAGTTTCTACTGATTACTCCTCAGATGAATCAGAAAATACAAACCCTCCTGAGGGCCCTTATTCTCCATATGAGGACTCTGATGCAGAAGACTCCATTCCTTCTGCCTCTCCTCCTGAGGAATTTTCTTTTGGGGAAACCTTGCATGCTATGAGGGAACAATTTCAATGACAGGGTCAGGATTTCTCAGACTCTAGGAAAAGGCTTAGGACTTTTTTGCATTTGCCACAGCATAGGCCTTTAGCCATTCCTCCAGTACTTACAGTTGTGGATGATGCATTTAATGATGCTTGTACTGCTCCTGATTCACTCCCTCCGGCCCCTGCTAAGCCCGACAGATACTACAGGGTTCCGGACACACATAATCACTTGTATAAGGCTCCTTTTGCAGATCCTGAAACTATTTCACAGGGCCCCAAGGCTGTAGCAGCTACCTCTGCCAAAAACCCACTCCCCTCTGAAAGGGAATCTAGGGCCTTGGAGAGATGGGGTAAAAAAGTTTATACTTCTGCTACTCTTTCGGCTAGGGCCTTAAACTGTCAATTCCACATGATTCAGTATCAGGAATTTATGCTAGATCAGTTATCTAAAAAGTTGTCCTCACCTGAACCTTTAGACCGAAAGTCTCTTCAGGAAATGGTACATAACATACAGCAGGTCAGTAACCATTCCTTAAAATGTGGCTATGATGCACTGGAGGCTTCCTTTAGATCAGCTATGACTGGTACAGTGATCAGAAGGCATGCATGGTTAAAAGAGCAGTCCTTACCAGACCATGTAAAATCAAAGCTCCTAGATGCTCCCATGGATAAACACAATTTGTTTGGCTCTCCTGCACAACAAGTGCTGAAGAAGGTGGAAGAGAAAGCAAAATCTGTCCAGACAGTCAAGGATTTCTTACAGGTCCAGCCTCCAAGGTTTAGTAGGAACTGGCCTTCCAAGAATTGGTCCTTTCCAGACACCAACAGAGCACAGAGAGGCAGGAATAGGCGCACAAGAGGCAGAGGTCAATCCAGAGGTGCCTACAGGGGAAGTCAGTGGCAGCCTAACAACCAGCGAAGTACTGCTGCAGATCCAGCCACTACCACTTCCACAGGACAATCACAGTGACTTGGCTCTGAAACCGCCTACCAGGGAACAACTAGAAGCACCCTTAGGCGGAAAGCTAGCCTTATTTTCAGTAAACTGGCATTGCATTACAGGAGACAAATGGATTTTACAAACAATAGACAAAGGTTACAGGTTTCACTTCCATACTCTACCAAGGAAGAGAGGAATGCCAAACCTACCTCCAAATCAAATGGCAAACGCTCTAGAACAAATAGACAACTTAAAAAGGATGAGAGCTATAGAAAAGGTACCATCTATGGAACAAGGGCAAGGATTTTACTCCAGACTTTTCCTGGTGCCAAGGAAGGAAAATCAATGGAGACCTATTCTAGACCTGTCCGCACTGAACACATACCTCATTGTCCCAAAATTCAAAATGCTGACTCTACAGCAGCTTCTTCCCATGCTGGGCAAGGAGTCTTGGCTGGTAACTCTAGATCTCAAGGAGGCATACCTGCACGTCCCTATCGACCAAATTGCAGAAGATACCTCAGATTTCTTGCAGGATCAGAGCATTATCAATTCTCAGCATTGCCTTTTGGCTTATCTACTGCCCAGAGTTTTCACGAAATGCCTGGCATCAGTAATTGCTCATTGCAGGCTTCAGAATTCAAATTTACCCTTACCTGGGCGACTGCCTGTTACAAGCGGACAACAAAAACAAATTAACAAAAGACTTGAAAAGGGTCATTCATCTACTGCAAGCCTTGGGATACACAGTCAATATAAAAAGTCAAGGCTGTTGCCATCCCAAAGGATAACCTTCTTGGGTGCAGAACTGGACACATCAAATCAAATGGCATCCCTCACAGCAGAAAAACAAAAGCACCTTCCACTCTACTTCATGGCATTAACAACGCAGAACCAGCTTACAGCAAGGAAAGTCCTGCAAGCCCTGGGTTACATGGCATCCTGCATAATATTGATCCCACATGCCAGACTGCATATGAGGAAGTTGCAATGGTACCTCAGGAATTTATGGTCTCAGCACAAGCACAGCCTAGAAACCCGAATTCCAATAATTCCATGCCTGAAGCAAGAATTACGATGGTGGGCTCAGGCCTGTCAATTGAACAAAGGACTGCCCTTCCACAGCCCTCAACCAAGCCAGACTATCACCACAGACGCCTCAGACCTCGGTTGGGGGGCACACATGCTGGACAAGTGCATGCAAGGCTTATGGACTCAAGACCAGCTAAACCTACACATAAACCAAAAAGAGATGCTGGCAGTAAAACTGGCAATTCAGGCATTCAGACCATTTCTCCAACAGGGACAATTGCTGATAAGGACGGACAACACCACAGTTATGTGGTATGTCAACAAACAGGGAGGCACACATTCATATCCTCTATGCCGGATGGCAATGGATCTCTGGAATGTGGCCCTAAGCCTCAACATACAGCTCAAGGCAATATTTGTGCCAGGAAAAGAAAACATACTAGCAGACACCTTAAGCAGGACTACCACGGATGCCCACGAATGGATGCTACATCCAGACATCTTCAAATCCATCACAAGGAAATGGGGACTACCAGAAATAGACTTATTCGCATCTCCACACAATCACCAATTGAAAAAATTGTGCACAAGGACATACCACCCACTTGCTTGGAAGGTGGACTCCCTATCTTTCAGTTGGGAAAACCTGACAGCATATGCATTCCCACCTCTTCCTTTGATGCACAAGGTGCTATTGAAGATCAAAGAAGACCACCCAAGGATCATCCTGATAGCTCCAGACTGGCCGAGGCAGCACTGGTACCCACTACTGAGGAGTATGTCTCGGGAACTCGCATGGCCTCTACCCCTGGTTCCTTTACTGATAACACAGAACAACTTCAAAACCCTGCATCCGAACCTGAAAACACTGCAGCTAGCTGCTTGGAGCATTACATAAGACAAAATAACCCAGATTTATCTCAAAGGGTTAAGGACATTATCTTGGAAGCTTGCAGACCCTCAACAAGAAAAACTTACTCAGCGAAATGGAAAAGATATCTCTTTTGGAGTGCAGCAAAAGGGCAAAATGTAGCACTGGTAAACATAGCTAACATCCTGGAATACTTAGCAGAACTTTTCCACAATGGCCTGTCTTACTCTTCCATTAAGATTCATGCGTCAGCTATTTCAGCAGAATACAACATGGATCCTCCAGTCTTCTCTCATCCTCTACTTAGGCAGTTTCTGAGAGGAATCAAAAATGTAAAACCACCAAGGAAGCCACCATTACCTACATGGGACTTGAACTTTGTGCTAGAAAAGTTGACACTTCCCCCTTTTGAACCAGCAGCAACAGCAAAATTACAGTACTTATCATGGAAAACTGCTTTCCTGCTTGCAATCACTTCAGCAAGAAGGGTTTCTGAATTACAGGCATTAATGGCAGTGCAACCCTTCCTTATCTTCCATCAGGATAGAGTGTCCATGAGAACTAATCCTACCTTTATGCCAAAGGTGGTCTCAGGGTATCTTTAAACCAAGCAATCCACCTACCTACATTCTTCCCCAACCCACAGAACAGGGGAGAAAGACTGCTGCATACCTTGGATGTGCATAGGCAATTCGCTACTACCTGGACAGAACCAAGAACAATAGAAAAACTGACCAGCTTCTGGTAGCATATGCCACAGGAATGGAAGGAAAAGCAATTTCAAAACAGACAATCTCAAAATGGATAGGAAATTGCATTAGATTTTGTTATTCTTATCATGGAAAGGCAACTCCAGAAAATATCAGACCTCACTCCACAAGGGCTACAGCCACTACTACAGCTTTTACGAGGAGTGGCTACAAAGACATTTTAGAGGCTGCTACTTGGAGCTCCGTGCATACATTTGCCAAGCATTATAATCTACCCTTATACTCCAGATCCCGAGCAGGTTTTGCCACTGCTGTTTTGCAAGGGATCTTAACTACACCATAATCTAGTTAGGGCCTCCTCCCCAGTTTGGCTATGGTATTCTACCCATTTGTTAGGACTGCAGATGCATCCTTGAAGGACATAGTACAGTTTTGTACCTACCATAAATGTAGATGTCCGAGGTATGCATCTGCAGTCAGATCCACCCTCCTTCCCTCTGTGGTACTCCTAGGGTATTTGCCTATCTTGTAGCTAGCTGGGGGAATCTATTATGGTGTATTTGTTTGTATATATGTATATACATGTTTATTTCTATTTGCTCTCTGTTGTTTGGAAACATTTGCATTTATCCAAATTTAGCCTTCCTAGAGGGCATCTGGCATCTGGGGCAAGAAACACTGAGGAAAATGGCGTCGGCTGATGCCTTTATACCCGAAGAACTGCAGCTATGATGTTGGGTGAAGTGCGACACCAGCCGAGGCCAGACCCAGACTTTGGAATCCGGCCGACCGAAGGGCTGCCTGAGGCCAGGACAACCCATTTGTTAGGACTGCAGATGCATACCACTCGGACATCTACATTTATGGTAGGTACAAAACTGTACTTTTCTGGACATGGTCCATCGATGGGGTATACCTCGGGTAGATCTCTTTGCCTCCCCTATAAACAGGCAATTTCCCACGTTTTGTGCCAGGGTCCCAGATCCCATGACATGGAAGGTGGACACTCTATCTTTCTCTTGGAAGAGGATGTTTCTTTATGCACCCCCCTTCCCACTTCTTCAAAAGGTCCTGTTGAAAATCCAACAGGAGCAACCAAAAATCTTGCTGGTGACTTCCTTTTGGCCAAGACAGCATTGGTTCCCCATTCTTCTTCTGCATTTAGCTAAGGGCAGTCACAAGTTACCCCACAAAATGGACCTACTCACACAGGACAAGAGAACTTTAGATCATCCACAGATGGTAACCATACAACTGACTTTGCAAGTGATAGGGTTTTGATTCCCTTCAGACACCTTTTCTCTGAGGACATGCTACACGTTCTGCAGGAGACCAGAAAACTCACAACTAGGAAATCCTATATTTCCAAATGGAAAAGGTTTTCCATCTGGTGTCTTAAAAAGGATTTACGACCACTGATAGTGGATGTTCCAGTGGTCCTGCCCTACTTGTGTGAATTACTGAAGAGTGGGCTTTCATACTCGTCAGTAAAAGCTCATCTTTCTGCTATCTCTGCATGTCTATCTATGTTTCCTCCTTTAGCTTCCAGGTTGGAAGTTAAACTCTTCTTTAAAAGGCATCTTTCACATCAGCCCACCAAGGAAAAAACAGATGTCCTTCAAGGATGCATCTGCAGTCCTTACAAATGGGTTGTCCTGTCGTCAGGCAGCCCTTCGGTCGGCCGTTTTCCAAAGTCTGGGTCCGGCTTCGGCTGGTTTCGCACTTCACCCGACGTCATCGCTGCAGTTTTTCGGGTATAAAGGCATCAGCCGACGCCATCTTCCTCAGTCTTTCTTGCCGCGTGGCGCCCGAAGCAGAAGCTGTTCGCAAGTGCCGGTCGGTCAGATCCAGAGATTACTACTACCGAACACTACTTCGAAGACTTCTAAAAAGCTAAGTACCCCGTTGGGGACTCTTTCTTGCCTCAGCCGATGTCAGAGAAAGTGAATAACTGTTTATCTTGTGGGAAACAAATACCTCATAAGGATTTCCACTCCTACTGCATACATTGTTTAGGCCCAGACCACGACGTAGCAGCTTGTCTAGCCTGTGCTTCTTTTAACCGACGGACGCTTAGGCGTCGGTCGGAGTTGCTGAACAGATTTTCGGCTCTGATTTTGCCTATATTATGCCGTCGGATCCTCCGACAACGCAAATTACCAAAAGCAAAGAAAGGACCGACACTCGCGGTCTGCGGTTTCGGCCGAAACCGCGATTAAGCAAACCGCGAGTGTCTCTGTTTCAGCCGAAACCGAGCAAGCGGTTCTTTCTTCAGCCGAAACCATGCCTTCTACCGAGGCCTCCTCTAACCTGATAGAATCGGCTTCTGAAATCCAACCTTCTGTTGCGGTTTCTCAGGAATTATCAGACACTATTCCCCTGGATATTTCAACCCCTGCACATGGAGCTGCTAGGCCTCCAGCAGCCATGTCTATTAAGGCCTTTGCCAGGGCTAAAGCAGCCAAAGCTTCAAAAACGGTGCCTGCCAAACCCCCCTCTCACAGGTCCAGCACCAGCTCCCATATGCTTTCTTTGGCTGAGGATCTAATTTCTTTAATTCGTGGATACCAGCCTCATCTAGACAGGACCTCTCTCCCACCTCCAGAAAAGAGGCCTAGAGCAGAGCCCCCTGAGCCAGTATCCACAGATGATTCCTCTGATGACTCAGAACATACAGATCTTCCTGAGGCTCCTTATTCCCCTTACGAAGACTCTGATGCTGAAGAGTCCATTCCTTCAGCCTCTCCACCTGAGGAATTTTCCTTTGGGGAAACCTTGCATGCTATGAGGGAACAATTTCAGTGGCAGGGCCAAGATTTCTCAGACTCCAGAAAAAGGCTTAGAACCTTCCTACATTTGCCACAACACAGGCCTTTAGCTATACCTCCAGTTCTTTCTGTTGTAGATGATGCATTTAATGATGCTTGCACTGCTCCTGATTCATTACCTCCGGCTCCTGCTAAGCCCGATAGGTTCTACAGGGTCCCGGACACTCATCACCATTTATACAAGGCTCCCTTAGAAGATCCAGAGACTATCTCCCAGGGCCCTAAAGCTGTAGCAGCTACTTCTACTAAAAAACCCCTCCCCTCTGAAAGGGAATCCAGGTCCTTAGAGAGATGGGGTAAAATAGTTTACACCTCTGCTACTTTGTCAGCTAGGGCTTTGAACTGCCAATTTCATATGATTCAATATCAAGAGTTTATGCTTGACCAGTTAACTAAAAAGCTGTCCGCTGAAGAATCTTTAGATAAAAAATATGTTCAGGAAATGGTACATAACATACAGCAGGTTAGTAACCATTCTTTAAAATGTGGCTATGATGCACTGGAGGCTTCCTTTAGATCAGCCATGACTGGCACAGTTATCAGGAGACATGCATGGTTGAAAGAACAGGCATTACCAGACCATGTCAAATCAAAGCTTTTGGATGCACCCATGGACAAGGTCAATTTATTTGGTTCCCCTGCACAGCAGGTACTAAAAAGATGGAGGAGAAAGTGAAATCTGTACAAACAGTGAAAGATTTCTTACAGGTTCAACCTCCAAGGTTTAGCAGGAACTGGCCCTCCAAGAATTGGTCCTTTCCGGACTCCTCTAAGACACAGAGAGGCAGGAATAGGCGTTCTAGAGGCAGAAACCAATCCAGGCGTGCCTACAGGGGACGCCAGTGGCAAGGTAACAACCAGCGAGGCACAGACGCAGCCACCACCACTACAACAACTCAATCACAGTGACTTGGCAGTGGCACCGCCTACCAGGGAACAACTAGAAGCACCCTTAGGCGGAAAGCTAGCCTTATTTTCAAAGAACTGGCATTGCATCACAAGGGAAAAATGGATTTTGCAAACTATACACCAAGGTTACAGGTTCCATTTCCATACTATACCAGGAAAGAGAGGAATGCCAAACCTACCACCTACTCAAAGGGCAGAAGCTCTAAAGCAAATATCTCAACTATTAAGAATGAGAGTTGTGGAAAAGGTACCATCTATGGAGCAAGGAAAGGGATTTTACTCCAGACTCTTCCTGGTACCAAGAAAAGAAAACAAATGGAGACCTATTCTAGACCTGTCTGCTTTAAACACATTTCTCATTGTTCCAAAATTCAAAATGCTGACCCTACAGCAGCTTCTTCCCATGCTGGGCAAGGAGTCTTGGCTGGTAACTCTAGATCTCAAGGAGGCATACCTGCACGTCCCCATTCGACCAATTTGCAGAAGATACCTCAGATTTCTTGCAGGATCAGAGCATTATCAATTTTCAGCATTGCCCTTTGGCTTGTCTACTGCGCCCAGAGTGTTCACGAAATGCCTGGCATCAGTAATTGCTCATTGCAGACTTCAGGGGATCCAAATTTATCCTTACCTGGACGACTGCCTGATACAAGCGGACAACAAAAGCAAGCTAACAGAAGACTTACAAAGAGTCATTTACCTGCTACAAAGCCCTGGGATATACAGTCAATATAAAAAAGTCAAGGCTGGTTCCATCCCAAAGAATAACCTTTCTGGGTGCAGAGCTGGACACATCAAAACAAATGGCATTCCTAACTGCAGAAAAGAAAGAGCAACTACCTCTCTACTTCTTGGCATTAACAAAGCAGAACCATCTAACTGCAAGGAAAGTACTACAAGCCCTAGGCTTCATGGCATCCTGCATAATTCTGGTCCCTCATGCCAGACTGCATATGAGAAAGCTACAGTGGTACCTGAAGAATTTGTGGTCCCAACACAAGCACAGCCTAGAAACCAAAATTCCAATAATCCCATGCCTGAAGCAAGAGTTCCTATGGTGGGCTCAGGCCTGTCAATCAAACACAGGATTGCCCTTCTGCAACAGTCAACCAAGCCAAACCATCACGACAGATGCCTCAGACCTCGGTTGGGGGGCACACATGCTGGGCAAGTGCATACAAGGCTTATGGACTCAAGCACAGCTGCGCCTGCACATAAATCTAAAGGAAATGCTGGCAGTAAAATTGGCAATTCAGTCATTCAGACCATTTCTCCAGGAAGGTCAGTTGATGATAAGGACAGACAACACCACAGTTATGTGGTACATCAACAAACAGGGAGGCACACATTCATATCCTCTATGCCGGCTGGCACTGGACCTATGGGATGTGGCTCTGAGCTACAACATTCAGTTACAAGCAATTTTTGTACCGGGAAAAGAAAACATTCTAGCAGACATATTAAGCAGAACTACCACAGATGCCCACGAATGGATGCTGCATCCGGACATCTTCAAAGCCATCACAAAAAAATGGGGATTACCACAAATAGACTTGTTTGCATCCCCACTCAATCACCAGCTAAAGAAGTTCTGCACAAGGACATACCACCCACTTGCTTGGAAGGTGGACTCCCTATCTTTCAGTTGGAAAAATCTGACAGCATACGCATTCCCACCACTTCCTTTGATGCACAAGGTGCTTCTGAAGATCAAAGAGGACCGTCCAAGGATCATTCTGATAGCTCCAGACTGGCCAAGACAACATTGGTACCCAATGCTGAGGAGCATGTCTCGGGAACAAATATGGACACTACCCCTGATCCCATTACTGTTAACACAGAACAACTACAACATCCTGCATCCAAACCTGAAAACTCTGCAGCTGACTGCCTGGAACATTACATAAGAGCAATTAACCCAAATTTATCCCAAACGGTTAAAGACATAATCCTGGAGGCTCGTAGACCTTCAACAAGAAAGAATTATGCAGCAAAATGGAAAAGATATCTCATTTGGAGTACTGCAAAGGGAAAAGATGTGACACTGGTAAACATAGCCAACATCCTGGAGTACTTGGCAGAGCTCTTCCATACAGGCCTGTCCTATTCTTCCATCAAGATACATGCATCAGCTATTTCAGCAGAATACAGCTTGGATCCTCCTGTCTTCTCTCATCCTCTGCTCAGACAGTTTCTGAGAGGAATTAAAAATGTAAAACCTCCCAGGAAACCACCATTGCCAGCATGGGACTTGAACTTTGTGCTAGAAAAATTGACGCTTCCCCCTTTCGAACCAGCAGCAACAGCAGAATTACAATACTTATCCTGGAAGACTGCTTTCCTGCTGGCAATAACTTCAGCAAGAAGGGTCTCTGAACTACAGGCATTAATGGCAGTGCAACCCTTCCTGATCTTCCATCAAGATAGAGTGCCCATGAGAACAAATCCTACATTTATGCCTAAGGTGGTATCCAGAGTGTCATTAAATCAGGCTATCCACCTACCTACATTCTTCCCCAACCCACAGAACAGGGGAGAAAGACTCTTACATACCTTGGATGTACATAGGCAATTACGCTACTACCTGGACAGGACCAAGTCCAATAGAAAAACTGACCAGCTTCTGGTAGCATATGCAACAGGAAAGGAAGGAAAACCAATTTCAAAACAGACAATCTCCAAATGGATAGGAAATTGCATTAGATTTTGTTACTCCTTCCATGGAAAGAAAACTCCAGAGAACATCAGGCCTCACTCCACAAGGGCTACTGCCACTACCACAGCTTTCTTACGAGGAGTGGCTACCAAGGACATTGTAGAGGCTGCTACTTGGACCTCCGTGCATACATTTGCCAAGCATTACAATTTACCTTTATACTCTAGATCCCGAGCAGGTTTTGCCACTGCTGTTTTGCAAGGGATCCTAGCTACACCATAATCTCTACTCTTTTCCTCCTCCCCTAGTTTAGCTATGGTATTCTACCCATTTGTAAGGACTGCAGATGCATCCTTGAAGGTCATAGTACAGTTTTGTACCTACCATAAATGTAGATGTCCGATAGGAATGCATCTGCAGTCAGGATTACCCACCCACCTTCCCCTCTGAGGTACTCCTAGGGTATTTGCCATCCTTCAGCTAGCTTGGGGGGGATCTATTATGGTGTATTTGTTTGTATATATGTACATACATGCTTATTTTATGTGTTTGCTCTCTACTATTTGGAAACATTGGCATTTATCCAAATTTAGCCATCCAAGAGGGCACCTGGCATCTGGGGCAAGAAACACTGAGGAAGATGGCGTCGGCTGATGCCTTTATACCCGAAAACTGCAGCGATGACGTCGGGTGAAGTGCGACACCAGCCGAAGCCGGACCCAGACTTTGGAATCCGGCCGACCGAAGGGCTGCCTGACGACAGGACAACCCATTTGTAAGGACTGCAGATGCATTCCTGTCGGACATCTACATTTATGGTAGGTACAAAACTGTACTTTCCTCCTCCTTGGGATCTCAACTTGGTCTTAGAAAAACTTACCCTGGCCACTTTTGAGCCAGCAAGTTCTGCTTCCCTGCAACAGTGCACTTGGAAAACAGTCCTTCTCGTGGCCATTCCTTCTGCCAGAAGGGAGCCTGAGATGCAGGCTGTCATGTCCTCTTCCCCTTCACGGTTTTCCACAGGGATAGGGTTTCTCTACACACTAATCCCTCCGTTATGCCCAAGGTGGTTACTGAGTTATCTCTCAGTCAGTCCATCAGTCTTCCAACCTTGTTCCTTTCTCCACAATCCTCCAGCAAGAGGATCCTACACACTTTAGATGTGCACAGGCAACTCAGATATTACTTGGATAAAACCAAACCAATTAGAAAATCTGACCACCTGTTTTCCTATCACCCAAGGGCCCTGAGCCAGCCTGTTTCCAAGCAGACTATTTCCACTTGGATTTCCAAAGCTATTTCCTTCTGTTATGTGGCTCATGGAAAGAATCTACCCTCACCTATTAGGGCACATTGCACTAGAGCAGTATCTTCCTCTGGTGCCTTCTTTTAAAGCCGGGACACTTCATCTGTCCTGGAAGCAGCTACTTGGTCTTCTTTTCATACTTTCAAGAAACATTATGAACTTGATGGCATTTCAGGGCTATTCTGCATGGGTTTGTAGAGAGTGTTTCTGCTCCTTTGCCCAATTCTTCTTCTGCATGAGCTTTGGTACTCTCTCTTGTTATGAGTACTACAGCATATGAATAGAAGGACACAGAATAAATAGTTGTGTAAAATCTTACCATAACCATAGATGTCCTTCTCTTCTATGTGCTGCAGTATTACTCCCCCCTCCCCCCACCTTCCCCTGATGCTTGCCTGTCTTCTGGTGGCCTGTTTTCTTCACCTTGGATCCGGCTGGTGCTTTTTGCGGCATTCAATTCTGAGGTCTGGTACGTGCTGATGTCCGTTTTATACCCAACGCCACTTTGACTGGCGTACATTTTGTATTCTGTGCAACAGCCTACATACCTCACAGTAGCAATAGACTCCCTCATGTTATGTATACTGCAGCATATAGAAGAGAAGGACGTTATGGTAGGACTTTACACAACTATTCTTTCTTCTGCAGGCCTTGGGCTTCATGGCATCTTGCATACTACTAATACCATTTGCAAAACTGCATATGAGGAAATTACAGTGGTACCTAAAAAGTGTATGGAATCAACACAGCCACAGCTTGGAAACAATGATACCTCATTCCCTGCCTTCAACAGGAGTTTCTATGGTGGTCACAGGCATGTCACCTCAACAAGGGTCAGCCTTTCACCTTACCCCCAGCCAGGCAAACTATGACAACAGATGCATCGGACTATGCCTGGGGGGCACACATGGCAGGATGGTGCGTTCAAGGCATATGGACTGCAGATCAAAGAAATCTGCACATCAATCAAAAAGAAATGTTAGCTGTACAGAATGCCCTGACAGCCTTCAAGGACCTCTTACATCCAGGACAGCTTATAATAAGGACAGACAACATCACAGTAATGTGGTACATAAACAAACAAGGGGGTACACACTCCTACCCTCTATGCAGGCAAGCAATGACCTTGTGGAACACAGCACTGGCTTACCAAGTACAATTACAAGCTCAATTCCTGCCAGGAAAAAAGAACACATTGGCAGTTGACCTAAGCAGAAACATCATGGATCCCCACGAGTGGAAACTGGATCCACAAGTATTTGCAATAATAACTCAAAAATGGGGGCACCCAGACATAGACCTGTTTGCCAGCCCCCAAAACTATCAGCTAACAAAGTTTTGCACAAGGACATTTCACCATCAAGCTTGGATAGTGGACGTACTCTCATTCAGTTGGAAAATACTGTCAGTATATGCCTTCCCTCCATTGCCCCTTCTCACAAAGGTGCTGCTGAAAGTCAGGATGGAGAGACCACGAATGATACTCATTGCCCCAGACTGGCCACGCCAGCACTGGTACCCACTATTAAGGAATATGGCCCAGGGCCCACCTTGGATTTTACCACAAATATCTCATCTGCTCACACAGCAAGACAGTCAGATTCTACACAGCCAGCTCAAAACCTTATATTTGGCTACATGGCAAATCTCCTAAACAACCAGCCAGCTTCTCTTTCACAAGCTGTTATGGATGTTATTCTGGAGGCCAGGAGGCCCAGCACCAGGAAAGCCTACTCAGACAAATGGAAAAGGTTTGGTGCCTGGAACCAAGCTAAAGGCCAAAATACCCGTCTGCCGGACATACCTCAGATTCTACAATATTTAACGGAGATGTTACACAAAGGACTTTCTTTTTCATTTTTCATCAAGACAGAGTTTCTCTACGAACTAACCCCTCCTTTATGCCTAAGGTGGTATCCAGTGTGGCTCTAAATCAAACCATCCATTTACCCACCTTCTTTCCAAATCCGCAGAACAAAGGAGAAAGACTCCTGCATTCCTTGGACATTCACAGGCAGCTACGTTACTACTTGGATAAAACTAAGGTTTTCAGAAAATCTGACCAGCTTTTTGTATCCTATGCTACAGCATCACAAGGAAAGGCCATCTCAAAATGGACCATTTCCAAATGAATAGGACATTGCATACGTTTTTGCTACACCCACCATGGAAAACCAGTTCCTGCTAGCATTAGGCCCCACTTCACCAGGGCAGCAGCTACATCTACATCCTTCCTCAGGGGGGTGCCTACCAAGGATATTCTGGAAGCTGAAACTTGGAGTTCAGTACACACCTTCACCAAACACTATCACTTACCACTTTACTCTAAGACTAGAGCTGGCTTCGCCACTGCAATTTTGCAGGGCCTTCTAGCCTCCTCTAACCCTGTTTGACTCCACCTCCCATCCTTAGCTTTGGGATTCTACCCAAGTGTGATGACTGCAGCAGGGTAACACGATGAACATAGTACAGTTTTGTACCTACCATAAATGTAGCTGTTCGAGTGTATACCCTGCTGCAGTCCAGGTTACCCTTCTTCCGTCCCCTCTGAACTAGCTGAACTTATCTCTACCACTCTATCCTATGCTACCTCTGTGGTGTATTTGCTTGTGCCTAAGGGTATTGTTTTATTTTTCTATAGCTATATGTATTTATATATATATATATATATATATATATATATATATATATATATATATATATATATATATATATATATTGCCTACCTATTGGGGGCACCCGACATCTGGGGCAAGAAAAACTGAAGAAAATGGTGTCGGATGCCTCTTATATACCCCTGGCGCACTGACGTCAGGGAAGAAGCGACAGCAACCGACGCCAGACCAAGACTTTGGAATTCGGGCCGACTGTGGGACCGCCTGATGACCAAGTGTGATGATTGCAGCAGTGTATACACTCGAACAACTACATTTATGGTAGGTACAAAACTGTACTATTTATTGCATGCAGCTGAACAAGTTGGAAAGCATACTTTGCAATGTGGTTTTGATTCACTTGAGGCCTCCCGCAGGGCCGCTGTTACAGGTTCTGCCACTAGGAGGCATGCTTGGTTAAAAGAACAAAATTTGCCGGATCATGTTAAAGCAAAACTATTAGACGATCCTTTACAGCATGATACTTTGGTGCAAAAGCAGAAGAGGTGTTGAAGAAAATGGAGGACAAAGCTAAATCTATGCAAACAGTCAAGGATTTCTTGCAGGTACAACCTCCCAGATTTAGCAGGAACTGGCCTGCAAAAAATTGGTCCTTTCCAGTGTCAGATAGACCACAAAGGGGCAGATACAGACGCCCCAGAGGCAGATCACAGCCCCAAGGCTCATACAGGCCTAAACAATGGGGTGCTTCTACCTCCAAGAGCGGAGAGGAAAAATCACAGCCATACAGGAAACAGTCTCAATGACTTTCCACTTCCAGCACCAAGCACTTATATTTTGGCAGCCCCTTTGGGTGAAAGATAGCACTTTTTTCACAAAATTGGCATATGATCACCCAGGACAAATGGGTTCTAAATATAGTTTCACAAGGCTACAGGTTCCACTTTCACACCCTGCCAAGGCAAAACGGTATGCCAGACCTGCCACGCAATCAATGGGCAGAGGCACAAAAACAAGTTTCATCCCTCATGGACATGAGGGCCATTCAACAAGTACCAGAGCAAGAGCAGGGACAAGGATTCTATTCAAGACTGTTCTTGGTACCCAGAAAAGACAAAACCTGGAGACCAATACTGGACCTATCTATTCTAAACACATATATGGATATTCCAAAATTCAAAATGTTGACTCTACAGCATCTTCTGCCCATGTTGGGCAAGAAGGCTTGGCTTGTGACTTTAGATCTAAAAGAGGCATACCTGCATGTCCCAATCAGACAAACATGCAGAAGATACCTCAGATTCAAAGCTGGCTCAATGCACTACCAATTCTCTGCACTGCCCTTTGGCGTATCTACTGTACCCAAGGTTTTCACAAAGTGCCTGGCACCAGTAATTGCATTTTGCAGACAAAGAGGAATACAAATATATCCTTACTTGGACAACTGCCTTATTCAGGCAGAGAACAAGGACATTCTACTACAGCATCTGGCATTTGTAAAAAGATTACTGACAAGTCTAGGGTACACAGTAAACGAGAAGAAATCAAAACTCGTACCCTCTCAAGAGATAATATTCCTGGGTGCAAGCTTAAATACAACTGCCCAGATGGCTTACCTCATGCCAGACAAACACAGACAACTGACTACTTATTTCAAAATGTTGGCAACAAAGACCCAGTTATCTGCAAGAAAAATTCTGCAGGCCTTGGGTTTCATGGCATCCTGCATTCTGCTAATTCCATATGCAAGACTGCATATGAGGAAACTTCAATGTTATCTAAAAAGTGTTTGGACTTAACATTGCCACAGCCTGGAAACAATAATTACCCTCATTCCCTGCCTACAACAGGAGTTTCGATGGTGGGCAAAAGCCTGTCACCACAACACGGGACAGTCATTCACCTTACCCACAGCCAGGCAGACATTGACAGCAGATGCATCAGATTATGCCTGGGGGGCCCATATGGCAGGAAGATGTATTCAGGGCACATGGTCCACAAGTCAAATGCATCTACATATCAATCAAAAAGAGATGCTAGCTGTTCAGAATGCCCTGACAGCCTTCAAGGATCTACTTCATCCAGGACAACTACTAATAAAGACGGATAATACTACAGTCATGTGGTACATAAACAAGCAGGGAGGCACACATTCCTACCCCCTCTGCAGGCTAGCCATGAACTTGTGGCACACAGCATTGACTTACCAAGTACATCTGCAAGCACAATTCCTGCCAAGAAGGACAAATACTCTGACAGACGAATAAAGCAGAAACCTAATGGATCCCCACGAGTGGAAATTGGATCCACAAGTCTTCAGCATGATAACAAGGACCTGGGGATGCCCAGACATAGACCTATTTGCCTCCCCTCACAACTACCAACTACAAAGGTTCTGCACAAGGACTTATCACAAGCAAGCATGGAAAGTGGATGCTCTATCTTTCAGCTGGAAAAATCTAACAGTATATGCCTTTCCTCCTCTGCCTCTCCTCCCCAAGGTACTCCTCAAGGTCAGACAAGAGAAACTAAAAATGATACTGATTGCCCCAGACTGACCCCGCCAGCACTGGTACCCAATCCTAAAGAGCTTGTCTCACTGCCCAGCCTGGACATTACCTCATATTCCTCACTTATTGACCCAACAAGACAGTCAGATACTGCACAGCCAACTCAAGACCTTAAACCTGGTGGCATGGCAGATAATGTAGCCTCTCAAGACACGCCTCTCTCTAAAGCAGTGATGGATGTTATTTTGGAGGCCAGGAGGCCTAGCACCAGAAAATCTTATGCAGACAAATGGAAGAGATTCTGTGCTTGGAACCAAGCACAAGGTATTGACACGATTGTTCCAAATATTCCTCAGATTTTGCAATACTTAACTGAGATGCTGGATAAAGGCCTTTCCTTTTCATCAATTAAAATTCATGCCTCTGCCATTTCAGCTCATTACAATACTGAACCACCTATTTTTTCTCATCCGTTACTAAGACAGTACCTCAGAGGGGCCAAAAACATAAGACCTCCAAGAAGAGCACCAATACCTGCATGGGACCTCAACTACGTCTTGGAAAAACTCACACTGCCTCCGTTTGAGCCAGCCTCTGCAGCTGATATAAAATTCTTATCCTGGAAAACAGCTCTGCTCCTAGCAATAACCTCCGCTAGAAGAGTCTCAGAGTTACAGGCACTCATGGCTGTGGAACCTTTTATCATTTTCCATCCTGACAGGGTTTCGCTGAGGATTAACCCTACATTTATGCCTAAGGTAGTGTCCAGTGTGGCCCTTAACCAAACAATTCATTTGCCTACTTTTCATCCAAACCCACAGAATAAGGGTGAGAGAATTCTGCATTCTTTGGACATTCACAGACAGCTACGCTTCTACTTGGACAGAACTAAAGCTTTCAGAAAGACTGAACAACTTCTAGTGGCATATGCTGCAGCATCACAAGGAAAGCCCATCTCAAGCAGACTATTTAAAAGTGGATAGGACATTGCATTCATTTCTGCTATTCACAGCATGGCAAGTCAGTGGCTAAGGGCATTAGGCCACATTCAACCAGAGCAGCAGCCACTTCAGCAGCCTTCCTCAGAGGAGTACCAACCAAAGACATATTAGAGGCTGCAACTTGGAGTTCAGTGCATACCTTTACAAAGCACTATCACTTACCTCTCTACTCTAAATCCAGGGCAGGCTTTGCCACTGCAGTTCTGCAGGGCCTGATAATCCTGTTTAGCTCCAGCCTCCCAACCTTAGCTTTGAGATTCAACCCAATTGTAATGACTGTAACAGTGAAACACGATGAACATAGTACAGTTGTATACCTACCATAAATGTAGATGTTCGAGTGTATTCACTGTTGCAGTCCAGGTTGCCCTCCCACCATCCCCCTTTTTCTTTGCTGGGATCTATCTGTACTTTTCTACTCTATACAACCTATGTGGTGTATTTGCTTGTAGATGAAGGAAAAGTTGTTTTTTGAGCATGCATGCTTATTGGCATAATTTAGCCTATCATTTTAGGGGCACCTGACATCTGGGGCAAGAAAAACTGAAGAAAATGGCGTTGGCTGCATCTTTTATACCCCTGGCACACTGACGTCAGGGGGGAGGCAACAGCAACCAAAGTCGGACCTAGACTTTGGAACTTGGGCCGACTGCGGGTAGCCTGCCAGCAGGATAACCCAATTGTAACGACTGCAACAGTGAATACACTCAAACATCTACATTTATGGTAGGTACATAACTGTACTTTCTCTCTCTCTCTTTAGAAACAGTTATTGCCCTGAGATCTTCAGTTATTTCAAAGCCAGAGACCTCCTGGGGCTGTATCTGTCTTGTCGGCTCTGAGGGGCAGGAGCCGATTCCAATTTTTTCAAAGCCCACCCTGCACTTGTGATCATCTGTTCAGTTCAGTTTGGCTCGAGTTTCTGTCTCGTGCGCTATTTCTTTGGAGCGGGGAGTGACCTCTGTTCTGACACAGTCTCTCTCTCTCTCTGTTCCGGGCTCCCTTCCCTCTTTGGGGGGCTAGCCTTCGAGGCAATGGAGAGGGCCTTGTCTCTTACAGTGACTTAGTCGGCCCCTTCCTCCTTGGAGCAGAAACCTCCCTCACACGCAATTATTCGACCTGTCTCTCCACGTGGGCAGTGAGTACCAAAACCTCAGGAATCTCAGATACAGGTTCTGTCATCTTCTGATACCTCCCCAGATTACCCCCCTGAGGAGGTTTCTCAGAAGTGCAAGAGGAAGCACTTAGACCACAAGAATCGATCACAGAAGACAGTGATTTTTGATGAATGCGAATGGTCCCCAAGTTTACCTCCTGAAGATGTCTCCAAAGGAGACATCTTAGAAATTTGAAACAGAGGGATGACTGGAATTCCCAGAACCCTTCCTCTGAGGAATCGGTTTACCTGCAGGTTTTTGGTACTCGCCTGTCTACCTCTTGGATGTCTCCACCCACAGATGAACTCATCCAGTTGATTTCTCTGATTTCTCAGCAGACATGGAAGGCTGTGGACACTATTGAACCCATCCCCGAGAAACTGGACAAAATTTTATCTGCACCTAAGGATAAGCAATTCTGGGGTAAAGGTTTAATGGTAGATGCCATGGTCATAATGGCCACCACAAAAAAAGAACTCGCCGAGTAGAGTTCATCTATCCATCCACCCAGTAGAGAGTCTCTGGTAATGGATAGATTTGGGAAGCAAGGTTATGCTTCATCAACCTTCACCTTAAGGTCTTTGAACTTCCTGGCACATTTCACCGGACTTCAAAGGGATCTGATCAGGGAGTTGTCGGATACCCTGGCGGTAACTGTTACTGAGGGAGTTCAAGAGAAGGTTGCTTCTCAGTTGGCCACCCTGGAGTCTGTCAAACTGTCCATGAGGCTCATTCTGCATGCAGCTGAAGGGACCTCCAGAGCGGCAGGTTCAAGCGTAGCCATAGAGAGAAACACCCCTGGATGTGCCTCTGTGACTTTGCAGAACTATTTGTCTTTGTTCATCAATACACCTTTTGATGGATCTTCTTTGTTTGGCCTAAAAGGAAGAGAGACTTATCCAGGTGTGAGAAGGATGGTAAGACCCTTTCTGTTATGGGCATACATTTTTCCACTCCACCCCACCCCCAAATATCTTTTTCTAAGAATCAGAAGAGCAGTGGAAAGATGTGGTTCAAAAGGTCCCAAGGGCCTTTCCAGGACACACGTGGAGGTAGTTCCCACAGGGCAGAGGGGAGCTACAGTGGAAGATGCCGCCCATGCAGTAGAGGTGGTCACAGAACCAGGGCTTAAGGGATTCCTTTTCAGGTAAGCCCTTTTAGCATTCCTGAAAGGAGGCCCTATTGTCTTCCTCTGGAGGTAGTCGGGGGACGCTTATCCTTGCAACAAAACACCTGGCTGAGTATAACAACAGATTCTTGGGTACAACAGATCATATCCAATGGTTGTACCATACCCTTATCCCATCTTCCTCCGTATGCAAAGAAATCTCAGATGTTCCACTCAGTCAGAGGGAACCAGCAGTTATAGAAGTTCAAAAATTGCTAGACAAAAGAGTCACCTGGAATTTACTCAAGATTCTTTTCAGTGCCAAAAAGACAAGGGAAGGGAGACCAATTTTGGATCTCAGTGTATTAAACAAATCAGTTTGACAATCCAAATTCCAGATGGTCACAGTACAGTCCATTCTTCCATGTTTAAGAAAGGATAACTGGATGTGCTCAATATTTCTTCAGCACGCATATTACCATATAAAAATGGACAAGCACTCCAGAAAGTTCCTCTGCTTCTGGCAGGGAGCCAGTCATTACCTGTTCAGGGCAGTACACTTTGGTCTCACCACAACCCCCAGGGTGCTCACCAAATGTATGGCAGCAGTAGCAGCACACTTGAGACTGCAAGGATTCTGGGTGTTTCCGTACTTGGACGACTGACTTGTTACTGCTCCAACCAGGCATCGACTGATAGAAACAAGGGTTATATTCTCCATACCTGTACATACTTGGAAATAACTATCAGCTAAGGAAAATCTCAACTGTTTCCAATCCAGAGTTTGGAATTTATAGGGGCATTGCTGAGTACGACAACAACCAATGCATCCTTTCCCCCAGTGAGACTTCAAAAAAAACTGTAACCCAAGTGAAAACAATTATACACAGGAAGAAGGTTCCAGCTCACCTAGGTTCTATGGCAGCCACAATTACTCTAGTTCCCTTAGCTAGATATAACATGAGAATTCTACAGTGGCTGCAGGCTTCTCTGTGGTTTATACTATACCAACCCATGTTGGACCAGATGAAAGGATCTAGCTTGGTGGATTCACTCCAAAGACCTTCTCCTGGGTCACCCCTTCGTCCTTCCCAAGGCCATAGTGACCACGGACACTTCCCAAATGGGAGGGGGGGTATTTTCCGGGCAAGACTGTCCAGGGCACTTGGTCCCCTATAGAGGCCAACTTGCATGTCAGTGCTCTATAGCTAAGAGTGGTTCTTTTAGCTTTACTAGCCTTTCAAACTGCTCTTCCTCCTTGAACAATTGCGATTCAAACAGACAATATGTCAGTAGTTTGATAACATCAGCAGACAGGGAAGATCCAAATCTTATTCCCTTTTTTGAGAAGCACTCAAGAGTGTGGCAGTGGGCAATCTCTTCCAGCCACTTTCTTATAGCAACACACATTCTGGGGAGTTCCATTTTGGTAGCAGACAAGCTCAAGCTGAGCAGATATATTCTCCAGCCTCACGAGTGGTCTCTCAATCCAAAAATGACAGAAGAGATTTTCTGTCAGTAGGGACAGCCTTGCAGCAACTTGCTCGCCTCTCCCCTAAACAATAAGTGCAGCAACTACTTTGCCCTGATTCTTCCTCCGGGGAAGTCACCAAGAGGTGCACTTCTCCACATTTGGCCCACCTGTCTCCTGTACGTTTTTCCACCGATACCTCTAATCCCAAAATTCTTACAGAAAGCACTCATGTTGAAGAGCAAAGTAATCCTCATTACTTCATTTTGGTCTCCACAGATATGGCTCCCCTTTTTTTGGCCTTATCTGATTCAACCTCCTTGGAGTCTGGACCCGGCTCCAGACGTTCTGTCCCATCCAGATGGGCTAGTTCACAAAGACATTCTGAACCTCAAGCTGACAGCATGGTTCCTCTAGTTCCACTAGTAGCCAGGCGTCTTAACCTTTCTTCCCCAGTACACCAAATTCTCCTAGCTTATAATAAACCTTCCACATGAAAATTATATAATATTAAATTGAAAAGATTTACCATTTGGGCACATGAAAGGGGTACTGATCCCTTTGCTGCTTCTATTGATAATATTTTAGAGTTCTTAGCAGCGGTTAGCATTGTCACCTCACAGCAAGAGGTTCTCTGGTTCGATTTTCAGCTGGGGTGCCTTCTGTGCGGAGTCTGCATGTCCTCCCTGTGGTTGCGTGGGTTTCCTCCGGGTGCTGCGGTTTCCTCCCACATCCCAAAGACATGCAGTAGGTGGATTGGACACTCTAAACTAGCCCTAGGTGTGAGTGTGTGTGTGCCTTCTGTGGAAGGTTGGGCGCCGGGCTGGCAACTCGACACCGTAAAACTCCACTGCCAATCATGAGTGGACAGATGATCCGCTGTGGCGACCCCTAACCAGGAAAAGCCAAAAGAAGAAGAAGTCTCTGTTTTCAATGCAAGAGCTTCTCCTTCTTTAATCAGAATACTGCTAGCAGCAATTTCAGATTTCCATGATGGTTTGGAAGAACGTTCGTTGGTTTTTCATAGACACCCTAAGATATTTTTAAAAGGGACACTTTTGCTAAAACCTCCTTTCAAAGATCCTACCCCACCTTGAGGCCTAAACCTAGTGTTGCAAACTATTGTACATTTCTCCCTTCGAACCATGTACAGACTGTGATCTGAAATATTTGTCATGGAAAACATTATTTTTGTGGCAGTAACCTCTGCTAGAAGGATTTCAGAAATTCAGACTTTATCAAGAAAACCACTTTACCTGATCTTTCATAAGGGCAGAGTCTTCTTACAAACAAATCCCACCATCGTACCTAAAGTAGTGTCGGAGTCTAATGTCAATCAGATGATCAGTTTGACGGTATTCTTTCCAAAATTATCAAAGGTGAATACCATCTGCATTTGCTAGATGTTCACAGACAATTATGCCTTTACCTTCACAGGAAAAAAGACATGAGGAAATCTGGCCAAATATTTGTCTCCTTTTCAAGTACTAGGTTTGGTAAAACAGTCAGCAAAGTGACCTTAGCCATATGGCTCAAGGGTTGTATTTCCTTTATCTATGACAGAAGAAAAATTGCCTTACCTAGGCCTGTTAAAGCACATTCTACAAAATCTGTTGCCACTTCAGCAGTTTTCCGATCTAGAGCTTCAGTGGATGATATATGTGCAGCAGCTACTTGGACTTCTCCCCATACCTTTATTACTGATTACAAATTGGATTTGGTCTCTAGGAGAAGAGCATCCTTTCATTCAGTGGTTCATAGGTTCATAGGGGTGTGTACTAGGCTATCGGCCCTGGAGCCTATGTAAGCCTAGTCCAAAAAGATTCCCTGACATCTTGCTGCCCGACGTTAGTTCCCAGTGCCCCTATCAAGTAAGGCCACTGAAATGATCCCCAGGGTGAATTTTCTATTGCCCTTCCACTTGTCAAGATTACTCTTGAAGAGGGCTAGTGAGGTACTCTGCTTGATGTGAATGGGAAGTCTGTTCCAGAACATGGGTAGTCTCTGGGTTAGGAACCTGTCCCTCCAACATGTTCTATTTATTGTGGTAATGAGGTTGAGGTCCCTGGAGCATGTGGCACAGAGGGATTGGGATTTCTTCAGATGTCGTATATCTAACAGCTCTGGGTCAGACATGGCTTTGTAGGTCAAGCAGAGATCACCTCTAAGTAAGCGATATGAAACAGAGTATAGCTGGAGTTTTTTGAGTCTGTCCGTATAGGGCATGTGTTTAAGGCCCAGGATCCTCTTACTGATGTATTTTTGTGGCCTTTCCAGTTGTTTTAGGTGTCTAGTGAGGTACATGCCAAATGGGCCATTGTATTCTATAATAGGTCTGATGAGGGACGAGTAGAGAGGGACTATGACCTCTTTCTTCCTGGACGAAAAACCCTTTGTAATGAGATGTGCCACATAGAATGACTTTCTGACCACAGTGGCAATTTGGTTGTCAAAGGAGAGGTTGCTGTCAATCTGTGTCCCCAGATCTCTTATCTCTTGTTAATCTTATTATTATGGTGCTCAGGAATATCCTTCCATGAGTCCTTCCCAGGTCTAAAGTAGCTGGGGCTGTGCCCTGTATGTCAAGGATAAAATGAAAATTGACAACATCAGGTAAAGAAGTTATGTACTCGCCATAATGTTCCGTCTGTGTTGTCCATTTTCACTTATCCTTGCTTGGTGGAATGAATAATGTGATCATCTCTTATGGTACTCTTTAAAACATAGCAGATATGGCTTCCATTAAGACTTCTTTATCTGTCAGTCTGTATCTAACCTGCAAACTTGATCTGAGGTAGTTGGGAGACAGGTATTATGAGTAGAGGTGAAGCTCGAGAATTTTTGGTCAGTGCGAGCTGTAGTAATGGCCATGTTGGTTCCAATGTCAAAACCAAACCCATATGTCAAGGATAAAAGAAAATGGACAACACAGATAGAACATTATGGTGAGTACATAACTTCTTTCTTTTTCCATTCTTATAGGTTAGTACTAGGCTGTTGGCCCTAGGGCCTGTATAAGCCTAACCAAAAAGGTACCCTGGCTTTCACCACCCAAGAAAATAATTTTACTGTGCCCCTGTCGAGAGCAGAGCCCAGAAGTGATCCCGGGGTGAATTTTCTATTTCCCATCCAATCATCAAGATTTTTCTTGAAGAGTAAAGCTGGAGTATTTTGAGACTGTCTGCGTAGGGCATCTGTCTGAGGCCAGTAATCCTCCTTGTGAGGTATTTCTGCGGCCTTTCCAGTTGTAGATGTCTTGTGAGGTACATACCAAAAGGGGCATTGTACTCTATAATGGGTCTAATGAGTGACGAGTAGAGGGGAACAATGACCTCTTTTTTTCCTGGATGAGAAGCCTTTTGTGATCAGGTGTGCCACGTAGAAAGATTTCCTGACTACTGTGGCGATGTGATTATCAAAGGAGAGACTACTGTCCACCTGTGTCCCAAGGTCTCTTATCTTACTTTCAGTGTTAAGTAGACTACCGCCTCTGTGGTAGTTCATGGGTACAGAGTTTTTACCAAAGGGAGTAACAATGCACTTTTTGGCATTGAGCTTGAGGCCATGGCTTTGACGCTAGGCATCTGTCTCAGTGAGGCCCTTTTGTAGGATGTCCGCATCATTAGGAGTTATGATTATGGCTCCTAGTTTGCAGTCATCTGCAAACTTCGTTAGACAAAGACCTGTGTTAGCCTGTACTTCAGAGAAGTAGATACCAAATAGGAGAGGACCCAGGACTGAACCCTGTGGTACTCCACTTGTCATTTGTCTGAAGTCGGATTTGGAGTCTGCTACTTTCACAGTGTGGATTCTGTCAGTGAGCCAGTTGGCAACCCATCTTGTGATATAGGGATTTATACCTAGTTTAGTGAGTTTATCTATAATTCCAAAGTGGGGGATGGTGTTGAAAGCTGTGGCGAGATCTAGATAGGCTGTGTGAACCATCTTACCCCCTTCTACAGCTTCAAAGAAGTCTATCAGGTTTAGGAGACATGATCTGCCTTTTACAAACCCAAACTGGGTGGGGTCAAGAGTTATGAGATTACCAATGTCTTTGTTTAAAAGTTCCATGATGATATGTTCCATGGCCTTGCAGACCAGGCTCGCCAGGCTAATGGGGCTGTGGTGGCTCCCCCATTGTGAAGTGAGATCACCGTCGCTGTGCACCATTCAGTAGACACAAAACCTGAGGTGAGACTGTGATTGAACATGATACTTAGGTGGGGTGCCAGTTCGTGTAGAACGCAGCCTGGGATGTTGTCAGATTCCATGGTTGCTGTGTTCTTGGCTTTAGAGAGTGTGTTTTTTACCTCTGCAGCCGTAATTACAGGACGTTTGCATCCTTCTGGTATAGAGATGGGCCCTTTAGGGGGTGAGAGGGGGGTAAAGTTAGCATTGAACCTATCTGCCAGGATGTTGGCAATATCAGTTGGTTCTGTATATTTAGTGCCATTGTGCTGTAACTCAGAGCAGATCTGAGTGTTGCCATTGAGATTCTTGACATAGCTGTAGAATGCTTTGTGGTTGTCTTTAGAATCAGTGGAGGTTTTGTTTTCGTAACTAGCTTTGGAGGATTTTATGATGGATCTCAGCTTCTTACTGAGGCTGACCAGGCAGTTCATCCAATCATGGGATTTTACTCTTTTTTGCAACAGTTTCTTTCTTCTGTTGTAGAGTTTGTTTATGGCAGAGGACCACCAGATTGGCTTCCTTTTTTTGGAAGATAGCATCTTGGTTCTGTTAGGGATAGCACGATCCATGCACTCATGTAAGTGCTTATAAAGTGCATTTGTGTAGGATTCAACAGTCTTACCTCTACTGTCCATCTGCATGGGTGTCGTGAAGTTTGCCACTTCTGTCTTAAGAAGCGTGAAGTTGGCTTTGGAGAAATTCTTTACTGTGGATTCCCTAATGGGGGCAGGATGTGGATGTCTAAGTTGATTAGCTTGTGGTCGTATCTGACCAACGAGGAATTGACCTCTGGTGTAGAACACTGGTCGCCCATTTTGGTAATGACCAGGTCTAGGATATTGGTACCCCTGGTGGAGGTGTGGAGAAGTTGATACAAGGCATTGGGATATATGAATTCCCGAAAATGTTTAGCAAAGAGTTGGTACATGAGTAGTTTTCCCAGTTAATGGTGGGGTAGTTGAAATTGCCCATTATTTGGGTGTTGGGTTGTACCCTAATATTTTCCCGTGTATCAGGAAATGAGGAGTGGGAATCCTGGAGCATGGTGGGGGATCTGTAGCAAGCTACAATTTGGATTGCAGTCTTGTCCAGAGTTACTTGCACTTGGATAAACTTGGATGCATTATGCTGAGCAACTAGCCTGGAGGTGTGGATATCCTTAATAAATATGGACACGCCTCTGTCTTTAGTGTTTCAGTCCTGGTTAGGTGGCCGAAAGGTGTGGTGTGAATTATAGCCTGGTAATGCAGGAGTGCTCTCTGGAGCCTTGAATCGGGTCTCTGTCACTCCACAGATGTCGACGTTCTCCATTTTAAAGAGTGCCTCAAGTGAGTGCATTTTGAGGTTTAGACTTTTATCACTGAGTAGCATTACCCTCAGATTTTGCTTGCTTGTACATGTTAATGTGGTGAATTTGTAATTTGAACCTTGCCTAAAAAAGGCATTATAGGGGTGACAAGAGCCTTAGCCAGTATCCGGAATCCCAAGGGCAATAGGCACAGGCCATCTCTGGCAAAGCATTGTGGTCTGTCGATCATGTCATCCCAGGCAGATAGATACTGGATCCCCTTAGAATGACACCAGAAGCTTAGCCAATTGTTGAAGTCTGTCATTTTGTCCTTGTACTGTGGTATCATTCTGGGTGATGGCGGGATGCCTCTCAGGGTTAGGGTCATACCTGCCTGAGCTACAAGATCGGAGAGCTCCTCCATGTCTCTTTTCATGTAGTCCAGGGAGGTATATCTCAGGTCATTCACACGAACATGAACAATGACAGAGTGATATTTGTACTTGTTATGGAGTGAACTGAGTGCGTGTGTTATGTGGCGGATCCTGGCACCCGACAGGCAGCTGACAGTAACTTTCTCCTTGTTTAGCCTGGTGAGTGGAACATCAGTGTGCCTGACTGTAGAGACACCTATGACTAGAGTGTTAGGTATGGTGTTATGCCTTATGGGCTGTGGTTGAGTGGCACACTGAGTTTGTGGGCTGTGTGTCATTTGGGTTGTGTTGGGGGGGTGGAGGTTGCTTGCTTTTCTGCTTTGGAGGTCTCTGTTGCTTGAGCAGACTTTTATTGAGAGCCTCCACGAATGTAGGTGTGTGTTTTGTGTTTCTGTGTGTGTGCTTTGTTGGTGTAAGTTTTAAGGGACTATGTGATGAGTGTGGTGTGGTGCCAGTGTTTACCCTCTCCTCTTGACTGTCTAGTCCAGTCTTGGGTGAAGAGAGCTTTGCTTCCAGTTTGGCTATATAAGTGCATCTCTCACAGGTTGTAGTGTTGGGTGGTAGGAGGAAAGGGTTGTCTGTGTACATGAGGCAATTACTGCATTGCCCCAAGATGCCCAGATTCATTAGGTAGACAGGAGAAAACACCAGGAGCTGACCTTTAGACATGTACTAAAAATTGATCTGAAGTAGTTTACTTAATTTGGTCTTCAACCTGTGGGATACAGATCCATATCGGATCCGAGCCAGCAACTTTGCTAGCATCAGCTCCAAGTTCCAGACTCCTCCCCTTACCTCTAATACACCTCCACTGCCTTCCATCCCCAGATCTCGTTTGCCATGATTTGCATCACATTGTGTCTTCTGAGCTCCAGCTAGCAGTGGGTCATTAAACTTTCTGTGAGTAGAAAATTTCTCTCTTTTTGTCAGAATTAGTTTAGTATAGGTACCCCTTCTTCCCCCCATCGCTTTGGTGTCGAAGTGCTAGTGTTTTTAGGTAGTTTTTGTGGTGGCCCCCCTCAGTGTTTTCTGTAGCTAGTTTGGTAAGTGTGTGTGTGTGTGTGTTTTCAAGGCTTTCTTTCTATCTTTAGCATGGCTGAAAAGCTTGTTTTCAAGCGCTGCACAGTGTGGCCAGAAGTTCTTCCCAGCAGATGGCCACACTCTTTGTGTGTTGTGCTTGGGTGTGGCCCACCTGAGCGTGGAATGTAGTGTCTGTGTGGGCTTCAACCCCTGCGCCCTAAAGGATAGGAAGGCCAAGTTGGCCCTCAAAGATCTTCTTCCTCCTTCCGACTCTCTTTCCTCATCTTCGGCTTCGGTCACTGCGGCTGCTGTGGCCACCTCTCCCTCCTCTCTTCCTCTGGTGTCTCCTCCCTCCCAGGCTGGGACTCAAACTCCTGTATCTAAGCCAGTGGTAGCGGAGCAGAAGAGAGGTAAAGAAAGGGAGAGAGAGTCTAAGACAACGGAAAAGAGGAAGAGGTCCCCTGACTTCGCTTCACCCAGCAAAAGTCCACGGACCCATGACTCCTCTTGGCTCTGATCTCCGAGGTTCTTCCCGGAGCCAGAGGAGGTACGTCCAGTCTGTCGGGCCTCGGTACCCCGAACCACCAGATCGGAGTCTGTGACCTTGTCACGGTCAACCCGTTCCTTGTCGGATATGTATCTGGATAAGATGATGAGGCTCTTTATCCGTACACAGATACAGATAGTGGTCTTGCCAGCCCCCCTCCCTCTGGAAGGGGGGAGCTCTCTTCCCTTCTTTCAACCCATTTCTCCTTCTCTGATCCAACCTTCGACGTACTTGGATCCGAGGTTGGCTTTGATCAAGGGGTCGGCGCCAACGGTACCTGTTTCCTTGATGCCGACAGCTGCTTGGAACGTTTCGGATCCGACCAGCTCAGATCTGAGCCACTCTCGGAGCCAGAACTTGGGTGTCGGATCCGAGGGAGTGGAACCTTTTCCATCGGCTCTGACTTTGTTGGGCCAGGTTCCCCCCCTCGGAGTTCCATCCACCTCTGGCCCAGCTCTGATTCTTGCGTCAGACCCAGGGAGACTGGCCTCCCTATTAGTTTCCCAGGAGGTTTATTCTCCTTCGGTGTTCGATGTGGTAGAAAGGGCCCTCTCAGTCAGATCGAAAACCCTGACCGCCCCCTCGGACTCCATCCAAACCCACTCGGCTGTGTCTACGGTCCCCATTGTCTTACCAGAGGAACAGTCCATGCTCGAAGAGCCCCATACGTTTCCCCTCCGAGAAACAAATGTCTTGCGAGTGACCCCCAGAGAGCCCCACCAGAAATGTACCTTGCAAGCATACTTGCAAGAGGAGGCACTTGGACTCCCCTGATTCCCTCACCGAGGACACTGATTTAGATGATGGAGAGGATTCCCCAAGATCACTTCCAAGGAGACATCATGGAGATCCTGCGCCAGCGGGGAGGTTGGTCTGCCCCCAAACCCTCTTCTGATGAGTCTGTGTTCCTGGAGGCTTTCGGCATGGGCCCATTTACTTCCTGGGTGTCCCCTCCCGCAGATCCTTTGGTGGATTTGGTCACCTCATGGGCATGGAAGGAACCGGACACCATGGAGCCCATCCCCAAGCGGCCCGATAAAATTTTAAGCCCTCCCATTGATAGGCCATCCTGGAATAAGGGCTCCCCTGTGGATGCCATGGTGGCAGCAGCAGCCACTAAGAAGGAACTTGCCCAGGAGAGTTCCTCGGTCCACCCTCCTGACCCGGAGTCATGGATGATGGACTGCCTAGGGAAGCGGGTGTACGCTTCAGCTACCTTTTCGATCAGGGTGCTGAATTACTTGGCCCATGTCACTGGACTCCAACGTGACCTAGTAAAGGAGCTGGAGGAGGCTCCCCCCAAGTCCATGTCACAGGAGGACAAGGCTTCATTCTCCGCAAGGATGGCCACTCTGAATGTGGTATCTAATACAGCCATGCGACTCCTCTCCCATGCTACGAAGGAGCGGCTAGGGCGGATGGGTGCGGTGTGTCCATGAGGTGTAACGCCTGGCTCAGGTTATGTCAGTTTTCCAAACCCGTCAAGGCGTCGTTTGCCAATGCCCCTTATGACAGTTCTACACTCTTTGGTAAGACTGTCAAGGAGACATTAGTCCAGAGGGAGAAGGACGGGAAGACACTGTCTGCCGTTGGCTTCCACTTCTCAAATCCTCAAAGGTCTTTTTCTCAGAACCAGAGAGGGCAAAAGAAGATGTGGTTCCGGAAGTCTGAGTATTCCCGGGACACTCGGGGCTCTTCTTCCCCTGGAGGCAGAGGGGGACAGAATGGACGCCGGCCCAGAGGCAGAGGTGGTCCGCGGAATTTCGGGAACCTTTCTCAGACAGACCCGGGCAGCAACCCTGAGGGGTTGCTTGACTGCTCTACTCTGGAGGCAGTCGGGGGATGATTGTCCTTGCACCCAGTGGCATTGGAGTCCATAACAATGGACCGCTGGGTGCTTCAAATCATATCCAGAGGAGACTCTATCCCCTTCATGGGTTCCCTCATATCTCCCAGACACCTCCCGGATGTACCACCCATGCAAAGGGAGGCAGCAGCACAGGAAATTTCCAAGCTGCTAGTATAACGAGCCATCAAAACCGTCCCCCCAGATAAGTCCAGATCGGGCTTCTACTCCAGGTTTTTTTTTGGTGCCAAAGAAAACTGGGAACTTGAGGCCCATTCTGGACCTCTCTACCCTGAACCTGTCTGTTGCCAAAAAGAAGTTCCAGATGGTCATGCTACAGTCCAATATGCTGTACCTGCAAGAGAGCGACTGGATGTGCCCGTTAGATCTCCAAGATGCTTACTATCACATAAAAATGCACAGAAGCTCCAGGAGGTTCCTCCGCTTCCGGCCAGGAGTCCATCATTACCAATTTCAAGCCCTACCTTTTGGTCTCACCACAGCCCCCAGGGTGTTTATGAAAGTGATGGCGGTTGTAGCTGCTCACCTGAGGCTTCAGGGAATTCAGGTCTATCCGTACCTGGACGATTGGCTCCTCACTGCTCCCAACAGGCATCTACTTTCCCAAACCAGGTATTACTTCCTGACACTTACCCTGCATTTGGGCATCACAATCAACACATCCAAATCTCTCCTAGGTCCTGTACAGGTGATAGACTACATAGGTGCCAGAATAGATACTCTTCAGTGCAAAATATTCCTGACCTCGGGGAGAGTTCAAAACCTGAGGATGCATGTCTCCCTGATCTATCGTTCTCATCTTCCAGCGGCGGAATCATTGTTGAGGGCCCTAGGCTCGATGGCGGCGATCATAACTCTTCTCCCATGTGCTCAGTTACACATGCGGATTCTTTAGTGGACTCTAGCAGTTCAATTGTCCCTGTTGGAACTGCCATTGACTTATCCTATCCAACTAAGATGAGTGTGTCAGTCGTCCCTCATATGGTGGATGTCTGGACATTTTGGAGGGATGATACTTTGTTCCAGCCCCTGCCCAAACCACAGTGACTACGGATGCCTCCCAACTCGGGTGGGGGGACATTGTTCAGGCAGGACAGTCCAAGGCCTGTGGTCCCCCATGGAGACCAGCTTGCATATCGGTGTCCTAGAGGTGAGGGCGGTCCTTCTAGCATTGCAGGCCCTTTATGCCTTTCTTCTTCTGGGGATGATTGCTATTCAGTCAGACAACATGTCAGTAGTGTGGTATATCAACAAACAGGGAGGGACCAGATCTTACCCCCTTTGTCACGAGGCCATGAGAGTGTGGGAATGGGCGATCTTCACTGGTCGCTTTCTCATCGCAACGCACATTCCGGGATGATCCATCATTCTAGCTGACAGGCTAAGTCAGACCATTCTGATGCCCTACGAGTGGTCTCTGAATCTGTCAGTATCGGAACAGATCTTCAGCGAGTGGGGTTAACCTTGCTGCAATCTCTTCGCATCTCCTTCCAACACGAAGTGCAGCAAGTTTTTTGCTATACCCCTACCAGGGGAGTCCCCAGAGACGTTCTTGTTCATGCTTGATCTCCCGGTCTTTTGTGTGCTTACCAGCCAGTACCTCTCATTCCGAGGTTTCTGCAGAAAGCTTATCGACTATGGAGCAAAGTGATCCTCATTGCCCCATTCTGGCCTCACCAGGTATGATTTCCCTTCCTTTGGTCTCACCTTCTGGCTCCACCTTGGATCCTAGATCCCATTCAGGATTTAATTTCGCACCCCTCGGGGGTGTCTCATCTGAGTCTGGACAGCCTGAAGCACACAGCTTTGGCTACTCCAGTTTCCGTAATTGCTAGGAATCCTGGACTGTCCTTTTTAGTTAGATCTGTTTTGGTAGCTGCTCATAAGTCTTCGGCCAGAAAGGTCTATCGCAGCAAGTGGAAACGTTTTTCTTTCGGGGCCTCTCAAAGGAGTTTAGACCCTTTCATGGCCCCTATTTCTGCTATTCTTGATTTTCTAGCTGATATTTTCCAGCCCGGAGCTAGTTCTTCTACTGTCAAAGTTCATTTGGCTGCCATTTCTCATTTTCATGTGGGTGAGAATTCTGCCTCCTTAGCATCTTCCAGACTGTGTAAAACCTTTTTCAAAGGCACCTTTTTGTAACACCCACCCCCAGTCAAAGTTCCTGATCCCCCATGGGTCCTTACTGTGGTTCTTCAAGCTGTGGTCTCTCTGCCTTTCGAACCTGCTGCTACTGCAGATCTAAAATTTTTATCGTGGAAAACAGCTTTTCTGGTGGCTATTACCTCTGCTAGAAGAGTTTCAGAATTACAGGCCTTGTCCATTAAACTTCCATACATGATTTTTCATAAAGACAGAGTTTCCCTTCGAACCAATCTATGTTTTCTTCCTAAGGTGGCATCACCAGTCAATATCAGTCAGACTATTAATTTGCCTGTGTTTTTCCCAATTTTACGAACAAGATGGAATACAAACTCCACATGTTGGATGTTCATAGACAGTTACGATTCTATTTACACAGGACAAAAAAATTCCATAAATCTGATTGTTTCCTTCTATAAACCCTTCTTGGGGAAACATCTCCAAGGTCTCTATAGCTAGATGGATTTATTCATGCATCCTGCAGGTCTTTAAGGACAGAGGCATGTCTCCAGGTCAGGTAAAATCTCATTCCACTAGGTCCATGGCTACATCTGCGGCTTTATGGTCTAGTGTGTCTTTGGATGACATTTGTTCTGCAGCTACTTGGTTCTCATCTATTACATTTATTTCTCATTACAAATTGGATTTGACTTCTAGAAGGAGAGCATCCTTTGGTTCCGCGGTGCTCCAGAATATCCTTCCATGAGGGCCTCCCAGGAGTTTAGTAGCTGGGGACTCTGTCCTACAGGTTGAAGACCAAATGAAGTGAACTACTTCAGATAAAGAAGTTATGTACTCACCATAATGTTCCATCTGAGTAGTTGTACTTCATTTGTCTTCAACCGTTCCTCCCTCCTTCCCCTGGACCTTGGTGCATGATCAGCCTACGGGCTGCAGTATAGGGCACAAGTATATTTATCAGGTCGGGTTCTCAGTATAAGTTCAGCAAACTCGATCTGGGGATGGAAGGCAGTGGAGGTGTGTTATGGGTAAGAGGAGGAGTCTGAAGCTTGGAGCTGATGCTAGCAAAGTTGCCGGCTCGGATCCGATACAGTTCCGTATCCCACAGGTTGAAGACAAATGAAGTACAACTACTCAGATGGAACATTATGGTGAGTACATAACTTCTCTTTTTCCTCTAGACAAGTGAGGAAAGTTGAGTGCTGTAGTAATTTGTAGCTTATTTAGTGCTTACAATGAGTTCTGAACAAGTGCTGAGCTCAAAGAAAGATTTGAGTGCTAAAACTAAAAAACTGGCTAGTTCTAAGGGAAAATTTGAAGAGCAGACTTTATCATGCCGGGGGTAGTTTAACCCTAGCTAAGCGGCGATGTATAAAGTGTATTTTTTTTTTTAATATAACAGTAGCAAATGAGCAAACTGATTTAAACAAATTAACCAATAAAAAGCTAAAAACTGAGCCCCGTTCCTGCAGTCTTCAATCAGACAAGTTCTAACTGCACACTCTTGCCACTAGGGTGCAAGGGAACCTTCTCCAAAAAAAGATGGCCTGGATTAGTGTTCAAGTTTACAAACAAAGCTAGATTCAGCAGGTCTGAATTTAGTCTATGCTTCAGCAAACAAGGCGTACCAATTTCAGAAAGAAACAGTTCGGATAAGCAGGCACAATAAGCCTTTAACCAGAAACTCCCAGCTCAAAAGGGCAGAATGAGTGCAGACCACACCTTCTTAATATAAAATAACTGGCCTAAAGCCCAAATGCTTAAACCAGAACTAATATACTTTTAGAATAACAGACAGTAAGCCTTCAGTCAGCAACTCCCAACTTAGAAGGATGTAAGCTACCTGTCCTGCCACAACAGTGCAGACCACAAACCTTCTTAATGTAAAACAGCTGGTCTGAAGTCCAAGTGCTTAAACCAAAGGCTTAGAATAACGGTTACACTTTCCTTCCATGCTTTTTCTCTATCCTGCATTAGCATTCTACCCTTTTTGTTTAGCCAAATTGCATTATTTGTTTTAAGTTTCTACTTCGAGAGGCAAAGCTATTTAGGAAAGTTGTGTTTAACTCATTTACAGCATCATCTAAGGAGAGGATTTTTAGGAAGTTCCAGTTAATAGCTGATAAGTTAGTAATGAACATTTCTGGATTCAACTTTGAAAGGTTGGGTGTTTTTTTAATAAACATGTTGTTTAAGTGGATATGTGAGGTATCTGGTTGTATAGATTGGGAGATGATCACTAAGGCAGACATTGTACCTGAGTTGGTGTATTTCCTAGGGTCTGATACTAGGATCCAGTCTAATAGAGAATTTGATATCTTGCTATAATGTGTGGGGCTAATTAGTTGTGTGAAACCAAATAAGTTCACGCTAGATGTAGGAGATTTAGAGTTTATGTCCAGCCAATTGACATTCACATCACCTAGTAGTCGTATTTTTTTTTTAATTGTTATGGATGTGTTATGGATGTTCAATGTAGAATATCTTCAAGTATAGCTGTATTGTCACCAGAAGGGATGTAAAGAACAGTAATACATATTTGTTTATAGTTGTTTAATTTCAGGAAAGGAAAGAAGTTCTGCTGAACTGAATTTTGGTATTGATTTGTTGTAGGGGGAAATGTAGTCATTGCTGGGAAATATTAAAGCAAGACCACCACTTTCCTCTTTGTGCGATCGTTATGGATGATTGTATAGCTGGGAGGTATAATTTCAGAGTCATTAATGATGGGATTAAGACAAGTTTCAATTACGAGAATATCAGGTTTATGTTGGGAAATCTAGGCATGTAGCTCAGCAATATTATTTCTTATGCTTTTAATGTTTATGGCAGCAAAAGTTAGATTACCAGGATTAAGAGTTGACCATTGTAGGGTTAGAGTGGTGTGATGTTCATTGTGATAGATGGGGCCAGGATTAGGGTAGTCTCTTCATAGAAGGATTTTAGTATATTGGGGAATTATTGATACTTGTTTTTAGATAGTATTTTTCCACCTCATTTTGTTATGAATTAAAATGGAGTTGATCAGGCATCATTATTTAAATAGATTTGGTGCAATGTGTGGAGAGCATAGGGACTATGTATGAATAAGTGGTTGGGACAGAGTTGGAGATATTTTTGAAAGCTTTTATAGAGTCATGCTAGGATGAAAGTTGACCCAGTAGCAGGAGAAGAATAGAGGATAAGGTGAGTAAGTAGCATGTTTAAGTTACTGGATCCATATGTTATAGTTGGCAGGTAGTGGGGAAGGTAAGGATCAAGAACAGTGGCTTGAAGGTTAGAAGGATTAAAGTAATGCTGCATAGTCATCTTAATAAACTACCATCTATGCAGTACCTTTCAAAACCACAAAAGTGTGGAACACTGGTTTGTTGCATATGGGGGTTTTAATGAAATGTGGGTATTTAGACCATTTCCGACTGTTTTGTTCATATTTATTTGCCAATGAGTTTCTGTAGTCATAATTTCTTATTTTTTGCAAGAGTATGTAACACTAGGAATTTAAATCCCACCATATGGTCTGCATTAGCCATATTTCAGTTAAGTATTTGTGCTTTTATTTTACACACAAGATCTTTATTTCTCATTCTTAGCATTGTTTCTGTCTTCCCACAGACAACTTGTGTACACCAAGCCCTTGCTGTTGTATCTGTCTGTGAGATGACATTTACTTGAGGTTGCTGGATGTTCACAACAGTCACCCACTTGGCTACAAGTACAGATATCTCACTGTTGACACGCATAAGTGCCTGTTGAATCAAGGACATGGTGTCCACCTTGTTCTGACATTTTTTTGTAACATTAGTAACAAAAATGGTCTGGAAAGTTTTATTTTTTAACTTGTGTATTAGACATTAGGATATTCCAAAAGAGCACTTCTAGATCCAGTCTGTTTTAAAACATCTAGCCACAAAAGGTAGATATTTCCTGTACTAGGTGACTGTAGTATTCTGAAGTAGCAGGAGTTATGGTTTATTATTACAACATTACTTAGAATAATTAACAGTTGAGAAGTTTCTCTTGTTGCAAGCACTGGTCTGTGAAGTATGTCAATGATAGGCAAGTGTAAAGCCCCTGCATCACCGTATCACAGATCAGATTCCATATATGTATATATGTATGTATACGTATAATTTTCTTGCCAGTTACTCAGTTTAGTATAACAACCATGATTACTAGAATGGAAATTTCCCAACTGTGTCTACATTTATAGCCACTAGGCCACACCCCTACTTCCTCTCCAACCTACACAACTTCCTCTCCAATTTCCTCCCCCACTTTACTGTTTAACCACTACTATTCCTCTGAAGCACATTGACCCCACCCATTGATGACATATAACATGTCTATAAATAATTATAAACTCCTTCCTCTTATCTTACCACTCTTAATTCTGCCATACTTTCTTACTAGCTATGAAAATCTCACATTCGTAGGTTTCTCTTATCCAAAATGCCAAACCAAGACCCCCTACCTCCACTGATCATGAACTTGCCCACTACCACACTACCCCAAAAGTTATAAATTCCAACCACTTGCTTCTAAAAACCACTCCAATCAACACCAAAATCCAAATATGAACTAAAACTACTATTCAAAGTTATTAGACTACTAGCTTATCTAAGAAAAACATAACCAAAGATGGGGACATCCATCCTAATCCAGGCCCAACCTTAACTCAAAATCCTACCAGCCCACCACTCTCCCACCGACTGGTCAACTCCTCCTAATATGCCACTTAAACATTAGAAGCCTAAACAATAAGATACATAGCCTGCATGCTGTACTAGCCACACTCCCCAACATAATGTGTCTATCTGAAACATGGCTCGGCCATCAACCAAAGACAATGAGATCCTGCCTCCTGGTTACAATATACTTAGGGCAGATAGAGTAAAGAAAGAGGAGGTGGAATAGCCCTTATATAATAGCACACTTAACATCATAACTACCCTATACAACCACCCCAGGTCTCTAACGCTGAAATACTAGCTCTAAAAATTCTACTAAATAATCATAAGGGCATTAACCTAATTGTCACCTATATTCCTCTGGGAACAATGTAGAAACACTAGAGGTCATTCTACATTGGATAGCCAACAACTACCCTCAAGAAACCATTGTCCTGGGCGATGTTAATATTGACTGGAACCAATGCACAGCACAGTCCAACCCCATCCCTGTTAACCTACATGGATTCTCTCAGATAATATCATCTACCACACGTACAGGTAACAATAACCAAAAAGAGAGTATACTAGACTGGATACTCACCAACAGTCATCCCCAGAACTATATGTCTGGAACTCTCCCTAATGATCTTAGTGATCACCTGCTCACATACATCATGAAAGACAAAATTAATTGTATAAGCTTACCTATTTATAGGTCTATCAGATCCAAGAAAAACTTTGACCCAACTAAATTTCAACTTGAACTCAAATCATGTAACTGGACAAAACTAAAGATGTTATGTGATCCTATCTCGCCTACATTCTGACTGATGGGTTCGGAGCCGATCCCTCGGCTCCGACTCGGCACGCTTATGCCAAAGAGCGAAGTCTCTTATTGGCTGAGCTTACTATATCCCAGGATGCACCACTACCAGTCCCCCAGATCTCGTTTGCCGCTAACTAGCAAAGACGTGGTCTCGAGCTGGCTGAGCTAAGTAGTGATTTTCACTAACTTTTTCTGTCAGAAATTTTCTATTTCTATAACAAAAAGCTGTTTTAACAGCTATTCCGTTCTTTTGTGTGTGACTGGTATTTTTTGTGTAAAAATTTTGTGTGTGATTGTGTGTTTGTTCTGACTAGAGGCCCCCTTGATTTGAAGGGCCTTTCCCTGTCAGTCAATTTCTTTCAAATCCTTAGAGGTTCTAGGATCCCCGTTAGTTATTTTTCTGTAGTTGTCGGACTGTCAATCTTAATCGGAATACAACCGTAAGCTAATCATTGTGGTGACAGTCAATTAAAAAAAAAAAAAAAAAAAAAAAAAAAACAGAACAGTGTGATTTTTCTGTGATAGAGTTTCTGAATTTGTTGTGATAATGTCTCAGGCTCCTAGGCCTTCGGGCTTTAAGAAGTGCACTAAGTGCAGTTTTAAAATGTCAATCACAGATGACCACTCTCTCTGTGTATATTGTTTGGGCGCCAAACATTTGCAGGAGTCCTGCAGCGTGTGTCACGCGTTTTCCTCGAGGGTCCTCCAAGAGAGGAAAAATAAACTTATTTTGAAAGGTCTTATAAAACCCTTTTGAAGAAGCATTAGCGCCTCTCCTTCTCCTGCTAAAGAAGGGCCGGCTCCGACCAGTCCGTCGGACCCGACCGCCAAAAGGCATAGGCAGGCTTCTCCTTCGGCTCCACGGACTTCGGAGCCGAGGGCGGAACGGTCTGCCTCGATGCCTCCAGTCTCGACTCCCCTAGGTTCGGAGCCGACAGCTGGGGCATCGAGAGGCGGGTCACCTTCATCGGCTCCACTGACCTCGGAGCCGATGAAGGTTGTGCGCTCAGACACTTCCTCCTCAGCCAAGTCCTCTTCGGCACCGATGGAAATTGGTTTGTGCACTCCTTCGGTGCCGATAGTTATCGAAGTCGCCGGAGCCGGTCCCCTAGTCCCTTGGAGCTTGGAGAGACCTACTCGAACCCGCTCGGTCTCCTCCAGGTCATCGAGGATGTCAGATTCGACATAGACAGGGTGCTCCAAAGACTGTTCCAGTCCCCAGTCTTTCAAAATTTGTTTTGGCTCCAACCCAATTGGCTTCGAGCCGATAGCCCACCATTGCCATTCCTCCTCCGACCGCCCGGCCCGCCGGAGCAGGTGCTGATGGAGCCAGTGGAGATCCTAGGGTCGGCTCCGACCCTTACTCCAACCCCGCCTTCGGGTCCGAGTTTAGCACACGGACTTCTTCGGCCGGACTCGGGGTGACGCTGGGACCAATGCTGTCGGTTCCGAGCCTCCCTCTCGGTGCTTCGCCGCTGGACTTCCGCCTGCTATCATGGCTCGGGACCGGACATTCCCAGGATTCTGGGGTCCGCTTTCAGAGCTATGAGGAGTGCCTTGGCCAAGTCTTCTTCGCCATCTCTACGGCTTTACCGCACCTTCCTGGGCATGGAGACTGGGTCTTTGGCAGTTCCCCTGTCTCTAGGCAGCGGAGCCCCAGGGCCTGAGGTTACCCCCACTGGGGTTCCCTCCTCCTGAGGGTTCTTCGAGTTGTCTTCGGAAGAGCCCCAAGGAAGAGATCGTGCAAGAGGAAGCACGTGGACTCCCCGAGTCTCTTACATCGGACACTGATCTTGATGATGCGGAGGGGTCCCCAAAGTCGCCCTCGGATGATGTCTCATTTGCAGACATTCTAGAAATCCTTAAGCAACGAGGCGGCTGGAATTCCAAACCCCTCCGCTGATGAGTCAGTGTTTCTCAAGGCCTTCGGGCTCAGCCCTTCGCCTCCTGGGTGTCTCCGCCCGACGAGCTCCTGGATTTGGTTTGTCGGAGGGTGGGAACATCCAGATACTGTGGAACCAGTGCCTCGCCCTAACAAATTTTTGTCTGCCCCACCCGAGAAGGAGTTCTTGACGAAAGGCGTGGCTGTAGATGCCATGGTGGTGGCATCTGCTACCCAGGACGTGGCAGAGGCTTCAACGTCCGTCCATCCTCCTAATAAGGAGTCTAGGAGCATGGACTGCACGGGAAGCGCACCCTGACTTCAGCGGCCTTTACTCTGAGGTCCCTGAATTATTTGGCACATTTCACCAGACTACAGAGGGATCTGGTCAAGGAGCTCTCAGACTCCCTCTCAGGTAACCTACCTGAGCAGCTAGCCCAGTCGGTCAGCTCTCAGTTGGCTATCCTTACCTCGATTTCTAACTCGTCCATGAGGCTCATTCCATATGCGGCTGAAGGGGGGGTAGAGCGGCAGGCACAGGCGTGGCTCACGGAGACAAGCCTGGCTCTGCTTTGTCATTTCATGGAGGCCTTCAAGTCTTCCTTTGCCGACGCTCCCTTTGATGGGTCCTCTTTGTTTGGACCCAAGGTAAAAGACATTCTTACCCACTGTGAGCAGGTGGGAAAGACTTTATCTGCCGTAGGTGCACGTATTCCACTCCCTTCGGCCTTATCCCAAGGCTAAAAGAGGAGGGAAGATGTGGTTCCGCAAATCACAGAAATTCTTTCCCCAACAGCAGGAAGATTCCCCTTCCAGAGGCAGAGGACGGGGAAATTATTCTGGGAGACGCTGTCCCAGAGGCGGCAGAGGCCCCCGCAACTCTGGAGACCGCGAGTCCTTTCGTGGCTCTTCAGCCTCCCACACTCCATGAGGGATTGCCCGGCTGTGCTGCTCCGGAGCCAGTCGGGTGCCGTTTTGCCAAGCACCTAAAAGCCTGGGAGTCTGTTACTCAGGACAGATGGGAGCTTCGGATTATTGCCGGAGGTTACACCATTCCCTTCACACACTCACCCCCACCGTCCAAAAAATCCCGGCCCACCACCCAGTCAAAGGGAAATTGCAGCCGAGAAGCTTCAAAGCTGCTAGAAAAGGAGTCATCCAACCGTCCCCACAGACCAGATCGGATCCGAAACTACTCAAGGTTCTTTTTAGTGCCAAAAAAGACAGGGGACCTGAGACCCATTTTGGATCTCAGCAAACTAAACCAGTCCGTCATGAAGTCCAAATTCCCAATGGTCACTTTACAATCCATTCTCCCATTGTTGGAGAAAGATGTTTGGATGTGCTCCATAGATCTCAAGGACGCCTCTTATCACATACCGACACGCCAGGTGTCCAGGAGGTATCTGCGCTTCAGCCTGGGAGACAGTCATTTCCAATTTTGTGCTCTGCCCTTTGGTCTCACCACAGCCCCCAGGGTGTTCACCAAGTGTTTGGCAGTAGTGACTGCTCACCTGAGGAGTCTCGGATTCCAAGTGTTTCCCTATCTGGACGACTGGCTCCTGACTGCCACCACCAGGCATCTACTACTAGAGAACCTACAAGCCACCATCTCCCTGGGTGCTTCCCTGGGAATTACATTCAACTGGTCAAAGTCTGTCTTGCTGCCTTCTCAGTGCATAAGATTCATAGGAGCAGAGATAGACTCAAAATTGATGCGAATCTTCCTTCCTATCGAAAGGATACAAACATTACAAGGTCAAGTCCGAGCCCTGCTTCTAAGGTCCAAAGCCCCAGCCAGGTTGGTCCTGCAACTTTTAGGTTCAATGTCTGCCACGGTTCTCCTAGTTCCTCTGGCAAGATTGCACATGAGAATTCTTCAGTGGCTGTTATCGACACAATGGTCCTTTCAGGATCTCTCCCTCAATCATCACATACTGATTACAGAAACGCAAACGGGACCTCCGCTGGTGGCTTCTGCCATCCAATCTGAATCAGGGAAGACCTTTGTTATGCCCCTCCGGTAGCCACCTTGACGACGGATGCCTCCCAGACGGGTGGGGGGCATTGTCTGGGCAGGTCAGTTCAGGATCTTGGCTTCCAAACGAAACCTTTCTCCATATCAATGTGTTGGAAATGAGGGCTGTACTTCTGTCCCTACAAGCCTCCACAACTTTCTCCCTCAAGGCATTATCGCTATCCACACAGACAACATGTCGGTGGTCTGGTATCTAAACAAACAAGGAGGGACCAGATCTTACCCCTTTGCAGAGAGGCCATGAGGGTGTGGGAATGGGCAGTGGCTACCAACCGCTTCCTGGTAGCGACCCACATTCCAGGAAAATCCAATGTATTGGCAGACAGACTGAGCAGGACTATTCTTTCTCCTCACGAGTGGTCCCTGAACGAAGCTGTAGCAGCTCAGATTTTCAAAGATGGGGACTCCGTGCACCTGTTTGCAACACCACAAAACACTAAGTGCAGAAGGTTCTTTTCCTTGACCCCGCGCCCAAGGGGAAGCAGCTACGGATGCCCTAGTCCAACCTTGGCCAACAGGACTGCTTTACGCTTTCCTCCGGTTCCACTCCTTCCCAAAGTCATCCAGAAAGCTTCCCAATTGGGGTCCACAATGATTCTAATTGCTGCACTGGCCTCGCCAGGTATGGTTCCCCTATCTACAGAAATATGCTCTGGACGGTCCTTGGTTTTGGATCTAACTCGGACCGCCTGATTCATCAGTCGGGACAACAGCACCAGTCCCTTCACACTTTGAAATTAGCAGCTTGGCTCCTCCACTTCCGACTTTAGTCAGAAATCACACCTTGGACCCTGAAGTTATTCACATTTTATCTTCAGCCCACAAACCCACCACTAAGAAATTGTATCACAGTAAGTGGAAGAGGTTTGCTATCTGGGCTCAACTCAGAGGCTTAGACCCTATTACTGCCCGATACCAGAGGTCTTGAAATTTTAACATCCTTGTTTAATCAAGGATCTTCAGTCTCTACTATTAAGTTCCAACTAGCAGCTATCTCTAAATTTCACGAATCCATAGACCCACCGTTGATGAGTAGCAGATTATGTAAACTTTCATGAAAGGTGCTGTGCTTTTAAGACCCCAGTTTTTCATCCTGCCCTCGTGGGATCTTGATTTGGTACTTAGTGCCTTAACATCTCCCCTTTGAACTGGCTGCTACATGTGAGTTGAAATATCTGTCTTGGAAAACTGCCTTCTTAATTGCAATTACCTCTGCAAGAAGAGTTTCAGAACTTCAAGCCCTATCTATCAAACCACCGTACTTGATTTTTCACAAGGATAGAGTATCACTTAGGCCTAACCCATCCTTTGTTCCAAAAGTTTGTTCTAATCTCTGTCTCCAACAATCCCTAGAGCTACCAGTTTTCTTCCCAAAATTTTCAAACAAAGCGGAATACACCTTGCATAAGTTGGATGTTCACAGGCAATTGCGCTTCTATCTAGACAGGACTCAACAGATTCGGAAAACAGACCAATTGTTTGTGTCCTTTTCAGATAATAAACTGGGTAAAACCATCACTAAAGCTACTATTGCCAAATGGATTAGAGATTGCATAACTCAGGCTTATTCCTCTTCAAATAAGCAACTTACAACATCTGTCAAAGCTCACTCTACTAGAGCTATGGCTACCTCTATTGCATTTCATTCCAAGCTCACTATTTCTGAGATTTGTGCTGCGGCTACTTGGTCCAACCCGCACACTTTCATTTCCCACTATAAATTGGATGTGGCATCTAAAGGGCGGGCATCATTTGGTTCCACGGTACTCAGGAGTGTTTTCCAGTGAGCCACCCAGGATTCAAGTGCTAGGGACGCTGTCACATCAGTCAGAATGTAGGCAAGATAGGATCACATAACATCTTTTAGTTATGTACTCACCATAACTTCAGATGTTTGGGATCCATCTCACCTACATTCCTAATACCTACCCTCCTTCCCCCTGCCTTGGAGATCAGAAGAGATTGAACGGTTTTGAGTTCTACTGTTTTTATCTTGTTTGATCTGACGATGTTATATAAGCAGTGCGTGCGTGTGTGCATGTATGCGGACAAACTAGATCTGGGGGACTGGTGGTGGTGCATCCTGGGATATAGTAAGCTCAGCCAATAAGAGACTTCGCTCTTTGGCATAAAGCGCGAGTCGGAGCCGAGGGATCGGCTCCGAACCCATCAGTCAGAATGTAGGCGAGATGGATCCCAAACATCTGAAGTTATGGTGAGTACATAACTAAAAGTTCCTTCCCCTTGATGAGGCAGTGTCATCATTTAACAATTCATTCCTTTCTATACTTGACTCGCATGCCCCTAAACGCTCCAATAAGAATTAAAACTCAACTAGCACCCTGGCTAACAACAGACACCAAAACCAAAATAACAACTAGAGACAAAGCGTGGGATAAATGTGACTACCAAACTACCCTAGATCGTATCAAATTCCATCAACTTAGAAATGAGACTAAGAAAGCCATCATACTAGATAAAAAAAATTACTTCTACAATCTGCAACATAAACATCAGAATAACCCTCAAAAGTACTGGGCAGGCATAAATAAACTTCTCCAACCAGGCAAATCCACTACTCACCCCAGGAACATTATCTGACAAGAGCCAAGAAGATATAGCCAATTCATTCAATACTTTCTTCACAGAAACCATCCTGTCATTAGCTAACCAACTTTCTCCTCCCCACACTTCTATAAACACTATACCCGACTCACCACTCTCTTTTAACTTCCAGCCAGTGTCCACATCCTTTATCAGATCCCTTTTGAAAAAACTGAAGCCAACCACCCTTTCAGCCGATCTTCTGCCAGCTGAATACCTGCAAATTGCTGCAGATGTCGTAGCCTACCCTATCCCAATTCTAATTAACAGAACCATAACCGAGGCCTCAATCCCCTCAATTTGGAAAATATCCTATGTTATTCCACTCCACAAAGGAGGTTCATCCACAGAACTATCCAACTATAGACCTATAGCCATACTATCACCACTTGCCAAAATTATGGAAAAGTGCATGCACAACCAACTAATACTCTATCTAACCCAAAATAAACTACTCACAGACTCTCAACATGGATTCAGACCCCATCATAGTACAACCACTGCCCTCCTCTCTTTTACTGAAAACATTAATCTTAACCGAATAATAAAAATATCCTCCGCTTCTTCCTGGACCTATCGAAGCCTTCGATATGGTAAACCATCAGTTACTTCTATATACTTTAAAACCCTGTATCTAGATACTCCAGCCCTTGACTGGTTTCAAGCTTACCTCACTGGGAGACAACAAGCAGTAATGTGGCAAAACAAGCTCTCCTGCCTACTACCAAATACCATAGGAGTTCCTCAAGGTTCCATATTAGGACCTCTCCTCTTTTCAGTCTTCATAAACGACATCCAAACAGTCATCCCTGAAGCCACCTGCATTCAATATGCAGATGACTCGACTATAATATGTTCCAATGCCTCTCTTGCAAATCTACTAACTACCACCCAACATAGCTTCACCAAAGTCGAAAACTGGCTTGCCAACCATCTCCTGATCTTAAATCCAAACAAAACGAAGTTACTTCTCTTCTACCCAACCAATAGATCTCCGACTGAAAACTTCACTATAAAATCCAATAATGGGACCATCATTTTCCCAGACACCTATACAAAGCTATTAGGAGTAAACATTGACAATAAACTCAGATTTGATATACATATCAACCAAGCCATTAAGTCAGTCAACAAGAAACTTGGGACCCTATATAGAATTAAAGCCTTCCTTACCCCGAATGCCAGGGCAGCCACAGCCCATTCACACTTTCTCTCTACCCTACTATATGCCTCTCCTGTCCTCACTCACCTTAACAAATCTGATCTGGCCAAGCTCTAATCCTGCTATAATCACATTGCCAGGTTCATTACAGGCCTACCCTACAGAACACACCACTGTACTAACCTGAAAAAGCTTGGATGGATAGAATTCCCACACCTTCTTCACCAGTCCCAACTCATAGAGGCCTTCAAAATCCTTAAACAACCTGAGAATACCCCAGCACTAAAAAACTTAATGACTCCCTACTCCAATCTAAACTGCCTTCGCTCAGCAAACAGACTCCTTGTCCAAACAACTAAATCTCTCAACCTAGGTGGTGACGCGCTATTTGCCAACACCACTGGTAAAATATGGAACTCTCTCCCAAATAACATCACGCTTGTAACTTCTAAGTCAATTCAAAAATAGTCTAAAACTCCACTTCAAGTCACACTGGCTATGTCCTTGCTCAAACCCAGACTAGCTCTGTGCCATTAACTAAAACATAAACAACTAGCTAAGATGATAAGTACTTTGTATACTGTGATAAAGAAATATGTATCCTGTCTAACTCTATGTCATTATACTGCCTACCGTCCTTGCTAATATGTTATTAATGTTACATTTGTTGTAATCTCAGAAATAGTAATGGCAGTCTTGTACTTGTATGTAAATAGGCTATGTTTTTGTTAAGTTCTTTCAGCTCATTTACTGTACCTAATTATCAATGTAACTCTGTTGGAGCTTTTCTCCCCGGGCCTCCGCTGAAAAAGGACATGTATCCAGTCGGACCATCCCGGTTAACAAATGTAAAATAAAATAAAAATAAATAAATAAAATACTACTGTTATGCAAACACAGTCTATAATAGCTGATGTCAAAATCAAGCAATTTACAAACACCCTAATAAAGAGTGGCAACCTTAATGATCAAGAACAGCACAGCAACACCTGTATCCACTTCAGTGAAGCTACAAACAACCTTTCAAATGATATATCACATGTAGTACATCTACATCATAAAAAAGACAAACTTGCATGAGCACATTACATCTGTAGCCTTAGATCATTTACCACCCTTTGAAATTCATGACCTTAACCACAATGCTACTGCTTCTAGCATGTGATACATTTTAGCAAACTCAGGACCATCTGATATAAATTAAATGAGTGGCATGTGTTTACAAAAATAAAAAGCCTGAAGATTATATGACAACAAAGTGCCCAAATTACAAGCATAGATCTTGAATCTACAGGCCAACATTCTAGCACTATCGGAGATGGCTCAAATCCCAAATAAAAGAGAATGAATTAACTATACCAGGCTTCACAATTTTCTGAGCAGGTACAAAACACAAAAAAGCTGGAGGAGTGCTAATGATGAAAAATAATATACTGCAACCAGAGCTGCATGATATTTCACCTCCAAGTGTAAGTGGAAGAGAAGCAATACTTACTGACATCACACTCGGAAGCAGTAAGACACTGGCAAATTGGCTGCAACTATCTTACACCAAACAGAGCAAACACCTGTTTTAGAATACTCCAACTGCTTTAACTGAATTCATATTGCTTAGTGACTTCAACATTCCATGGAGCTAGTAAGTTCACGGCATCCAGAATTTCAGCTACAAGCCCTGACCACTTTCCCTAGAGTTGATTATAGCACCTACATGACAAGAACCAACAAATGGAACAAAAAGCACTGTAGAAAGGTTGCTAACAAAACAATATCATCAAAACTTGAAAACTTGGATTCTAGTACTTTATGTAGTCACATTAGTTAGTGAGCATGATGCAATCTATGCAATATTGAAAAACAAAAAAAACTGTACATACCAAGAGTAATATTTCTAAGACTGGTACAGTGAAGAAATAAGGGCAGGGTTGCAAAAGTGTTGCAGATTATTCACTGGCATTACTTTTAAAATGCTAAAGACATTGATGAAGCAATGAACATCTTCAGTTTAATATTACTACATTCGTTGGACAAATATGAACCACTACGTAAAGAGAAAATCAGAAACAGTTCATTCCTCTGGAGAGAGAAAATCTTTTGACAGCTTATTAAAGACCAAGGGAATACCTGGAAAGAAGACAAGAAAATCAGCACAACAGTCTTATGACAAAACTATAGAAAAGCCCAGTGTTTCTCACAGGTATCTCAGGTATGCATGGCAAACCAGCCAAAAAACTCTGAATTTTTAGATTGCTTATTAGTAGCATGCTAGGGAGAAATAAAAAGACAGAGGATGACCCTATGGACCAACCAATGCATCTAACAGCGGCAAACATGTTTGTTAACTATTTCAGTTTCTTTATCAGTAAGTACAGCAGTAACAAAAACATTTCAGTAAGTAATGTCTTTCGTTTTTTCCCGGTTAGGGGTCGCCACAGCGGAACTCCAGTCCACTAATGATTGGCAGTGGATTTTTACAGTGCCGCGTTACCAGCCGATGCCCAACCTTCAAAGAAGGCACACCCATTCACACGTGCACCTACCTGCATGTCTTTACTGTCACTCAACCGCAGGGAGGACATGCAGACTCCGCACAGAAGGTGCTCCAGCTGAGAATCAAACTGGAGAACCTATTGCTGTGAGACGACAATGCTAACTGCTGCACCACCGCGACAACTAACATCATTAACTGATAACTTTAACTTTCAACCTGCTTCCAAAGATTAGATGCAGATATTACTGAGAAAATTAAAGGACCATGGAAGAGAAGAAATTGACTCACTCCCATCATTGGACATAAACCTGGACATCTGATCACTTACCCACTAACAATAATCCTCAGTCATAGCCTAAAGTAGGGGCATTTTCTACTTTATTTTAGTGACATTATCTTGGCCTTCTTTCATAAAGATGACAAGTGTATAAGGTAGAGAATTACAGAGTTTTAAGCACCCTTTGTCCAAAACATGCTAAGGTGTATATAACCAGCTAACAACCCTTCTCTCTAACAACAGAGAGAGAGAGAACTGAACACCATCCCCAAACAACACTTAACTTTTCCAAGCATCTTCCTGCTGTAACAAAGGACAGCCAACAATTGCAGTATCCCTCAAATGTTCAAAGGTATTCAACATTATTTATTGCCATATTCTTATCCAGAAACAGAGTTCAGAGCTACATACACTATCTGAATGACACTTGCGTTTCCACAAGGTGCTTCAAGCTGTGAAACTATGACAAACAGCTGCATATTATTTGATTTTTCAAAGGCATTTGATATTGTTAAATGCCATCATTCAGAAACTGCAAGAAATTTTCTGTGCCAAATATAGTACTTTGATGGTATCTCCAAGATGGCTTTCAGTGCAATAGCAAAACTCATTCTCCACCCCATTCACTATATAAATATCGGGGTATCCCAAGGCTCAGTCCTTGGCCCACTTTGTTTCTAGTTTCACTAAAAGCATGCATAAACATGCTAACAATGTAACCTTAATTTAGTATTTAGGTGATTTCATCTACTGTTCACAGTGCAGCTACCACCCAAAAATCCAAATCCAAAAAAAATCCAAGAATGGGAGCTTAATTTGCTTTGAACAAGCTACAAAACTGGATCAGCAAAGTCAGTGTTATTCTTATTGAAAAGAAAGGGAAAAACTTATCTTCAGCAAACAGTACTTTTAACTCAGACTTCACTCTGAAAAACACTTCATCCCGTCTGCATCAGCAGCAGGCTGTCCTCTGAGTAGCATATAAGCACATACCAGAAAGGAAAAAAAAAAAATAAGAGCACTTTACCATTAAGGCTTACTTCTCTTGCCTACAAACAAGAGGAAACATGCTGAAAGTGTATTATCAAAACTGCTCAACTGAGCAGTCGCATTAGGCAGCCTGGTCAGCATGTCACAAAATTGCAAAACTTACTGCTGGCAAACCAAATTGCTTCCACCATTGCAGCATAGTTAACAGCCTTAAGTTGATGACCCTAGAAAACAAACTTGGATAGTAGTCAACTTTATCCACAAACTAATTAACAGTTACTCCTGCTCAGATCTCAAAATCTTGCTTTTCTGGTACAACCCTACCAGGAAACTGAGATCATCTATTCAGTACCTATTATTATTTAAAATAAAAGATATGATACCAGAAATTCAAGCACGTACCTATCCATCACTTAAAATCAACTGCCTTCCCACGTCAGATCAATAGAGAAGCTTTCTCATTTGAATCACAACATGGAGCTTTGCTTGCACACTCTAGCTGGTTGCAATTCATACTGCATCACATCAACTCTATTATAGAAGATCATGACTTTTACAGAATATGCTGGATTATTAACCAGTGTTTCAGGTGTTGTAGACTGGTAACCCGCATTGTATAGTAACCAGGCAAATACTACTCTGATCTAGTGGTGGCCCAAGTGAGAGGGAATGACCTGAGGCATTCTGTTGCAAGCTGAGCACTGTTATCTTGTCATCTACTGGTACTAAAATGCTTGTCTCTGGCAAGGGCAGGAATATGCACATAGCAGATGGTAGGCACAGAGAGAAACAATGGAATTTGCTGTCCCTGTGTTGGAAGCAGGAAAGCCACCAGCCCTGAGTAGTGTCTTGCCTTCACCAAGAGTAATATCTAAATGCCAAGAAAAGATAATTGTCTTTAACAACTGGCTAAGTAGTTGGTGTCATTCTAGGGGATTCAGTATGTGTTGTTTGGGATGAGGGGATATCCTTTGCGTCATAGTGCTTTTTTCATGCTGAATCCCTGTATTTGGGCACTTCCTCATAGCAAACTGAAATTCCAACATGAAGATCGCACGGCTCAAATCCAGGAGTCTAAATACAGAAATATGCTAGTACTTGAGGCACTCCTGCAACTCAAACGCATTCATATTGGTGTAATTATCGATACATAGTTTCATTGCATTGGCAGGATTCTCTCTTTACCAGGGTTTAGCACTTATCATGCCTTCGAGTGAGTCTTTGGTAACTGCAAGGGAGTATTTGTTTTTGTCAGAAAAAACATCATCTCAAATCGAATTACCCACAGCCCTAACTTGGAGATGCATCACTTTTAACAAATTGTACTGTTAGTTCATTGCAGTTTATGGATCTCCATCAATCTCCCCCAAGATCATATAAATTACTTTAACAGCTTCAAGAGTTAAATATCAAACCAAATACATTCTTACTAGGAGACTTCAGTTATCCAAACACACAGGTCACACTTGCACCTCAAAAAATGTATATGCTCAGCATGCCTGGACTTTAATATCAGTGCAGTGAAGCAAGTTGTAAAACTATCCAGTGGAGACTCTAGTATCCTTGACCTGGTTCTTACCAATCTAGCCCCTGCTTGTACCCCACTTTGTATGTTCTCAGCTCTGGTTAAATTTAATCACTAATAAGTCATTTTCTGTGTGAAGCCTAATGGTACCATCACAATATAAAATGAGACTATCTTTAGGGACCTCTCCAGGGCAAACCTACTTCAGTTTGTAGAAGACCAAACACACAGTTACAGCAATCCCCTGCAAATGCACCCAAGTGAGAGTGCTGCTGAATTCATCTCTAACTTTTACCAGCACCTAAACAGCTGCCTAGAAAATTCAGTACCCATTCACCTTAAATATAATGGTAGAAGGTGATGAATTTCTCTGGTGGACCTCCTGAATTAATAAACTGTAATGAAAAAAAGAAAATCCCCATGGCAGTACCCCAAGGCCACAATGAAATATGCCATCAAGGATCTTAAGAGCATTATTATAAATTGTAATGTGGAGTATGAGCTTATGCTTGCTACAGATACTAAAGGAAACGGAGCTTTCCTCAGTTATGTTGGGAAATTAGGATAATGTCAAACAGTGCACTGAATTCATCCATAATAATATCACTCGGTGTTCATCAGTCTGACTGCTGCAGTAACCTTAACGCTATATGGATTATATTCTTCCCAGGATGCAACAGCTGTGCAGTCTTCAAACGTCTCTGGCTTCCCTCAACAAATGCTTCCAGGCTGCTGTGACATAAGCTCCAAATGGAGAAAACAGCACTCTGGGCAGCAAAAGAATAGTCAGTATTTCATTGCTGCCCTTGGAAGTGCTCCTTCTTGGTTTTACCGAATCAACAGTCAGCTTTGAACTTCATTGCCAACAGACAAGTCCACTTTGGGTAACCCTTCTACACAAAGGTTTTAATTTTTGTCTTTTTTAAACTAAAACTGGTAGTAGGTCTCTCTAAGTAGAGCAGAATTTGTGTCTATTTTTTTTACCAGAAATGTCTCACTGAACAGGATATAGTCAGATATGGCTGAATTCTCTCTGTTCTGGGCATTTTTTATATATTTTTTTTGTTTGTTTTGTTTTTAGTTGCAGAACTTGGGCATTTGTAAGGGTAAGTAAGTGTTAGGTGCTTGTGTACACTTTGACAACTAAACTTCCAACCTTCTTCATTTAGTTACATTTACTAGGGGAAAGGAATCCCTCATTTGAGGGCAAAAGTCTACTGTTTGTGTATTTACTTTTGTAATTTTGGACTGTTGAGGGAAAGGGGAAGTGTATGTAATATTGGTAAATACTTACCTTCCGACAGACTCCTTCCAGTAGTGGGCATGGAACATGGATTCCCTTACCGGCTCTATAGTTCCTTCTCCTGTTGCACCTAAGGAAAAAAAAAAGTTACTGAAGTGCCCTTGTTTACTGTGGGGGCTTACTCAGTGCCTCAGACCCTAGTGTGTGTGTGTGACTCTGCAGTGGCCATGACTTGTTCCTCAGATCACTTACTGATTCCCTATGGTGTAGTCCCTACTGCCACCATGGACCACAAGCTAGCCAGACCCTCTGCAGCTGTTTCTACTCATGCTAGTTTCTCTGGAAAGAGAGGTAAGAGACCATTTTCCAGGCTGAAGTGCCATCCTTCAGTTAGTCTCCATCTAGGGATGTCCCTAGAAGAAAAAAAAATTAGACATAATTTGTCTGAAAACTGTTTCTGTTAATAAGGATAAATTGTGTACCTTGACTAAGGGTTTATTGCAATTTTTGAATCCTGTGGAACAGCAGAGAAGTTTGAGTTTATCATATTATTCCTTATTGTTATTGATCATTATTCCTGAGGATATTTTATCAGATTTTGATAAGGCTAGAGATGGGGCTTCATCTGAGTTTTCTTCACGTTCCTGACGCTGATTCTCAGAAGAGTGTTTTTTTTTCAGTTTATCCTGTAGAGGAATTTCCCATTTTGAGACTGTCCAGCATGAATAATTTATTTCAACAGGAAGAGGTGGATGTTCCTTCTTCTGTAAAGAGATGATATGACGTGTTGCTAGTGGATATGCCACACTGTACTCCCATTCAACCTATTATGCCAGCTTTGGAGGATACCTTTAACATGGCTTGAAGTAATCCTGATAGTCACTCTTTACTCCCTAAAAAAGGCAGACAGACTTTATAATGTTTCTCAGTCTAAGAAGTATTTGCATTCTCTTCTCAGGTTAGACCCAGCAGCTATTTATGTTTCTTCAGCTGCTAACAAGTTTTTGTTCAATGCCAATCCTTCTCCTTCTGATAAGGGTGGTAAAACCTTTGACATATTTGGGAAGAGAATCTTTGCTTTTACTTTAGCCTTCAGAATTTTGACCTACCAGGTTGATATGCTGAAGTACATGCTGTTTTTTTTCCAAGTGTCTCAACATTCTTTAAAGTAAGTGTGTATGAGTGTGCTGCCTCTGTGTCCAAGGTTACAGCTACTACTTCTGTGATAAGATGTTTTGCCTGGATGTGTAATCAGAAGTTACCAGATGTTAAATCTGAGATTTCGAATTCTCCTTGGATAAAGAAATTTTGTTTGGATCTTCTGCTACTTGGGTGTTCAAACTGTTTGATGAAAGAGGCAAACGGATTCAGAGGGTTACTATGAGTTTTCAGCCCTGTTTTCCTAAGGCTGTTAAAACCACTGGTTCCTTTTTCAAAAAAGCAAAATAAGCAGTCTCAACAAGCTTCTAGCAAACAACATTCTTAGAAAGTGTTATGCGGGATCTAATAAAAAGCAGGAATCCATTCAGAAAAAAGAACAGACCTCCACTGCAGAATGACTGCTGCAGTATTCCATCCCCTCCCTGCCACTTCTTTAAATTTGTGCTGGAAACTGGTTCTCAATCTTCATGTTTGGCAGCTTCAGATGAGTGGGGATGTTCATCGTGCATACAGCTGCAGTCATAACAGATGGGATGTTCTTCGTGTTTCACTGTTGCAGTCATAACTGTAGGGTGCTCCTGCCGGCAGGCAGCCCGAGGTCGGCCAGAATCCCAAAGTCTGTGTCCGGCGTCGGCTGTACAAGCTAGTACCCTGACGTCAGTACGCTTTGGTACATAGCCCTCAGCCAACGCCATCTTCTCCAGTCTTTCTTGCCGTGCGGTGGAAAGCAGCTCGCAAGTCGTTGGTTGGCGATTTTCGAACAGCGTATTTTGTTGTTGTCGGTCCGAAGTTCTTACTTCTCTTCTCAAAGCTAAGTACCCGTTAGAATCTTTTTCTTGTTCCTCCGATGTCAGAAAAAGTTAATAATTGTATAGCGTGGGAAACAAATACCTCATAAAGATTTCCACTCTTACTGTCTACCTTGCTTAGGCCCTGACCACGACGTTTCTTGTTGTCGGTTCTGTGCCAGGTTCAACTCTCGTACTATCAAGCGCAGGTACGATTGGGCTTTAAATTATTTTGGCAGACGCTTCAATTATAGAATGTCGTCGGACACTACCGGAGTTCAAAAGAAGCGCAAAGACAAAGACAGGCCTCCGAGGTCCAAACAGGACTTGTTGCAGCTGGAGCCAGCGTCCGGTTCGGCTGTCGTCAGTGAGGCGCTTTTGCAGCCCCTGTCGTCCGCCACTTCTGAACCGATGGCCGATACGGACTCCCATGGGGAGCCATCAAGGCCCACTATTTTAACTGCTGCAGGACCTTCGGATGTCACTCCTTCAGATGGGTCCGCAGGTACCGGCTTCTGAGGGGGGTTTCAGGCCTACTCACATCACTATTTCAAAGGCAAAGACAAAGACTCCTGTTAAGTCTAAAGTTCCTGCTCAAGCTGCTTCTGAATCCACTCCCAAGACACAAAAGCAATTATTAAAGATGGCAGAAGATTTGCTTACAATGATTAGGGGTTCTCACCCCCCTCCTGAGAAAAGGCCTCGACAGGATGTTACTCTGGATTCCTCTGACCAGGCTTCTGTATCTTCTGTTTCTTCCTCAGATCAGGACTATTCCTTTCCTCCTTATGAGGATTCGGATGCTGAGAACTCTTTACCCTCGGCCTCTCCGCCTGAGGATTTCTCTTTTGGGGAAACCTTGCATGAGATGAGGGAACATTTTCATTGGGAAGGACAGGAGTATTCTGCTTCCAAGAAGAGGCTTAGGGAATTTCTTCTTCTTCCTCAGCATAGGCCTTTAGCTATCCCTCCTGTTTTGGACATTGTAGATGATGCTTTTTCTGAGGCTAATTTGAATCCTGATTCCATGCCTCCTGCTCCTTCTAAGCCTGATAGATTTTATAGGGTTCCTGATTCTCATTTATTTTTATTTAAAAACCCTTCTGCGGATCCTGGAACTATTTCTCAGGGCTCTAAGGCTGCTAAGGTTGCTACTTCTAAAAATCCTATTCCCTCTGAGAAGGATTATCGTGCTTTAGACAGGTGGGGAAAAAAGGTATATACTTCTGCTACCCTGTCTGTAAGGGCTTTAAATTGCCAGTTTCATATGTTTAAGTATCAGCAATTTCTTTTGTCTGTTTTAAAGCAAAAGCTTGCTTCCCTTCCTGCTTGTGCAGAGGATAAGGAACTTCAGGATGTCTTGCATGCTACTGAACAAGTGAACAAGCATAGTTTACATTGTGGTTTTGATGCTTTGGATGCTTCTTGCAGGGCTGCAGCCTTTGGTACTGTTATCAGGAGACATGCCTGGCTTCGTGAACAAAGTTTACCTGAACAGGTTAAGGCTAAGTTATTAGATGCCCCTGTTCAACATGATGTTCTTTTGGATCCAAGGCTGAGGAAGTTATTTAAAAGATGGAAGAAAAGGCAAAGTCTATGCAGACTGTAAAAGATTTCTTGCAAGTTCAGCCTCCTAGATTTTCCAGGAATTGGCCCTCTAAAATTGGTCCTTTCCCACGCCTGACAGGCCTCAAAGGGGAAGATATAGGCGCTCCAGAGGTCGTGGTCAAGGTCAGGCCTCTTACAGATCTAGACAATGGACTGCTTCTTCACCTAGAAGGGGAGAAGACAGATCCCAATCTCAAAGAAAGCAAACTCAATGACTCTCTCGGTTGGGCTACAGGACCCCTTCACCTGGATGCCCCTCTCGGAGGAAAACTGTCTCTTTTTTACAGAAATTGGACTCATATTACCCAGGACAGATGGGTATTGCACGTGATTTTAAAAGGTTACAAATTCCACTTTCACACTTTGCCAAGGGCTCACGGTTGGCCAGATCTGCCAAAACATCAATGGTCAGAGGCCTTAACTCAAGTGGATGCTCTTCTGGCCATGAGAGCCATAGAGCCTGTTCCACTCTCGGAGATGGGAAAAGGTTTTATTCAAGACTGTTTCTGGTTCCCAGAAAACAAAACTCATGGAGACCTATTCTGGACCTTTCTGTGTTAAACACCTTTTGGAAATTCCAAAATTCAAGATGCTTACTCTGCAGCAACTAATTCCAATGCTCTCTCAGGACGCCTGGATGGTGACATTGGACTTAAAGGAAGCCTATTTACATATTCCCATCAGGCAAGAACGCAGGAAATTCCTCAGGTTCAAGGCAGGTTCGAGGCACTTTCAATTCTCTGTACTGCCCTTTGGTTTATCTACTGCGCCCAGAGTCTTTACCAAGTGCCTGGCACCAGTAGTGGCTTACTGCAGACTTCAGGGGATCCAGATTTACCCCTATTTGGACGACTGCCTTATTCAGGCAGACAGCAAAGATCTTCTGCTTCAACATCTGGACTTTGTTCAACGTCTTCTCCTCCTACTGGGATTCTCAGTGAACACAAAAAAGTCACATTTGATCCCTTCTCAACAAATGGTATTCTTGGGAGCCCTCTTAAATACAACCTTACAAAGGGCCTTCCTCACTCCAGAAAAACAAACTCAGCTGGCTTCTACTTTCAGCACCTTAGCAACTGTGTCTCAGCTCACTGCAAGGAAATTCCTGCAGGCTCTGGGCTACATGGCTTCCTGCATTCTGTTGATTCCAAACGCAAGGCTTCACATGAGAAAGCTTCAATGGTATCTGAAAAGTGTATGGTCACAGCATTACCACGATCTGGATATTCTGATTCCTCTGATCCCCTGCCTTCAGAGGGAGTTCCTCTGGTGGTCCAGGGTATGAACTTTAAACGAAGGAAAGCCTTTTCGTCTTCCTCAACCTACTCAAATCCTAACCACGGACGCCTCGGATTATGCTTGGGGAGCACACTTTCTAGACAATTGCCAGCAGGGAACCTGGACAAAGGACCATCTTCACTGGCACATCAATCTGAAGGAAATGTTGGCAGTTCAAAATGCCCTTCTAGCCTTCAAGAACCTTTTGCAACCAGGGCCTCTGCTAATTCGCACAGACAACACCACGGTCATGTGGTACATCAACAAGCAGGGGGGTTCTCATTCGTACCCCCTTTGCAGACTAGTTATGGCTTTATGGGACACAGCTCTAAATTTGAATCTACATCTCCAGGCTCAATTCATTCCAGGGAAACAGAATCTCTTAGCAGACAGCCTGAGCAGAAACATTTCCGATCCTCACGAATGGATGCTAGACACCAACTTATTGAACAGGATTACTGCAGTTTGGGGATGTCCCCAGATAGATCTGTTTGCATCCCATCTCAATCATCAGCTGCCTCGCTTTTGCACCAGGTCCTTCCACAAAACAGCTTGGAGAGTGGATGCCCTGTCCTTCAGCTGGAAAAGCCTTTCAGCTTATGCCTTCCCTCATCTTCCTCTACTACCTCGGGTATTACTGAAGATAAAACAGGACAAGCCCAAGTTCCTCATCTTGATTGCTCCAAATTGGCCTCGACAGTTTTGGTATCCAACTTTAAAGCACCTGTTCTTGGGGCCTCCTTGGATTCTCCCTCTGAACCCTTCGCTTTTGTCCCAGCATCAGGGTCAGTTACTACATTCCAACCTCAAGACCCTTTGCCTGGCAGCTTGGCTCTTCAAAGGAATTTGATTTCCTCTAGTCTTCCCAAACAAGTTTTGGATGTTCTTTTGGAAGCTAGACGGCCTAGCACTAGGAAATCCTATGCCTCTAAATGGAAGAGGTTTTGTATTTGGATGCAGGACCGAGGCTCGGATCCTCTGGTACCTGATCTCTCTTCTATTTTGCTTTACCTTTGAACTTTTATCTAAAGGACTTTCTTTTCTTCCATTAAGATTCATGCTTCTGCTATTTCTGCATTTCAGTTCTAATCCTCCTGTTTTTCTCATCCTTTGGTGAAGCAATTCTTGAGAGGGGCTAAAATTTGCGGCCTCCCAGGACCCCTCCTGTCCCTGCCTGGGATCTTAATTATGTTTTAGAAAAACTTACTTTGCCTCCTTTTGAGCCTGCTGCATCTTCAGATATTAAGTTTTTATCTTTGAAGACTGTTCTTTTATTAGCATTGACCTCTGCCAGAAGGGTCTCAGAGTTGCAAGCTCTCATGGCTGTGGAACCATACCTTATTTTCCATCAGGACAGAGTATCCTTGAGGACCAATCCTACTTTCATGCCTAAGGTGATTTCGAAAGTGGCTTTAAATCAGACAATTCACCTTCCTACTTTCTTTCCAAATCCTCAAAATAAAGGGGAAAGGATTTTGCATTCATTAGATGTGCACAGACAGTTACGATTTTACCTGGACAAGACTAAAGAGTTCAGAAAGTCTAATCAATTGTTTGTTTCTTTTGCCTCCAGTTCTCTTGGAAAACCTATTTCTAAACAAACTATTTCCAAATGGATTGCTTATGGAATCAGATTTTGTTACACTCATCATGGGAAACAGTTTCCAGGTACCATTAGAAGTCATTCTACTAGAGCAGCTGCCACTTCTACAGCTTTCCTCAGAGGAGTCCCTACCAAGGATATCTTGGAAGCTGCCACTTGGAGTTCTGTGCATACTTTTTCCAAGCACTACAATCTCCCCCTGTTTTCTAAGACCAGGGCAGGCTTTGCCTCTGCTGTCTTGCAGGGTATTCTTGCCTCCCCTTCTTCTATCTAAAGCCTCCTCCCCTTTTACACTGCTTTGGGATTCCACCCTACAGTTATGACTGCAACAGTGAAACACGAAGAACATAGTACAGTTGTGTACACCTACCATAAATGTAGATGTTCGAGTGTCTTCACTGTTGCAGTCGGGGTTTCCCTCCCTCTTATCCCCTCTTTTTTCTCCCTTTTCATTTTTTGTGGTGTATTTGTGTTTCCTTGTTGGATTCATTTTTGTTTTGTTGGGGACTTCTGACATCTAGGGCAAGAAAGGCTGGAGAAGATGGCGTCGGCTGAGGGCTATGTACCAAAGCGTACTGACGTCAGGGTACTAGCTTGTACAGCCGACGCCAGACCCAGACTTTGGGATTCTGGCCGACCTTGGGTTGCCTGCCGGCAGGAGCACCCTACAGTTATGACTGCAACAGTGAAGACACTCAAACATCTACATTTATGGTAGGTGTACACAACTGTACTTTATCCTGCCGTCAGGCGGGTCCTCGGTTGGCCGAATTCCAAAGTCTAGGTCCGGCGTCGGTTGTCGTCACTTCTTCCCTGACGTCAATGCGGCAGGGGTATAAAAGAGCCAGCCGACGCCATCTTCTTCAGTCTTTCTTGCCACGCGGTGCCCGAAGCAGAAGCAGTTCGCAAGTGCCGGTTGGCCAGCTCCTGAGATTTACGAAAATATTTCAGCCGAAGTCTTCTTGAAAGCTAAGTACCCGTTAGAAACTTTTGTTGCCTCAGACCGATGTCAGACAAAGTTAATAATTGCATTTCATGTGGGAAGCAAATACCGCATAAGGATTTCCACTCTTTCTGTATTCCTTGCTTAGGCCCAGACCACGACGTCTCGGCCTGCCGTTTTTGTGCTAGATTGAACAAACGCACTATTAAGCGTCGGGCGGAGTTCGCCCATCATTATTTTGGTAAAAAATTTAATTATATTATGTCGTCGGATACTCCGACTCCAGTTTTGAGTAAAAGACGCAAAGATAAGGACCGACATGCGAGGTCCGCGACTTCTACTGACACCACTAAGGCTGACTACCGGTTCTCCGGTTCTCAGCGAGGCGCCTACGCAGACCCTGAGTACCGATGACACTTCATTACCGGTCATCGGTACTCAGGGGCTGCGTAGGGGTTGGGAGATGTAAACCGTTCTTCTCAAATACTATAGAAGATGTTAAAAGCAAGGAAGGTCATGATTTTAAAGTTAGATTCCCTATAACTTATACAAGTGACATCAGAAGGTTCTGTAATATTTTTGAGAAGAATTGGAATGTTTTATTGTCAGATCCTGACTTGAGAGAATTGTTAGAAGATAAACCCAGCTTTTCTTTTAGAAATAAGAGGTCCTTAAAAAGGCAACTCTGTTATAAATCCAGAAACAATGAAAGAATGATCCTATCTGATAGGCAGGGGACTTTTCCTTGCAGAAATTGTACAGCATGTGACTATTTATATAATAAATCTACATTTAAACATCCTACACTAGGATTTATAATTGATATAGATATTTATGCTGACTGCAGAACACAAAATTTGGTTTATTTCAGCTTCTGCACTGTCTGTCATGCCTTTTATATAGGCAAAACCAATAGGTGTCTAAAGGAACGTATCCTTGAACACCTTAGAGATATAAGAAATAAAAAAGACACAAGTGCTTTAGCAAAACATGTGGAAGAAAAAGATAGGAAACATATTTTTAATTTCATGGTTTTAGAAATAATAAATAAAAGTAAGAGGGGAGGTGATATAAGGAATAAGGTAGATGAAGCCGAACAAAGATGGATTTTACTACTTCAGGCAGATAGGTCTCCTGGATTGAACAATGCTGTTTCCTTGAAACCTTTTTTAAAATCCAGACCACTAAAACATTAAGTAATATGGATTATTACATAAAATGTGTCTGTTATATGTATATTTTATTTCATCTTATGCAGAATATAAGGCAAATTAATGTACTGATGTATGCAATTTTAATTAGTCTGTCATAGTTCTATATGTGCTTTCATTGGTTGAACCATATTTTAAATACCAATGTTTTAACTGTTTTTATGAGTTTGAAGAAGCGATCAGCTGACTTAGATCGCGAAAGCGCTTACTCTTGTTTAATAAAGTGGTGTGAAACTGCAAGTGAACCGTTTCCTACCTTGACTACTACATCTCAGTTACAACTTTTGGTTTTATAAAGGGCACTACTGTGAAGCTGCAAGTGATTTATTTCCTGACGTGGATTATTCCATTTTTATCTTCAGCTGTGGTCTAACCATTGGTCTTTTCGTGTTTACGAAATGCCTGGCATCAGTAATTGCCTTCTGCAGACTTCAAGGAATATAAATATACCCATATCTGGACGACTGCCTGATCCAAGCGGACAGCAAGGACATACTTCTGAAACACCTGGCGTTTGTAATAAAACTGTTGAACTTTCTGAGATACACAGTCAACAAAAAGAAATCAAAACTAATACCCTCTCAAACAATAATGTTCCTGGGTGCCAGCTTGAATACAAACACCCAGATGGCCTACCTCACGCCAGACAAACAAGGGCAACTATCTCAATAATTCAGCAAAATAGCAACCTTCACCAGGCTGACTGCAAGGAAAGTCCTGCAGGCTCTGGGATTCATGGCATCTTGCATCCTACTGATCCCATGTGCAAAGCTGCATATGAGGAAACTTCAATTGTACCTAAAAAACTTATGGTCTCAACACAGCCACAGTTTGGAAACAATTATACCACTCATTCCATGTCTTCAAAAGGAATTTCTGTGGTGGGCTCAAGCATGCCAAAGAAACATAGGTCTCCCTTTCTGCATACCTCAAGCAACTCAAATCATCACAACAGATGCCTCGGACTACTGGGGCACACATGACAGATCAGTGCATTCAGGGAAAATGGTCCCAAAAAGAGAAGCACCTACACATCAACCAAAAGGAAATGCTAGCAGTGTGAAATGCTATTATGGCCTTCAAAGACCTACTTACATCCAGGCCAGCTATTGATAAGGACAGACAACACCACAGTGATGTGGTACATAAACAGGGGGGAACTCATTCATGCCCCCTGTGCAGACTAGCCATGACCCTTTGGAACACAGCTCTGGAATTGCAAATCCAACTTCAGGCACAATTCCTGCCAGGGAAGGAAAACACACTGGCAGACAGCCTAAGCAGAAATATGACAGATCCACACGAATGGAAGTTGCATCCTCAAGTTTTCGCAATGATAACTCAGGCATGGGGACAGCCAGACCTAGATCTCTTTGCTACCCACAGAAATTTCCAATTGAAAAAATTTTGCTCAAGGACCTATCATCCACAGGCCTGGAAAGTGGACGCACTTTCCTTCAATTGGGCAACATTGACAGTCTATGCCTTCCCGCCTCTTCCTCTGCTGCCCAAAGTTCTATTAAAAGCCAGAGCAGAGAGGCCGAAAATGATTCTCATTGCTCCAGTCTGGCCAAGACAACACTGGTATCCACTCCTGAAGAGCCTGACGCATTCCCCACCATGGATCCTACCTCTAGTGTCTCTTCTGTTGTCCCAGCACAACTTCAAAACTCTTCACAGCCAGCTCAAAACCCTATATCTAGCTGCATGGAGAATCCCTTGATTTCTCAACAGACCCTCCTCTCCAAGTAGGTGCAGGATGTCATCTTGGAGGCCAGAAGACCTTCTACTAGAAAAGCCTACTCCGCCAAATGGAAACAGTTTTGTGCCTGGAATCAGAAAAAGGGCCAGAATCCTTGGGTAATAAATTTACCTCAAATTTTACAGTACCTAGCTGAGATGTTAAACAGTGGACTTTCCTTCTCCTCCATCAAAATCCATGCTTCAGCCATTTCTGCACAATACAACACAGATCCTCCTTTATTCTCTCATCCTCTCTTAAGACAGTTCCTCAGAGGGGCTAAGAATATAAAACCCCTAAGGAAACCACCAGTCCCTGCTTGGGACCTCAACTTCATATTGGAAAAGCTGACCCTTCCTCCATTTGAGCCAGCTGCTTCAACAGAACTACAATACTTGTCATGGAAAACAGCCTTCCTTCTGGCTATCTCCTCAGCACGCAGAGTTTCGGAACTACAGGCCCTCATGGCTGTGCAACCTTTCATAATTTTCCATCAGGACAGAGTTTCCTTACGAACCAACCCTACCTTTATGCCAAAGGTAGTATCCAGTGTAGCCTTGAATCAGACTATCCACTTACCTACCTTTTACCCTAACCCATAAAACAAAGGGGAAAGACTACTGCATTCCTTGGACATTCACAGACAACTTTGTTATTATTTGGACAGGACAAAGCCTTTCAGGAAATCCGAGCAACTCTTTGTGTCCTATGCTACAGGTGCTCAAGGAAAGGCGATCTCCAAACAGACAATTTCAAAATGGATAGCCCACTGCATACGCTTTTGTTACTCATTTCATGGAAAAGCTGTGCCTTCAAGCATCAGATCCCACTCCACAAGGGCCACAGCTACCTCTGCAGCTTTCCTCAGCGGGGTTCCTACCAAGAACATTTTGGAAGCAGCCACTTGGAGTTCAGTGCACACTTTCTCCAAACACTATCACCTTCCACTTTACTCTAAATCTAGAGCGGGATTTGCCACAGCTGTCTTGCAGGGCATCCTTGCTCCTCCTAGTTCCACTTAGTGCCTGCCACCCCTACTTAGCTTTGGGATTCTACCCATCTGTTATGACTGCAGCTGTATGCACGATGAACATAGTACAGTTTTGTACCTACCATAAATGTAGATGTTCGAGTGCTCATACAGCTGCAGTCCAGGTTTCCCTCCCTCCATCCCCTCTTAGGACAGTTCTTATCACAAACACCTTCTCATACAACCTATTTGGGGTATTCTTTTATGGTGTATTTGCTTGCATACTACTGTTTTTTGATTATTCTATATTGCATGATTACATAAGTTTATGTTTTGCCTTCCTTCTGGGGGCACCTGACATCTGGGGCAACAAAAACTGAAGAAGATGGCGTCGGCTGGCTCTTTTATACCCCTGCCGCACTGACATCGGGGAAGAAGCGACGACAACCAACGCCGGACCTAGACTTTGGAATTCGGCCGACCGAGGACCCGCCTGACGGCAGGATAACCCATCTGTTATGACTGCAACTGTATGAGCACTCGAACATCTACATTTATGGTAGGTACAAAACTGTACTTTCTAAAAGTAGTCCAGGAGAATTAATGATGTCACTGTGAAAACCTAACTACTTTTTGGAGTATTGCTCCTCATTCTCCAAACCAGGCAGAATTGTTTCCTCTGGTTTTTAATTGTATGCTTTCATTGAGGATGTAAATATCAGTGCCCCCAAATCAGATGGGAAAAATATTTTATTCACCCCCTTATATGGGTTACAAATCTCCTTCTCATCTTGGGTTTTCGGATCAGCAGTCAAAAATCCTCTGTAATTCCTTCTCACGGGATAGTTTTTCCAGGATATTGTTCCCTACTAAAGGCATTTCTAACCCAGGAGAAAAGTGGACTTGTATAAGGAAGTTGCCCTGAGTTTTTCCAGCCAGTATTCAACATCAGCCATAGAATATCTCAGGAGTCTAGGGTTCATGGTATTCATGATTGTCATGGTTCCTCTTGCCATACTAATTCAGTGTTTTGTTTAAAAACTGTTTGGATCCAACATTTTTATCCTCTGGAATTTCAAATTCCAGTGTTAGGTATTGTGATGAAAGAATAAGTTTGATCGAGGTAACAGATTTTCCTGATTCCAGATGTCCCTTCTCTCTTTCTCTCTCTCCCACCTTCTGCTTAGTGTTTTACGACAGACATGTTTTTTGAGTGCTATGACTTTTGGGGGTAAAAGTGAAGGGTTTTAGGAAAAAGCAAACAGACCAAAGCACATAAATGTAAAAGAGATGTTGTGCAGGGTGGCTGTGGCAGTGATAAGAGTTCACTCTGAAGCATTGTTTAACCCACAAGGCTTCTTGCATTCTGTCAGAGCAAAATGTACTGGTGGACAAGATGAGCAGGACCAGCGTAGATCTTCCTGAATGGAAATTAAATGAGGACGGTCTTCCAGGATTTCATCCAGTTGTGGGAACAGCTCAGATAGAGCTGTTCACAGTCCTCACAGACTGGATCTACTCACAAAAGATGAGGAGTTTGATGCATCCCAGTCTGAAACAACTACAACTAACTGCCTGGATGATTCAGTTTCTATACCTTTTAGGCCTCTTGTTCGTGGGACATGCAACAGGTACTAAAGGAAGTAAGAAAACCTTTTACTGGGAAAGCTTATGTTAATGAGTGGAAGAGATTTTCTAGTTGGTGGTACTCTAATAACCACGTCCCAATCAGGAATTATGTGACACTGGTTCTTAAATATTTGCTGAGTTACTCTTCTCTGGCCTTTCTTTTTCCTCTGTCTAGGTTGATCTTTCGGCCATTTCAGCATATCTGCCCATGGATTGTCTGCCTTTCTTCTCTGTCTTTGGTCAAGCAATTCTTGAAATGGATTTTACATATTTGACCTCGTAGGAAACAGCTGGTGTCGACTTGGGATCTTAACTTTATACTGGAAAGTTAACTTTATCTCCCTTTGAACCAGCTCATCAAGCTGATTTGTGGTTCTTGACATGGGTGACTACATTGCTTTGCTCTGACATCTACAAGAAGAGTATCTTGAATTGCAAGCTCTTATTCTGGCTGAAACTGATTTGGTATTCCATAGAAGATAGGGTTGCTTTAAGAACAAATTTCTTATCATGCTAAAAGTTGTTTCCATCAGTCTCTATACAGAACCTAAAAATCAGAGTGAAAGGATTCTTCATACTCTGGATGTATATAGGCTACTCCGATATTACCTTGACTGAACTACATCCTTCAAGAAAGCTGAACAGCCATTTATCTTCTATGATGGGGCAAAAAAGGGCAACCTGTGTCAAAACAGACTATTTTTGGATGGTTACCCCCTTGCTACTGTTGTTTGCTACTCGCACTGTGGTATCACTCTTCCAGGAAGAATCTATTAGAGCCTTATCTTCTTCGATGATATACTGGAAAGGGGATGGACTCTAGAAGCTGTATTTAATAGCCAGCCAGTCTCCAAAAGTGTCTGGCTCCCCTATACACATGAGCCCAGGCTGCTGTGGCATGAGCTTCAAAGAGATAGAAGACTGCAGTAATTATTTTTTGGCAGCCAACAGCATTAAGCTTAGCACACTCGTACTATATATAGGCAAGTCAGAGCCTGTCTCTAAGCAAAAAGGAATTATTTTCTTACTTAGTCGTTTGCTCTCCAACATTTCTGACAAAGTACTCTGCGGATTTTTTTAAATCTGTCAACTTATTATACTCCCAAAAAATGTTCCCAACTGCCCCTCTCTTTTCCATCTCACACGTCCAGCATTTACTGTCTACCTGAGAAAAAAAAATGCTCTGAAGTCTGCTTGGGGTGTAAAAATAGCTATGCAAACAATTCCAAGCAAAAATCCTAAACCTTGTGGATTGTCTCAAACTTGGGAGCCATGCAGATGTCTTCCCATTGCTTCCTTCTAAATTGCCTTTCCAGTTTCTCTTCCCAATCTTTTCTAACGTCCTATAATTGAGTCTTAAAAGTTATGCAGTGGTTTATATGCCCTACTATATACAGTGGATATAAAAAGTTTACACAACCCTGTTAAAATGCCATTTTTTTGTGATATAAAAAATGAGGCCACAGTAAATCATTTCAAAACATTTCCCACTCTTAATGTGACCTATAACCTGTACAATTCAATTGAAAAACAAGCAAATCTGTTAGGGGAAAAATTATTAAAAAAAAAAAAACTTACAATAAGCTGGTTGCATAAGTTTGCACACCCTTAAACTAATACTTTGTTGAAGCACCTTTAGATTTAATTACATCACTTAGTCTTCTTGGGTAGGTGTCTATCAGCATGGCATATCTTGACTTGGCAATATTTGTCCACTCTTCCTTGCAAAAGTGCTCCAAATCTGTCAGATTGCGAGGGCATCTCTTGCGCTCAGGTCACCCCACAGAATTTCTATTGGATTAGGTCTGGACTCTGGCTGGGCCATTCCAAAACTTTAATTTTCTTCTGGTGAAGCCATTCTTTTGTTGATTTGGATGTATGCTTAGGGTTATTGCTGTGTTGAAAGGTGAAATTTATTTTCATCTTCAGCTTTCTAGCAGATGCTTGGAGGTTTTGGACCGAAAGTGACTGGTATTTGGAACTGTTCATAATTCCCTCCACCTTCACTAAACCCCAGTTCCAGCTGAAGAAAAGCAATCCCAAAGCATGATACTGCCACCACCATACTTCACTGTGGTGATGTTGTTCTTTTGGTGATGTGAAGTGTTGTTTTTGCGCCAAACGTACCTTTTGGAATTGTGGCCAAAAAGTTCGACCTTGGTCTCATCAGACTATCACACATTTTCCCACATGCTTTTGGGAGACTTGATGTACTGTTTTGCAAATTTTAACCTGTTCCTGAATGGTTTTCTGTGTAAGAAAAGGCTTCTGTCTTGCAACCATACCCCATAGGCCAGACATATGGAGAATACAGGAGATTGTTGTCACATGTAGTACACAACTAGTACTTGCCAGAAATTCCTGCAGCTCCTTCAGTGTTGCTGTAAATCTCTTGGCAGCCTCCCTGACCAGTTTTCGTCTGGTCTTTTCATTAATTTTGGGGGGGATGTCCAGTTCTTTGCAATGTCACTCTTGTCCCATATTTTCACTTTTTGATGACTGTTTTCACTGTGTTCCACGGTATATCCAATGCTGTGGAAATTGTGCTGTACCCTTCTCCTGACTGATACATTTCAACAATGAGATCCCTTTGATGCTTTGTAAGCTCTCTGCGAACTATGTTTTTTGCTGTAGCAGGCAAATGAGTAAATGTCTGGAAAATACTACTAGGACAGCTAAACTTTATTTGGGGTTAATTAGAGTCTCTTTAATTGATGGCAGGTGTGTATTCAAGAAGACTGAATGCTGTAATTAAATCAAAAGGTGCTTCAACAAAGTACTAGTTTAAGGGTGTGCACACTTATGCAACCAGCTTATTGTACGTTTTTTATTTTTTTATATTTTTTCCCCTAACAGATTTGTTTGTTTTTCAATTGAATTGTACAGGTTGTAGGTCACATTAAAGGTGGGGAAAGTTTTGAAGTGATTTATTGTTGTCTCATTTTTTATATCACAAAAACCTGGCATTTTAACAGGGGTGTGTACACTTTTTTATATCCACTGTCTCTCTCTCTTAACAGCAGTTTCTGTTCTAGACTTGGATATAAGCTGTACAAGAGCTGATATTTCACTTAGCAATCCCTATCCCTTTTTTTGCTTATACTGTGATAATTCCTGTTAGAGAGCACAGTTTCTAAGCTGCAGGCAAAATTTCTGATTGGCCTCATCCCATTCTGTTAACCTTTATCTCTCTAGTTATTTGCTCCCAAGATCGTGTTTCCTTTTGTCATTTTCTACATAAAATTCCAAACCTTTTTTGCTTTTGCTTGTTTTTTGTGCCCTTATGCAGTCATCCAAATTGGCAGAATCTTCGTAATCCATTCCTTTATTGGCTTAGTTCTTTGAATGCTTTCTGCAACTTATATGAAGATAATATTCTGTATGGTTGTTATCTACATCCCAGGTCATGCTCTCATCTTACTTATTGAACTTCACTCCATTTCATCATCTTCCCTTTCCTCTTTGATTTATATCTTTCTGCTTGCTTAGTGTGTATCCGTCTTAACTGTGCATCTCTAAAATATCCATTCTAATCCAGTAATCCTAAACCACCTTGTTTTATGGGGAAGATCAACTTAGCCCACTTCACTTTTACCCTTTTCCCCTCTCAAATTCTTTCAACTCTTTTTTAATTATTGACCACAAGTTCTCCTCTAGTTGATAAAAATTGCCAGACTTATTTTTAAAATTTAAAAAGACTGAAAACATATTCACTGCTTGTAACTTGCTATCCATGTCCATATTCAAAAGCTTTCCGTTTGAGTTTAATTGTCTTTAGTTTAGTGTCTTCCCAAATATCCTTAGCTGCCATAACCAAATCCTTTTAATCCGTAAACCTAAATACATTATCTTATCATGTCCTCATGAGTGTTGCTGAACCAGTTAATGTGGCCACATAGTTTACTGCGATAGCCTTTGTTTTATATACATTAATGTTATATCCCCAAAAGACTTAAACCGGTCTGAAAATGTTCTACAACACTGAAATGTCCTTTTCAGGATTTATCAAGTACAGAATAATAATATGTGCAAGTAGAGCTATTTTTTCTTGATTACCATGCCATTTATATCCTTGAATTTGTGAATCCCTTATTTTCTTTGCTAGTGACTCTAAATATAAAGCCACATACAAAGGGAAAGCTGGCACCCCTGCCTGGTTCCTCTGTTCAAGCTCAGCTAGAAGGAGAGGAATTCTCCCTCCTTAATTCTTGCTTCTGATTCTTAATATATATCCTCTTATTTAACCCTATTATTTATTAATTAATGCAAATGCTTCCATTGCTGTTCTCATAAAATCTCAACTGACTTAATTGAATGCTTTATTTGCATCAAGACATAGCAACAGTAGCAGTGTTTTCTTGCATTCAGTTTCCTGTGGATCATCATTGCTCTGTTAATGTCAAATGTTTACTTCCCCTCCACAAAATCACATTGATCTGTATATATTAATCTTGACAACACCTTTGTCATTCTCTTTGCTGGTTTATTCGTGGTTTAAAATTGAAATGGATCTATATAAAGCTGGACATGGTGTCTTTACCCTCATTGGGCAATACAGTCACCACAGTTTTTTATCAAGATGCTGGTGCCCCCCCTTTAGAAATACTGTTAAACAAAACCTTTCAGATCTTTCACTTTCTCCCCAACTAACTTCTAAACTTCTGCAGGAATACTGTCTGCTTCTGTGGACTTCCCCTTTGATTACTAATCACTGTTTTTATCTTATGTCTTCCTGTCTTAACTGTTCAGCATCATCTTCCTGTAACCTTGGTATAATCAAGTCTTCCTTAAATATTCACATTTGTGCCTTTTTTTTTTTGGTTTCCACTTTCCTTTGCTTTATACAAGTTTTCATAAAAGTTCTAAAAAAATCTCTAATACCTCTGTAGGATCTCTGGTTAGTTTTTTTTTGTCAAGGGCTCCACAGGTTTAGTAGCAAGCTGTTCAACTTCTGTTGCCTCAGTGGTTGTGCTAAAAGGTTTTGTGCTCTGGAGTTATCAGCAACCTTGCTAAACACATGCATGTTATCCAAATACTCCTTTATTTTCCCTTTAGTGCTCTGCAGTTGCTCGTCTTCTTGTTCTGTCAGATTTCCCTTATTTGTTAGTATTTTAACCTTTGTCAACCCCTCTAAATAATTCCAGTTATTTCCCACATCTCTCATTTATTTTTATTCTGTTTTTGAACTTCATTTTCATTTTATCATGCTCACTAGCTATCCCTTCTGAAGAAAAGTTCTGTCTTTCCTAATAACTCTTGAATAATTTAATTACCCATGCCTTAAATACATGTCTTTTTAACAAGTAGGAAAGCACCACTGTCTCATTTTTACTTCAGTCTGATGTTGTTCTTTTCATTCTTTGTCAACTTATGGGGTTACAAATCTGTCCTCTGATTCAACTTGGTCACATACCACAGACTTTTGCGGATCCAGCTCCTGAGCTCCTCCCTCTACCCGTAATGCTCCAGCCATCCTACAGTACCCTGATCTCATTTGCTGCCATCTTGCATGAGTGCAGATTCTTTCTCAGTTTGTTAGATTTTTTTGTGAGAATTGTGAGCAGCTTTCTACTACTTTTGACTTCAAGCATATATTTTATTCTTTTGCTAACCGACCCATACCTTTTTTCTAGTTGTTTCTTCTCTTAGGTCTTATGCCTTTTTCTACCTTTTTTGGTAGTCTTGAGCATACCATTATTGGTACCTATCTTTCCCTGATATTCTCTTCTTTCTACCCCATTTTTATCCTTCCTACCATAGGCGGCAGCCCCCTTTGCTAAAAAGAAAAAAAAAAAAAACTGTTAGTGGTATCTTTCTTTATTTTGTCTTGTTGGCTTATGATAGCCAAACACCAACTGGCTTTAAGAAATGCATTTCAATAGGCACAAATCCACAGGGATTGTGTTTATTGTCTAAGAGCTGCACATCTTTCCACTAGGATTACTAACTTTAGGGCTGTAGCAAATAGGAGAAACAAGCTGGTTTTGAAAGGATTGCTGCCTTCATCTTTCTGTTCTGCATCAGGGGCTCATAACCCCAGCAAATACCTTAAAACCTCTTCAGAGCATAGGAAGAGAGCCTCTACTCCATCTCTGAAAGCTTCATCTTCTTCTCTGTCTTCTTCAGAGCCCAGTAAGAAGACCAAAAGAACTTCAGATTCAACCTCTTCTGATCCTAAAAAAAAACATTGAGTTTGAAATCATTGGATCTGTCTGTCATTTTGGTGAAGCCTCCTAAGCGAAGATCAGATCCGACTTCTATATCTAAGCCTTCACGAACCCGCTAAACCAGGTTCACAGTTGACCTGGTATCCTCTCGGCTCCATTCAACTTGTCTTCAAACTACACTGGGGAGAGACTCGAGGCTTCAGTCGACCACTTCTTCCGTGAGATCCTCCAGAAGTCTTTCCAAGTCTGACGTGGATACGATGATAAGAATGTTCCTCAGAGCTCAGATCCAGATGGGAGTTATTCTGTCTCTGTCTCCCATCTGATCCATGAGCCTTCCCTCCAATTCCCATGTTGTCATATCTCCTTCTTCGATCCATCCTATGGTTGAAGTCCTTAGATCCTAGAGCCCTGAGAGAACTGGTATTGGATCACAAGACAGCCAGGTCTTTAACTCTGACAGTTGACATGACTAGTTCTGTTCCTGTTCTTTCAGATCAGGATGAGTCCCAGGATGAGTCCCAGAGCTGTATGTAGCATCGGGGTGTCTGACCTGGGGGTCCAGGGTCTACTCTGATTTTGGCACCGTCCTGTCCTCTAGAAGCTTTGGCACTAAACAACTTGGGTCCGGGGCATGTATCAGGGCAGGGTGGCAGTTGGCCACTTCAGAGGTTTCAACCTCAATGTAGCCAACTATGGCTTCTCCCAGTCCATCTGCTTTCGTGATAGTGGAGAGGGTCTTTTCTCATCCAAGAGACCCAAACTCTCTCTCCTCTTTGGAGCCTATGTGTGTTACTCCTGTGAGTCCAAGCTGTGATCCCATTACTCCTATTCCTCAGGGACAGCCGTTTCCAACTAGCGTCAAGACAGCTTCCCTGCAGGAAATTCCCCTCTCTTCGGATACGCCCCCAGAACATCCCACTGAGGAGGTTCCCCATAAGAGAATGTGCAAAATGAGACACATGGATTCCCCTATGGAATCTCTCACAGTGGGTACTGATTTAGAGGAAGGGGAAAGGTCCCCCAGATCTCCACAGGACGATGTCTGCTTTGGAGATATCCTTGAGATACTCGGGCAAAAGGGTGGATGGTCTTCTGATTCTCCCTCCCCAGAGGAATCAGTTTTTCTGAAGCTTTTGTTTCCAACCCATCTACATCTTGGGTGACTCCCCTGGCTGATGAATTTATCAATCTAGTCTCTCTCTCCAGGCATGAAAGCACCCGGACTCTGTTGAACCAATTTCCTGATGCCCAGGTAAAGCTTTGGCACCACCAAAGGATAGACCCCATTGGCGCAAAAGAGTCCCTATTGATGCTATGGTTGTGGCATCAGTCACAAAAAAGATCTAGCTGAACATAGCTCTTTTGATGTCTTTCTGTTCTCATGTTGCAGTATTCGTAACTGTAAGGAGGTTGCTGCCTGCAGCACTGGACATCTGGCCGGTATACTAAAGTCTTAGGAGCAGATGTATGTGCTACATTGCTTGTCAGGACCATAAACCGACATCGACTATAAAAGTGACATCTTCACGTACCCCCTTCAGAACTTTTCTGCTGCAGTGATCTATGGAACTCTGATCGCCAGCTCCGGGAATAAGTTTGTTCATTTTTTTCAGACGTCCAGTATAGATAAGTACCCCTTTGGGTTTTTTGTTACCTTCTTATTGCTTTTCAAACATGCATGTCAGCTACGAATGGCAAGTGCTCGTGGAAGACAAATTCCACAAAAGGACACGCATCAATACATGAAAACATACTCGGAGACTCTAAAAATCTGCAAAAGCAACAGAGACCTCCAAAGCAGACATCCAAGCAACCTCCACATCCCATCACCAACCATGAAACACATACTTCACATAATCAGTGTGCCATGCAATCACAGCCCTTAAGGCAAAATAACATACCCAACACACTAGTAATAGGCGACTCTATAGTCAGGCACACTGATGTCCCACTAACTAGGCTGGACAAGAAGAAGGTTACAGTTAGCTGCCTGTCAGGCGCCAGGATCCGCCACATAACACAAGCACTCAGGTCACTCCAGAACAAGTACAAATATGACTCTGTCATTGTCCATGTTGGTGTGAATGACCTCAGACGTACCTCCCTGGACTACATGAAAAGAGACATGGAAGAACTCTCTGATCAAGTAGCCCAGGTCGGTATGACCCTAACCCTGAGTAAAATCCTGTCCTCACCAAGAATGATGCCACAGTATAAAGAAAAAATGATAAATTTCAACAATTGGCTAAGTTTCTGGTGTCATTCAAAGGGGATCCAGTATCTGTCTGCCTGGGATGACATGCTCGGCAAGCACCGTTGCTTCGCAAGGGATGGCTTGCACCTGTCACCCTCAGGCTTTCAAATAATGGCCAAGGCTCTTGCCGCCCCCATAGTGCCTTTTTTAGGCAAGGCTCAAAAGGCAACCCCACCACCATAAATAGCACAAAAACTGAGGGTAATCCTACTCAATGCCAGAAGTCTAAACCTCAAAATGCACACACTCGAGGCGCTCCTTAGTATGGAGAACATCAACGTCTGTGCACTAACAGAAACCTGGTTTAAGGCTCCTGAGAGCACCCTAGCACTACTAGGCTATAACTCATACCATACCTTTCGGACACACAACCAGGACCAAAACACAAAAGGGCGGGGGTGTATCCATATTCATCAAGGATATCCACACCTCAAGGCTATTGGCACAGCACAGTGCATCAGAGATCATCCATGTGCAACTAACAACGGGCAAAACTGCAATCCAAATTGTAGCTTGCTACAGATCACCCACCATGACACAGGACCCCCATTCTGCATTTCTGGAGACACTGGGAAATATGAAGGTCCTACCAAACACCCTAATACTGGGTGATTTCAATTACCCAAACATAAACTGGGAAAACTACTCAAGTACTAACTCCCTTGCCCAACGCTTCCTAGAATTTATAAACTCGAATGCCCTGGATCAAGTGGTCAACACCCCCACCAGAGGAAACAACATATTGGACCTGGTCATCAACAACATGGACGACCGGTGTTCCACACCAGAGGTCAACCCCTCACTGGTTAGATCAGGCCATAGACTAATCACTCTGGATATCCACATTCCGCCCCCACCCCCAATCAAGGAAACCACCGTGAAAAACTTGTCAAAAGCAAACTTCACGTTACTTAAGACTGAGGTGGAGAGGTTCACAGCCCCCATGCTAATAGACAATGCTGTTCAAGTTGCTGAAACCTTTACAAAGGCACTCTATGAGCATCTGCAGGAATGCATGGATCGTGCCTTCCCAAGTAAAACCAAGACTCACTCCTCCAAGAAAAGGAAACAGTCTGGTGAACCCCTGCCATAAACAAGCTATACAACAGAAGGAGGAAACTAGTACAGAAAAGAGTAAAATCCCAAGAAGGAAAGACATCCCTGATCAGTATCAGCAAGAAACTATGATCCCACATTAAATCATCCAAGGCTAGTTTTGAAAGAAAAATTGCCAATGACTCCAAAGATAACCACAAAGCGATGTTTAGCTATGTCAAGAACCTAAGTGAAAACTCTCAAATGGCACAAAATACACTGAACCGACTGATATTGCCAACATTCTGGCAGACAGGTTTAGTGCAAACTTCACCCCCCTCTCACCCCCTAAAGGGCCCATAACCATACCAGAAGAATATAGGGCCCTGTCAATCACTGACACACAGTTAAAACAGCCCTATCCAAAGCCAAAAACACAGCTTCAATGGGACCGGACGGTGTCCCAGGCTGTGTCTTACAAGAGCTCCAAAATTAGCTACCCCTCACCTAAACACACTGTTCAAACTCAGCCTCTCTACAAGCTATGTACCCACAGAGTGGCTCACAGCAACAGTTATCCCACTCCACAAAGGTGGAGCCACAATGGACCCCTGGAACTATCGCCCTGTAAGCCTGACTAGCCTGGTCTGCAAGGCTATGGAGCGCATCATCATGGAACTCATTAACAGAGACATTGGGAACCTCCAAACCTTGGACCCTACCCAGTTTGGCTTTGTTAAGGGCAGATCATGCCTCCTAAACCTGGTGGACTTCTTTGAGACAGTTACCAAGGCATTAGACGAGGGAAAGGAGGTCCACACAACCTACCTAAACCTCGCAAAGGCTTTTGACACCATTCCCCATTCTAGTATTATAGGCAAGCTCACCAGCTTGAACATAAACCCCTATGTCACGAGATGGGTTGCCATCTGGCTCATGGATAGAACCCACATGGTGAGAGTTGCAGGCAATACGTCCGACTCTAAACTGGTTACAAGTGGTGTCCCCCAGGGTTCAGTCCTAGGACCCCTCCTGTTCGGTATATACTTCTCAAAGGTACAGGCAAGCATAGGAGGACTATGGCTGACCAAGTTCGCAGATGACTGCAAACTAGGGGCCATAATTGATTCTCCGGCTGATACAGACACCCTCCAGAAGGGTCTCACTGAGACGGATACCTGGTGTCAAAATCATGGCCTCAAGTTAAATGCCAAAAAGTTCATAGTCATCCCCTTTATAAAAAATAAAGTACCTGCGAACTACCACACACGTGGTAGTCCCCTAAATACAGAAAATGTAATAAGGGATCTGGGGACCCAAGTAGGTAGCAATCTCTTCTTTGATAATCATATTGCCAAGGTGGTTAGAAAATCCTTCTGTGTGGCCCACCTAATCACAAAAGGGTTCACATCTAGAACAAAAGAGGTTATTGTGCCTCTCTACTCATCACTCATTAGACCCATCATAGAATACAGCGCCCCATTTGGGATGTACCTTACAAGACACCTGCAACAGCTGGAAAGGCCACAAAAGTACCTCACCAAGAGGATTACTGGTTTCAACAGATGCCCTATGCAGCCCAACTCAAGAAACTTCAGCCGTATTTGGTTGCATATCGCTTACTCAGAGGTGATCTCTGCCTGACATACAAGGCCATGTCCAACTCAGAATTGATGGACATGCTCCACCTAAAAAAAAAAAAAAACATATCCTGGAGAGCCACACGCTCTAAAGATGTAAACCTCATCACAATGATAAATAGGACATGCTGGAGGGATAGATTCATGTCCCAGAGACTCCCCATGCTTTGGAATAGGATTCCAATATGCATCAGGCAGAGCCCCTCACTAACACTCTTCAAGAGAAACCTTGGATGGGAAACAGAAAATTTACCCTGGGGATCACTGCAGTGGCTCTGCTGGACAGTGGCGCAGGGAACTAATGGCTCTGCTGGACAGAGGCACAGGGAAATAATCTAAGGGGGTGGCAAAAGCCAACACATTCTGGCTAGGCTTATAAATGCCCTTGGGCAGATAGCCTAGTACTTACCTATAAACCTATCATAAGTGCTTATTCTGTTTAGGTGAAGGCCACAACCATATGTCTTGCAATATTTGCAAGTCTTTTGTACCTAAAATGCTTTACAGCCATCTGGCTGCCTTAAAGAAAACTAGAGGCTCTAGCGTCTAGTGTTAGGCATGGAGGGTGGAAGAAGGTCAACAAAGTTAGGCCTGATGCCCATGCTGCACCTCAGGAGTCCTGTGAGACTTTTGAGGTGGATGTTAGCCCAGGGTCTCATTGGACGTCCATTTCACAGCTAGAACCAGGAATCGCGGTTCAGCAGAAATGCAGAGTACATCTGCTGAGGTTGATCGGCCAGCAGCCACAGATGGCGAGGGGGAACCACGTCTTGGGGTGTCAGAGGGGCCTACTCTACCCTTTCCATCCTCCCAGGCATCAGCCTCTAAGGCAACACATCCTTCTACTCCTCTAAAGAGGAAACAGAAATTAAAACGTAGGGAACATAGAGAAGCGGAACCATCTCCTGGATGGGAAGTTTTTTCCCAAAATCTTTTCCGGGCCTTCCAGGCTCTCCAGTGTCAGGTACCTCTACCAGCCCATACACCTTTGTAGGCCTTAGAGGATTCAGAAGAAGAACTCTTCCTCTGATGAATCACTTACCTATTGCTCCCAGATAGAATCCCCCAAAGACTTCATTACCCCTGTGGAGGAGGATTCTATTAGTCCTGAATCTCCAGGAGAAGAATTCTCTTTTGGGGATACCATTTCTCTGATGAGAGGACATTTTAAGTGGCAGGCCTCAGATGTCTGTGAAACAAAAAAGAGATATTTGAATTATTGCAGATGGACCAGCCCTCTCCATCTGCAGTGCCTCCCCTGTTTCCAGCCTTTCATGATGTTTTCTGGCTGCATCCCAGACCCCTGACTCTCAGCCCCCAACTTCCAAATGTCCAGGTAGATTTTATAAAGTTCGTCAGGATGCACAGTTCTTATTCCAGAACCCCCCTGCAGACCCTGCTGTCACTGCAGTGTCAGCAGATCATCCAGACTGCTGCCCTTCACCTCTCCATTTCCCACTGACAATGGCAGCAAATTTATGGATAGACTAGGGAAGAAGGTATATACTTATTCCACTCTAGCCATCAGAGCCCTGAACTATCAAACTCACATAGCTAGGTTTGATGTTCATCGTGTTACCCTGCTGCAGTCATCACACTTGGGTTATCCTGCCGTCAGGCGGTCCCGCAGTCGGCCTGAGTTCCAAAGTCTTGGTCCGGTGTCGGTTGCTGTCGCTTCTTCCCTGACGTCAGAGTGCCAGGGGTATATAAGAGGCATCCGACGCCATTTTCTTCAGTCTTTCTTGCCGCGCGGTGCCCGAAGCAGAAGCAGTTCGCAAGTGCCGGTCGACCGACACCTGAGATTTTCGATTCGAATTTCAGTCCGAAGTCTTCAATAAAGCTAAGTACCTCGTTGGGGAACCTTTTCTTGCCTCAGTCCGATGTCAGAAAATGTTAACAATTGCATTTCTTGTGGGAAGCAAATACCTCATAAGGACTTCCATTCCTATTGTATTCCTTGCCTAGGCCCAGACCACGACGTCACAGGTGGTCAGTTTTGTGCTAGGTTTAATAAACGAACTATCAAAGGCCGTTTTGAATTCGCACAACATTACTTTGGTAGGAAATTTAATTATATCATGCCATCAGAGCAGCCGACGACCGACATGCATAAAAAATGCAAGGATAAGGACAGGCAGCCTAGGAACAAGCCAGACTCCAAGGCCTCTGCTGGGCCTGTCGCCGGTTCTCCAGTTTTCAGTGAGGCGCCTACGCAGCCCCTGACGACCGCCGAACTGGAACCCCAGACAGCTGTGGATTCTCAAGCGGAGTCTACTAGGCCGACGCAGCCATCTTCATTAGGCCCTTCCGACACTGGAGCAGAAGTAGACCCCGGTGCAGTGGAAACACCTTCAGTTGCAGAAGGTGTCTTCAGACCGACTACACTCACCATTAAATCTTATGCTAAGCTTAAAACTCCTTTAAAACCAAAGAAGACTGTACATCAGTCTACAGTTCAAGGCCCCATGCCTAGGAAACAGATGCTTAAGATGGCTGAAGATTTGATTACCCTAATCAGGGGTTCCCATCCCCCTCCTGATAAAAGACCAAGACAAGAGGAGGATTATGCTTCCTCTGACCAGGTTTCAATTTCCTCAGATTCTTCTGAGGAACAGGATTACACTTTCCCACCTTATGAAGACTCTGATGCTGAAGACTGTATTCCCTCAGCATCTCCCCCTGAAGACTACTCCTTTGAGGAAACTTTACATACCATGAGGGAACATTTCCACTTGGAAGGCCAGGACTACTCTGATTCTAAGAAAAGGCTCTGAGAGTTCCTTTTACTACCCCAGCACAGACCTATTGCTATCCCTTCAGACTCCCACAAGGCTGCAGAGCTGTACATATGGGTAGTCCATTGTCACCTGTCCTCCAGTCTACCAAAATATTGAAAGATGATCGGCCGGCGTTGCAGAAGCAGTTCGGGGCGTCAGGGTACAAAGCAGTTGACCGGCGATCCGATCTCAGTCTTTGCAGCATGGTTTGGGCAGATGGTTTAGTGCAAGTGCAATCAGATTCTGAAGAATCGAGAGTAAGTGTGAGATTGGAATCCAAGATAGTTACAATCCCGGTTAGAACAGTTTTGGATTTAATTATTCCCTTTTGTACGGTGTGAAAAAGCGAATAATTGCTTGTATTTCTTGTAGGAAGGTTTAATATAGGGATTATCATTCTGGTTGTATAATGCTTTTGAGGCTAGGCACCCGGTAGTCGCTATTATTAAGCTTTGTGATATTCATTAATGTTCAATTAAAAGCGTGCTAGGCTGGTGTGCGTAAGCGGCAAGATCGGTGGCGGCCGTTCAGCGTGCGGCCGTCGGAAAACCCGGCAGACAGCCTCATTCCGGCGGGGGAGGCAGATCTGGAAGCAGGCACGATGAACCCAGGGTTTGGACGCGGTTCTTCTCAGGCTTCAGTGGGGGCTTGTGGTTTTGGGGAGGCTTCTCTGGCTTCTCAGGTCAGACCTCTTAAGCTTCTCTCCTGGCCTCTCATGAGGCTTCTTCCGCTGCAGGGCAGGCCAGGTTTTCTGTTGGTGTTCCTTTACACTTCCAAGGTGTTCCAGGGTGCAGCATCTCTGTGTCTTCTGTTTCTTCCAGAGGCAGCAGAGGTTTGTCTTCTGTTGCTAGCAGTGGTAGAGGCCCGGGGTCTGTGATTTAAGTGGCTTAGAGGTAAGATGGCGAAGATGATAAGACTCTGATTAGAGGTTCTATGCGTTCTTGATAAGAGGCCTAGAAAGATGAGCAGAGTGGGAAAGGAGAAGGAAACCAGATGGTTAAGCTTCTTGAGAGACAGATCATTCTATTTCCTCCTTACTTCATTTCCACTCCAGAAGATTTTTCTCTTCTGCTTCACCTCAGGGAATTTTTTTCTTTCAGAAAGGCATTTTCATTTAGAACATTGGAGTGGCTATCAAGACTTCTGTTTCCGATGTTTTCCAGCTAAAGAATTTTGTCTATTTCCCTCTAAGGCTGATGTTGTGGCCCCTGTGTTGGATGTTGTATGCCTGACTCTTTTCTCTATCTCCATAAAGAGTCTTTTCAGATCCCTCCTAAATCAGTTAAAAGGGACCTAAATATACAGGGTGCCTGAGCAGGCTAAGAATCTCTATCTCTCCAGAATTCTATAAGAAAGAGGGAGCGAGAAGAAAACTAGTAGCTCCCTCTTCTCTGTGCTAAAGCTTGGATAGATGGGAAAAAAAGGTCTGTTGAAATATCAGATGGGGAAGCTTTCTCTGGCCACCTCTTCTTCTAAGATTGGATGAGCTTTGAATTTGAAATTTTCATAAAGAAAATATCAGAATTTCCAGAAGGAACCAGTTGAAATGTAAACAAGATGCTCTGCAGTGGTTTTGATGTGTAAGGATTTTCTTTGCAGGGTGCATGTCTCTTTTGGCAGGCCTCTTTTCAGGTGGGTGTGTGGTTTTCATGCTTTTTCTCTGCAGGCTAGAATTGGCTGCCTTAATGCTCCTTCTAATACATGGAGAGCCGCCTGGAAGGGCTTTGGGATCAGTCTTTAAATGTTAAGATGTTGATTTTTGGATGCTCCTTGCCAGTACAGACTGTTGTTTAGTTTGCCTGTGGAGTCAGTCTTGAAAAAAAGAAATTCAGCCTAGAGACTAGTCAGACTGTTAAAAGATTTTTGCAGGTTCAGCCTCATCGATCCTCTATTGGGCAGGCTCAAGGGTGGGCGTATCCTTCCTCGATTCTCAGTCTGGGGGGTGAATCTAGAAGAAGTAGGGCAGGTCCAGGTACCTTCAGGCCTAGAACATGGGGTTCACCTGCACAATCTTAAGAGGCCAACCTACACTTTTCAGCTGCCAGATCCCTTCTGCAATGAAGCTCTTTTCAGCTGGAAGGTTGGCACTCTTCAAATGCACCTTTGGAAGAACCACCAGGGTCTTCAGTTTTAATTGGCTTTTTAATTACCCAAGACAAATGGGTATTGGATATCATACCTCCTTGTAAAGACTAAGTACTATTTCCAACACTTGCCTCCTTTCAGGCTCATAGGCAGACCAACCCATTCCTTCAAAGACAAAGAGCTCAGGGATTTTTTCTCTGCACTTTCCTCTAGGGAGCTATACAAACCAGTCCTCTTCCAGAGTGGGCCTAGGATAGACACTCACCACCTGTTCTAGTACCACCAAACAAGTGGGGGAACGCTCTTTACGGATTTACACCTCAGCGTATCAAAGATCACCAAAGTTCAAAATGTCAAAGTTCAAAGGATTACTCTGCTGGGCAAAGATCACTGGATGGTGACTCTGGATATCCCTGATTGTTACTCTGGGATTCTTCATTAGCCCAGTCTCAGGAATTATCTGGATTTTCGGGCTGGGACTTTTCATTATCAGTTCTTCTCATTGCCCTTACTGGCTTCTACTTCGCCCAGAGAGTTCTCACAAAGGAAACTCTTATATTAGCCTTCTCCGAGCTAAAAGAGGAATACAGATTTATCCCTTATTTGACGCATTGCCTGATTCTGTCAAGAAGGGCTGTGATTCTATCATCCTACAGCTAGTGATAGCAGTGTTAAGATGCCTAGGGTATTCATGAAGTCAGATCTAAAGTCCAGTCCTACAGCCTCTGGACATGTGCTTTGGGTGTGAGATTTCCATACAGCATCTTTCTCTTTATTTTTTGACCCAGGACAAACAAAAGATCTTTCTCTTTTTTTCCATCATCTGTCTCGTCAGTCCAGGCTGACTGCAAGGCAAGTCTTGTACTTCAAGGCTTCATGGTGCATTGTACTGTATACACTTCCACTGCCAAAATCTCATGGGCGAAGCTACAATGGTATCTGTATCACAAAACATATGGATTACTGCCTGCATCATTCCACCGTCATTAAAACCAAGGGAAGGGTTGTAATTAAAGGAAGGGCTTGTCTGTGTCCACCCGACAAACCCGTAATCTATTGACCCGACCAGCAGACAAAGCTTGGGCGACAGATGCAAATGGAAAATGGCTCTTGAGAGCTTGGCTAAATGGAAAATGGGGACAAGACCGTGGCCTGCCAGACTTCAACATTTATCAATTTGATTGAAGGCTTTGTTAGCAGTCCAATTTTCATTGATAGCTTTTTTCTTTCAAGGACTTCACATCAAGTGGGCAGGTCAACAGTCAACACAACATATATCATCACCAAACAAGCAAGGGGGACACAGCTCTTTGTCTACTATGCATGCAAGCAAGGGATTTTAATTTTTCAGGAGGAGAGTTTTCAGCAGGGCACAGAAAATCTTCCAGGCAAGGTTCTGCCAGGAAATAATGGATCCTTACGAGAGATCAATGGAGACAGTGGTATTTGGATCCAGTTGAAATTGGATCTATTGTATAGTTAAATTGACAGTGTGCCTCCACTAAATTACATAGATCTGTTCTTTTCACCCCACAAATAAATTACAGCCAATGAGAGTTTTGCACAATTCATTTCAATTGGAGCAATCTTCTGTGGATGCCTTATCATTCAGTGTTCTCCTCGCCTTCCCCTCTGTGCCTTGCCCCTCCTCCCAAAGGTCAGACAGGACACATCGACAGCCAACCGATTTGCCCCAATGAAGTTGGGATTGGCCTCGGCAGCACTGGTACCCATTACTGAGAAGTTGGAGCAGACCTCATGGCTCCTGCTGCTGTTCTCACAGAACTGTCACTTCAGCAGTCCCAACACTCAATGGCAAACTTCGAGGGTCTGCTTCATCCCAACTCCTGGCATATTCTGTTCTACCCTGAATGAGGTCTCATACACCACAACAAGTTTTAGATGTTATTTTGAGGAGAAAAGGCCTGAGTACAATTAAAAGTTTGCAGATGTAAAATGGAGTAATTTTTTTAATTTGGTGTAAACCACTTCTTTTGATTACCTTAACTGCTGTTTAAGTTTCTCCTTTATGAGTTAAGCAGGTGTTTGGACAAGGTTTGTCCTTCTCCTCTATAAACTGTAGCCCAGCCCATTCTGCTCACTGTGACTGTGATACCATTATTTTCTCATCCTTTGTTTAAAGAATTCCTTAGAAGCAAGAATATAAGACCCCCCACCCTCAATGCTCCTACTCCCTGCCCAGTTTGTCAAATTTTAATACTACAGCTACTCCTATACCCAGAATACTCTAGCTACTACCCAGATTTAGAGAAATCCATATCCTTTGCGTTTGCCTGTTTGTTGGCCATTACCTGGAATTACAGGCCTGAGATTACAGGCCCTTATGGTAAATTCTTTCTTTCTTAATTTTCTTTGGGATGTAAGTATATTTCATTTTATGTCCTTTTTAGTGTGGCTTTGTCTTAAACCATTCATGGCTTTAAGCCAATTTATTCATTTGCCCTGCGCACATGCAAACCCCCAAAACAATTTGGTTATACATTTGCAGATTTTGGATATACAGGCAGTTAACGTTGTATTATTTGAGCAGCACTCTCAGTTTGTTTCAGTTTCTTTGGTTGTTTGTTTCTCAAACTTTTCAAAACAAACTATTTCCTAAATTATGGGATTATATTTCTCTGTTAGTTGTCTTTGTATTGCATTCTGTTAGCAGGGATCAGGGTAAGGAGGCACCCCTCATACTGCCACCTCACACTCTCTACTGAGCTTTTCTTTCTACTTTTTAATTTAAACTTGGGCTACAAAAGATATTTGTTCATAGCTACTTGGAGTTCACCACTTTTTTTTCTAAGCATCTTTCTAGGGCTTCTTACTCTAAATTTAATTTTGGCAATTTTTTTACTGCCTAATTATTTTTTATTTTTGCAGCCCCCTCCCTTACCTGCTTTTGGGCCTTACACTCTGCTTATATTCTACCCATATGTGGACTGCAGCAATGTGTAGTGAAGATTGTAGTACAAATGTAAAATGTAGATGTTCGTAGATGTTGAAGATTGCGATGCTGCGATTCCCTCTCCCCTCTCCCTCTCCCTCTGGTTTGGTGGTTGTGTGGTTGTATTGGATTGTAAAATATTGTAAATATTGTAAATATTGTTGGTTGGAGTTGGTTGGATGTTCTTTTCTGTTTTTGGTCTTTTGGGGCCTTCTGACATCTGGGGCCTGAAAAAAGACTGGAGGATTTTGAGGTCGGTCATGCGTTTTTGCGCTTTGTACCCCCTGATCTCAGTTCTGGCGCTCTTGACCCGGCGGCGCCTAATACTTTGGTATTAGACGACGGGACAGCCGACTACCCATATGTAAGGACTGCAGCAATGTGGATCTTCGAACATCTACATTTATGGTAGGTACAAAACTGTACTTTTTGGATATTGTGGATGATGTTTACTTGGAGTCTACTCTAAATCCAGACTCTCTACCTCCTGCTCCAGCCAAACCAGACAGATACTACAGAGTACCAGACTCACACAAATTCCTTTATAAAAGCCCTGTGGCTGACCCAGAAACAATTTCCCAGGGTCCTAAGAGAGCTAAAGCTTCTATGGCTAAAAATCCTGTGCCCTCTGAAAGGGATTCCAGAGCCCTAGATAGATGGGGAAAGACAATATACACCTCAGCAACTCTGGCTATGAGAGCATTAAATTGTCAGTTTCACATGCTGAAATATCAGCAATTCCTAATGTCTCAGTTAAAACAAAAAATGAGCACACATACTGAACAGTCTGATTTCAAAGAAATGCAGGATCTGTTGCATGCAGCTGAACAGGTGGGCAAACATACTTTACAATGTGGATTTGATTCTTCGGAAGCTTCCTGTAGAGCGGCTGATACTGGCTCTGTCATACGTAGACATGCTTGGTTAAAAGAACAAACCCTTCCTGATCATGTTAAAGCAAAATTATTGGATGCACCTTTACAGCAGAATGTATTATTTGGTGTCAAAGCAGAAGAGGTTTTAAAGAAAATAGAGGATAAGGCAAAGTCTATGCAGATGGTCAAGGATTTTTTGCAGGTACAACCCCCTCGTTTCAGCAGAAATTGGCCAACGAAAAACTGGTCCTTTCCAGCTTCTGACAAATCACAGAGAGGCAAATACAGGCGCCCAAGGGGCAGAGGTCAGTCACAAGGCGCTTACAAACCTCGCCAATGGGGTACTGCTACCCAGAAAGGAGGAGAAGACAGGCCCCAGGCTAGCAGAAGACAAACACAATGACTCAATCCTCAAACTACCAAGCAAATCTCTCCTGGCAGCTCCATTGGGAGGAAAATTAGCATTTTTTGCAGACAACTGGTACATCATCACAAAAGACAAATGGGTTCTAGACATTGTCTCTCAAGGATACGCATTCCACTTTCATACCTTACCAAGGATAAAAGGAATGCCAAACCTGCCACCAAATCAATGGGCAGAGGCACAAAAACAAATTACAGCTCTCATGGACTTGAGAGCCATTCAGCAGGTACTTACACAGGAGAAAGGACAAGGATTTTACTTTCTGCAAGTACCAAAATTCAAGATGCTAACACTACAGCAGCTTCTTCCCATGCTTGGCTAGTAACTTTGGACCTCAAGGAGGCATACCTGCATGTCCCTATCAGACAAATTTGCAGAAGATACCTCTGCTTCATTGCAGGTTCAACGCATTATCAATTGTCTTCACTGCCCTTTGGCTTATCTACTGCGCCCAGGGTCTTCACAAATTGCCTGGCACCAGTAATTGCATACTGCAGACAGAGGAATTCAAATATACCCATAACTGGATGATTGCCTTATTCAAGCAGAAAGCAAGGGCATTCTTTTAAAGCATCTGGCATTTGTCAAACACCTTCTAAGTTGCCTAGGGTACACAGTAAACTAAAAGAAATCAAAACTAGTGCCCTCACAAAACATAATATTCCTGGGTGCCAGCTTGAATACAACGGCCCAGGTGGCTTATCTCACGCCAGACAAGAAACAACAGCTGACTCAATATTTCAAAATAATGGCAACAAAGACCCAACTCCCTGCAAGAAAAATTCTGCAGGCCTTGGGATTCATGGCATCTTGCATACTACTAATACCATTTGCAAAACTGCATATGAGGAAATTACAATGGTACCTGAAAAGCGTATGGACTCAGCACAGCCACAGCTTGGAAACAATGATACCACTCATTCCCTACCTTCAACAGGAGTTTCTATGGTGGGCACAGGCATGTCACCTCAACAAGGGTCAGCCTTTCACCTTACCCACAGCCAGGCAAACTATGACAACAGATGCATCAGACTATGCCTGAGAGCACACATGGCAGGACAGTGCATTCAGGGCAAATGGACTACAGATCAGAGGCATCTACATATCAATCAAAAAGAAATGCTAGCAGTACAGAATGCCCTAACAGCTTTCAAGAACCTCTTACAGCCAGGACAACTAATAATAAAGACGGACAATACCACAGTAATGTGGTACATAAACAAGCAAGGGGGCACACATTCCTACCCTCTATGCAGGCAAGCAATGACCTTGTGGAACACTGTGCTGTCTTACCAGGTTTAATTACAAGCACAATTCCTGCCAGGAAAGAAAAACACATTGGCAGACGACCTAAGCAGAAACATCATGGATCCACACGAGTGGAAACTAGATCCACAAGTATTTGCAATGATAGCTGAAAAATGGGGACGCCCAGACATAGATCTGTTTGCAAGCCCCCAAAACTACCAACTTCAAAAATTTTGCACAAGGACATTCCATCCACAAGCTTGGAAAGTGGATGCCCTCTCATTCAGTTGGAAAACATTAACAGTGTATGCCTTTCCTCCACTGCCTCTTCTAGCAAATGTACTGCTGAAAGTCAGATTAGAGTGGCCACAAATGATACTCATTGCACCAGACTGGCCATGCCAGCATTGATATCCAATTTTAAGGAACATGGCCCATGGCCCACCATGGATTTTACCACAAATTCCTCACCTGCTCACCCAGCGAGACAATCAGATTCTACACAGCCAGCTCAAGACTTTAAACCTGGCTGCATGGCAAATAACCTAAACAACCAGCCAACACCTCTATCCAAAGCTGTTATGGATGTCATTCTGGAGGCCAGGAGGCCCAGCACCAGGAAAACCTATTCAGACAAATGGAGAAGATTTTGCGCCTGGAACCAGGCTAAAGGCCAAAATCCCCTTAATCCAAACATTCCTCAGATTCTACAATATTTAACTGAGATATTGCACAAAGGTCTTTCCTTTTCATCTATTAAGATCCACGCCTCAGTAATTTCAGCTCATTACAACACGAATCCTTCTTTATTCTCACATCCACTTCTAAGACAGTACCTCAGAGGGGCTAAGAACATAAGACCGCCAAGGAGAGCACCAACACCTACTTGGGATCTCAACTTTGTTCTGGAAAAGCATACACTGCCGCCCTTTGAACAGGCTTTTTCAGCTGATTTAAAATTTCTTTCATGGAAAACTGCCCTGCTACTTGCAATAACCTCAGCTAGAAGAGTCTCATAGCTACAGGCACTAATGGCAGTGGAGCCTTTCCTCATTTTTCATCAAGACAGAGTCTCTCTACGAACTAACCCTTCCTTTATGCCAAAGGTGGTATCCACTGTGGCCCTAAACCAAAACCATTCATTTGCCCACCTTTTTCCCAAATCCCCAGAACAAAGGAGAAAGACTCCTGCACTCTTTGGACATTCACAGGCAATTACGTTACTACTTGGATAAAACTAAGGCTTTCAGAAATTCTGACCAGCTCTTTGTAGCCTATGCTACAGGATCACAAGGAAAAGCTATCTCAAAACAGACCATTTCTAAATGGATGGGGCATTGCATACGTTTCTGCTACACGCATCATGGGAAACTGGTACCTGCTAACATTAGGTCCCACTCCACCAGGGCTACAGCTACATCAGCAGCCTTTCTCAGGGGAGTGCCAACCAAGGATATTCTGGAAGCTGCAACTTGGAGTTCAGTGCACACCTTCACCAAACACTATCACTTACCTCTGTATTCTAAGACTAGAGCTGGTTTTGCCACTGCAGATGTCCTTCAAGGATGCATCTGCAGTCCTTACAAATGGGTTGTCCTGTCGTCAGGCAGCCCTTCAGTCGGCCGGATTCCAAAGTCTGGGTCTGGCCTCGGCTGGTGTCGCACTTCACCCGACGTCATAGCTGCAGTTATTCGGGTATAAAGGCATCAGCCGATGCCATTTTCCTCAGTCTTTCTTGCCGCGTGGCGCCCGAAGCAGAAGCTGTTCGCAAGTGCCGGTCGGTCAGATCCAGAGATTATTACTACCGAATACTACTTCGAAGACTTCTAAAAAGCTGTAAATCCACAGAACGAGGTCCTTGTCAGCAGAAAACCAGACACCAAAATGAAATCCTTAACGCGTTTTAATGTAATACCAAAGCGTTTTCGCCACGGCAATCCGTAGCTTCTTCAGAGGAGAATAAACAAGTAAAACAACACACTCCATTAATATCAGGAGATGTAGGAAGTGACATCTTCCAATTTCCTCAAAGCAGCAATCAAACTTCTAAAAAGCTAAGTACCCCATTGGGGACTCTTTCTTGCCTCAGCCGATGTCAGAGAAAGTGAATAACTGTTTATCTTGTGGGAAACAAATACCTCATAAAGATTTCCACTCCTACTGTATACATTGTTTAGGCCCAGACCACGACGTAGCAGCTTGTCTAGCCTGCGCTTCTTTTAACCGACGGACGCTTAGACGTCGTTTGGAGTTTGCTGAACAAATTTTCGGCTCTGATTTTGCCTACATTATGCCGTCGGATCCTCCGACAACGCAAATTTCAAAAAAATGAAAAGAAAAGGACAGACACTCGCGGTCCGCGGTCTCGGCCGAAACCACGATTAAGCAAACCACGAGTGGCTCGGTTTCGGCTGAAACCGAGCAAGCGGTTCTTTCTCCAGCCGAAACCATGCCTTCTACCGAGGCCTCCTCTAACCTGGTAGAATCAGCTTCTGAAATCCAGCCTTCTGTTGCGGTTTCTCAGGAATTATCAGACACAATTCCCCTGGATATTTCAACCCCTGCACGTGGAGCTGCTAGGCCTCCTGCAGCCATGTCTATTAAGGCCTTTGCCAGGGCTAAAGCAGCCAAAACTTCAAAATCTGTGCCTGCCAAACCCCCCTCACACAGGCCCAGCACTAGCTCTCATATGCTTTCTTTGGCTGAGGATTTAATTTCTTTAATTGTGATCCCAGCCTCATCCAGACAGGTCCTCTCTCCCACCTCCAGAAAAGAGACCTAGAGCAGAGCCCCCTGAACCAGTATCCAGTGATGGTTCCTCTGATGAATCAGAACATACAGACCTTCCTGAGGCTTCTTATTCTCCTTACGAAGACTCTGATGCTGAAGAGTCCATTCCTTCAGCCTCTCCACCTGAGGAATTTTCCTTTGGGGAAACCTTGCATGCTATGAGGGAACAATTTCAGTGGCAGGGCCAAGATTTCTCAGACACCAGAAAAAGGCTTAGAACCTTTCTACATTTGCCACAACATAGGCCTTTAGCTATACCTCCAGTTCTTTCTGTTGTAGATGATGCATTTAATGATGCTTGCACTGCTCCTGATTCATTACCTCCGCTCCTGCTAAGCCCGATAGGTTCTACAGGGTCCCGGACACTCATCACCATTTATACAAGGCTCCTTTGCAGATCCAGAGACTATCGCCCAGGGCCCTAAAGCTGTAGCTGCTACTTCTACTAAAACCCTCCCTCTGAAAGGGAATCCAGGTCCTTAGAGATGGGGTAAAAAAGTTTACACTTCTACTACCTTGTCAGCTAGGGCTTTGAACTGCCAATTTCATATGATTCAATATCAAGAGTTTATGCTTGACCAGTTAACTAAAAAGCTTTCCTCTGAAGAATCTTTAGATAAAAATATGTTCAGGAAATGGTACATAACATACAGCAGGTTAGTAACCATTCTTTAAAATGTGGCTATGATGCACTGGAGGCTTCCTTTAGGTCAGCCATGACTGGCACAGTTATCAGGAGACATGCATGGTTGAAAGAACAGGCATTACCAGACCATGTCAAATCAAAGCTTTTGGATGCACCCATGGACAAGGTCAATTTATTTGGTTCCCCTGCTCAGCAGGTACTAAAAGATGGAAGAGAAGGCTAAATCTGTACAAACGGTGAAAGATTTCTTACAGGTTCAACCTCCAAGGTTTAGCAGGAACTGGCCCTCCAAGAATTGGTCCTTTCCGACTCCTCAAAGGCTCAGAGAGGCAGGAATAGGCTCAAGAGGCAAAACCAATCCAGGGGTGCCTACAGGAGACGCCAATGGCAAGGTAACAAACAGCGAGGCACGGACGCAGCCACCACCACTACAACACCTCAATCACAGTGACTTGACAGTGGCACCGCCTACCAGGGAACAACTAGAAGCACCCTTAGGCGGAAAATTAACCTTATTTTCAAAAAACTGGCATTGCATCACAAGGGAAAAATGGATTTTGCAAACTATAGACCAAGGTTACAGGTTTCATTTCCATACTCTACCACGGAAGAGAGGAATGCCAAACCTACCACCTACTCAAAGGACAGAAGCTCTAAAACAAATATCTCAGCTATTAAGAATGAGAGCTGTGGAAAAGGTACCATCTATGGAGCAAGGAAAGGGGTTTTACTCCAGACTCTTCCTGGTACCAAGAAAAGAAAACAAATGGAGACCCATTCTAGACCTGTCCGCTTTAAACACATTCCTTATTGTTCCAAAATTCAAAATGCTGACCCTACAGCAACTTCTTCCCATGCTGGGCAAGGAGTCTTGGCTGGTAACTCTAGATCTCAAGGAGGCATACCTGCACGTCCCCATAAGACCAATTTGCAGAAGATACCTCAGATTTCTTGCAGGATCAGAGCATTATCAATTTTCAGCATTGCCCTTTGGCTTATCTACTGCGCCCAGAGTGTTCACGAAATGCCTGGCATCAGTAATTGCTCATTGCAGACTTCAGGGAATCCAAATTTATCCCTACCTGGACGACTGCCTGATACAAGCGGACAACAAAAACAAGCTGACAGAAGACTTACAAAGAGTCATTTACCTGCTGCAGGCCTTGGGATATACAGTCAATATAAAAAAGTCAAGGCTGATTCCATCCCAAAGAATAACCTTTCTGGGTGCAGAGCTGGACACATCAAAACAAATGGCATTCCTAACTGCAGAAAAGAAAGAGCAACTACTTCTTGGCATTAACAAAGCAGAACCACCTAACTGCAAGAAAAGTACTGCAAGCTCTAGGCTTCATGGCATCCTGCATAATTCTGGTCCCTCATGCCAGACTGCATATGAGAAAGCTACAGTGGTACCTAAGGAATTTGTGGTCCCAACACAAGCACAGCCTAGAAACCAAAATCCCAATAATCCCATGCCTGAAACAAGAGTTCCTATGGTGGGCTCAGGCCTGTCAATCAAACGCAGGATTGCCCTTCTGCAACAGCCAACCAAGCCAAACCATCACGACAGATGCCTCAGACCTCGGTTGGGGGCACACATGCTGGGCAAGTGCATACAAGGCTTATGGACTCAAGACCAGCTGCTACACATAAATCTAAAGGAAATGCTGGCAGTAAAATTGGCAATCCAGTCATTCAGACCATTTCTCCAAGAAGGTCAGTTGATGATAAGGACAGACAACACCACAGTTATGTGGTACATCAACAAACAGGGAGGCACCCATTCATATCCTCTATGCCGGCTGGCACTGGACCTATGGGATGTGGCCCTGAGCTACAACATTCAGTTACAAGTAATCTTTGTACCGGGAAAAGAAAACATTCTAGCAGACATATTAAGCAGAACAACCACAGATGCCCACGAATGGATGCTTCATCCGACATCTTCAAAGCCATCACAAGGGAATGGGGATTACCACAAATAGACTTGTTTGCATCCCCATTCAATCACCAGCTAAAGAAATTCTGCACAAGGACGTACCACCCACTTGCTTGGAAGGTGGACTCCCTATCTTTCAGTTGGAAAAACCTGACAGCATACGCATTTCCACCACTTCCTTTGATGCACAAGGTGCTTCTGAAGATCAAAGAGGACCGTCCAAGGATCATCCTGATAGCTCCAGACTGGCCAAGACAACATTGGTACCCATTGCTGAGGAGCATGTCTCTGGAACAAATATGGACACTACCCCTAATCCCATTACTGTTAACACAGAACAACTACAACATCCTGCATCCAAACCTGAAAACTCTGCAGCTAACTGCCTGGAACATTACATAACAGAAAATAACCCAAATGTATCCCAAAGGGTTAAAGACATAATCCTGGAGGCTCGCAGACCTTCAACAAGAAAGAATTATGCAGCAAAATGGAAAAGATATCTCATTTGGAGTACTGCAAAGGGAGAAGATGTGACTCTGGTAAACATGGCCAACATCCTGGAGTACTTGGCAGAGCTCTTCCACACAGGCCTGTCCTATTCTTCCATCAAGATACATGCATCAGCTATTTCAGCACAATACAGCTTGGATCCTCCTGTCTTCTCATCCCCTGCTCAGACAGTTTCTGAGAGGAATTAAAATGTAAAACCTCCCAGGAAACCACCATTGCCAGCATGGGACTTGAACTTTGTTCTAGAAAAATTGACACTTCCTCCTTTGAGCCAGCAGCAACAGCAGAATTACAATACTTATCCTGGAAGACTGCTTTCCTGCTGGCAATAACTTCAGCTAGAAGGGTCTCTGAACTACAGGCATTAATGGCAGTGCAACCCTTCCTGATCTTCCATCAAGATAGAGTGTCCATGAGAACAAATCCTACATTTATGCCTAAGGTGGTATCCAGAGTGTCATTAAATCAGGCTATCCACCTACCTACATTCTTCCCAAACCCACAGAACAGGGGAGAAAGACTTCTGCATACCTTGGATGTACACAGACAGTTACGCTACTACCTGGACAGGACTAAGTCCAATAGAAAAACTGACCAGCTTCTGGTAGCATATGCCACAGGAAAGGAAGGAAAACCAATTTCAAAACAGACAATCTGCAAATGGATAGGAAATTGCATTAGATTTTGTTACTCCTTCCATGGAAAGAAAACCCCAGAGAACATCAGGCCTCACTCCACAAGGGCTACAGCCACTACCACAGCTTTCTTACGAGGAGTGGCTACCAAGGACATTATAGAGGCTGCTACTTGGACCTCCGTGCATACATTTGCCAAGCATTACAATTTACCTTTATACTCTAGATCCCGAGCAGGTTTTGCCACTGCTGTTTTGCAAGGGATCCTAGCTACACCATAATCTCTACTCTTTCCTCCTCCCCTTGTTTAGCTATGGTATTCTACCCATTTAGGACTGCAGATGCATCCTTGAAGGACATAGTACAGTTTTGTACCTACCATAAATGTAGATGTCCGATAGGAATGCATCTGCAGTCAGGATTACCCACCCACCTTCCCCTCTGAGGTACTCCTAGGGTATTTGCCAGCCTTCAGCTAGCTTGGGGATCTATTACGGTGTATTTGTTTGTATATATGTACATGCATGCTTATTTTTTGTGTTTGCTCTCTACTATTTGGAATCATTGGCATTTATCCAAATTTAGCCTTCCAAGAGGGCACCTGGCATCTGGGGCAAGAAACACTGAGGAAAATGGTGTCGGCTGATGCCTTTATACCCGAATAACTGCAGCTATGACATCGGGTGAAGTGCGACACCAGCCGAGGCCAGACCCAGACTTTGGAATCGCCAATCAAGGGCTGCCTGACGACAGGACAACCCATTTGTAAGGACTGCAGATGCATTCCTATCGGACATCTACATTTATGGTAGGTACAAAACTGTACTTTTTGCAGGGCCTACTAGCTCCTTCTAACCCTGTTTAACTCCACCTCCCATCCTTAGCTTTGGGATTCAACCCAAGTGTGATGCCTGCAGCAGGGTAACATGATGAACGTAGTACAGTTTTGTACCTACCATAAATGTAGATGTTCGAGTGTTCACCCTGCTGCAGTCCAGGTTACCCTCCCTCCATCCCCTCTGAACTAGCTGAACTTATCTATACCACTTTATCCTAGTCAACCTCTGTGGTGTATTTGCTTGTGCCTAAAGGTATTGTTTTATTATCTAGCTAAATATATATATATATATATATATATATATATATATATATATATATATATATAAATATATATTTTGCCTATCTATTGGGGGCACCTGACATCTGGGGCAAGAAGAACTGAAGAAAATGGCGTTGGATGCCTCTTATATACCCCTGGCGCTCTGACGTCAGGGAAGAAGCGACAGCAACCGACGCCGGACCAAGACTTTGGAACTCAGGCCGACTGCGGGACCACCTGACGGCAGGATAACCCAAGTGTGATGACTGCAGCAGGGTGAACACTCTAACATCTACATTTATGGTAGGTACAAAACTGTACTTTTTAGATACCCTATCAAAAGCCTCTGCACTGATTCCAGATGTGCCAGCCTCTTCTGCTAAGTCACAAATTACTGCCCTGCTCTGTATCATCTCTCAGATGACCAGGCACTCCATAAAGTGTAGTTATGATGCAGCAGAGGCATCTTCCAACTCTGCAGCCTCAGGTTCTGTCCTGAGAAGTCTTGGGTGAGGTTACATCCCCTTCCCATGGATGTCCAGACCAAATTGCTAGATGCACCTCTTGATAAGGCCCTTTTCGGTGCAGCCTCTGCAGAGCTCATTAAATCCCTACAAAAAAAGGGCAAGGGGCTGCAAAATTTAAAGCATTTGTTAGTCTCTCCTATTCCTAGGTATCATTGGAACTACCCTCAAAGGACCACCTTTTTTAGGAGGCAAACGGCTCATTCTAATGCCCCACAGGCTAAGGGACGGAGGCAGCCTAGGAGACACTGCACTCTTAAACACCCTTCCACCTCGACTCCAACTCCCTTTCAGAGGCAGCCTGACCAGGGCAGAGCCCCTACACTGTGACTCACACCCGTTATCCAACTCCACTCCCTTATCCCTTTACCTTACCCTTTCCCTACCCTCCTGGTGGAAAATAACCTCAGAGGCTTGGGTCCTTTCCATCATCCAAAAAGGATACTTTGTGACTTAGTGGACAGTTCCTCCCTTTCAGGTGACACCCCAACCACCTACAAGTCAGCGTCAGCTCTTCCCTCCAATTTTGGATCAGCTCCAAACTCAGGGCACCATAGAAAGAGTACCTCCAGAACAGACAGACAAGGGGTATTACTCTAGGATTTTTTTGGTTCCAAGAAAGATGGCCCTTGGAGGCCAATTTTGGATTTGTCAGTAGTCAAGCTATTCCTCAAGGTGCCTACCTTCAAAATGCTTACCTTGCATCACCTCCTATCCCTCATCAAGCCTTCATGGCATCCCTGGATCTGAAGGATGCTTACCTTCATATTCCTATTTACCCCAGCTGCAGGACGTTCCTACGCCTTTTCCATGGGTTCCTTGCATTTTCAATTTTCTGCATAGCCATCTGGCCTCTCCACAGCCCCCAGAGTATTCACGAAGTGCCTTACTCCAGTTATTGCCCACTGCAGAGTGCAGGGCATTCAAATATATCCATACCTAGATAACCTCTTGATACTTCACCAGGATTGCCATACCCTCCGTCACCACCTAGGCATGGTGTCCAGTACAAACCTAGAGTTCACTGTGAACCAGGAAAAATATCACCTGACATCCACCCAAGACCTGTTTTTCTTGGGGTGCAGGATAAAAACAGATCAGATGGCAGTCTTCATTCCTTGCCAGAAGGTGGAAGCCATCACACATTACCTCCAAACAATCCTCTCTCTCCAAACCTTATCAGCCAGGAAATTCATGAGGGTCCTAGGCCACATGGCATCCTTGACACCCATGCTTCCATTAGCAAGGCTGCATATGACAACATTTCAGTGGGTGCTGAGGAGTCAGTAGAACCAACAATCACACCCCTTGTATACTCCTCTACCTCTCCTCCCATGCCTGGAGAAAGAGTTGCAATAATGGATTGCAGCCATATGCCTTAATCAGGATATATCTTTGCAGATTCCTTCACTCTCACAACAAATCTTCACAGGTGCTTCAGACCTGGATTGGGGAGTTGTCCTGCAAAACCACAACAAACAAAACAAAGTTCAGGGAGCGTGGACCTCCCTCAGACAAACGGTGCACATCAGTTTCAAAGAAATAAGGGCCCTTCTCCTAGACTTGCAAACCTTCCACCCAAGTCTCCTACCAGGCACCTTAAAAGTTGTCACAGACAATATGACTGTCCTGTGGTATATCAAAAAGCAGGGGGGGGGGACAAGGTCCTTCCCGCTGTGTAGCCTGGCAGTTCAGATTTGGTCCCTGGCAGCAGAACTGCACTTTCACCTGTAAGCAATTTACATTCCTTCAGCAGAGAATGTGATGGCTGAAACTGTCAGCAGAACCTCTGCACCCTGTCACAAATGAATGCTTCACAGGGAGATGTTTTTGGAGCTTATTCGCAAGTGGGGTATTTCTCAGGCAGATATGTTTGCCTCCTCCCAGAACAGGCAGATGCCTCTGTTTTGCACAAAGGATCCACATCCACAGGCTTGGAGGGTGGACACCTTCTCTTTTTCTTGGGTCTGGGAGTATCTTTATGCCTTCCCCCCTTCACACTTATTCAAAGAGTCATCCTGAAGATTCAGAGGGACAAACCAAAAATCCTGCTGGTGACTCCCTTTAGGCCAAGACAGCATTGGTTTCCCCTTATTCACCTACTAGCCATGGGCAATTACCACAGGTTACCCCACCGATTTGACCTACTCACACAAGATGGGAACGCTCATTCACCCTCAGGTGCTCAACCTCACTCTATGGGTGATACGAGTTCTGATCCCCTTCAGACACCTTTATTCAGAGAACATAGTCAATGTCCTGCAGGAGGCTAGGAAACCTAGTACCAGGAGAAATTGTGTGTAAAAATGGAAGAAAAGATTCTCCAGATGGTGTCAAAAGAAACAACAGGACTCCTTTCTTATTCCTGTTGCTATGGTCCTTTCTTACTTGTGTGAGCTTCTACATTCAGGACTGACTTACTCTTCTGTTACGGTACACTTGTCAGCCATTTCCACCTGTTTCCCTTTGGTTTTCCCCTTGGCATCCAGATTGAAGGTAAACCTATTCTTAAGAGGAGTCTTCCATCTCAGACCCTCTCGAAAACCAATACTACCTTCATGGGACCTTAATTTTGTCCTCAAAAAAATCACACTACCTCCTTTTAAACCAGCTCACTCAGCATCACTGAAACTATGTACTTGGAAAACAGTACTGCTGGTAGCCCTCACATCCGCCAGGAGGGTCTCAGAAACCTAGGCCTTGATGGTTAACCCTTCTTACCTCATCTTCCATAAGGACAGGGTCTTCCTTAAGACTAACCCCTCGTTCATACCTAAAGTGGTTAATGAACTGTCCTTGAACCAGGCCATTAACCTCCCTGTTTTTTCTCTCAACCTCAAAATCCATCTGAAAGAACCCTACATTCCTTGGATGTACATAGATAGCTTAGGTATTACCTGGACAAGACCAAATCCATTAGAAAGTCTGACCAGCTGTTTGTCTCCTTTCACCCAAGGGCCCTGGGGAAGGCAGCCTTTTCTTCTTCTCTTTTGGCTGCTTCCATTAGGGGTCGCTACAGCAGATCATCTGTTTACATTTCTTTCTGTCCTCTGCATATTGCTCTGTCACACCAACCACCTGCATGTCCTCTCTCACCACATCCATAAACCTTATCTTAGTTCTTCCTCTTTTCTTCTTACCTGGCAGCTCCATCCTTAGCATCCTTTTCCCAATATACTCTGCATCCCTCCTCAGCACATGTCCAAACCAACGTAATCTCGCCTCTCTGACTTTGTCTCCAAACCGTCCAACGTGAGCTGACCCTCTAGTAATACTGATCCCTAATCCTGTACATCCTTGTCACACCCAGTGCAAATATTAACATCTTTAACTCTGCCACTTCTAGCTCTGACTCCTGCCTTTTTGTCAATGCTACTGTCTCCAACCCATACAACATAGCTGGTCTCACTACCCTCTTGAAGACCTTCCCTTTCTCTTTTACTGGTACGCGTCTGTCACAAATCACTCCTGACACTCTTCTCCACCCATTCCACCCTGCCTGTACTCTCTTCTTCACATTTCTTCCACACTCACCATTACCTTGAACTGTTGACCCCGAGTGCTTAAACTCATCCACCTTCGCCAAGTCTACTCCCTGCATCCTCACCATTCCTCTATCCTCCCTCTCATTCACATTCCTCTATACTCCCTCTCATTCACACACACATATTCTGTCTTAGTCCTGCTGACCTTCATTCCTCTCCTGTCTAGAGCATATCTTCACCTGTACAGGGTCTACTTAACCTGGTCCCTGTTCTCACTACAGATCACAATGTCATCTGCAAACATCGAAGTCCATGGAGCTTCGTGTCTGATCTCATCTGTCAACCTGTCCGTCACCATTGCAAATAAGAAAGGGCTCAGAGCTGATACTTGATGTAATCCCACCTCCACCTTAAATGCATCTATCACTCCCACTGCAGAATTCACCACTGTCACACTACCCTCGTACATATCCTGTACCACTCTTACATACTTCTCTGCTACTCCTGACTTCCTCATACAATACAACAACTCCTCTCTAGGCACCCTATCATGTGCTTTCTCCAAGTCCACAAAGACATGATACAGCTCCTTCTGACCTTCTGTATATTTCTCCATCAACACTCTCAGAGCAAACATCGCATCTGTAGTGCTCTTTCCCAGCATGAATCCATACTGCTGATCACTAATCATCACCTCCCTTCAGCCTCTAAACAGACTATATCACCACGGATTTCTAAAGCTATCTCTGCTTGTTATTCCTTTCATGAAAAGGTTTTAGCTACCAAAGTGAGAGCGCATTCTACTAGGGTAGCTTCCTCTCCAGCAGCCTTTTTCAATGGGGTGGACTACGCTTCCATACTGGAAGCGGCCTCCTGGTCCTCAGTCCATACCTTTATCAAGCACTACAAGCTAGACTTGGTCTCTAGAGCCAGAACTGGGTTTGCTAGTCAATTTTACAGGGTTTCCTAGACCAGGTCCCTCAACCTACAGGTTCATACCTAAAGCTTGGGTGCTCTCCCTACAGTTATAAATACTGCAACATGAGACTAGAAGGACATAGAATAGTTGTGTAAGAATTTACCATAACCTTAGATGTCCTTCTCTTCCATGTTGCAGTATTCAGTACCCCCCCTCCATCCCCCTGTTGCTCTATTTTGTCCATCTGGAGTGACTCTCCCTACCTTCTCTTCACCCAAACAGGGCACTGTAACAGGCACATGCATTTATTGGGCTCCTTTGACCTGGTGGTATATGTGGGTCTGAAAAGCTTCCTTTCCTTGCTCCTCAGGGGTACTACTGTGTGCGGCAATCATTTCTGAAGGGGGTACGTGCGGATGTCACTTTTATAGCCAGTGTCAGTTTATGGCCCTGACAAGCAATGTAGCATGTACCCCTGCTCCTAAGACCTTGATAAACTGACCGGCTGTCCAGTGCTGCAGGTAGCAACCTCCCTACAGTTATGAATGCCTCAACATGGAAGAGAAGGGCATTTAAGGTTATGGTAAGTTTTTCCACAACTATTCTTTCTTCCCCCTGACGGAGAGTTGAGGGTGTTGGACAAATTTGGGAAGTGCATTTTTGCTTCAGCAACTTTTGCCATGCCATCCCGGAATTATTTAGCGCACTTTACAAGACTGGAGAGGGATTTACCCAAGGTGCTCTCTGAATCCCTCTCTGAGTCATGTGTATGAAAGACTATAATGTCGTCTTCACAACTGGCCACTCTATATTATCCATTTCCATTGTGTCCATGATTTTAATATCCCATGCTGCAGAGGATACTTCACTGGCTGCCAATTCAGGCATTGCTGTCAAGAAACATGCATTGATGTGGTTATGCGATTTGTGCACTTCCAAGTCTTCTTTCATCATTGCTCCTTTTGATGGAACTTCCTGGTGTGGGCCTTCTATTAAAGAAATGCTTTCCCAAAGTGAACAGGATTGAAAGACACTGTCTACTGTATGGATTCGCTTTTCTACCCCTCAATGATCTTTTTCCTAGAGTTGAAGCGAGAGCAAGAAAATGTGGTTTTGTAACTCTCTTTCCAGGATCCACCTGGGAACAACTCCTCCAGGGGGTAGAGAGAGGCGTTCAAATGGAAAGCGCTGCCCTCACGACAGAGGAGGCCCACAAAACTGGGGTTTCCTAGACTCCATTTTGGATAGACCCCTTCAACAACCTTGAAGGGTTGCCTGACTTGACCACCTCTGGAGGCAGTTGGGGGGCACTTGTCCTTGCACCCAGATACTTGTGCTTCTATAACAAAAGATTCTTGGGTGCTAAAAATAATATCCAGATGTTTTCATACCATATTTCCAGATTCCACTAACCAAAAGAAAGAAGCTTCATGTCATTCCACCCAGTCAGAGAGAAGTGGCAACTCTAGAAATCCAAAAGCTGCTAAACAAGACAGTGATCTTGGAAGTCCCACAAGACCAAAGAGGATTCAGAAATTATTCAAGGTTCCTTTTAGTGCCAAAGAATCTGGGCCTGAGACTAATCTTGGATCTGAGCAACCTGAACTTATTTGTGAAGAAGTTAAAGTTCTGAATGGTCTTGGTTCAGTCCATTGTACCATTTCTGCACAAGAACAGTTGGATGTGTTCATTCAATCTTCAGGATTCGTACTATCACATCAAGATAAACAGACTCCCGGAAAGGTCACTATCTGTTCAGAACCCTACCCTTTGTTCTCTTGACAGCCACCAGGGTATCCACCACATGTATGCAGTGGTGGCAGCTTACCTGTGACTGTGGGGATTCCAGGTGTTTCCATATTTAGAAGACTGGCTCCTCACCCCCCCCAGCCCAACATCTTTTAGAACAGTCCAGGAACTTTTTGCTCCAACTTGTCAAAGACTAGGTATCTGTGTCAGTATTTCCAAATTAGAATTGCAACCACTTCAGAGCCTGGAGTTCATAGATGCTCATTTGAAAGCAAGTCAGATCACCTCTCTTCCTACACATTGTGTGGATACTTTCAAGTTCCAGGTTCTACAGATTCTTCATCACCCTGCTCCTCCAGCCAAACTGATTCTACAGGCTCTAGGTTCATTTTGTACCCGTCTATTTATGGCTGACATCCACAGAGAGAGACATGGGACGTCACATGCACCCTAGCGGTAGCATCTATCTTTTGTAAAACGACCAGATGTACGAGAGTCACCAGAGGCAAACTCCCTTGTGTTATGAATACAGTAGCATATAGAAAAGGACATCTAAAGTTATGGTAAGAGTTTACACAACAATACTTTCCTCTGGCATGTTACTTTGTGTGTGTTCGCCAGTGGACTTTAGCTGTTCAGTAGTCATTTCAGCAATATCCTCTATCCTTTCCTTTCAAGTTGACCAGAGTATGCAGAAATCATCTTTGTTGGTGGATTCAGTCAGACAAGATTTACGTGGGTTGTCCACTTATTCTTCCTCTCCCATGGTGACCACAGGTGCCTCCCAATTGGGGTGGGGCCATTTCTTGGGATTGACAGTTCAAGACATGTAGTCCCCCCAGGAGACCAGTTTACACATTAACTTTCTAGAGACAAAAGCAGTTTCTGTTATCATTGCAGGTCTTTCAAAAATGTCTTTCTCTAGGAACTAGTGCAATACAAACTGACATGTCTTGTTGTCTGCTACATCAGAAAACCAGTGTGAACCCATTCCAACCCCCTTTGTCGAGAGGCAATGAGAATGTGGCAGTGGGTGATGTCATCCAACCTCTTTCTAGTGGCAATGCACATTCTGAGGAAATCGAACCTACTACCAGACAAATTCAGCAGGTCCATTTTGTTACCTCATGAGTGGTCTCTCAATCAGTTAGTGGTGGAGAAGATTTTCCGTCATCGGGGCCAACCTTGCTGCGATCATTTTCATCTCCGCACAAGAAGTGCAGCAGGTATTTTGCTCTAATCCCCCTCAGTGGGAGTCACCGAGAGATGCTTTAGTCCATGTTTGTCCCCCCAGTCCCCTTTATGCTTATCTACCACTACCTCTGATTCCAAAATTCTTACAGAAAGCCAGTCGGTCGAAGAGCTCAGTAATCCTCATTGTCCTCTTCTGGCCTTGCCAAATGTGGTTCCCCTTCCTTTGGACTCATCTTCTTTATCTTCCATGGATACTGGGCCCAGTCCTAACCTTCTTTCACATCCCTCAGGGATGAAACATCCCAGTATCCATGTCTAAAACTAACAGAATTGTTTCACCAATTCCATTAATAGCTAGACAGCCCAGGCTTTCCTCCCTGGATAGACGCATACTTTTATTTTCCCAGAAAGTCTGTACCAGGAAGATTTACAAAAATAAATAAAAAAAAAAGATTTTGAATTTGGGCTTTTGAGAAGAAAATTGATGCTTTTACTGCTCATGTTTCTTTAGTTCTGTAATGTTTAGCTTCTGTTTTTCAAGAAGGTGCCAGGTTTTGTACAATAAAAGTACAGTTAGCAGCCATATTAAATTTTCATTCACGAGAAAAAAGCTTTCTCTCTAGCTTCTTCCAAATTGTGCAGTGTTTTTCTAAAAGGCACGTTCTTACTCAAGCCTCCAGTTAAAGATCTGTCTCCTCCTTGGAATTTGGAAGTTGTACTTCAAGGGCTGAGACAGCAACCCTTTTTAAATCAGTTCTGGCTGAAGATTCAAATTGTCTTGGAAAACAGCTTTCTATCAGCAGTTTGGTGAGGAGAATTTCAGGACTCCAAGTCTGTCATGTAAATCTCCATACATTGTTTTCACAGAGACAGTTACCTTATGGACCAACCCTTCCTTCATACCAAAAGTAGCCTCTGAATCGAATATCAACCAAACAATTCATTTGCCTATTTTCTTCCCTAATTTTTCAAATAAGGGAGAGTACATAATACATCTTTTAGATGTACATAGACAACTACATTTTTATCTACACAGGACAAAAGATTTCAGGAAAATAGACCGGTTGTTTGTTTCTTTCTCACCAAACAGACTGGAATCACCAGTTTCCAAAGTTACACTGGCCAAATGGAGTACTGATTGCATTTGTTTTGTATATACTCAGCAGGGACTGTCCTTATCTAAGCTTTCTAAGCTGCATTCAGCTAGATCCATGGCCACTTTTTCTGCCTTCTGGTCTAGAACTTCCATTGATGACATTTGCGCAGCAGCTACCTGGTCCAGTGCTCATACCTTTATTAGTCATTACAAACTAGATTTTTTGACTTCTAGTAGCAGAGCTGCTTTCGGTTCAGCAGTTCTCTGGAATATCCTTCCATGAGGGCCACCAAAGATATCTGAGGACTCTGTCCCATATGTTGAGGAAGAATGAAAAGGACAACATCAGATATTAAAGTTATTTGCACACCATAACTGTTCATCTCTGTTATCCATTTTCACTCGTCCTCAACTCCCCACCCTCCTTCCCCCTTCCAGTCATCTTCTGGAGTGTTGTTGTGGATGTTTTGGAACCTGTAGTTCCAGGTTTGACCCCTAGCTTACTGTTATTTCTCTTTCCTTCTGTATATTAGGATCTGTAAAGGCAGCAAACTCGATCTGAGGGTATTGTAGGATGGCTGGGGCATTGTGGGTACAGGGAGGAGTGCGAGAGTTGGAGCCATAAGTCTGTGATGCATGGCCATGTCGGATCTGAGGATGGATCCGTAACCCCATACATTGAGGAAGAATGAAAATGGACAACACAGATGCATAGTTATGGTGAGTACATAACTTTAATTTATCCTGCAGTCCATATCCTTGTTTTTATCAGTGCATGATCTGTAGTTATTAGATTTGTGCCATAGCTTTCCGTTAAATATACATGCTCCTGTGAAATGTAAATTCTCTCCAGTGTAGCCCAGTTATTGTACCTTGTGGAATAAAACATGCATTCTGTCTGATTTCTTACTACTGAATTCACATCTTCCATACCAAATATTCTCCTATATTTCTTGGGAAATCTACCATCTTTTATTTTGGTTTCCTCTCTAGCTCCCCCTGAAACATCACAATAGCAAATCAAGTTTTAGTCCCTATTAAATAATATCCCTTGCAAAAAGCTGATTATTTCTCCCACCATTTTAAAAATGTAGCAGATATTTTAAAATAGTAGCTTTTGGTGGAATATAAATACATGCCAGCATAATCTTCCACCATTGCCAGTATCCCTTTACTACCAGAAATCTACGACTTTTGCCTTTTTTTTCTCTTCTATCATTATTAGAGCCTCTCTAGTAAACAATATTATTATTTCTCTTTCCTTTGTTTGTTCCTGATATTCTGCTGAATGACCGTCCAGAAGTACTCTGTCAAATTTGCATTCTCATTTCTGTTCCAGCGTGTCTCCTGCAACATAATTCTGTACACTCTTGCTTTTTGTATATACCTGTAAGTCCCTTTATATTCCATGATAATATGGACAGGGTGGCAATTATTATAGAAGGCTGTTACTCCCACCTGTTGTACATGGCAGTTCTTTTGAATGTGTATTTCCAGCATCTGGTTTACTTGCACACACCAATATTTGGATGTCTGATCTTTTAAGCAAATGCTTCTTCTCATCATCATTTGAACCTGTGTCACATTTTTAAAACATGTTGTTTAATGAAAACATTCAAACAAAAAATAAACAGATTTTCCACTTTACATCTTCTTTTAGAATAAACACAGAGAACTATGTACAGTTGCAACAAATGTAGATTATCCCTCCATTTAGGAACAGTTGCCACAGATCACTTGCTGCATCTGCAAGCACTACCTAATCTAAAATTAATGTTATCCATGCTAAAGGTGTTTTACAGCCTATGTTCTCACTTACACTGATTGTTGCCTGTTCTTTTGTTTTCTGTATTTGCCTTCCTGGTGAGAAAATCAACTTGCTTGCTTTCATAAAACATTTGTCTTCTAACTCTTTGGATTTTTGAAACTATTTTTTTTGAGAAGCCATATTTAGCTAGCCTTTGATCTTTGCAGTTTTATTAACTCTTGTGCCACCCTCCAAAATAAATGCAACGGGTTTAAGAATAAACCCTTATGGTGGAACCCTAATATAAACACACTACAATAAAAGGAAAAAAGTTCATTGCATGTCAAAGCAAATCTGAAATGAAAAATGCTCTTACTAAGACTATCGGAGAACCTCGGACTTTGATTAAATCAGCCAATGTTAGATATAAGGTAAAAACAGTCACCCAGGCAAAAGACAATCACAAAGCCTTTTTTAACAGTGTCAGAAACCTTAGACATTATGTTCAAAATTGCATTGAGCTAATACACAGTCTACTAGGGGATAAAGTTAGCCCCAACTCCTTCCCCCATCCAGACATCATATCAGCATCTACCACTTCCCCTCAAGTCTCCCAGGATCAAGTCCTCATGACACCATCCATGGCTAGGAGCAGTGATTCTCGGGTGGGATAACATACCAGAATGCCTATTGATCAGCAGGGGCACAGGAAAATAATTTTCTTGGGTGGCAAAAGCAAGGGTACCATTTGGCTAGGCTTATATAGGCCCTAGGGCCAATAGCCTAGTACCTACTTGTGAACATATGAACCTATGAAACATGACCTGTCAAACCCCATACAGAGGCTTTTCTGTATTAGCATGCAAATATATACCAAATGAGTGGAGGGCTGCAGCAGTCATCCACTTTGACATAGGTAGGTGTCAACCATTCTGGACAACTGTAGGCTTACAAGACTGACCAGCCTTATCTGTAAGGCTGTGGAAAGTACCATTATGAAATTAATAAACAAAGACATAGGCCATCTACAAACTCTCAACCAGAGCCAGGTCTGTTTTTTCAAAGGCAGATCCTGCCTACCCAACCTGGTGGACTTTCTCGAGAAGGTCACCAAAGGGACGATTGAGTGAAAGACTGTTCACAGCTCATATCTATAATGTATATATTCGTCACCATCCCCTATTCAGACATAGTTAATAAACTCATCCAGCTAAATATAAATCCTTGTGTAACTCATTGAATAGCAAACTGGCTTATAAATAGACCCCAAGAAGTTAAAGTGTATGGATCTACTTCCACCAAGAGACCTGTCTCTAGTGGGCTACCCTAGGGCTTGGTCCTTAAGCTGCCCATTTTGGCATCTGCTTCTCAGAGGTTAAGGGAACTGCTGAAGCCTTATGCTGGCCAAGGTTGCTGATAACTGTATACTCAGTGCTGTCATACACTCTCTAGAAGACACAAGGATCATTTAGGAAGTCCTGTCACAAACAAATAGTTGGTGTCAAAATCCTGACCCAAAACTAAATGCCAAAATTGCATAATTGTATCCTTCGGCAAGCAAGATCCCTGCAACTATCCCATTAACAGTACTTTTCTGAAAATTGACCCAGTGATGAGGGACCTAGAAGCATATGTAGACAGTGAGCTGTTGTTTGGCCACCATATGGCGACTGTAGTCCTTCTTTATAGCACAGCTTATTACCAAAGGTATGGCATCCAAATCTAGGGAGATGATCATTCTGCTGCACAACGCCCTCATTAGGCCAGTCATTGAACATAATTGCCCATTTGGCATGTACCTGTCCAAGCACCTGGCTCCACTTTAGTGACCACAGCCTTTTCTCACAAAAAAAAAAAAATCAGTGGACTGTATCCTACAGGCTGCTTGGGTGAGATAGCTGCCTCACCCGTCCAGTCCTTCTAGACGTTTTACACATACATAAGTCCATTATTGACAGAAATACCCATTTTAGAGACCTCAATCTGTATAGGAGCTTAACCAGAACATGCTGGAAGAATAGGGAAGCCTCACAGAGAATACCACTTCTCTGGAACTGCCTTCCTCTCCACGTGAAGTTAAGTGCATCTGCTTTATTCAAGCACAATCTAACATCTTAGTTGAGTGCATTTTGATTCATTTTTCCTCCAAATTACTGGAAGTCATCTCCTGTACCAAAGCTGCGTCTGAGAACTGCTTATTGCTGAATAGCTGCGAGAGTATTCCAAGGCAAAGTTTTTTCTTCTCCTTCTCTGGTTGATTTTCTCTCTATTTCTCTAATTCTTTTTTGCTGGCATCCAGGTAGTGTATCTACTAGACAGCAACTATGGAAAGCTTTTACCAACATTGTTTTACAGGTTTTGTTTGCACACTGGGAACGCTCAAAACAAGCAGTTGATCAGTGTGCAGTCATCTTGGAAGGCCAGAATATTTCTACAACTGTCTAAACTGAAGCATGCCACATAGGTCTGGCTTATCTTGCTTAGATAGGACTATGACTCTGAAAATAACCTTTAGTATAGTTGTAGTGGAACAGCAGCTGACAGGTATGCACATATTAAGCACATAAGCAAGATCTGGAGAAGTGTGTACGTTTTTAAATGAAAAGCAGGTTGAGTGGGACAACAATATCAGATTGTGAGTGCAAAGTCAAATATTCTGGTTACACTCCTGCTTGCAGGTAATACAGACAAACTTCATGGTGACTTCCTGAGGGTCTACTCTGTTCAAGGTGACCATTTTGTCACAGGACCTAAACTGGGATACTTGAGGGCCCCCCCAAGAAACCAGGTCTGCAATCCTATTCTCCTGGCCCCCATGGGAGTGGAGATAGGACCACCATTTCATCTCGCACCGCAGCCGGCAGGTTGGCCTCCCATCCTTCACCCGGTTCTGTGGGGATGCCACTCTGTGAACAGTACCACCCAGGAGGCAAGAGGCCACATGCCAAGAGGCTCGAAGCGATGTACATTCATCTGCACCTAGCACCATGGGGGAGAGAGACAGAGGTTTGCTGCAAAATGCGCAGAGATGGGATCACCCAGGACTATCTCCCGTTTGAGTTTGAAAGCCCTAGGTGCAAAGCAAAGGGGAGAACCAGTGTCACAGAATTCTGGATGAGGGACTGTCTTAGGCTTTGCAACCCAGCAGAGTTCCATGATGCTGTGAAGATCCCCTGAGAGGCTCGAAGAACACGTGCAACACTGCATGATTTGGCAGCAGTCAGGAGATATGTAACCCTGGAAAAGAGCTCTCTCTCCTGGATAGAAGTTTAAGCCTGGAGGTGGTCCATCCCAATGGAAGTCTGGAAAGGAGAGAGAGGTGGAAAGTGACTGGGACAGGACAGCTCCCACCTGGTTGATTGGGTATGGACCATGCCCCCTCTGAGAAGTAAGTCTGGATGGGGTAAAGAGGCAGATAGTGGCTGGGCTGGGTGAGGGGGGGGGTCAGACACAGCTCCCCACAATGAAAGTCCTTAACGGAGCGACTGACGGGCAGCAGCAGGGCCTGGAGAGCTCCTGGTTGGGTGAAAGAGAGCAGACAGAGCTCCCCATGATGGAAGTCCTTGAAGAAGCACCAGGGTGGATGGTGGAGGGGCCTGGACAGCTCCTGCCGGGGCGAAGGCATCCAACTTCACCCCATAACTGACAGCATCCTTGAAAGATCTCAAAGTCCCCAGAGCTGCTCTGGATGGGAAAGCAGGGAGACTCTAAAGCCTTCATGAGAGCGGATCTGCTCCTCAGTGGCTGAGGGTAGTTTCAGAGGGGCGGACGGGATCAGAGGGAAGCTCCCCTGAGAAGGTCTGAGGGCATGAGCGATCCGGCATGATTTGGCAGCCTACAGCAGACATGGAGGTGGTGGAGTCCCCTGACATGGGGCACTGCGGAAGGTCTCTTGGCCAGGTTGAAGGGGAGGCCTGCAGGAGTCGGCCCTGACAGAAGTCAGTAAGGGTGTGCCAGGCAGATGGGTGTGGGGCCTGGAAAGCTCCTGCCTGAGTGAGTGGGGTCAGGCAGAGCACCCCACGACAGAAGTCCTGGAGGGAGTGACTAACGGATGGTGGCAGAGCATGAAAGGCTCCTGCCAGGGTGAAGGCATCCAACCTTACCTCAGACCCAATGACATCCCCAAAACATTGCAAAGTCCCCAGAGCTGCTCAGGATGGGAAAGCAGTGGGACTGGCTGCCCCAGCATGCCATGTCACCATTCAGACTGAGGTGTCTAAACTGGGACATTTCTGTGTCCCAAAGACAATGTTCGGGATTCCGGGGCAGAGATTTCCAAACTGGGACTGTCCTGGAAAAACTGGGACTGTTGGTCACCCTGACAATGTTTTATATTGTTGTTTCCATTTTCCATGTAGCTTAGTTCTTGCATGTGGTAACTGAATTTGTGTATTTCAGTATTAAAGCTCCCCCTGCTGACATGTAATGGTACAGTTTATTCCCTATTATGCAAAGATGTAATCTGAAACTCTTTCTAGCTGTAGTCTTTTTTTATTCATCACCTCCTTTTAACTCACTGTTCCATAACAAATGCATAAACTCATTATTTATCATCCATAGTCTATAACGTAGTAAATATTAAATTACAAAAATGTGGCCAGTATGTTTTGCTTTGGCATATTGGTGATATTGTGTAACTGAAGCCACACACAGCCAAGTGACAAGTACCTACATTCCTGTGACTAACCTGTGTAACTCGTATTCTCCCTGTACCTCACATCCGCTTATCTGAACTGGGATATACCTCTACTACAACTCTATCAGTAATAAAAGACCATGTCTAAGGGAGTGAAATGACCTTTTGTATTTTTTTTTGTTATGACCTTTTTCTTTGTTACCAAAACAACCAGGCTGGCTACAAACACCAGGACAACCAAAAATACACATATAAGGTTTATGTCCTTTTGGTCGTCTTGGTATTTGTAGCCAGCCTGGCTGTTTTGGTGATTTAGTACACCTGTTTGCCAGGCTTGTCCATTTTTCTTGTGTTATTAATACCTTTCATTTTGTATAAAAAAATGTTCACATGCATCGTTATGCATGCAAACATTTTTTGTAGCAAAACAAAAGGTCGGCTACAAACACCAGGACAACCAAAAATACACATATAAGGTTTATGTCCTTTTGGTCGTCCTGGTATTTGTAGCCAGCCTGGCTGTTTTGGTGATTTAGTACACCTGTTTGCCAGGCTTGTCCATTTTTCTTGTGTTATTAGTACCTTTTATTTTGTATAAAAAAATGTTCACATGCATCGTTATGCATGCAAACATTTTTTTGTAGCAAAACAAAAGGTCATTTTCACCTATTTACAAATAAAATGTTTTTAAAAATTACTTCTAAATATGCAAGACAAAATGTACTGAGCAAGGTTTATGACGTGAATATTCATGGACTGGAAGAAGGCGCTTGTCTCACTTAAGTTCCAGCTCCAATTATGCTGGATTTGTATAGGTGGGTAATTGTAGATTAGTTATATTATTGCTACTGTGATAGTTGTATAATTGCTACTTTAACAGTTTTCACAACATCTCAAGTTGCTGCATATACTACATTTAACCCACTTTCACCATGACAGTCGCACCTAGCACAGCTTTGTCATTAGTTTTGTGCCACTAATCTGTACAGTTAGTAGCCAACAGCTTACCGTGTGGTATAACTGCTTCTCTTTTAATTGTGTGCTTCTGGCAGTGTGCCAGTAGGAAAATACTTACCAGCTGCTTATGTTTTATTATTCTCTTCCTCCTTTACCTGAACATATTGTAACCCGTTAGTTTCATAAGCACTGTTCCTAGTAACATTCCTCTGGATAATCTAGGTTGATTGTGAGTGGCTGAAAAATATCAACTGATTATTCTGTAGGTAGCTGTGTGCTGCTTTCTTGTTTTTTTTTTTTTTTTTTGTTTTTTTATGACCCACCCATGTGATTTGTAAAATTCATAGGAGTTTCAAGGCTATTTCTGTCTAATGACCATGCAATCCTTCCCAATACCTGCCCTCAGGCTTTACCTTCTTTTTCACGGATGGCAAGGTCAGTTAGTCCCAGGGTAAGTTTGAGAGTACCCATCTATTCACTCAGGTTTAATTTGAAGGAAGGTACTGAATAATTTTAATTAAACTGCAGAAGTTTATTCCAGAGAGGGGGAGGTGCTGGATGATGAATCACTCTCTCTTTCTCCCCTTGCCGCATTCTGTTTATATGCTGGTGAAGGTTTCAGTCTCCTGGTTGTAGTATTAGCTGTGCAGTTTGATTTACTGGAATATAGGAAATGAAAGACCACTGGATCTCGAAGGACAAGGTAGGTGAGCCACAGATCAGCCTCAGGAATGTATAAGACACAGAGTACAGGGACAGAGTTTCCAGCCTGCCCTGTTAACAGAGATTCTTAAGATCAGAGATCTTTTTGTTTAGGAACCTCTGTGGCTTTTTGAATTTTTTGATATGTTGAGTGAAATACATCCCAAAGAGAACCTTGTGCCTTGTAATGAAAACATAGGGAACTGATGACTTTCTGGATTTAAATGAATACCTTTGGCTTTCTGCTCTGCTAAGTGGTGGACATCCTCTATCAACAGGCTTTACAACAAAAGGAAGAAACTGTTGTCCAAGAGTAAAAAGGAACAAATTCCAAACTGGAAAAACTCCCTCCTTGGCCTCAACAAGCAAATTAGATCACTAGTGAAAACTTCCAAAGCCAATTATGAATCGAAACTAGCCTCCAAAACAAAGGTAAACCACAAAGCCTTCTTCAGTTACACCAGGAACCTCCATGGCAAAGCCCAGGTTTTTTTCCAGATTAATACTTAACAGTATCACTTACAGTGATACTGTTGACTTAAGCAACCTGCTAGCAGATAGTTTCAGGGCAAAGTTCACCCCCTGTCTCCCCCACAAGGGCCCTTTCATCTTCCCCGATACTTGTCCTGCACCTTACATCTCCATAGATCAAGTGTTAAAGGCCATATCCAAGGCAAAAAAGTAGCTTCCTTGGGAGTTGATAGTACCCAGGCTGTATTCTGCAGCATCTCCAGCAAGAACTGACTTTGCCATTGAGCACCATATTCAACCACAGTCTAAGTACAGGCTTCATTCCAGCAGAGTGGAGAACTGCCACTGTCATCCCCTTGCACAAAGGTGGTGCCACTATTGACCCTGGAAACTATTGCCCCAATAGCTTGACAAGTCTGAACTTGTAAAGCCATGAAGCGTATTATTATGAATCTTATAAAGAAGGACATAGGCAATCTCCAAGTACTTGACACCAACCAGTTCGGATTCGTCAAGGGCAGATCTTGTCTGTTGAACTTGGTTGACTTCTTTGAGATGGTCACCAAGGCCCTGGATGAGGAAAAGTCAGTACATACAGCTTACCTTGACTTGGCCACGGCCTTTGACACAATCTCCACCTCGAGCATCATCGAAAAGCTAACACAACTTGGCATAAATCCTTGTCTCATCAGGTGGATGGCCAACTGACTCATCAACAGAAGCCTCAAGGTCAAAATAGGCACTTCCACCTCCGATAGCAGACCTGTCACTAGTGGAGTTCCCCAGGGATCTGTCCTAGAGTCCCTACTGTTTGCATCTACTTCTTAGAGGTCCGGGCAAAGACAAAAAGCCTGTGGCTGACCAGGTTTGCGAACGACTGTAAGTTGAGTGCTGTCATTAACTCCCCAGATGATGGTAACATACTGCAAGAGATGGTAACATACTGCAAGAGGTGCTCTCAGCAGCTAATGACTGGTGCCAAACTCATGGCTTCAAGCTAAAGGCAAAAAAATGTATCATCATTACCATTCAGCAAAATCATGGCCCCTTCTGATTACCACATCAACGGCAACTCCCTAAGCACACAGCCTGTGGTGAGACACCTGGATACTTAGGTTGATAACATCCTCACATTTGACCATCGTGTAGCAGCAGTGGTCAGAAAAGCCTTTTACTCACTTCATCTCATAACTAAAGGGATTGCATCCAGAAAAAAGGAGGTTATTACCTCTCTCTACTCCTCCTTCATTAGACCAGTAATTTAAGTATAGCTCTTCATTTGGTATGTACCTCTCCAAACATCTGCACCAACTGGAAAGGCCACAGAAATATCTCACAAAGAGAATCCATGGCCTCCAACACCTGTCCTATGCGGACAGGCTCAAATCACTATCACTCTACTCTGTATCATACAGATTGCTCAAAGGTGATTTGTGTCTCACTTACAAGGCAATCTCAGACCCTGCCCTTCTAAAGATGTTCCATATGCATAAGTCTAACTCCTCGCGCACTACCGGCTCAAAAGACCTAAATTTAATATGCAACATCAACAAAACCTGCTGGAGAGACAGGTTTGTCTCCCAGAGGCTGCCCTATCTCTGGAATTGACTTTCCATACACGTCAGAGTACCTCACTGACCCTCTTCAAGCACAACCTTGATGTGTGGATGGGAAGCCACAAATTTGTCCCAGGGGTTCCACCTGTGTCCCTCACTGACAGGAGTGGCAGGTGCTGAATGATGCCTAGTAACCTTCTATGATCCTATGAATAAAGGAGAAGTAAATATCAACTTAAATGCCCAGGGCCATGACTACCTTTTCATTTAGTAAGGGAATGTTATTTATACTGTGTTGTGATTATTATTTTTATAAAAAGAAGCAATAAACCACTGTTTAGTGTTCAGTTTAAGCTCATTATCCTTACAATGGGTATTAACTAAGTTAGGAAGCTCTTCCTGAAAAGTATAGATATCTGATGGGGTTGATATTCACAACCAGTTTGCAGTTGTTTACAGCTTTGATTAGCTAGAGGTCCTGGTTGCCACTTTTGAGATCAGAGTAAATTGCGAACAGAAGTGGACCCAGTACAGACCCCTGGGGACTTCACTGGTTACTTCAGCTTATTTGGGTTCTATCTTTCACCCAATTGGCTAGCCATCTTACCACATAATGTTCAAGGCAGATGGTTTCTGTACATTTCCAAAATGAGGTATGTTTCCATATGCAATAGCTAGATCAAGATAAGCTGTAGAAACAATATCACCATTGTTGAAAACTTACACAACTCTGTCCAAGACGTTACCAAGATTTAACAGGCATGATCTCCCCTTAACGAAGACAATTTGCGGGGTCAAGTCTAATGAAATTCTTAATATCATAATGTAATCCATTATGATGCAGTCCATAGCATTACAGATCTAACTTGTAAGGCTAATTAGTTTGTAACTTCTAGAGTTCACGTTAGGGCCACCCTTATGGAGGGGCATCATCACTGCAGTTCACCTGGATTCAGGAAGACAGCCTGTGACTAAGCTTAAGTTAAGCAATTTAAGGAAAGGTTTAGTGAGAGATTGTTTGATGCTATTTGTTAAGCACCCAGATGTGTTGTCGGGATTTATGGAGAAGTGTTTTATGGTCTTTGGTAACACCTTAAGAATAGGTTCCTTAGTGATGATTGGGGGTGTAAGGTGTTATAGGATGAGTGCAGTTTGAATAGGGATTTCATGGGGTGAAGTGTGCAGTGAATATATTTGGTAGCATATTTGCAATGCCATTGGGGTCTGAGTTGGAAGCCCCATTAAGGAAAAGTTAAGAGCAATGCTGAGGATTATTTCTTAGTTTTGTAACATAGGAAGACTTCTGACTGTCCTTGTCTTCAGAAAATAATCCTTGTTCATCTGTCTCTGTACTGGTCCTTGCTGTGCTTTTCAGTTTCTTGGTGTTTTTTTTTTATAATATCCTCATTTTGAGGAGTTCTAGCCTTACTGTACAATCTAAGGATATGCATTTTTCCTTTTTATAAAGTTTGTTTATGTTGGTTGACCATTGTGGGGGGGGGGGTTGCTTATAAATTTCCTATTGTATTTGGATGTAGTTGGGACTGCTAGATCTGTATATTTATTTAAGTGGGCATAAAACTCCTTGGTGAAGTTGGATACTATATCAGGCTCAATGGTGATGATGTAATTGGTAAATTTAGATACTTCATCATGTAATTGTTTTAAGTTCACCCTTTTGAAGCCCTGATACGAAGATGCTAATTATATGTTGCTCCTGAGAGTAAAGGTCATGAGTTTATGATAAGTGGTGTGATATCCCCACTCTGGACCAGTAATCAAGGTGTCTGAATCCTCACAACTGACACTGGAAAGGAACGTTCACTAGGAACAAAAATGGATGCACCTAGTATTTCCAGATGCATCTTTGCATCAAGCACAATTTAAGTTAAGAGCACACAGGGAACACAGTCCGGGGGCTGAGTTCCCTCTCTCTCCAGATCCCCAGTAAGACTCCCCACTGGCACAGCTATAGAGTTGAGTCCTCAGCCAAGTGTCCAAGCCAGAACCTCCACCAGTCTCTCTGTGAAGCTAGTGCTTTGTGTCCCTGCTCCAAGCAGCTGACATAACACACACACACAGACACTTGGGAAAGGCTGGCACAGGTATACTAGCTATGCCCTCTTCTGTCCAGACTATAAGGTAGTTACACTGCCACCAGACACTCCAAAACCAGCTACTCTAAGCCTCTTACAAGGGTACGCAATTATATTGAGTGAAATTAATATTAATACAAATGATAGCATTTGGTCAGTGCAGTAAAGCTTTCATGAATGGCCATAGTGTCACCAAATAGATGCAAGTCCTCTCAAAGTTCAAAATATTCCCTAAACGGCCAGCCACAATTAAAAGTTTAAATATATTTAATAATAAAAGCACATGGAATTGGTGAATATTTATTTAGAGTAAACACCAGAGTTTCAGTCACAGGAAATATTAAAATAACACAGATGAACAGATTCACACAGATACAAAAAAACAGTACTTAACTAATCTCATTATATTTTCCTGACTGATCTAAATAATTACAATTCCCTGGCTCACTTACTAGAGCAGGGCAAGAAGGTATAGGTGAGGGGTTCTTCCTTGTCAGGTTCCAAAAACAGAGTGCTCCGAAACTTCAATCTTATCTAGTATTGAAATATCATTTCAGTGATGGATTACAGAATGACATCACGTACATCTGGTTATCTTAATTCTGGTTCCCATGCTACCCCCTTGGCTAGAAGCTCCAAGGATTTAGTACATATGTGTCAATAATACACACACCTAGAGCTTGCTAAGATCTGTTGCAGTTTCTGCAAGTTATAAACCATGAAACACTTCCACTCTTCCAGAGTAGCAATTAGTTTCCTGCTAGAGACAATACAGAAGGCTTCCTAGTACTTGTCTTCCCAGACATTTTGTTCTGGCTGCCATCAGAACTGTAATCTAGTATCTTTATGGCCTAAATTAAGTAATTTAATTTCTTACTATTTGTCAAAGTTAGCTGGACTGAGATTAACTTCTTCTTTTCAGTATCCTCTGTTAAAACATGTACATTTAATCGGGTACAATAAAGTCGGGATCCACTGTTGGTACATTTTTAACACAAGCAGCTTTGCAAGTACATTTTTCAACATAAGCATCTGTACAAATCAGTTTGATATACAAATGACATATAATACCTTAAAAAAATTCCAGCTAGATGTACTGGCATATGTTACACATCCACTGCCCTACTTCTCCTAGCATAGCTGTCAATACCTCACATTGTCACGAGTGGAAAAGATAAAAGCGTATTTGTTAGGACCAGTTCAAGAATATTTTGGCCTGCAGTGAATTTGCCAACTAGTTGATCTAGGGAATTCCTGTCTGTTAAATCCAAACGTCTCTTGACATACCTTGTATTAGAGGTGTAGGTGCCCCAGTTTGTGGCAGTGGAGTTATTGCTTATAGGAATTTCTTGTAAAACCTACAAGAATCTAACATGATAATCTGGGGGTGCATGAAGGGAGTTCTTTATCTGGCTAGACATTGGAAGCTTGTCTTTTCCATGGTAAACCGAAGTTCTAGGAGCTTCGATCTCTGGGTATCAGTCTAGATAAAATGTGGTCCCTCATAAATATAGAGACACCACCCCAGATTCCACAAGGCCCAAAGGCATACTAGTAGTCTTAAAACCCATGTATGAAAGGAGTGATGTTATGTAGTCCTATCTCACTGTAATTCTTGCTGGATCGGCCTATACTAAAGCTCGAGAGCTTTTACTGGCTCGAGGCTAGCCCCTATCCCATGGTGCCTCATGGCAATTCCCCAGATCTTGTTTGCCGCGAAAGCTTCGAGGTTGTGTCTTACTGGCTTGTTGGCTAAGTAAAACTATTTTTTACTTATTTAATCCTTTTCTATCCTATACATATATATATATATATATATATATATATATATATATATATATATATATATATATATTAATAGTTTCTTTTCTGTTTGTGCGACTGTTTTTGAAAGAAAACTTATTGACAGGGGTCTCATGACCAGTTCTTTCCAGGAACAGTTGGAACTTGGTCAGGCAGCTCCAAAATCTTCAAAGAGAAATTCATTGGCCCCGACTTCGGAGCCGACCAAAACGTCTAAAGCGTCGGAACCAAGGAGTTTGGGTTCCGACTCTGCTTCATCTTCGGTGCAGTCCATTCTATCGGTTCCGAGACCGTCTTCGGTACCGAAGATTTTACCCGATATCAAGACTGTATCTCCTAATTTGAGATCTTCTATTTTGGAGAGAAGGAGGTCTCCTTTAGTCTCCACCAGATCCTCCAGGACCCTATCAGATGAGGACATTGAGAGGGTGGTGAAGAAGTTGCTTTCAGATCCAGCTCTGGCTAGAAAATTGACCCCTCCAGACCCAAAGGTCTCGGAGCCTCCCCAGTACAGATCACTGTCCCTCCTCCGACTGCTTCGCTCTCGGAGCCTATTACTTCAGGTTCCTCTGTCTTCGACTCTTTGGCTCTGGGGATTCAGCCTGTTTTCTCAGAGCCAATTACTCTATCCTCGATGGCTCAGTCTGGAGCTGAGGGTTCTGGGAGCTGATGCTCTCATGTCGACTCTGAGGGGGACACTCACCTGGGGTTCTTTTCGGAACTGACCCTCCCTCTTGAAGCCTCAGCTCCCACTTCTGCTTCGGAGCCATTCCCTCTTGCTAGGAGTCGACCATCCACCCCCTCGGAGCAGTGGTCTTCTGCGGAGCAGGGGGAAAGGCTTTCTAAGCTATAGAGAAGGCCTTATCCTCTGTCAAAGCCATTCCTTTGGAACCTGTGTCCCACCAGCAGCAGGCAGCAACCTGTTCCCCCCTGCCACCCCCACAGCGTAGGGAACCAGAGGTCCAAGTAGCCCCCATTGGAGGCGCCCCCTCTTCCGAGACCTCCCCAGATTATCCCACTGGAGAGCTCCCTCGGAAGAGGTTATGTAAGAGGAAACATGTCGACTCCCCTGAGTCTGTCACATCAGACACTGATTTAGAAGAATCAGAAGGGTCCCCTAGATCTCCCTTTGAGGATGTCTCCTTCTCTGACATCCTAAAAATCTTTAGACAGAGGGGTGATTGGAAGAACTTTAAGCCTTCTGAGGATGAATCAGTGTATCTTGAGGCCTTTGGCTCCCGACCTTCCACCTCTTGGGTGACACCGCCTTATGACCAACTTTTGGGGGTCATTTCGCGGAAAGCATGGACCTCTCCAGATTCAGTGGAAGCCGAACCGAGGAGGCCAAGCAAATTTATGACAGCACCTGAGGACAAGTCTTTCCTTAGCAGGGGAGTTCCAGTTGATGCTATAGTGGTAGCAGCAGCCACCAAGAAGGAACTATCTGAGATGTCTTCTAATATCCATCCTCCTAACAAGGAGTCCAGGACGATGGATAGGTAAGGGAAGTGTACTTTTTCTTCAGCGGCATTTGTACTAAGATCGCTGAATTACCTGACTCATTTCACTCGTCTTCAGAGGGATCTCCTGAAAGAGTTAGGAGATACCCTCCAGGGTTCAGTAGCTCCGGGTTCCGTGGACAAGGTTTCCACGCAGCTCTCCACCCTAACTTCTATAGCTAACTCCTCCATGACGCCGATCTCATATGCGGCAGATGGAGCGAGCAGGGCAGCCGCAGCAGGAATATCCCTCAGGAGTCATTCGTGGATGCATCTGTAATTTTACGGAATCCTTCAAGTCTTCCTTCACTAACGTTCCTTTGATGGTTCATTTCTTTTTGGACCCCAAGTGAAAGAGACTTTGAATAGGTGCGAGCAGGAAGGAAAAACCTTATCTGCCGTTGAGTCCTTTTCTCTCTCCCATCCAGACCCTATCCCAAGGGTAATACAGGAGGGAAAATGTGGTTCCGCAAATCCCAAAAAGGTTTTCCTCAGGCACAAGGTCAACCCTCCCCTAGGGGCAGAGAGGGGAGGATATAATGGAAGACGCCACCCTTGTGGCAGAGGTGGTCCGCAACATCAGGGAGACAGAGAAGCTTTCTCTGATTGCCCTTCCATTGACCCTGAAGGGTTGCCCGACTGTCTCTGGAGGCAGTCGGGGGTCGTATATCACTGTACCCAAGCGCCTGGCTAACTATCACTCAAGATCGTTGGGTACACACAGTAATATCCAGAGGTTACCTGATTCCCTTTATTTCCGAACCCCCAACAAACTGGTCTCTTCCGGATGTACCACCCATCCAACTAGACCGTGCAGCATCAGAGGTCGCTGCAAAAAAGAGTCATCCAAGAAGTCCCCACAGAGCAAGTAGGATCCGGAACTTACTCTCTAGTCTTTTTAGTTCCAAAAAAGACAGGGGACTGGAGATCAATTCAAAATGTCAGCAGGCTCAACAAGCATGTAAGAAAATCAAAGTTCCGAATGGTGACTCTGCAGTCGATATTTCCCTTTATCGGGAAAGACAACTGGATGTGCTCAATCGATCTCCAGGATGTGTACTACCAAATCAAAATGGACAGGTGCTCCAGGAGACACTTAACGCTTTTGGCTGGGAGCCAGCATTTTCAGTTCAGAGTACTGCCCTTTGGCCTCACTACAGCCCCCAGAGTGTTTACCAAATGCATGGCAGTGGTAACGGCTCACCTGAGACGTCAAGGATTCCAGGTATTTCTGTACCTAGACGACTGGCTCCTCACTGCTACCACCTAGCATCAACTCATAAGGACCAGGGACGAGAGACTATCCTTGTGTGCCAGCCTAGGCATCACTGTCAATTGCAAAAGTCAGTCTTATCTCCCTCACAGCATATTGTATATCTAGGCTGAGAAATAGACCCAACCATCATGTCAGTAAAGCTAACACAGGAAAGAGTGGAATCTCTATGCAGTCAGATCAGATCCTTATTAAACAAACAGAGTCCATGCCAGAATAGTCCTTCAAGTCCTAGGGACTATGGCATCCGCCATCTTATTAGTTCCTCTTGCTCGCCTACATATGAGGATTCTCCAATGGATGCTGTTTGCACAATGGTCGATGCAAGACCTTCCATTGTCTCACCAGATATTAATAACAAACGCATGCAAAAGGGATCTGACATGGTGGTTACACACAAAACAACTTGTCATAGGTCGTCCACTTGGTCCTCCCCAAGAAAAAGCAGTTTTGACCACGGATGCTTCCCAGATTGGGGGGGGGGGCATTATCTGGAAAGACAGTCCAAGGTACTTGGCAAAACCACCAGAACCACTTGCACATCAATGTTCTGGAGATGAGAGCGGTGCTATATGTGTTGCAAACACTTCACAGCTCCCTTCCCACTGGAACGACTGCAATTCATTCAGACAACATGTCTGTCGTGTGGTACATAAACAAGGGGGAATCAAGTCTTACCCGCTTTGCAGAGAGACCTTAAGAGTTTGGAAATGGGTGATGGATACTCAACGCTTCCTGATAGCAACGCATATCCTGGGGAAATCCAACGTAATAGCGGGCAAACTCAGTCGAGCAATTCTGATGTCTCATGAGTGGTCCCTGAATGCAATGGTTGCGAAAGAGATCTTTCACAAATGGGACCAGCATTGCTGCAATCTATTTGCCACTCACCTGAACACCAAATGCAGCAGCTACTTTGCCCTCATTCCCCAACCGGAGTTGTCACCCAGGGATGCTCTGGCCCCCGGGAGTTCTCTGTCTTTCCTCCCATTCCACTCATACCCAAAGTAATACAGAAAGCAAGACAGTTGAGGAGTTCCTTGATCCTCATTGCTCCTTACTGGGCTCGACAAGTTTGGTTTCCTTTCCTGTGGCCCTACCTTTTGGAGAAACCATGGATTCTGGATCCATCTCCAGATCTCCTGATTCATCAATCAGGACAGTTCCACCCCTCCATCCACATCCTCAAATTGACAGCATGGCTACTCCAATTCCACGTATAGCCAGGTGTATTCCCTTATCCCCAGTGGTCAAACATATCCTAATTTCATTCCATAAACCTTCCACTCAGAAACTGTATTCTAGCAAATGGAAAAGGTTTTCCCTTTAGGCTACAAATTGGGGCTTAGATCCATATACAGCTCCTTTAGAATCCATTTTATCCTTCCTAACAACAATTTTTCATGAAGGAGTGGCAGCTGCTACAGTTAGAGTTCAATTAGCTGCCATTTTCAATTTCCATTTTGGTTTCATGGGAAATCCAGTCATGCAGGACTCCCTCTGTAAAACCTTCTTCTTTTTAGGCCCTCAATAAAACAACCTTTGGAACCCTAGGACTTAAATTTAGTCCTCTCATCTTTTATGCCTGCACCCTTTGAACCATCCTCGTCGTCAGACTTAAAATTATTATGGAAAACCTTGTTCTTGGTAGCTATAACATTGGCTAGTAGAGTCTTGGAACTTCAAGCTCTAACTATTCAACCTCTTTACATTATCTTTCACAAGGATAGAGTCTCTCTCAGGACAAAACCCTTCCTTTCTTCCTAAGGTATGCTCCGAACACATCCTGAATACTACCATTGAGCAACCTGTGTTTTTTCCAAACCACTCTAATAAATCAGAGTATAGACTTCACCAGCTAGATGTCCACAGGATGCTCAGATTCTATATACACAGGACCAAAGAATTCAGGAAATCTGATCAATTTCTCGTTTCTTTTTCTGACAAAAGGAAAGGCTTACCTGTTTCAAAAATTACTCTCTCAAAATGGCTTTTGGGTTGCATATCCTTTGCTTATCAACAAGCTGGTAGACAATTACCGTTAAAAGCTAAAGGTCATTCTACTAGGGCTGTAGCTACTTCATGTGCCTTTAGATCTAGGCTCCCAATTGATACTATTTGTGCAGCAGCTACTTGGGAAAGACCACATACATTTGTCACTCATTACAAATTGGATTTGGCCTCCCGGGACAGGTCATCCTTTGGGTCCACTGTGCTGATTCGCTTGAGCCACCCAGGATAAAGGTGCTAGGGATGCTGTCCCATCCAGCAAGAATTACGGTGAGATAGGACTACATAACATAAAGAGGTTATGTACTTACCATAACGTTCCATGTTTGTAGTCCATCTCGCCTATATTCTTGCGTCCCTCCCTCCAACCCCGTCCTGTTTCTGGGGGATCTAGTGGACCTCTTTTTGGGGCTGCTTGACTTTGCTCTTTATTGTCCACCTGGAATGGATTATGTTTCTAATCCTTTGCTGTATTTTTACAGCTTCTTTCTTATTATTATTATTACCTGATAGGTATTTATTACTTTCTTGCAAACTAGATCTGGGGAATTGCCATGAGGCACCATGGGATAGGGGCTAGCCTCGAGCCAGTAAAAGCTCTCGAGCTTTAGTATAGGCCGAGTCGGAGCCGAATATCCGCTCCGAACCCATCCAGCAAGAATATAGGCGAGATGGACTACAAACATGGAACATTATGGTAAGTACATAACTTCTTTTTTTCTTTACATTTAAACTACATTTCTTTAACTACACATACATTAGCATGTTCCAGATACAAGAGCACCTCAAAATCAAATAAGTTGTTATTGAGACTCCTGGCATTGAGAAAAGCTACTGTAATGTGGCACAGTTATTGCCAAGTTGGGATGTCCTTTAGTTAGACAGTGCTTAAAGGCAGTATGGGATAGCAGAGGCTTTTGCCAGTATGTGGCAACTCTTGAATGAGAGATGCAAGCCATCCCTTGCAAAGCAAGTAAGACTGTTATTCATCTCGTCCCAAGCTATACACACACACACACACACACACATATATATATATATATATATATATATATATATATATATATATATATATATATATTTATACATAGGCTTCATTTTTTGTGAAGGAATGATTCCATTCAGGACCAGAGTCTTCAATTTATCACATGCAGAGAAACTTCTGACATGTCTCTCTGCATGACCCTCAGGGTTTTGTGCTCCAGGTCATTTACTCCCACGTGGGCTGCTACCATGTCATGATCTTATTTGTCTTGGAAAAGGATTTTTAGAGCCTTTGCAATATCTGTGACCCTGACATCTGAAAGACAGCTGATGCTAACCCTGACCTTGTCCACTCTAGTGATAGGGGAGTCTGTATGCCTAAAATGTGAGCCATGAGTCACTACTAACACAGCATTTCTCATCTGTTGACCATGTGTTAGTGCTGTCACAAATCCATCCATCTATGAATCCATGATATCTTTGTCACTTCTAACGTGCATGGTGTTATACAACAAATAGCCTGCTTTTGACTTTGGGTAGTAGTCTTTCTAAAACCCGTGCATGGCACAGTTGTGTCAAATCAGTCTTGGCACTACTACATATAACTAAAAACACAAGTCCATGTTTTATCTTTTGCAATGCCTTCTCATTAGTTCAGGGGATAATTAACTTAACCTTGGCCTTTGGGGAACACAGGCCCCTCTCAAATGCCTTGTCATGCTGTCTGACATCTTTTATCCAGTTCTCTAGAACTGCTGTAGACAAATTTGACTAACCTAAAAAGTAACTTGCCTTAATGCCAACTGTAGTCATTTGGCCAAGTGTATAAGCATTCTGTATTCATCAGAAATAATGCTGAGGTCCTATATCAAGAGTGAGTCTATCTCCTTGGCTGGATGCTGAGTAGACAGGGGATAACTCCTGTAAGAGAGGTTGCGGGATAGCTGTTCTTACAAAGAACTACTACAGTTGTTCTGTTTGGCTAGTCAATATCGTTTCAGTAAAGACACTATTGTAATCATATTTATTGTGCCATTACGTTCTCTACAAATCCTGCAGGCATAGAACAATGTACATGTTGTTCTGTAAACCACTGGGTCTCCTGGAGGATACACTCACATGAATAATTGCTTCTACCAAGGCTTGACCTACTGTGGTTTAGGAATTTCAGCTGTTATATCTCCAGTCTTGTAGACAGTGCTATATAACTGTGTAACTTCATTCAACTAATTACTTTTCCAGCTTGCATGATAAGATAACCAGCAAGGCAGTACCTTGGAATGGGTCCTGTCCTTTCACCCCTTTAGCATTCAAGCCACTGGCCTACTGTCAGACTTCATCAGAAACCACTAATGCAACCTTTAGCATCAGGTTCCTTCAGCCTAGGTCACAGTTTAGAAAGTAGAAAACACATCAGCAGCATTATGCAGTTCACTGACTGCTTATCTTAAGCCATCTATCCACAGGTATGCTGTAGCCTACTTCATTAAAGTCATGCATGAAGTTCTGAATAGCTTGGTCCCTTTTAAAATCATCAAATGTAAAACGTGTAGCCCTTGGTGAATGACAGACTTTTTAAAATAACTTACAATCTCAAAGGATAAAACCTGGGCATGTTATCAGCAGTAAAACTTTCCTGCTCTCATATCAGCCATGTAAGACCTTAAGAAATACCTGTAAAAAAAAAAAAAAAAACAGTTTCATTGCAAACCAACAGTTGACACTAAAAACTTTTGGGAAGGTTATCAGTCCAGTGCTTCAACTTGGCGCCCTTCCCATTCTCAGTGAAGCTTACTTCATGGTCCTTAAACTTTTTGAAATTATTTCAAGTCCACCAATCACCTCACATAAGCCAAATCCATATCATAATGCTACCGACTGTGTGCATTTCTAGATTACACAGCTTATAAGAAAACCTCTGCCCAAATTGAGAGAGTCAAGGATCCTCAGGGTAGATATAATTCACTCCCAAAATTCATTTGGTTTGCAGCCTACTGACCTGCTAGCCCTATAAATGTTTAACAGGGATCATAGACAAATTAAAGTGCCTCTACTTTGAAAGAAGCTTTCCTCATTCCACTACTCAGAGGAGGGTGAATTATCATTTACAACAAGTAACTGCAGATTGGTAGCTATTCTTAACACTGACTTCTCAACATGTAATGCCCCAACAAAGCTGCTAGTTTATTAACTGTGACTACATTAGTGGCAATACACCGGTGTTGGTTGCAGCTTCCATATCATATGGCCTTAACAGTGAGGAAGTTGTAGTACTTTCCCTTGATTTTTTCCCTAAGGCATTTGTTACTGTCCATCATAACCTCTTCTGATTGGTTTTGTAAAGTTATTATGCAAAGTGTTATATGCCTCTTCGCTTCTAATAGCAGATGTTCTTCGTGTTTTACTGTTGCAGTCATTACATTTGGGTTATCTGCTTGCAGTAGCCCTCAGTCGGCCTTATTAACAAAGTCTTGAGTCCTGCGTCAGTTGCTGTCCCTTCCTCCTTAACGTTGGGTCGTCAGGGGTATAAAACATGCAGCCGATGCCATTACATCAGTCCTTTTTGCAGTGCAGTGCCCGAAGCAGAAGCAGTTCGCAAGTGCCGGTCAGCCGACTCCTGAAATTTTCGTTTTTGAGTTTCAGAACCGAAGTCTTCAACTAAAACTAAGTACTCCATTGGGGAAACTTTTTTTTGCTCCTTCCGATGTCAGTAAAAGTTAATAATTGTATTACTTGTGGAAAGCAAATACCTCACAAAGATTTTCATTCGTATTGTATTCCTTGCCTAGGCCCTGACCATGATGTACCTTGCTCTCGGTTTTGTGCTTTATTTAATCAGAGCACTATCCACCGTCAGTATATTTTCGCCTCTAAATATTTCGGTTCTCGGTTTAATTATCCAGAAATGTCGTCGGTTAGCCATCCGACTACCGGGATTCAGAAAAAACGCAAAGATAAAGACAGAGACAGGCCGCCGAGGTCCAAAGATGCCGACGACACTTCTAAGCCACTCGCCAGTTTGCTGGTACTCAGTGAGGCACTTTCGCAGCCCCTGATACCCACTACTTCTGACTCGCAGGCCTCTACTGAGACCCATTCAGAGTCCAGTATGCCGTGAGATGCTTCAACTGTGGAACCTGCGGATGTCTCTACCTTGGATGGGTTCGGAGCCGCTGTCCAGGCACCGGCTTCTGAGGGTGTATTCAGGCCTACGGACATGCATATTAAACAGATGCCTCCTTCTTCTTTTAGGCCAAAATCTCGAACCATGCCTAAGAAACCAACGCCCACGCCGAATGCTCAGGCCTCTATGCCTAAAAAACAAATGATAAGAATGGCTGAAGATGTTATAACTCTAATCAGGGGAAATCACCCTCCTCCTTCTAAGAGACCTAGGACTGAAGTTGTTTATGAATCTTCTGACCAGGATTCTGATTTTTCTGATACTTGATGATGATTTTTTGCTCTATCTACTTATGATTTCTGATCTGATGGGACTCTATTCTCTCTGCTTCCCCTCCAGAGGATTTTTCTTTTGGTGAGACCTTATATACTCTAAGGGAGCATTTCCACTGTGAAAGCCAAGATTTTTCTGATTCAAAAAAGAGGCTTAGGGATTTCTTACTCCTGCCTCAGCATAGGCCTTTAGCTATACCTCCTGTACGAGACATTGTTGAGGATGCCTTTTCAGAATCTAGTTTGGCCCCTGATTCTTTGCCTCCTGCTCCCAGAAAACCTGACAGATATTACAGGATTCCTGATTCACACAAGTTCCTTTTTAAAAATCCTATTGCTGATCCAGACACTATTTCACAGGGACCCAAGGGCAGCTTCTACTGCTAAAAATCCTACCCCCTCTGATAGAGACTCCAGGGCGGTGGATAGATGGGGTAAGAAGGTTTACACTTCTGCAGTCTTGGCCATTAGGGCTTTAAACTGCCAGTTTCATATGTTAAAGTATCAACAACATATTAATGGATTGCTTAAACAGAAAATGATGTTGATTCCTGGCTGTGCTGAAAATCAAGAATTACAGGATTTAATGCATTCTGCTGAACAGGTTGGAAAACATACTTTGCAGTGTGGATATGATTCATTAGAGGCCTCTTGTAGGGCTGCTGTTACAGGGTCTGTGCTCAGAATGCATGCTTGGCTTAAGGAGCAATCTTTGCCTGATCATGTTAAAGCTAAATTGTTGGATGCTCCCTTAAATCAGGACCGCCTGTTTGGCAACAAGGCTGAGGAAGTTTGTGAAAAGATGGAAGATAAAGCTAAATCTATGCAAACTGTTAAATATTTCTTACAAGTTCAGCCTTCTAGATTTAGTAGGCACTGGCCCTCTAAGAATTGGTCCTTACCAGCCCCTTCCAGGTCTTCTCAAGCCAAACCCAGACACAGCAGAAACCCCAGGTTTCAGTCCCAAGGGACACACAAGACTAAGCAGTGGGGGGGTTTCTGCACCCAAATCTGGGAGTAGTAAGACTCCCCTCCCCCCTGTGGAAAACTGTCTCAATGACTTGCTTTTAAAACTTCCAATCACTTCCCAACTGAATGCTCCTTTAGGCGGAAAGATTGGTCTGCAGGCCAAAAACTGGAAACTCATTAACCAGGACAAATGGGTTTTAAATATAGTGTCCCAAGGATACAGATTTCACTTCCACACGTTACCAACACCAAGTGGGTGGCCAGATCTACCCCCAAATCAGTGGGCAGAGGCCCAAAATCAAGTACTCTCTCTCTCTCTTAAACATGGGGGCTATTCAGTTGGTACCAGAAGAGGAAAAGGGACAAGGTTTCTATTTGAGACTTTTCCTGGTACCCAGAAAAGGCAATACATGGCGTCCTGTCCTGGACCTTTCTACTCTAAACACCTTTCTGGTGATTCCAAAATTCAAAATGCTGACTCTTCACCAGCTGCTTCCTATGCTAAGCAAAGATGCATGGTTGGCAACACTAGACTTAAAAGAAGCATACCTGCACATCCCTATCAGGGAGTCTTGCAGAAGATACCTATGCTTCAAAGCAGGCTACGTGCACTATCAGTTCTCTGCACTGCCCTTTGGCTTATCTACTGCACCCAGGTATTCACAAAGTGCCTAGCTCCAGTCATTGCATTTTGCAGGCAAAGAAATATTCATATATACCCATACCTGGACGATTGTCTAAGTCAGGCAGAAAGCCGAGACATTCTTTTGAATCATCTGGCCTTTGTTCAAAGGGTACTGACTTGTCTGGGGTTCACCATAAACAAAAGGAAATCACACCTGGTACCCTGTCAACAAATTATAATCCTGGGAGCAAGCTTGTATACAACTTCTCAGATGGCTTTCCTCACGCCAGAGAAACGGATTCATTTGACAACTTACTTCAAACAAGTGGCCACAAAAACCCAGTTATCGGCAAGGCAAATACTGCAAGCCTTGGGGTTCATGGCCTCCTACATTCTTCTAATTCCATATGCAAGGCTTCATATGAGGAAACTACAATGGTATCTCAAAAGCCTATGGTGTCAACATTCACAGGATCTAGAAGCAAGGATTCCTATCATACCCTGCCTACGCCTAGAGTTCCTTTGGTGAACAGAGGCCTGTCACCAAAACATGGGACAACCATTCACATTACCCCCTGTCGCCCAAATCTTAACAACAGACACATCAGACTATGCATCGGGGGCTCATCTGGCAGGGAAGTGCATTCAGGGCAAATGGGACCCAAGTCAAATGCACCTGCACATAAATCAAAAGGAAATGTTAGCTGTACAGAATGCTCTGACAGCCTTCAAGGACCACATTCTTCTGGGACAACTAATGATAAAGACGGGCAACACCACTGTCATGTGGTACATAAACAAGCAGGGGGGTACACATTCTTACCCCCTCTGCAGATTAGCCATTGCATTGTGAAACATAGCCTTGAGCTACCAAGTGAATCTACAAGCTCAGTTCCTGCCAGGAAAACTAAATACACTGGCGGACGGACTAAGCAGAAACCTCATGGACCCACACGAGTGGAAACTGGAACCAAGGATTTTCAACATGTTGACAAGCAAATGGGGGAGCCCAGATATAGACCTGTTTGCCTCCCCACAGAACCATCAACTGGACAAATTTTACACAAGGATTCCCCACAAGCTAGCATGGAAAGTGGATGTTCTAACCTTCAGCTGGAAAAACCTGTCAGTTTATGCCTTTCCTCCTCTGCCTCTGCTCTCCAAGGTACTACTAAAGATCAAACAGGACAAGCCAAGGACGATTTTAATTGCACCAGACTGGCCTCGCCAAAACTGGTAACTCTTGCGCAGTGTGTCACGCTTGGCTCCATGGCACCTGCCTCAGAATCTCCTTCCCTGTTGTCTCAGCAGGAGAATCAGATTTTGCACCCTCAGCTGCAAACCCTGAACCTAGCAGCCTGGCTAATTACCTAATCTCTCCTTTACCATCCCTCAGTCAATCAGTGATGGATATCATTTTAAAGGCAAGGAGGCCTAGTACTAGAAAATCGTAAGCTGCAAAATGGAAAAGATTTTGTGCCTGGAACCAATCTCAAGGAGTGAATGCAGCAGTGCCTAATTTACCTCAGATTCTACAATACTTGACTGAGATGTTTCATAAGGGCTTGTCCTTTTCCTCCATCAAAATTCATGCCTCAGCCATTTCGGCTCATTATAGCACAGGGCCTCCCCTCTTCTCTCACCCACTGCTCAAGCAGTTCCTCAGGGGAGCCAAAAATTTAAGGTCACCGAGGAGAGCTCCAACTCCAGCCTTGGATCTTAACTTGACTCCTTGAAGGCTTGTGTGGAGAGCCGAGACGTTAGAGCTGTGTTTGAGTTTTTAATAAATTGGTGGAATCACTGGCTGGTTGTTTTTGCTTGGATCTTAACTTTGTCTTGGAGAAAATCACTCTTCCTCCTTTCGAGCCAGCTGCTACTGCAGATTTAAAATTTCTTTCCTGGAAAACAGCTTTACTTTTAGCAATCACTTCTGCAATAGGGGTATCTGAATTACAGGCCCTTATGGCAGTGGAACCTTTCATCATCTTTCATGCGGACAGGGTGTCCCTGAGAACCAATCCCTCCTTCATGCCCAAGGTGGTATCCAGTGTGGCTCTTAATCAGTCCATTCATTTGCCTACCTTCTTTCCTAACCCATAGAACAAAGGGGAACAGATACTGCACTCTTTAGATGTGAACAGACAACTTAGATTCTACTTGGACAGGACTAAACTTCAAAGGAAATCTGAACAACTGCTGGGGCATTTACTGCAGGGACAGAGGGGAAAGCTATTTCAAAACAAACCATTTCAAAATGGATAGGCCACTGCATTCATTTCTGCTATAAGCACCATGGAAAACCTATCCCACACGGCATCAGACCCCATTCAACCAGGGCTGCATCTACCTCTACAGCCTTTCTCAGTGGCGTCCCTACTAGGGACATCCTAGAAGCTGCTACCTGGAGTTCTGTACATAATTTCACCAAGCATTATCATTTGCCAATTTTCTCTAAATCCAGAGCTGGTTTTGCCACTGCAGTCTTGCAGGGCCTTATATCTGGTCCTAATTCTATTTAAATTCCTCCTCCCAGCCTTAGCTTTGGGAATCTACCCAAATGTAATGACTGCAACAGTGAAACACAAAGAACATAGTTCAGTTGTGTACACTTACCATAAATGTAGATGTTCGAGTGTATTCACTGTTGCAGTCCTAGTTACCCTCCCTCCAGCCCCCTTTCTTCTTTTGGCTATACCTCTACTCTCACTTACTATGCTCAAAAAGTTTTTTTGGTGTATTTGCTTTTTTTGGAGGTTTATCCTTGTATTTATAGATTTAATTGCTTCCCATTAGGGGGACATCTGACATCTGGGGCAAGAAAAACTGATGTTATGACGTTGGCTGCATGTTTTATACCCCTGATGACCTGGTGTCATGGAAGAAGGGACAGCAACCGACGTAGGACCCAAGACTTTGTTAATCAGGCCGACTGAGAGTTACTGCAAGCAGATAACCCAAATGTAATGATGCAACAGTGAATACACTCAAACATCTACATTTATGGTAAGTGTACACAACTGTACTTTTCTGTTCTATATTCAAATACAAACTTTACCAGATCTGACTTTTCACTTAAACTCCCCTTTCCTTTTTTCTTTGCTTAAACTCTGTTAGAGACCGCCTTCCTTATTACGGATTGCTAACCTTCAATCCAAATTTCTGATTAGCTTTATCCTACTCATACTTTTCCTCTTGAGTTTCTTGCTCCCAATTGCATCCAGTAAATTTTATCCCCATTTGCCTAGTTTCTGTACCCCCTACTATAACACTAGTGTCAGACATACCTATTGATAAAATCTCCTTTTCCATTCCCATACTGGCTTAGATGTTCATCGTGTTACCCTGCTGCAGTCATCACACTTGGGTTATCCTGCCGTCAGGCGGTCCCGCAGTCGGCCCGAGTTCCAAAGTCTTGGTCCGGCGTCGGTTACTATCATTTCTTCCCTGACGTCAGTGCACCAGGGGTATATAAGAGGCATCCAACGCCATTTTCTTCAGACTTTCTTGCCGCGCGGTGCCCGAAGCAGAAGCAGTTCGCAAGTGCCGGTCGGCCGACACCTGAGATTTTCAAATCGAATTTCAGTCCATAGTCTTCAATAAAGCTAAGTACCCCGATGGGGAACCTTTTCTTGCCTCAGTCCGATGTCAGAAAAAGTTAACAATTGCATTTCTTGTGGGAAGCAAATACCTCATAAGGACTTCCATTCTTATTGTATTCCTTGCCTAGGCCCAGACCACGACGTCACAGGTTGTCTGTTTTGTGCTAGGTTTAATAAACAAACTATCAAACGCCGTTTTGACTTCGCACAACATTACTTTGGTAGGAAATTTAATTATATCATGCCGTCGAAGCAGCCGACTACCGGCATGCATAAAAAACGCAAGGATAAGGACAGGCAGCCTAGGAACAAGCCAGACTCTGAGGCCTCTGCTGGGCCTGTCTCCGGTTCTCCGGTTTTCAGTGAAGCGCCTACGCAGCCCCTGATGACTGCAGATTTGGAACCCCAGACAGCTGCAGATTCTCAAGCGGAGTGTACTAGGCCGTCGCAGCCATCTTCATTAGGCCCTTCCAACACCGGAGCAGAAGGAGATCCCAGTGCAGTAGAAACACCTTTGATTGCAGAAGGTGTCTTCAGACCGACTACACTCACCATTAAATCTTATGCGAAGCTTAAAACTCCATTAAAACCAAAAAAGACTGTACATCAGTCTACAGTTCAAGGCCCCATGCCTAAGAAACAGATGCTTAAGATGGCTGAAGATTTGATTACCCTAATCAGGGGTTCCCATCCCCCTCCAGATAAAAGACCAAGACAAGAGGAGGATTATGCTTCCTCTGACCAGGTTTCAATTTCCTCAGATTCTTCTGAGGAACAGGATTACACTTTTCCCCCATGTTCATCGTGCATACAGCTGCAGTCATAACAGATGGGTTCTTCTGCCGTCAGGCGGGTCCTCGGTCGGCCGAATTCCAAAGTCTAGGTCCGGCGTCGGTTGTTGTCGCTTCTTCCCTGACATCAGTGAGACAGGGGTATAAAATAACCAGCCGACGCCATTTTCTTCAGTCTTTCTTGCCGCGCGGTGCCCGAAGCAGAAGCAGTTCGCAAGTGCCGGTCGGCCAGCTCCTGAGATTACGAATATTTTGCAACCGAAGTCTTCTTGAAAGCTAAGTACCCCGTTGGGGAAACTTTACTTGCCTCAGACCGATGTCAGACAAAGTTAATAATTGCATTTCATGTGGGAAGCAAATACCGCATAAGGATTTTCATGCACTCTGCATTCCTTGCTTAGGCCCAGACCATGACGTCTCGGCCTGTCGTTTTTGTGCTACATTCAACAGACGCACCATTAAGCGTCGGGCGGAGTTCGCCCAACACTATTTTGGCAAAAAATGTAATTACATTATGTCGTCGGATACTCCGACTCCAGTTTTGAGTAAAAGACGCAAAGATAAGGACCAACATATGAGGTCCACGGCTTCTACCGACACCACGCCAAAGCTGACTACAGGTGGTCCGGTTCTCAGTGAGGCGCCTACGCAGCCCCTGACTACCGACGACACTTCATTGGCGGTGTCTACTGTACCCGAAGTCACAGGTTCTTCGGCCCTCACCCCGACTACCGATACCGAAGCCACTCTTGGCGGTGAAACTCAGAGTTTAGACAGGTCTGCTACCTCTCAAGGTGTCTTCAGGCCTTCCTCTTCTTTTTCCATCAAGGCTTTCACTAAGTCTAAAGCAGCCATGCATACTAAGAGACAAGCTCCACAGGGCCCTTCTCAAGGCCCCATGCCTAAAAAGCAGATGCTCAAAATGGCTGAGGATTTGATTACTCTTATCAGGGGTTCTCAACCCCCCCCCCTGGACAAAAGGCCCAGAGTGGAGGAAGAATCTCCCTCCTCAGACTAGGCCTCCATTATTTCAGAGCATTCTGATGACCAGGAACATTCATACTCCCCTTTTGAGAATTCTGATGCAGAGGAGTCCATTCCCTCTGCCTCCCCCCCCCCCTGAGGATTACTCATTTGGGGAAACCTTGCATACCTTGAGGGAACACTTCCACTGGGAAGGCCAAGAGTACTCAGACTCCAAGAAAAGGCTTAGGGATTTTCTCTTGCTCCCTCAGCACAGGCCTCTGGCTATACCTCCTGTCTTGGATATTCTACATGATGTGTATTCGGAGGCCTGCCTTAAGCCAGACTCTTTACCTCCAGCCCCAGTCAAGCCTGACAGGTATTACCGGGTTCCTGACTCACACCAATTCCTATACAAAAGCCATGCGGCTGACCCAGAAACTATCTCACAGGGTCCCAAGGGAATTAAGGCCTCCACTGCTAAAAATCCATTACCTTCAGAAAGAGATTCCAGAGCTTTAGAAAGGTGGGGGAAAAAGGTATACACCTCGGCCACCTTAACCATGAGGGCATTAAACTGCCAGTTCCATATGTTAAAGTACCAACAGTTTCTGTTATCACAGTTGAGAAGCAAAATGTCACAACCTGAACAACCAGACTTGAAGAAGTTGCAGGATTTGATGCATAGTGCAGAACAAGTGGGTAAACATACCTTGCAATGTGGTTTTCATGCTTTAGAGGCCTCATGTAGAGCTGCTGTTACAGGATCAGTCATACGTAGACATACCTGGCTCAAAGAGCAAACCTTACCAGATCATGTCAAAGCTAAATTACTAGATGCCCCTCTGCAAAAAGATGTATTATTTGGTGTTAAAGCAGAGGCGGTATTAAAGAAAATGGAGGAAAAGGCTAAGTCAATGCAAACAGTGAAAGATTTCCTACAGGTACAACCTCCACGTTTCAGTAGAAATTGGCCTTCCAAAAATTGGTCCTTTCCAGCCACGGACAGACCCCGAAGAGGTAGATACAGGCGCCTGAGGGGCAGAGGGCAATCTCAAGGATCGTTTAGAGGCAGATGGTGGCAAGCTCCTACACAAAGAGGTGGTGAGGATAGTTCACAGCCATTCAGAAAGCAGACCCAATGACTTTCCCCTTTGCATGCCAAGCAAGGCTCAAATGGCAGCACCTTTAGGCGGAAAACTGGCATTATTTTTGAAAAATTGGCATATTGTCACAAAAGACAAATGGATCCTGGACATTATAAACAGAGGCTACAGATTCCATTTTCACACCCTTCCAAAAATGAGAGGCATGCCAAACCTGCCACACAATCAAAGGGCAGAGGCACAAAAACAAATGTCAGATCTCATGGACATGAAAGCTGTTCAAGAGGTACCTACACAAGAACAAGGTCAAGGTTTTACTCCAGACTATTCCTGGTACCAAGGAAGGGAAAAGATTGGAGACCTATTTTGGACCTATCCATCCTAAACACATTTTTACTCGTGCCAAAATTCAAGATGCTCACATTACAGCAGCTTCTTCCCATGCTGGGCAAGGAGTCTTGGCTGGTAACATTGGACCTCAAGGAGGCATACCTGCATGTCCCAATCAGACAAGATTGCAGAAGATACCTCAGATTTCTTGCAGGTTCAACCCATTATCAATTCTCTGCATTGCCCTTTGGCTTATCTACTGCACCCAGAGTATTCACGAAATGCCTGGCATCAGTAATTGCCTACTGCAGACTTCAAGGGATACAAATATACCCATATTTGGATGACTGCCTGATCCAAGTGGACAGCAAGCACATACTTCTGAAACATCTGGCTTTTGTAATAATGTTGTTGAATTCTCTGGGATACACAGTCAACAAAAAGAAATCAAGGCTAATACCCTCTCAAACAATAATTTTCCTGGGTGCCAACTTGGACACAAACACCCAGATGGCCTACCTCATGCCAGAGGAACAGGGGCAACTAAATCAATACTTCAGAAAACCAGCAAGTTTCACCAGGCTGACTGCAAGGTAAATCCTGCAGGCTCTGGGATTCATGGCATCTTGCATCCTACTAATCCCATGTGCAAAGCTGCATATGAGGAAACTTCAATGGTACCTGAAAAACCTATGGTCTCAACACAGCCACAGTTTGGAAACAATAATACCATTGCTTCCATGTCTTCAAAAGGAATTTCTGTGGTGGGCTCAAGCATGCCAAAGAAACACAGGTCTCCCATTCTGCAAGCCTCAAGCAAATCAAGTCATCACAACAGACACCTCGGACTAAGCCTGGGGGGCGCACATGACAGATTGGTGCATTCAGGGCAAATGGTCCCAAAAAGAAAAGCACCTACACATCAATCAAAAGGAAATGCTAGCAGTAATAAATGCTATTATAGCTTTCAAAGACCTTCTGCATCCAGGTCAACTATTGATAAGGACAGACAACACCACAGTAATGTGGTACATAAACAAACAGGGAGGAACCCATTCATACCCCCTATGCAGGCTGGCCATGTCTCTTTGGAACATGGCTCTGGAATTACAAATAGAACTTCAAGCACAGTACTTGCCAGGCAAGGAAAACACACTGGCAGACAACCTAAGCAGAAATATGACAGATCCACACGAATGGAAGTTGCATCCTCAAGTTTTTACAGAGATAATTCAAGCATGGGGCAGGCCAGACATAGATCTCTTTGCCTCCCACCAAAATCACCAATTGGCAAAATTCTGCTCAAGGACTTTTCATCCACAGACCTGGAGAGTGGACGCACTCTCTTTCAGTTGGACAACAATGACGGTTTATGCCTTTCCACCTCTTCCTCTGCTGCCCAAAGTTCTATTAAAAACCAGAGCAGAAAGACCAAAGATGATTCTCGTTGCTCCAGACAGGCCAAGACAACACTGGTACCCACTCCTGATTAGCCTGACGCATTCCCCACCATGGACCCTACCTCTAATGCCTCTTCTTCTGACTCAGCACAGCTTCAAAACTCTTCACAGTCAGCTGAAAACACTCAATCTGGCCGCATGGAAGATTCCTTAACTTCACAACAGACCTTACTGTCCAAGGAGGTGCAGGATGTCATTTTGGAGGCCAGAAGGCCTTCTACTAGAAAAGCTTACTCCGCAAAATGGAAACGGTTTTGTGCCTGGAATGAGAAAAAGGGCCAGAATCCTGGAATACTGAATTTATCTCAAATATTACAGTATCTAGCTGAGATGCTAAGCAGTGGACTTTCATTCTCCTATATCAAAATCCATGCCTCAGCCATTTCTGCAGAATACAACACTGATCTTCCTTTATTCTCTCACCCCCTCTTAAGACAGTTCCTCAGAGGGGCTAAGAATATAAAACCCCCAAGGAAACAACCAGTACCTGCTTGGGACCTCAGTTTCATTCTAGAAAAACTGACCTTGCCTCCTTTTGAGCCAGCATCCTCAACAGAATTGCAATATTTGTCCTGGAAAACAGCCTTCCTTCTGGCTATCACCTCATCTCGCAGGGTATCGGAACTACAAGCCCTCATGGCTGTGCAGCCTTTCATCATTTTCCATCAGGACAGAGTTTCCTTACGAACCAATCTGTCCTTTATGCCAAAGGTGGTATCCAGGGTAGCTTTGAATCAGGCTATCAACTTACCTACCTTTTACCCTAATCCTCAAAACAAAGGGGAGAGACTACTACATTCCTTGGACATCCACAGACAGCTGTGTTATTATTTGGACAGAACAAAGCCTTTCAGAAAATCAGAGCAACTCTTTGTGTCCTATGCTACAGGAGCTCAAGGGAAGCCAATTTCCAAACAGACAATCTCAACATGGATAGCCCACTGCATACGCTTTTGTTACTCTTTTCATGGTAAAACTGTACCTGCAGGCATCAGATCTCACTCCACAAGGGCCACAGCTACCTCTGCAGCTTTCCTCAGAGGGGTTCCTACCAAAGATATTTTGGAAGCAGCCACTTGGAGTTCTGTGCATACCTTCTCCAAGCACTATCACCTACCACTATACTCCAAAACTAGAACAGGCTTTGCCACTGCAGTCTTGCAGGGCATCCTGGCTCCTCCTAGTTCCACCTAGTGCCTACCACCCCTTTTTTAGCTTTGGGATTCTACCCATCTGTTATGACTGCAGCTGTATGCACGATGAACATAGTAAAGTTGTGTATCTACCATAAATGCAGATGTTCGAGTGCTAATACAGCTGCAGTCCAGGTTTCCCTCCCTCCTTCCCCTCTTGGGACAGGCCTATTGGCTAACACCACCTCATACAACCTGATTGGGGTATTCATTTATGGTGTATTTGCTTGCAACTACTGTTTTTTTTATTATATTGCATTGCATTGTATTATTACATAAATTTATGTATTGCCTTCCTTCTGGGGGCACCTGACGTCTGGGGCAAGAAAAACTGAAGAAAATGGCATCGGCTGGTTCTTTTATACCCCTGTTACACTGACATCAGGGAAGAAGCGACGACAACCGACGCCGGACCTAGACTTTGGAATTAGGCCGACCGAGGACCCGCCTGACCCATCTGTTATGACTGCAGCTGTATTAGCATCTACATTTATGGTAGGTACAAAACTGTACTTTATGAAGACTCTATTCCCTCAGCATCTCCCCCTGAAGACTACTCCTTTGGGGAAACTTTACATACCATGAGGGAACATTTCCACTGGGAAGGCCAGGACTACTCTGATTCTAAGAAAAGGCTCCGAGAGTTCCTTTTACTACCCCAGCACAGACCACTTGCTATCCCTCCAGTTTTAGACATTGTGGATGATGTTTACTTGGAGTCTAGCCTAAATCCAGACTATCTCCTGCTCCAGCCAAACCAGACAGGTACTACAGAGTACCTGACTCACACAAATTCCTTTATAAAAGCCCTGTGGCTGACCCAGAAACAATTTCCCAGGGTCCCAAAGGGGCTAAAGCTTCTATGGCTAAAAATCCTGTGCCCTCTGAAAGGGATTCCAGAGCCCTAGATAGGGAAAGAAGATATACACCTCAGCTACTCTGGCTATGATAGCATTAAATTGTCAGTTTCACATGCTGAAATATCAGCAGTTCCTAATGTCTCAATTAAAACAAAAAATGAGCACACATTCTGAATTCAAGGAAATGCAGGATCTGTTGCATGCAGCTGAACAGGTGGGCAAACATACTTTACAATGTGGATTTGATTCATTGGAAGCTTCCTGTAGAGCAGCTGTTGCTGGGTCTGTCATACGTAGACATGCTTGGTTAAAAGAACAAACCCTACCTTATCATGTTAAAGCAAAATTATTGGATGCGCCTTTACAGCAGGATGTATTATTTGGTGTCAAAGCAGAAGAGGTTTTAAAGAAAATGGAGGATAAGGCGAAGTCTATGCAGACGGTCAAGGATTTTTTACAGGTACAACCCCCTCGTTTCAGCAGAAATTGGCCAACAAAAAACTGGTCCTTTCCAGCTTCTGACAGATCACAGAGGGGCAAATACAGACGCCCAAGGGGCAGAGATCAGTCACAAGGCCCTTACAAACCTCGCCAATGGGGTACTGCTATCCAGAAAGGAGGAGAAGACAGGCCCCAAGCTAGCAGAAGACAAACACAATGACTCAGTCCTCAAACTACCAAGCAAATCTCTCTTGGCAGCTCCCTTGGGAGGAAAATTAGCACTTTTTACAGACAACTGGCACATCATCACAATGGGTCCTAAACATTGTCTCACAAGGATACAGATTCCACTTTCATACCTTGCCAAGGATAAAAGGAATGCCAAACCTGCCACCACATCAAAGGGCAGAGGCAAAATAACAAATTACAACTCTCATGGACATGAGAGCCATTCAACAGGTTACCTACACAGGAGCAAGGACAAGGATTTTACTCAAGACTCTTTCTAGTCCCAAGAAAAGACAAAGCTTGGAGACCCATTCTGGATCTTTCATTTCTGAATACCTATCTACAAGTACCAAAATTCAAGATGCTAACACTACAGCATATTCTTCCCATGCTGGGCAAGAATGCTTGGCTAGTAACGTTGGACCTCAAGGAGGCATACCTGCATGTCCCTATCAGACAAAATTGCAGAAGATACCTCCGCTTCATTGCAGGTTCAACCCATTATCAATTCTCTGTACTGCCCTTTGGCTTATCTACTGCGCCCAGGGTCTTCACAAAATGCCTGGCACCAGTAATTGCATGCTGCAGACAAAGAGGAATTCAAATTTACCCATACCTGGATGACTGTCTTATTCAAGCAGAAAGCAAGGACATTCTTTTAAAGCATCTGGCATTTGTCAAACACCTTCTAATTTGCCTAGGGTACACAGTAAACGAAAAGAAATCAAAACTAGTGCCCTCACAAAACATAATATTCCTGGGTGCCAGCTTGAATACAACGGCCCAGATGGCTTATCTCACGCCAGACAAGCAACAACAGCTGACTCAATACTTCAAAATAATGGCAACAAAGACCCAACTCCCTGCAAGAAAAATTCTGCTGGCCTTGGGATTCATGGCATCTTGCTTACTACTAATACCATTTGCAAAACTGCATATGAGGAAATTACAATGGTACCTGAAAAGCGTATGGACTCAGCACAGCCACAGCTTGGAAACAATGATACCACTCATTCCCTGCCTTCAACAGGAGTTTCTATGGTGGGCACAGGCATGTCACCTCAACAAGGGTCAGCCTTTCACCTTACCCACAGCCAGGAAAACTATGACAACAGATGCATCGGACTATGTCTAGGGAGCACACATGGCAGGACAGTGCATTCAGGGCAAATGGACTACAGATCAAAGGCATCTGCATATCAATCAAAAAGAAATGCTAGCAGTACAGAATGCCCTAACAGCTTTCAAGGACCTCTTACACCCAGGACAACTAATAATAAAGACGGACAATACCACAGTAATGTGGTACATAAACAAGCAAGGGGGCACACATTCCTACCCTCTATGCAGGCAAGCAATGACCTTGTGGAACACAGCACTGTCTTACCAAGTTCAATTACAAGCACAATTCCTGCCAGGAAAGAAAAACACATTGGCAGACGACCTAAGCAGAAACATCATGGATCCTCAAGAGTGGAAACTAGATCCACAAGTATTTGCAATGATGACCCAAAAATGGGGACGCGCAGACATAGATCTGTTTGCCAACCCCCAAAACTACCAACTTCAAAAATTTTGCACAAGGACATTCCATCCACAAGCTTGGAAAGTGGACGCCCTCTCATGCAGTTGGAAAACATTAACAGTGTATGCCTTTCCTCCACTGCCTCTTCTAGCAAAGGTACTGCTGAAAGTCAGATTAGAGAGGCCACAAATTATACTCATTGCACCAGACTGGCCACGCCAGCACTGGTATCCAATTCTAAGGAACATGGCCCACGGCCCACCATGGATTTTACCACAAATTCCTCACCTGCTCACCCAGCGAGACAATCAGATTCTACACAGCCAGCTCAAGACTTTAAACCTGGCTGCATGGCAAATTACCTAAACAACCAGCCAACACCTCTATCCAAAGTTGTTATGGATGTCATTCTGGAGGCCAGGAGGCCCAGCACCAGGAAAACCTATTCAGACAAATGGAAAAGATTTTGCACCTGGAACCAGGCTAAAGGCCAAAATCCCCTTGATCCAAACATTCCTCAGATTCTACAATATTTAACTGAGATGTTGCACAAAGGACTTTCCTTTTCATCTGTTAAGATACACGCCTTCCTTTATGCCAAATGTGGTATCCAGTGTGGCCCTAAATCAAACCATTCATTTGCCCACCTTTTTCCCAAATCCCCAGAACAAGGGAGAAAGACTCCTGCACTCTTCGGACATTCAGAGGCAATTAGGTTACTACTTGGATAAAACTAAGGCTTTCAGAAAATCTGATCAGCTCTTTGTAGCCTATGCTGCAGGATCACAAGGAAAAGCTATCTCAAAACAGACCATTTCAAAATGGATAGGACATTGCATACGTTTCTGCTACACGCATCATGGCAAACCGGTACCTGCTTACCAGCTAACATTAGGTCCCACTCCACCAGGGCTACAGCTACTTCAGCAGCCTTTCTCAGGGGGGTGCCAACCAAGGATATTCTGGAAGCTGCAACTTGGAGTTCAGTGCACACCTTCACCAAACACTATCATTTACCTCTATATTCTACGACTAGAGCTGGTTTTGCCACTGCCGTTTTGCAGGGCCTACTAGCTTCTTCTAACCCTGTTTATCTCCACCACCTATCCTTAGCTTTGGGATTCAACCCAAGTGTGATGACTGCAGCAGGGTAAAACGATGAACATAGTACAGTTTTGTACCTGCCATAAATGTAGATGTTCGAGTGTTCACCCTGCTGCAGTCCAGGTTACCCTCCCTCCATCCCCTCTGAACTAGCTGGACTTATCTATACCCCTGGCGCACTGACGTCAGGGAAGAAGCAACAGCAACCGAAGCCAGACCAAGACTTTGGAACTCGGGCCAACTGCGGGTCCGCCTGATGGCAGGATAACTCAAGTGTGATGACTGCAGCAGGGTGAACACTCAAACATCTACATTTATGGTAGGTACAAAACTGTACTTTCTTAAACTACTCTCTGCTACTTTATAAATGTGTTATTCTGTATAATTGTTATTTTTCTTAAGGACTTGCTTCCAGAGTCCAAGTCGGTCTTTCTCTGTTTTTCTCTTTTATCAAGCTCCTCCCCCATTTCATCACCAGCCTTCTCCACCTTGATTTATAACCCTCTACTTGAGTTGTATGTATGAACTTTAACAGCAGAGTTCTAATGTACACTTTCAAATCAGGTTACCCTAAGCTACATTGTTCTGTGAGAGAATCAATTTATCCCACTTAAAATTTGCCGTCTTTCTCTCCCAAGTAAACTTTACCTCATAATAATTATCATACTCAACTTTTCCTCTGGTTGATAAAATATGACTGGTATGTATACATTACTAAGGGGACTAAAACATTTTCACTGTTTGTGTCCATACCTCTCGGCCTCTTGGCATAAGAAATCTGGACAAAGCCAAAACTGATGGAGGGGCAAAGGCACAAAACTGGGCGCAATTTTAAAATATTGCTTTTATAAACTTACAAAGTTGATAGAAGAACAGGTTTTGTGTTAGCTTGCATTTTCTGATTGGTACGAGTTCTAAATATCAGATGTTCATCGTGTTTCACTGTTGCAGTCATTACACTTGGGTTATCCTGCTGGCAGGCTACCCACAGTCGGCCTGAATTCCAAAGTCCTGGTCCGGCGTCGGTTGATATCGCCTCTTCCCTGACGTCAGTGCGCCAGGAGTATATAAGATGCACCCGACGCCATTTTCAACAGTCTTTCTTGCTGTGTGGTGCCCGAAGCAAAAGCAGTTTGCAAGTGCCGGTCGGCCGACTCCTGAGATTTTCGAAATTGAATTTCAGATCCGAAGTCTTCAATAAAGCTAAGTACCCTGTTGGGGAAACCTTTTCTTACTCCAGACCGATGTCAGTAAAAGTTAACAATTGTATTTTGTGTGGGAAGCAAATACCTCATAAGGATTTTCAATCTTACTGTATTCCTTGCCTAGGCCCTGACCACAACATTGCTAGTTGTCAGTTTTGTGCTAGATTCAACCAGCGCACTATTAAGCGTTGGTTCGATTTTGCTTTACATTACTTTGGCCAAAGGTTTAACTATATAATGCCATTGGAACAACTGACGACCGGAGTTCATAAAAAACGCAAGGACAAAGAAAAGGACAGGCATCCGAGGTCCAAAACCGACGACAAAGCCTCTTCTAGGCCAGTCGCTGGTTCGCCGGTTCTCAGTGAGGCACTTTCACAGCCCCTGACACCCGCTACCTCAAAGCCACAGGCTGCCTCCGACTCCCATGTGGAGACAACTAGGCCTCTGGATACTGAAGGTATTGGGCCTACGGAAACTATTCCCTCAGATGGGTCCAGAGCCGCTGAGCAGGCATCGGCTTCTGAGGGTGTTTTCAGACCTACACAGCTTACTATCAAGACCACTTCAGCAGCCAAGGCAAAGTCTAAAACGCCTTTAAAGACAAAGAAACAAGTACAGCATTCTCCTGGACAGTCATCCATGCCTAAGAAACAGATGCTTAAAATGGCCGAGGACCTAATTACTTTGATCAGGGGTTCCCATCCCCCTCCTGATAAAAGGCCTAGGCAAGACACTGACTATGACTATTCTGACCAGGTTTCTATTTCTTCTGATTCCTTTTCAGAACAGGGATATTCTCTTCCTCCCTATGAGGACTCTGATGCTGAAGAATCTGTTCCTTCAGCCTCTCCTCCTGAGGACTACTCTTTTGGGGAAACCCTGCACACCATGAGGGAGCATTTCCATTGGGAGAGCCAGGATTATTCAGAATCCAAGAAAAGGCTCAGAGACTTTCTTTTATTGCCTCAGCACAGACCTCTTGCTATCCCTCCTGTGCTAGATATTGTTAATGATATATTTTCTGAATCCAGTTTGTCTCCTGATTCTTTACCCCCTGCACCAGTTAAGCCAGATAGATACTACAGGGTTCCAGATTCACATACATTTCTTTATAAAAACCCTGCTGCTGATCCAGAAATTATTTCTCAGGGTCCCAAAGGGGTCAAGGCTTCCACTGCAAAAAAACCTGTTCCCTTTTATAGGGATTCTAGAGCTCTGGACAGATGGGGGAAAAAAGTTTACACCTCTGCTACTTTAGCTGTAAGGGCTTTAAACTGCCAGTTTCACATGCTTAAATATCTACAATACCTAATGTCTCTGCTAAAACAGAAAATGCTGACAAGCTCGGAATGTCCTGAAAACAAGGAAATGCAGGATTTATTGCATGCAGCTGAACAAGTGGGAAAGCATTCCTTGCAATGTAGTTTTGATTCACTAGAGGCTTCTTGCAGAGCCGCAGTTACAGGTTCTGTCATTCAAAGGCATGCTTGGTTAAAAGAACAGAGTTTACCTGATCATGTTAAAGCAAAATTATTGGATGATCCATTACAGCATGATACTTTGTTTGGTGTTAAGGCAGAAGAGGTGTTAAAGAAAATGGAGGATAAAGCAAAATCAATGCAGACAGTAAAGGATTCCTTACAGGTTCAGCCACCCAGATTTAGCAGGAACTGGCCTTCTAAAAATTGGTCCTTTCCAGTGTCAGACAGGCCACAAAGAGGCAGATACAGACACCCAAGAGGTAAATCTCAGCCCCAAGGCTCATACAGACCTAAACAATGGGGTGCTTCAGCCTCCAAAGGTGGAGAAGACAAATCACAACCTTATAGAAAACAGTCCCAATGACTCCCCACTACCAATGCCAAGCACTTAACTTTTGGCAGCACCCTTAGGGGAAAAACTAGCACTTTTCTCACAAAATTGGCACAGGATCACCCAGGGCAAATGGGTACTGAATATTGTTTCTCAGGGTTACAGGTTCCACTTTCACACCCTCCCAAGGGCAAAAGGTATGCCAGACCTGCCACACAACCAATGGGCAGAGGCACAAAAACAAATTTCTGCTCTCATGGACATGAGGGCCATTCAGAAAGTACCACAGCAAGAGCAGTGGCAAGGATTTTACTCCCAGAAAGGACAAACCTGGAGACCAATACTGGACCAGTCTACTCTAAATACTTTCCTGGACGTTCCAAAATTCAAAATGTTGACCCTGCAGCAACATCTACACATGCTAGGCAAGAAGGCTTGGCTAGTTACTTTGGACCTCAAAGAGGCATACCTGCATGTCCCAATCAGACAATCTTGCAGAAAATACCTCAGATTCATAGCTGGCTCAATGCATTACCAATTCTCTGCACTGCCCTTTGGCTTATCTACTGCGCCCAGGGTCTTCACAAAATGCCTGGCACCAGTAATTGCATTTTGCAGACAAAAAGGAATTCAAATATATCTCTACTTGGACAACTGCCTTATTCAAGCAGAGAGCAAGGACATTCTACTAAAACATCTGGCGTTTGTAAAAAGATTACTAATTTGCCTAGGGTACACAATAAACGAAAAGAAATCAAAACTATTGCCCTCTGAAGAGGTAATATTCCTGGGTGCAAGCTTAAATACAACTGCCCAGATGGGTTATCTCACGCCAGACAAACAAAGGCAACTGACTCATTACTTCCAAATGATGGCAACAAAGACCCAGCCACCTGCAAGAAAAATTCTGCAGGCTTTGGGCTTCATGGCATTCTGCATCCTGCTAATTCCATATGCAAGACTGCGTATGAGGAAGCTACAATGGTATCTAAAAAGTGTTTGGACTCAATATTGCCACAGCCTGGAAACAATAATTACTCTCATTCCCTGCCTGCAACAAGAGTTTCAATGGTGGGCTCTGGCCTGTCACCACAACAAGGGACTGCCTTTCACTTTACCCACACCCAGGCAAACACTAACAACAGATGCATCGGATTATGCCTGGGGGGCACACATGGCGGGAAAATGTATTCAGGGTGCGTGGCCCACAGACCAGATGCATCTTCATATCGGTCAAAAAGAGATGCTTGCTGTACAGAATGCCCTGACAGCCTTCAAGGATCTACTTCATCCAGGACAACTTTTGCTAAAAACGGACAATACTAGTCATGTGGTGCATAAACAAGCAAGGGGGCAAGCATTCCTACCCCCTCTGCAGGCAAGCCATGACTTTGTGGAACACAGCATTGACCTATCAAGTACATCTGCAGGCACAATTCCTGCCAGGAAAGAAAAATACTCTGGCAGACGAACTAAGCAGAAACTGCATGGACCCTCACAAGTGGAAACTAGATCCACAAGTCTTCAGCATGATAACAAGGAAATGGGGATGCCCAGACATAGATCTATTTGCCTCCCCTCACAACTGCCAACTACAGAGATATACTGCACAAGGACTTATCACTCTCAAGCATGGAAGGTGGATGCTCTTATCATTCAGCTGGAAAACCCTGATAGTTTATGACTTTCCTGCACTGCCTCTCCTCCCCAAGGTACTCCTAAAGGTCAGACTAGAGAAGCCAAAAATGATTCTGATTGCCCCAGACTGGCCACGTCAGCACGGGTACCCAATCCTAAAGAGCTTGTCTCAAGGCCCAGCCTGGACTTTACCTCAAATTCCTCATCTTCTGACGCAACAAAACAATCAGATCCTGCACAGCCAACTCAGAACCTTAAATCTGGCTGCATGGCAAATAACATAAGCACTCAGAACACACCTCTCTCTAAAGCAGTTATGGATGTAATTTTGGAAGCCAGGAGGCCCAGCACAAGAAAATCTTATGCAGGAAAATGGAAGAGATTCTGTGCTTGGAACCAGGCACAAGGACTTGAACCGCTTGTCCCAAATATTCCTCTGATTTTACAATACCTAACTGAGATGCTGGACAAAGGCCTATCCTTCTCATCAATTAAGATCCATGCCTCTGCCATTTCAGCTCATTACAATACGGAACCTCCTATTTTTTCACATCCACTGCTAAGACAGTACCTCAGAGGGGCCAAAAACATAAGACCCCCAAGGAGAGCACCGATACCTACATGGGCCCTCAACGTTGTCTTGGAAAAGCTCACACTGCCCCCTTTTGAGCCAGCCAGTACAGCTGAGATAAAATTCTTATCATGGAAAACTGCTCTGCTCCTAGCAATAACTTTAGCAAGAAGAGTCTCAGAGTTACAGGCATTAATGGCAGTGGAACCTTTTGTCATTTTCCATCCAGACAGGGTTTCTCTAAGGACAAACCCAACATTTATGCCAAAAGGTAGTATCCAGTGTGGTTCTTAACCAAACCATTCATTTGCCAACTTTTTATCCAAATCCCCAGAATAAAGGGGAGAGACGTCTGCACTCTTTGGACATACACAGGCAGCTACGCTTGTACTTGGACAAAACCAAAGCTTTTAGAAAGACTGAGCAGCTTTTTGTGGCATATGCTGCAGGATCACAAGGAAAAGCCATTTCAAAGCAGACTATTTCAAAATGGATAGGACACTGCATTTGTTTCTGCTATGCACAACATGGCAAATCAGTGCCTAAGAATATTAGGTCACATTCTACCAGGGCAGCAGCCACATCAGCAGCCTTTCTCAGAGGAGTACCAACCAAGGAATGTTTGGAGGCTGCAACTTGGAGTTCAGTGCACACTTTTACCAAGCACTACCACTTACCTCTTTACTCTAAATCCAGAGCAGGCTTTGCCACTGCAGTTCTGCAGAGCCTCATAGCCACTCCTAATCCTATTTAGACCCAGCCGCCCAACCTCAGCTTTGGGATTCAACCCAAGTGTAATGACTGCAACAGTGAAACACGATGAACATAGTACAGTTGTGTACCTACCATAAATGTAGATGTTCGAGTGTATTCACTGTTACAGTCCAGGTTACCCACCCACCATCCCCCTTTCTTTGCTGGGACTTATCTGTACTTCTCTATCCTATACAACCTATGTGGTGTATTTGCTTGTAGATGAAGGTATTGTTTATTTTAGGGTATGTTTTTTATAAGCAATGTGTATTGCCTACCTTCTTGGGGGCACCTGACATCTGGGGCAAGAAAAACTGAAGAAAATGGCATCGGCTGCATCTTATATACCCCTGACACACTGACGTCAGGGAAGAGGCAACAGCAACCGACGCTAGACCAGGACTTTGGAATTCAGGCCAACTGCGAGTAGCCTGCCAGCAGGATAACCCAAGTGTAATGACTGCAACAGTGAATACACTTGAACATCTACATTTATGGTAGGTACACAACTGTACTTTGCCATTATTTATTGACTTCAGTCCTCAATGACTTACCTAAAATCCACAACTATAGGAAGAACAGACCAAAAAATATGAGGCAAAACTCTGGGCATTTTGCGAAAATGTGGATAGTTGAGAGGTATGTCTGTATCTTACTCTCCACATACATAATCATGATCTTTCGGTTTCTCAGTTTTTGTTTCTTCTCACATATACTTGGCTGCTGTAACAGAATCCTCTTTAATCCATACACCTCAATAGTTCATTTTAACATGTTACAAGAAATTTGGGTATTACTGAACCAGTTTGGGTGTTTACTGATATAGTTTTCTATCTTAATCAATTTTATAACACAAAAAGATGTTAAACTGTCTAAAAATGTTCTACAGCAACAGTGTCCTTCTCTGGTTTCAGTTTCATTGAGTACATAATAATATCACTTGCAAGTAAGGCAAACCTTTTTTGAGTACAATATCAGTTATATCCTTAAAGTGTTTTCTTTGTCAATGGCTCTAAATATAAAGCAAATAAGAGGCAGAGGATATAGCTGCCTTGTTCCTCTGTTCAAACAGTGTGTGTGTGTGTGTGTGTGTCTGTGCATGCGTGTCGTTTTCTAGCTAGAAAAATGGCAGAAAAGTAGAAAGGAACCCCCGGGTTCAAACAGTGTAGAGACTGTGGCAGGAAGACGCTCAGTTCCGATGGGCATCTTTTTATGCGTTTATTGCTTGAAATCAATCCTCCATGTGAACTCTGCAAGGGTTTCAGTGCTCAAAATCTTGCAGAGAGGCGAAACAAGTTGATTCTTAAGGGAATATAAAATGCCTTTTTTGTGACCCTCACTCTGAGGTGGAGATGTCTAAAGCTCCAAAAACAGAATAAAACAATGGAGCCATTCGGTACCATGTTCCCCCAAAGTACACAAATCTAAGACTCCAAAATCTCAGATTTCGACTTGTTCATTGGAACACAAAGCCAAAAGTTCCAAAGACTGCACCAATTTTTGCTCCAGCACTGAAACTGATTATATCTCCCATGGTGCCATGTACCATTGAAACTACCCAGACACCTACGGCGCCGACCTTGTCTTCGATGCTGACGACCTCTCTGGCACCAAAAGTGGCCCCCTCAAATATTTTGGTTCCATCTTCCCCTGCCAAACCATTCTGTTCAGTCAGACCATGGTGCCGAAGGTTGAGATGTTAAGTACCCCTAGGACTAGATACTACCCATCAATAGACCCCTTTTTAGGTCACCAGTTAAGCCCCTTTGTAGAAAGACTGGAATTGCCTTCGGGAATGTCCATCCGTTCCTCCAGGAGTCTTTCGGAACAGGAGGTAGTAAGATTGGTGGTTCTGCTCTTGGCAGCCATAGGTCTTCCTGCCCTGTATAGGACCTCCCCTCTCTGCCAGAGCCGAAGTTTACTCTCAGGACTCCTGCTTATCTTTCTTTTTCAACCTCTCCGCAGGTCTTGGAGCCCACTACTTCAGCGCTCCCGCCAGTGACAGTTACTTCTGTGTCAACGGTAGATCTCACCTTGGTACCAGAGCCAACTCTGTGGTTGTCAGCTCCGTCGGAGCTGTCACACCCATGGGACAAAGATTTGGCTGCCGGCTCCGAGATTCCTGGATTGGCTCCAATTTTTTTACACAGCACTGTCTACAGTTCCTGGTGCCCTGGCAGTTACAAGTCCACTCTGTGCTCCCACTCTGGGTGGCAGCTCATCGGAGCAGGATGTGACCCCGGATCCGAAGTTGTCTTTCTCTGTTCTGCGCTCCCCTCTTCAGGAAGGCCTGCCTTCCAGATTACGGAGAGAGCCCTAGCCTCAGCAGGTTCACAGTTGGTACCATCTCGGTTGGAGTGCCACATTTTTGTACCCTGTGGCTAACAGCTGTTACAATCTGCTACTTCGGGACAGCGGGCAGAAGAGCAGCAATATACCCTACTGCAGGGACTCCTCCCTTTGGAGTCCTCGTCAGATCTTCCCCTGAGAAGCTACCCTGTAAGAGATCATGTAAGAGGAAGTACTTGGATTCTCCAGAAAAATCCGTTACTGGGGCTACAGATTATGATGAAAGGGGAAGGGTCCCCATGGTCACCCCCTGAAGATGTCTCCTTTGGAGACATCCTGGAAATTCTGAAACAGAGGGGTGATTGGAAGCCCTCAAACCCATCCTCTGAGGAATCTGTTTCCTTGCAGGCTTTTTGTGCCCAGCCATCTACTTCTTGGGTGACCCCCCCCCCCCCCCCAACTGATGAACTGATAAACTCATTGTGCAGCATTCGTGGAAGGCTCCTAATACTATAGAGCCAATTCCCCGCAGACCGGACAAAATTATTTCCAGTCCCTGAGGATCAGCCCCATTGGTCGAAGGGTCTAGCAGTGGATGCCGTAGTGGTGGTGGCAGCCACAAAAAAGTAACTCACCAAAGAGAGCTCAGCTGTCCATCCTTCAAACCGAGAGTCCTGGACAATGGACAGAATTGGGATCAGGTCTTTGCTTCAGCGATCTTTGCTATTTGATCCTTGAATTTTTTGGCACATTTCACTCGACTCCAAAGGGATCTGATATCCAAGCTTTCAGATACCTTGGCAGAAGCATTGTCTGACAAGATCTGGGACATGGTTGCCTCCAAGCTTGCCACCCTGGAGTCTATCCCTATTTCATCCATGCGGCTTATTGCACATACAGCCAAAGAGACATCTTGGGCAGCGTGTACAGGTGCTGCCATTAGGCACCACATCTGGATGCACTTGTGTGATTTTGTGGTCCCCTTCAAGTCTTCCTTTGTCAATGCTCCCGTGGATGCTACTTCATTGTTTGGCCCAAAAGTCAGAGACACATTATCCAGGTGTGAGAAGGATGGGAAGACCCTGTCTGTTGTGGGCGTGCATTTTTCCACTCCAGGAATCAGAGGAGTGGAAAGTATTCCCCCAGGGCAGAGGGGAGAACTCTTCTGGAAGACACCCCTCCCATGGCAGGGGGATCCCCTCAACCAGGGGTGCAGGGATTCCTTTTCCGGACAACCCTACCAGTGCTCCTGAGCGGCGGCCTGATTGCGTACCTCTGAAAGCAATCAGGGGAAGAGTTTCTCTGCACCATGCAGTCTGGCTTTTTATAACATCGGATTCCTGGGTGTAGACAGAGGTTACCGCATTCCCTTCTGCATTTTTCCCCAAACTTCAAAGGCGCATTCCCGATGTTCCACCCAGTTAGAAGGATATAGCAGCACTAGAAATTCAGAAGCTGCTTCAGAAAAGAGTCATCCAAACAATCCCACCAGACCAGATAGGATCTGGATTGTACTCCAGATTATTTTTAGTGCCAAAAAGGACAGGGGACTGGTGGCCAGTCTTAATCCTAAGTGAACAAATTCGTACAATAGACAAAATTCAAGATGGTCACAGTTCAGTCTATCCTTCCTTTTCTGAAGAAAGACAATTGGATGTGCTCTGTAGATCTTCAGGATGGTTATTACCACTTAGATGGCAAATGCTCCAGAAGATAGCTACACTTCCATCTGGGAGACATTCATTACCAATTTTGAGCGCTGCCCTTTGGTCTCACCAGAGCCCCCAGGGTGTTCATCAAATACATGGCAGTTGTAGCAGCTCACTTAAGGCTGCAGGGATTCCATGTGTTTCCATATCTAGATGATTGGCATCTCACCACCCCCACCAGGCAAATACTGCTTTGCACCATAGAATCTGTTCTACGCCTTGCCCAGTTCTTATGCATTTCAGTCAACAAAGAAAAATGACAACTATCTCCCACACAAGACCTAGAATTCATCAGAGCAAAACAAAATACAAAATCCTGTGTGACCTCCCTTCCTCATCACAAGTTGTTAAAGTTGAGGTTTCAACTTCAAGTGATACTCTCTCAAGACAAAGTTCCTGCTCATCTGGTTCTACAACTTCTTGGGTCCGTGGCAGCAACAATCACTTTAGTCCCCCTGGGGAGGTACCACATGAGGCTGCTTCAGTGGCTCCTGGTGTCACAATGGTCACTTTTAACTCACTCCATGTTTCATCCAATCCTAATAACTAACTGCTGCAAGAAGGATTTATCTTGGTGGACAAAGACAGAAGAGAATCTGGAGTCATCCCTTCCACCCCTCTCAGCCCAAGGCTGTAGTGACCATGGATGCTTCCCTGATGGAGGGGGGGGGGCATTTTCAGGGAAAGATGGTTCAAGGCGCTTGGTCCCATCAAGAGGCCAATCTGCACATCAGTGTCTGAGAACTGGGGGTAGTGCTTTTAGCGTTGAAAGCATTCCAGTCTGCACTTCCTTCTGGGACAATTGCTATCCAGTCAGACAAAATGTCAGTAGTCTGGTACATCAACAAATAGGGGGTATCCAGGTCCTATCCTCTATGTCGGGAAGCTTTAAGAGTTTGGCAGTGCAGTCCCTTCCAACCGATTTCTAATAGCAGCGCATATTCCGAGGGATTCCAATGTGATTATGGGCAAACTAACCAGGTGTATCGTACTGCCTAATGAGTGGTCTCTCATTCCCAATGTAGAGACGAGAATCTTTCGTCGATGGGGATCAGCCTTGCTGTGACCTGTTTGCCTCTGCCATAAACAACAAATGTAGCAGCTACTTTGCCCTAGTTCCCCCCTTGCAGCGAGTCCCTGAGAGATCCACTTCTCCATGATTGACCCCCGGGCCTTCCCACCAATCCATCTTATTCCCCAATTTCTGAGGAAAGCCCTATGGTTGAGAAGCAAAGTGATTGTCATTGCACCTTATTGGCCCCGTAAAGTCTGTTTTCCCTTTCTGTGGCCTCACCTAGTTCACCGCCCATGGACTCTGGATCCAACTCCAGATATGTTATCTCATCCTCTAGGCTTGATCCATCCCAACCTTCAAAATCTCAAGCTGATGGTTTGGTTTCTTCACTTCCAGTAGTTGCCAGGCAAAACAATGTGTTCTCTCCAGTACAAAAGATACTTCCGACTTCTCATAACCCATCCACCAGAAAACTTTATTTGGTTTGATAAAAACAGTCTTGATCCTTTCTCAGCTCCAGTTGATAGTCTTGGAATACTTAGCCACATTATTTCAATTGAGAGCCTCAATGTCTGCCATTAGAGTTTATTTAGCTGCCATTTTGAATTTCCATAACTGATTTGATGATCATTCTTTGATGTCTCACCTTCTTTGCAAAACTTTTTCTTAAGGGCTGTTTACATTTGAAGCCTCCTTTCAAAGATCCCATAGCTCCTTGGAATTTAACCTTGGTCTTGCAATGCTTAGTTTGTCAGCCCTGTGAGCCAGCAGCCACCTGTGACCTCAAGTTTTTCCCTTGGAAGACCCTCTTGCTAGCAGCTATCATGTCTGTTAGGAGAATGTCAGAGTTACAGGCTCTGTGTTTGAAGCATCCATATATAATTTTCCACAAAAACAAAGTATCGCTCAGAACTAATTCCTCTTTCCTTCCTAAAGTGGTGTCAGACTTCAGTATCAACCAGACAATAGACTTAGCAGTCTGCTTTCCAAAATTTTCAAACAAAGGAGAGTACTGCTTGCATTTGTTGGAAATCCACAGACAATTACGTTTTTACTTGGACAGAACAAAATCCTCCAGAAAGTCAGACCAACTATTTTTATCCTTTTCAGGTACCAGACTGGGCAAACTGGTTTTATAGGTCACTTTGTCAAAATGGTTGAGAGACTGCATTACATTTATGTACAATCATAATAAACTCAAATCTGCCAACAAAATGTTAGACCTCATTCGACAAGATCCGTCTCCACTTCAGTAGTCTTCCATTCCAGAGCTTCTATGGGAGACATATGCAGAGCCGCAGCCTGGGCTACCCCCTCATACCCTTATCACTCATTACAAATTGGCTATGGTCTCCAAGGGAAGAGTATCCTTTGGCTCTATGGTACTCAGGAACATCCTGCCTTAGGGCCACCCGAGATTCAAAGTAGCTGGGGACTCTGTCCCAACAGTCAAGAATGAATGAAGATTGACAACATCAGATAAAGAAGTTATGTTCTTACTGTAACGTTCCATCTGTGTTGTCGATCTTCATTCATTCTTGACATCCCACCCTCCTGCCCTCTTCTAGGGATTCCTGGAGGTTTGGAACTAGTGCTGGTGTTATTAATAGGGTTGTTGCTCAGACAGAGCTTTTATATTTTCTTAATGGTAGGCAAACTCGATCTGAGGTAAAGGGAAGAGAGGCACTTTGGGTAGCCTTAGCTCGAGAGTTTTTGGCTGACACGAGCTTGATATAATGGCAGAGTCTGTTCCGAGTGTTCGGAACTGAACTCAACAGTCAAGAATGAATGAAGATCGGCAACACAGATGGAACTTTATGGCAAGAACATAACTTATTTTTCTAACAGTGATGTTACTCCTTTTATCTTCATTTAACTGATGGTCAAGGGCCACAGAAAGGGCTGGATGGAAAGGTCAGATGAGCAATGTGGCACCAACTAATATGTCCATTTTGAAGAGGTCAACAGTCTCCAGTAACTTCACAGTTTTATCAGCAGAATCATAAAGTCCTAAAATAAGGTATTAAGCCTAAAATGGAAGTTAACTGATGATGTTAAGTTGTCTGTCTCGCCTTCGTTCTTGCTGGTTGGGAATTGGAGCCGATCCTCTGCTCCAACTCGGTCATCTTCAATAGCTCAAGAGCTGTTTACTGGCTCAAGGCTACCCCTTATCCCATAATGCCTAGCGATAGCTACCCAGATCTCATTTGCCTCTTCAGCTGCGAGGTGTTGTTTTTCTGGCTCAGGCTCATATAAAGTTTTTTGTATAACTTTCTTCACTCGATATCAACTCTTCTAGTATTTTATTGTTAACGATAGTCTTGTTTTGTGATAGTTAGCTTGTAGTATCTCTCCCTTTTCTTGTAGAGCTCGTTTAACTTAGAGAGTTCTCCCCCACCCCTCCCCCCTACCTCTTCTTGTCAGGTTAGCCGTTTAAGTTAGAGGCTTTTCCTTCTACCTTTCTCTTATAGGCGAGCCGTTTAAGTTAGAGGCTTTCCTAATTTTCTTAAAAAAAAAAAAAACCTTTAGCTATAGTCCTTATAGTAGTGTGCTTTTTGTATACTGTATTTTGCTTCTGGTTTTTATTGTTAAAATTGTTTTTCCTTACTTTCAAGGATGTCAAAGGAATCCAAGGTTTCTGGGTTTAAGACGTGTGACTCATGCTGTCAGAAAATGTCTCTGACAGATGGGCACACTTCTTGCGTCTATTGTTTAGGCACTGTGCACCTGCAGGACTCTTGTTCTATCTGCCATGCCTTTAGTCCAAGATTCCTGCAGGAGCATAAGAATAAGCTTATCCTTTGGGTCTTTTAAAACCCCAGGATTCACCGGCCTGTGAAATCCCCTAAACCCACTAAGCCGTATTCGGTTCAGGGTTTACCTTCCACGTCGGTTCCGGCTGGCACTGACAAGACAATCTCCCCGTCGGCTCCATCATAGGCTTCGGAGCAGTCGCAGAGCCATAAGAGGCAAAGGTCCCCCTCACTTGAATCTGTGCATTCGGCTCCTCGGTCTCCCTTACTTCAGAGCGAGCGCAGTCACCAATCCTCTCATTCCTCTCGGTCCTCTAGGCTATCGGATCATGATGTGGAGAGAGTGGTCAGTAGGTTGCTGAAGTCGCAGGAACTAGCCAAGTTGTTGTCCAGCCCTCCACAACAGGTATCGGCTCCGTCCACTTCTCTGGATGTTCCTCCTCTGACTCCAATGAATTCGGAGCCGGAGTTCGTTGGGGTTCGAGTAGTGGAACCGTCGGCTCCGATAACACTATCTCCTTTGGTTTCGACGTCGGCTCCGATTCCCTTGGTGGTGCCATCCATCGAGGGATCTGGGCGCCAGGGCTTCCTCGCCGGCTCTGAGGGGGCAAGTGGCATCGGACCCTTGTCCGACCCCGTTCTTCCTCTCGGAGCTTCGGCGCAGGTGAGCTCGACTCCATCGGCCTCGGAGCCATCTCCCTTGGTGCGGAGAAAGATTCCTATTTCTTCGGAACCGGAGCTTTCTCTGCATCGTGGCAGGGATGCCTACGATGTCATGCGGAGTGTGCTGGCCACTGAGTCAGCTCCACTATCAGCCCCACCGACTCCGTCCCCTGTAGTGCCTGTGCCAACCTCTGCTCCTCCTCCAGGCCCCAAGCGCAGGGAACCGATGCTCCAGGACACCCCATTGGATGTTTCCTCTTCTTCTGAGGCCTCCCCTGATCTCTCAGAGGAGCCCCCTCGGAAGAAGAAGTGCAAGAGGAAGCACATTGACTCCCCTGAGTCTGTCACTTCTGATACAGACTTAGATGAATCGGAAGGGTCCCCGAGATCCCCCTCTTAGGATCTTTCATTTTTGGACATCCTGGAGATGCTCAAGCAGAGCGGGAACTGGAATCCCCTAGCCCCTTCTGAGGATGAGTCTGTATTTCTGGATGCCTTCAGTTCCTGACCTTCCACCTCCTGGGTGTCTCCGCCTTTCGATCCACTTATGACAGTGGTGGCTCAAAAGGCTTGGCCAGCTCCGGATACAGTGGAACCAACTCCGAGGAGACCTGGTAAATTTATTACAGCACCCCAGGATAAGCAGTTCCTTATGAAAGGTGTCCCTGTTGATGCTATGGTGGTAGCAGCAGCCACAAAAAAAGAGCGGAGACCTCATCTGTCCTTCCCCCTAACAAGGAGTCTAGGACGATGGACAGATATGGGAAGCAAATGTTCGCTTCAGCGACCTTCTCTATGAGGTCACTGAACTACTTGTGTCATTTTACTAGCTTTCAAAGGGATCTCCTTAAAGAGCTCGGAGATACCCTCCAAGATCCAACAGCTGAGGGAGCACAAGCTAAGGTGGCTTCCCAGCTAGCGACGCTTAATTCTGTTGTTAACTCCTCCATGAGGCTCATTTCCTATGCAGCCGATGGGGCGAGTAGAGTCGCTGGTACCGGGGTGGCCCTTGGGAGGCATGCCTGGATGCGGCTGTGTAACTTTGCGGAACCCTTTCGAGTGTCCTTCACCAACACTCCCTTTGATGGTTCCTTTCTTTTTGGACCACAGGTGAAAGACACTTTGACTAGGTGTGAGCAAGAAGGCAAGACTCTCTCTGCCATGGGAGTCCGTTTTTCCACTCCCTCTAGACCCTACCCCAAAGGTCAGAAGAGTGGTAAGATGTGGTTCCATAAATCTCAGGGAGCCTTGCCTGACACATGTAGTGATTTTTCCTCCAGAGGCAGAGGGGGAAACAATAATAGACGCCTCCCTCATGGCAGAAGGGGTCCGCAGAACCAGGGCAACAGAGAATCCTTCTCTGATAAGCCCTTTCAGCATCCCTGAATGGTTGCCCGGCTGCTCATCTCTGGAGGCAGTCAGGGGAAGACTTTCGCTGTACCCAAAAGCCTGGCGAAGTTTAACACAAGACAGATGGGTACGGTCCGTTATATCCAGAGGTTACACAATTCCCTTCTTCAACCCCCCTTGCAGTCAAGGAAGACCCTCCCAGATATTCCACCCAATCTGAGGGAGCATGCAGTAATAGAAGTTTCAAAACTGCTAGAAAAAAGAGCAATCCAGGAAGTCCAGGCAGACCAGCACGGATCCAGAACTAACTCAAGGTTCTTTTTAGTACCAAAAAAGACAGGGGACTGGAGACCGATTCTGGATCTCAGCAGACTAAACAGGTCTGTACAAAGAACAAAGTTTCAGATGGTCATGCTACAGTCCATTCTATCCTTTCTGGGTCAGGACAATTGGATGTGCTCTATAGATCTTCAGGATGCGTACTACCATATAAAGATGGACAGGCACTCCAGAAGATATCTTTGCTTCCGGCTGGGGGCCAGTCATTATAATTTCAGAGCTCTGCCCTTTGGTCTCACCACAGCCCCCAGGGTGTTCACCAAATGTATGGCAGTGGTCACTGCTCACCTGAGGCATCAAGGATTCCAGGTGTTTCCGTATCTAGATGACTGGCTCCTTACTGCTACCACCAGGCATCAACTCATACAAGCATGGGACTACACAATTTCAGTCTGCTCACAGCTTGGCATCACAATAAATTTTGTAAAATCTGCCTTGTTGCCCTGTCAATCTATCACTTATATAGGAACAGACTTAGACACAAGGGATATGTTTGCAAGGCTACCACCTGAAAGGGTGTCCGCAATTCATCAGCAGGTACAGGTTCTGATACAGAGCAAAAGGATCCAAGTCAGGTATGTCCTTCAAACTCTGGGCTCCATGGCAGTAGCCATTCTTCTAATCCCACTGGCGCGCTTTCATATGAGGAGTCTTCAGTGGCTTCTGTTCACGCAGTGGTCTTTCCAAGAGCTAGCCATGACGTACGAGGTTATGATCACAGATGCATGCAAAAGGCGTCTTTCTTGGTGGATGGTCTCCCCACTAGTTTCTCAGGGCAGACATTTCATACAACCCCCTCCGGTAGCCATGGTGACGACAGACGCCTCCCTGATTGGGGGGGGGGCATTATCTGGGCAGGACAGTCCAAGGCACGTGGCAACCTCACAAGTACCATCTGCATATAAATGTCCTGGAAATGAGAGCCATGCTCCTGGCGTTGCAAGCCCTTCAAGGCTCTCTTCCTCACATGTCAGTGGTGTGGTACATCAACAAGCAGGGCGGAACCAGGTCCTACCCCCTATGTTGAGAAGCACTCAGGCTTTGGCAGTGGGCGATTTCCTCCCAACATTTTCTGATTGCGAGGCACATCCCTGGGAGATCCAACGTCATAGCAGACAGGCTCAGCAGAGCTATTCTAATGCTTCATGAGTGGTCTCTGAATCAGGATATTGCGAATCTTGTTTTTCGCAAATGGGGACAGCCTTGCTGCAATCTCTTTGCCACCCCCTTCAACAGCAAATGCAGCAACTACTTCTCCCTTCTCCCACTTCCAGATCACACACCCAGAGACGCTGTAGTCCACGATTGGCCCCAGGGACGTCTTTATGCCTTTCCTCCATTCCCTTTGATACCCAAACTTATACAGAAAGCAGTATCGTTGGGTTGCAAAATGATCCTCATTGCTCCCTACTGGCCTCAACAGATATGGTTTCCGTTCCTGCACCGTTACCTTCTCGATCAACCCTGGACTCTGGACCCAATTCCAGACCTCCTGGTTCATCGATCAGGTGGGTTGCATCAGTCCCTAAAAACCCTCCAGCTCACACCTTCGTTGCTCCACTTCCAACCTTAGCCAGGCTTCCCAGCATTTCCCCAGCAGTCCGTGACATTATCGTGTCCTCTCACAAGTCTACAACGAGGAAAACTTATGCTAGCAAATGGAAATGTTTTTCTTGTTGGGCAGAGACTAGGAATGTGGATCCCTTCTCAGCCCCAGTCCACAAAATCTTGGAATTCCTAGCTCTGCTGTTTCATTCCGGGTCCGCCGCTTCTACGATCAAGGTACAAATGGTGGCCATTTCTAACTTTCATGTTTGTTTTTCGAACTCCAACATTATGTCTCATAAGCTATGTAAAGCTTTTTTGAGAGGGGCAACTCTTCTTAGGCCTCCAGTGAGAGATCCCCCTCCTTCTTGGGACCTTAATTTAGTCCTAACCTCCTTAATTCTGCCCCCTTTTGAACCAGCAGCTTCTTGCTCTATCAAGTTCCAATCTTGGAAGACACTCTTTCTGGTAGCTATTACTTCAGCCAGACGTGTCTCCGAACTTCAGGCGCTATGTGTTCATCCTCCTTACTTGGTTTTTCATAAGGACAGGGTTGCTCTGAGAACTAATCCCTTGTTTCTCCCTAAAGTCTGCTCAGAAAGTAACTTAAACCAATCTATAGATATTCCTGTGTTTTTCCCTAATCATACCAACAAGGCAGAATACAAACTACATCAATTGGATGTTCATAGGCAACTGCGCTTTTACCTGCACAGAACTAAAGAAGTAAGGAAATCGGACCAACAAACCTCTCTTACGCCTTGGGCAAACAAGGTCTCCCAGTTTCCAAGGTAACCTTGTCCAGATGGTTGTCACACACTATTACTTTCATTTATCAGTTAAGGAACAAACAGTTACCTATTAAACCAAAAGGTCATTCTACTAGGGCCTTGGCCACCTCTGTAGCCTTCCAGTCTAGGTTGCCCATGGATTCTATCTGTGCAGCTGCCACATGGGCAAACCCTCACACCTTTATTTCTCATTGCAAGTTGGATATGGTCTCCAGGAGCAGAGCTGACTTTGGTTCCACTGTTCTGAAGAGTCTGTTCCACTGAGCCACCCAGCATGTTAGGTGTTAGGGACGCTGTCCCAACCAGCAAGAATGAAGGCGAGATAGACAATTTAACATAAAGTAGTTATGTACCTACCATAATGTTCCATGTTAGTTGTCTTCATCTCTTCTTCCTTCTTGCGTCCCACCCTCCATCCCCCTGTTCTAGTGGACCGAGAGGAGTTTTTTGTTCCGTTTCACTGGCTGTGTGTTCCCTTGTGTCCTTTTTTGAACTAAGAGAATATGGCAGGTATAGTCAACTGGTTCTTGACTGAATTATTATGTTGTTATGTCTGGGGTTAGCTATTTCAACAAGATCTGTGTAGCTATCGCTAGGCATTATGGGATAAGTGGTAGCCTCAAGCCAGTAAACAGCTCTCAAGCTATTGAAGATGGTCGAGTCGGAGCCGAGGATCGGCTCCAATTCCTAACCAGCAAGAAGGAAGGCGAGATGAAGACAACTAACATGGAACATTATGGTAGGTACATAACTTCTTTTTCTGTACCATATCAGAAAGAGGATTCCAGAAGGTGAATGTATTTTATAATTTGTTGGTTACAGTGATGTTGAGCCTTTCAGATTTATAAAACAAAAGCCATCATTGTGATTCTCCCTGCACATAAAGAAAATAAATCCAGCGTTACTCTCTCAAACAGTGTGAGGTTCTTGGAGTTCTGCTAGCCTCAGGGAAGCAGATGTTTTTTCTCCTTGAGGGAGAGGGTAATTATTTTGAGTCAGCTGACTAGCCCAGCAGGAATTGGTTATGAATAGAAAGATCCTCAGAACTATTGGATACATAGCCACCTGTACTCTTAGGATTCTCATGGCAAAGCTGTACATGAGGAAGATACAGTAGTTCTTCAAAAATGTATGGTGTCACCACAAACACCCTTAGGCTTCTAGGTAAAGCTTCTTTTATGCCTGAATAAAATGAGATGCTATGGTGGATAGAAGGCTGTCTTCAGAACAAACAGTCCCTTTTCATTGTCACCTAGGTACCAAAATATGACATCAGATGTTTCAGACATGAGATGTTATGGTGGTTAGAAGGTTGTCTTCAGAACAAACGGTCCCCTTTCATTGTTACCTAGGTACCAAATTATGACATCAGATGTTTCAGACATAGCCTGGTATACACATTCAGGTGGTCTTCAAGTAGAAGGTAAGTGGGAGTCAGTCTTACTCCAAATTCACATCATCCAAAAGGAAGTGATGGTAGTTTGCGCGGGCATGATTGCATTTGAAAGTTGTGGAAGTCTGGCAGCCTTTTCACAAAAACAGATAACACCACAGTGATATGGTACAAAAACAGGGAGGTACCCACCCCTACCTACTACCACCTTGCTGTGCACCTCTGAGAGGTGACACAAAAGATGAGTTTGCGCCTGATAACTCATGTATGTTGCAGGAGAAAACAACTTAGTGGACCATCTGAGCTGTTCTCTTACCAAATCCCATGTGTGGATGCTAAAAAAGTACATCTCTGCAAAAATCCCAAAAATGGGATGTGCCAGAAGTAGACTGATGTCCTTCATGGATGCATCTGCAGTCATAACAACTGGGTTGTCCTGTCGTCAGGCAGCCCTTCAGTCGGCCGGATTCCAAAGTCCGGGTCCGCTGATGTCGCACTTCACCCGACGTCATCTCTGTTGGTCTTCGGGTATAAAAGCACCAGCCGACGCCATTTTCTTCAGTCTTTCTTGCAGCAGAAGCTGTTCGCAAGTCGGTCGGTCGGATCCAGAGATTACTTCTACCGAATACTACAAGACTTCTAAAGCTAAGTACCCGTTGGGGACTCTTTCTTGCCTCAGCCGATGTCAGAAAAAGTTAATAATTGTTTAACCTGTGGGAAACAAATACCTCATAAAGATTTCCACTCTTACTGCCTGCCTTGTTTAGGCCCAGCCCACGTAGCAGCCTGTTCGCCTGTGCTTTCAAACCGCCAACAACGCTAGGCGCCTTCAAACCGACGAGCGCTTAGGCGTCGGTCGGAGTTTGCAGAACAGTTTTTCGGTTCTGATTTTGCGTACATTATGCCGCCGGATCCTCCGACTACGCATTCTGCTAAAAAGACATCGCTGGGTCCCATCGCTCGTCAAACCCATGGTAGCGTGGTCTCGTTTCGGCCAGAAACCGAGAAAACTGATCAAAATACAGCTGAATCTATCTCTACAGCTGAGGCCCCTGCTACCACTCTTGAATCGGCCTCAGAAATTTTACCCACTACGGTGCTTACCACTGACTTATCAGACACCATTCCCTTGGATGTCTCTACCCCAGCACGTGGTGCTGCTAGGCCTCCAGCAGCCATGTCCATTAAGGCCTTCGCCAGGGCTAAAGCAGCCAAGACTACTAAAACAGTGCCTGTTAAACCCCTCAACCAGGCCCTCTTCTAGTTCTCAAATGCTTACTTTGGCAGAAGATTTAATTTCCTTAATTAGAGGATCTCAATCTCACCCAGACAGGGCCTCTCAGCCCCCAGAGAAGAGACCTAGGGCAGAGCCCCCTGAGCCAGTGTCCTCTGATGATTCTGCTGATGAATCAGACATAACTGACCAGCCAGAGGCTCCTTTCTCCAATTTTGAAGATTCTGATGCTGAAGAATCCATTCCAACTGCTTCCCCACCAGAAGAATTCTCCTTTGGGGAAACCTTGCATGCCATGCGAGAACAGTTCCAATGGCAGCAACAGGATTTTTCAGACTCCAGAAAAGACTTAGGACCTTTTGCACCTTCCACAGCACAGGCCCTTAGCTATACCTCCTGTTCTCTCTGTGGTGGATGATGCTTTCAATGATGTCTGCTCCCAGATTCTTTACCCCAGCCCCTGCCAAACCAGACAGATTTTACAGGGTGCCAGATACTCATCACCACCTTTACAAGGCCCTCTTGCAGACCCAAACTATATCCCAGGGTCCCAAGGCAGTAGCACCATAGCTAAAAACCCTATTCCTTCTGAAAGGGAAGCAAGGTCATTAGACAGATGGGGTAAAAGGTTTACACTTCAGCCACTCTCTCAGCTAGAGCTTTAAATTGTCAGTTTCACATGATACAATACCAAGAGTTTATGCTTGATCAGTTAACTAAAAAGCTAACCACTGATGAACCTCTTGATAAGAAATATGTATTAGAAATGGTAAATAACATACAGCAGGTTAGTAACCATTCTTTAAAATGTGGCTATGATGCACTGGAGGCTTCATTTAGATCAGCCATGACTGGCACAGTAATTAGAAGGCATGCATGGCTAAAGGAGCAAGCTCTGCCGGATCATGTTAAATCTAAGTTGCTAGATGCTCCTATGGATAAAACAAGTTTGTTTGGTACACCTGCCCAGCAGGTTATGAAGAAAATGGAAGAAAAGGCAAAATCAGTCCAAACAGTTAAAGATTTCTTGCAGGTTCAACCCCAAGGTTTAGCAGAAACTGCCCTGCCAAAATTGGTCCTTTCCTGACTCCACAAGACCTCAAAGGGGCAGGAATAGACGTTCCAGAGGCAGAAACCAATCCAGAGGAGGTGCCTACAGAGGACGACAGTGGCAAGGTAACAACAGAGGCACAGACTCAACCTCTGCCACTACATCAACACAGCCACAGTGACTTAATCCTAAATCCTACCAGGGAACAAATAGCAGCTCCTCTAGGTGGAAAGCTAACCTTATTTTCAAAAAACTGGCACCACATAACAAAGGACAAGTGGATTTTACAAACCATAGATCAAGGTTACCGGTTCCACTTCCACACTTTACCAGTCAAAAGAGGAATGCCAAATCTACCTCCAAATCAAAAAACAGAGGCTCTACAACAGATAATGGAGTTAGCAAACATGAGAGCTGTGGAAAAAGTGCCAACAGCAGAGCAAGGAAAGGGGTTCTACTCCAGACTATTCCTAGTTCCAAGAAAGGAAAAAAGTTGGAGACCAATTCTCGACCTGTCCACCTTAAATACATACATCATTGTCCCAAAATTCAAAATGCTGACCCTACAGCAACTTCATGCTGGGCAAGGAGTGTTGGCTGGTAACTCTAGATCTCAAGGAGGCATACCTGCACGTCCCCATTCGACCAATCTGCAGAAGATACCTCAGATTTCTTGCAGGATCAGAGCACTATCAATTCTCAGCATTGCCCTTTGGCTTATCTACTCGCCCAGAGTATTCACAAAATGCCTGGCATCAGTAATCGCCATTGCAGACTACAGAATTCAAATTTATGCATACCTCGACGGCTGCCTGATACAAGGAGACAACAAAAGCAAGCTGACAACAGATTTAGAAAGGGTCATTTACTTGCTACAAGCACTGGGATACACAGTCAATTTACAAAAGTCAAGACTGATACCATCCCAGACAAGGACTTTCCTGGGAGCGGAATTGGACACAGTAAGACAAATGGCATTCCTAACTACAGAAAAACAAAAAGAACTCCCTTACTTCTTGGCACTAACAAAACTGAACAAGTTAACAGCAAGAAAGGTACTGCAGGCCTTGGGTTTCATGGCATCATGCATAATCTTGGTTCCTTTTGCCAGACTACATATGAGAAAACTACAGTGGTACCTAAAGAATTTATGGTCCCAACACAGACACAGCCTAGAAACGGAAATCCCACTAATACCATGCTTAAAACAGGAGTTCCTATGGTGGGCTCAGGCATGCCAGTCAAACCCAGGCCTGCCCTTCGCAAAGGTCAAGCAAGCCAGACCATCACAACAGACGCTTCAGACCTAGGATGGGGGCCCACATGCTGGACAAATGCGCATAAGGATTGTGGACACAGGATCAATTTCACCTGCACATCAACCTAAAAGAAATGCTGGCAGTAAAACTGGCAATCCAAAAGTTCAGACCATTTCTCAAGGAGGGCCAGTTGATGATAAGGACAGACAACACCACAGTCATGTGGTACATCAACAAACAGGGAGGCACTCATTCTTACCCCTATGCAGAATGACTTTGGAGCTGTGGACCCTGGCACTCAGCTACAACATCCAGTTACAGGCAATATTTGTACCAGGAAAAAAAAACTCTCTAGCAGATATGTTAAGCAGGACCACATCGGATGCCCACGAATGGCAGCTGCACCGGACATCTTCAAGACCATCTCAAGAAATGGGGAATGCCTCAGATAGATCTATATCACCTCTCAATCACCAGCTCAAAAATTCTGCACAAGGACATTCCACCCACTAGCATGGAAAGTGGACTCGCTCTCCTTCAGCTGGAAAGGCCTAACAGCATATGCATTCCCACCTCTTCCCTTGATACACAAAGTACTACTAAAAATCAAGGAAGAACGTCCAAGGATAATCCTGATAGCTCCAAACTGGCCAAGACAACACTGGTACCCACTGCTGAGGAGCATGTCTCGAACAATATGTGGCCAATACCCTGATGCCTTTGATGCTAACTCAGAACAACTACAGCACCATGCATCCAAACCTAAAAACTGACTGCATGGAACATCACATAGCAGCTGCTAATCCAGAACTTTCACAAAGAGTTAAAGACATTATTCTTGAAGCAGGCCTTCAACAAGAAGGAACTATGCTGGGAAATGGAAAAGGTTTGTCATTTGGAGTTCTGAAAGAGGAAAAGATGTATCAAACATAGATATGCCTAACATTCTGGAGTATCTGGCGAACTACTTCATTCAGGCCTCTCCTACTCCTCCATCAAGATTCATGCATCAGCTATTTCAGCAGAATACAGCTTTGATCCACCTGTTTTTCACACCCTTTGCTCAGGCAGTTCCTCAGAGGAATCAAGAATGTAAAACCTCCAAGGAAACCACCATTGCCAGCTTGGGACTTAAACTTTGTGCTAGAAAAATTGACACTATCACCCTTTGAACCAGCAGCCACAGCAGACCTACAACACCTGTCATGGAAAACTGCTTTCCTACTGGCAATTACTTCAGCAAGGAGGGTTTCAGAACTACAGGCCTTAATGGCAGTGCAACCCTTCCTAATCTTCCACCAAGATAGAGTGTCCATGAGGACTAATCCTACATTTATGCCTAAGGTGGTATCCAGAGTGTCTTTAAACCAGGCAATCCACCTACCTACCTTCTTTCCCAACCCACAAAACAGAGGGGAAAGAATTCTGCATGCCTTGGATGTACATAGACAGCTACGCTACTACTTGGACAGAACAAAAAATAGCAGAAAGACTCACCAACTTTAGTAGCCTATGCAACAGGAAGGGAAGGAAAAGCTATTTCCAAACAGACAATCTCCAAATGGATAGGAAATTGCATACGATTCTGTTACTCCTTCCATGGAAAGCCAATTCCACAGAACATAAGACCTCATTCTACAAGGGCAACAGCCACTACCACAGCCTTCGTGGCTACCAAAGACATTATTGAGGCTACTTGGACCTCCGTGCATACATTTGCCAAGCATTATAATTTACCTCTATATTCCAGATCCCGAGCAGGGTTTGCCACTGCTGTACTGCAAGGGATCCTAAACACACCATAATCTACTTTTATCCTCCTCCCCTAGTTGGCTATGGTATTCTACCCAGTTGTTATGACTGCAGATGCATCCATGAAGGACATAGTACAGTTTTGTACCTACCATAAATGTAGATGTCCGAACTGGATAGCATCTGCAGTCAACCCTCCCTCCTTCCCCTCTGTGGTACTCCTAGGGTGTTTACCCTCCTAATAGCTAGCTAGTGGGGGGGAGTCTTTCATGGTGTATTTGTATTTATGTACATACATGCTTATTTTTGTGTTTACCTCTATCTTTTGGAAACATTGGCATCTATCCAAAATTTTAGCCTTCTAGGGCTTCTGGCATCTGGGGCAAGAAACACTGAAGAAAATGGCGCCGGCTGATGCTTTTATACCAAGACCAACAGAGATGACGTGGTGAAGTGCATCATCCAGCGAAGCCGACCGGACTTTGGAATCCGGCCGACTGAAGGGCTGCCTGACGACAGGACAACCCAGTTGTTATGACTGCAGATGCTATCCAGTTCGGACATCTACATTTATGGTAGGTACAAAACTGTACTTTTTGCCTCCATAGAAAACAGGCAGTTAAAGTATTGCTCAAGGGCCACCAACAACAGGATCTGAAGGACTAACACCTTTTCCTTCCCATAGACAGGTCTATTTCTATATGTCTTCCCTCCCATACGTCTCATCCCCAGGTTACTAGTAAAGGTTAGGAAGGAAGAAAGGGCCAGGGTGATCTTGACTGCACCTTTCTGGCCAAGGCATCATTGGTTCCCTCTTTTATGCAACATGAGCAGTTTAGAACCTTGGTTGATTCCACAGGAGGTGGATGTTTTGACACAGTAAACAGGAGCCACCATACCCCCCCAACTTACATACCTTGAAACTGGCAGTCTGGAGGATAAAATTCTTATTCCCTAGGGCCATCTCTTGGACAAGGATGTCCTAGCTCATCTGAAAGAGGACAGAAAACCCAGTAGTAGGAAATCGTACATATCAGAATAGAAAATATTTAAGTATTTGGTGCTAGATCAAGGGCCAACAATTTTTACTAGCTAACCTCCCCTTCATCCTGATCCATATCTCCAAGCTCTTCATCAAAGGCCTGTCTTACTTCTCCATCAAAATTCATTCCTGTGCTACCTCTGCCTGTCTACCTGTGCAAACCTGTTTTCCCAAGTCCAGGCACTAAAGTTTTTAAAAATATGAGATATTTTAGATGCACTGATCTCTATAACAAGAAGGAAGCCATAAGTTCAGTAAATTACCCAGCAAAACGTTTCACACAGTACCAGTGGACCAGGACTGTCAGTACTAACAAACAAAAGTTTCTATTTTGTGGTAGGTTAAAATAAGAGTATTCTTCTTTTCTTAAATAGAAGGGGCTTGGCAGCAATGTAACAATACAAGCTATTTACTTCCACAATGTATGTTCATGTTTTATCTGTAGTAATTGAAAGGGTAGAGAATGCCTTGGTTTTATTAGTGGTGTATTCTGTGTCAGTAAGCTAGTCAAATGCTTAGAGGAAGCAAGTGTAAGATTATAATTAGGATGTGGAACAGCTCAAGCTGTTACTTAAGTCTGGTTAGCTCCAAACAAATTCCTGTAAGCATAAAATACCTGCCACTGATTGCATACTGGGCTAAGTTAGGTGTTTTCCACAGCACTGAAGAGGTGTGGTGGCTGAGCTGACCATCATTTGTAGTGCATACATTGAGAGGAAATGCATGGGTCAAGGTTTAAAAACACATTTTGGCACACAGAATAGCAAGTCATGCAATTCCAAAGTGACTAGGTATAATTTAGATGTAATGAGATGCATAAAAAGAGAACACTATTATTTTTAAGTAAGACATGATTGAACTGCATTATTTCTAACTAAGGCAGGATTCATCAACATCTTTACTAAGCATTTTGTCTGGAATGCAGCTGCAGATGCTGACCACTCCTTGGTACTTAAGTTTGTCCTCTAGGCAATCTTCAGTCTACTTCTGTTATGGTGGTTTTACTGCTTGTAATTTAACCCAGTTTATAGATTCACAGTGGAAGGTTCTTATTGTCTGTTGTAGTAAATGTAATATTCATTATATTGATCACTGCTGCAGTAACCTAATCTATATGGGTTATATCCTGCCAAGGATATAACAACCAGCCAGTTTCTGAGTTGACTAAAAGACAAGTCTGGGCGCAAAGCCCTTTAGACCTTTACTGCCTCCAAAGAGTATGCTCCTGTGAGGTTTTCGAAGATGGACGATTTGCTTGTGCTTTCTTTTGCTGGACATATAAGTTCTCTTTAGGGGAAAAAAACTTTTGTTGAAGTTTTATTACTTTTCTCTTCAGGAAGGTTATTTTAAAGCTAGGAGTGTTTTGTTTTAACGGACTGTCTCAAGACTGTAATGTACTTTTAAACAAAGCACTCATTTTTTTTCCTGTCAGTTTAATAGTTGTGTAAAGTAACTGAAGACATTTTTTCTATAGAAAATTGTTTATTTTTCTTTTGTGAGGCTGGCATTGTATTTTAAAGTGTTTTTATACTGATTTTTTTCTGCCAAAAAAGTAACCTTTGTGGACTGGTAGTGTTTACCAGCAATTGCTGCTTGTCTTCCCCAGGAAAGAGGTACCATTTTCAACTTGACCATGGAGCAGACTAACTGGGCTGACAGTATGTCCTTCTTCCAGCCACAAAAAGAAAAAAACTTAAGCAAACACCCTTGGGCACCACAGCAGGCTAGCAGTTTGCCTCAGCTGCAAGTGGGTGACTCAGTTGTGGCCATTAGTTGTACTTCAGGCTACTCATCTTTTAGCCTGGATCCCTCTAATCTAGCACGTACAGCCATTATGAACCAGGGATTAGCCACATCCTCTGTGGCTTTTGAGGTCCCATCAGTGGGCAAGAGAGATGCTTTCTTTCCCTGTTTTGTCAGGACTGACAAGTTTTCCTGTTGTCCGAATGCTGTGCCCATCGCCGGGGAAGCAGCTGCTGCCATTAGTACCGTTTTTTCCTATCAAAAAGAAACAGAAAACCAAGCATGAGACTACTCCTCCTGAAATTTCTTTTGATAGTAGTGGTTTACTGGATATGGCTCAGAGTTTAATTCAATGGATTGAGCCTTTTTGCAAAGTAGTTTCTGGTAAAAGAAAGAGGGATTCCTCTTTTTGAAGAGATTCAGGATTCTGAATGTGAACAGGAAGATGCATAGACAGATATGGGGTTATTTTATAAGATTTCTGATTCAGACTCAGAGGAGAGCTCATTTTCTTATTCTCCCTATGGGGGTTTCTCTTTCTCTGAGACTATTGCTAGAATGTGCAGTGTTTTCAGTGGAAGAACACTGAAGTTTTCAAGGTCCCTCATAAAATACTGTGAGCTGTTGTAGAAGAATTTTCCAGAACATACACCTGTTCCTCCTGTTCTGCCTGCTTTAAAGGATGTGGGTGTTACTGCCTGCAATTTTCCTGATAGCCAGCCAGCTACCCCTAAAAAGACTGATAGGATGTGTGAAGTTCCTCAGTCTTTTAAATTTGTAGCCACTATTCCCAAACCTGGCCTAACAGTTGTAGCTTTAGTTGATCCCACTGCTAACACTTAGTTAATTCTAATACTAATTTTTCTGGTAAGGATGGGAAAATTATTGATAGGAATGGGAAAATGTGTATACTTCTGCAACTTTGATTTTCAGAATTTTGAATGGTCAGTCTTGTATTTTAAAGTTTGTTCTACCAAGTTGTGAAAGTATGAGGAATGTTTTAGCTGCAGTTTCTTCTTGTAAGGAAAAATCTGCTTTGAATGACTTGGTTTCTTATATTTCACAGGTCACCACTCGCTGTTTACAGTGTGTTTATGAATCTGTTGATGCTTCTCCAGAGCTATGGCCACTTGTACCGTTTTGAGGAGGTTTGCATGGGCTGCATTCTCAGAACCTGCCAGATGATGCTAAAGTACAAGATTTTAAATTATCCCTTGGACAGACATTTGTGTTTAGCTCTTCTGATGCAGAGGTGATCAAAAAGTGTGATGGAAGGGGCAAGTTATCAAGGCAATCTTTTAAGGTTTTTCAGCCTTATTTTCCAAATTGCCCAAAGGATTTTTTTATCATCTCATCCAATTTTGACAAAAACAGAATAAACAGTCTTGGCAAAATTCAGGCGAACAGTCTTTAAGAAGAAATGGTAAGGGTAGGTTCCAAAAAGAAGTCTTGAACCTCTCAAAACCAAGGGAAGTCCAACAAGTCTGAATTACTTTCTCTCACCCCGGCCCCTTTCCTTTATTCCATAAAGTCTAAATCTCCATTTTTCTGTTTGACAACAGAGTGTTTCAGACAAATGGTTTCTGAAAATCGTTCATCAGGGTTATAGATGGTAGTAGGAGGAAATTCCTCTTTTTCAGGGGATCATTCCTCATCCTGCAGAGCAGACTGTTTTGTTTCCACTTGTTTTTCATCACATGCTGTCCCAAGGAGTGATAGAACTAGTTCCTCCTCCTTAGATAAGGAAGGGTTTTTATTCAAGGATGTTCCTACTGGCAAGGAAAGAAAATGTTTGGAGACCAGTGGCTCTTTCTTTTGTAAACCTGATTGTGATAGTACCTAAATTCAAACACAGCCTGTTATCTCTTCTTCCTATTTCAAGTTTCCTGTTAACACTAGACTTAAATTATCACATCCCTGTTCATCCAAACTTCAGATGTTTCTTAAAGTTTTGTTTGTCTGGATCACATTAACAGTTCTCTCGGCCTTACCCTTTGGACTGTCCTCTGCACCAAGAATGTTTACTAAGTGTCTCTCTCTAGTTATAGCTCATTTCAGGCTACAATATATCCAATGTTTTTTCCATATTTAGACAACTTGCTTATCTCTGCAGAGTCTTTTTCAATGCATCAGGAATCTGTTGTGTGAGAGATTTCTTAAACAAGCTGGGATTCCAAGAGAACATTCAAAAGTCGTTCTTGACTCCCTCACACAGGATCATGTTCCTGGGTTGTCAACTAGACACCTTCGTTCAAAAGCTGTTCTTCCCTTGGAAAATTTTGATCTTTATTTAGAGCCATCTCTAAGGTTTTTCTCTACAATTGTAGTCACTGAGAGGTAATACCTCAGGATTTTGGGGTCTCATGGCATCTATGTTTTTTATGATACCACTGGCCTGGCAAGACTCCACATGAGAAGGATACAGTGGTATCTTTGGTCCCAGCATCAACACCCTTTACTTTTTCAAATCCCAGTGCTGAGGTATGTCAGAAGAGAAATATTTTGGTGGAGACAGTAGATACCCTTAAATCTAGGTCTCCCCTTCTCCTTTCCTGCTGCAAAGCATTCAGTCACCACAGATGATTTGGACTTTGCTTTGGGAGCAGTTTCAAGAGGGATAAAAGTGCAGGGGTGTGCGACACCAAGGACAGCCAGTCAACTGGCAGGATTCTGTTCCAGGACTCCATGTGAGAAAGCCTGGAAGACAGGTACCTGTGCTTTTCCACCCTTTCCACCAACGTCCAGGGTACTTTTGGAGATTCAGAAGGAATCCCCCAAGATCATTGTTGTGACTCCCTTCTGGCCCAGGTAACTGTAGTTCTCTCTTTTTCTGGAAATGGCCAGGGTCATTCTAGTTGGTGACAGCAACATAACCAGCACCCATTCAGATTTAGTTGTTCTCTGGTTTTACAATATGTGTGAGTTACTATCCTATGACCTTTCTTTTTCATCTGTCAAGGTTCATTTATCTTCATTTTTTGAAAGGAGTCTTGTACAAGAGGCCTCAAAGTAAACTGATGGCTCCCATTAGAATCTTAGTTTTGTGTTGGAGAAAGTAACAGTTGCTCCATTTGAATGCACTAACCTAGCTGACTTGACATGCTTAACATGGCAAACAGTTTTCTGATTACTCTGACTTCTGCAAGAAGAGTGAGTTGCAAAGTTCTTATGGTGGGTCAACCCTGTCTTATTTTCCACAGGGACAGGGTTTTTTGAGAAATAATTTTATTTGGGCTCGTAGAGAGTGCCCTAAAGCCTTGTCCAGCTGTTATATCCTTGGCAAGATGGAACCTCTATATCCAAGGCTAGTGCAGCAGTGGTCATGCATACATTTACTGTTAAGGTAAGTTTGCTTACACATCTGTACTTTTTCGTGATTATGCCATCTTTGGCTGAGTCTAAATCTTTTGAAAGGTATGGAAACAAGATCCATGCTGTCTTATCTTTTAGCCATTAGAGTTTGGTAGAGTAAGGTATGCACTTGTATCTGTCTGTGTGACTTGCATGATTGAAGACCAGAATAATTTTGTTGTATACATTTTGTCTCCCTGTTGCCTGCTAATCATCATCCCTTCATGATTATTCAGTTCATTTGCTCTTTATAGGGTTAGAACCAATTACAAAGGCCATCATTCATGCAGCCATCTGTGCTTTTTTTTTTCCATTAGACCTTAACCCCATCCCCTTGGTGGGGGCCTACATGTCAATGATGGCTGCTTTCACTGATTTTATAAGCCAGGTCCACGTCTGCAATTATGATTGTTTCACCTGCATGCCTCCTCTTTCATGCATTGAAACAATAACCCCCCTCCCCAGAATAGGCATGCTGGCATTTGCAAGTCATTTCTACCATCTCCACCATTTTTTTTCATACCAAAGCCACTAATCAAATGTGGGCTATCTGGGTCATAGTTAAGGCTTTATCACTATAAACAACCCAGCTGGGAGCAAACTGGACTAATGTTAACTTAATTCCTTTACCACTTAGTGAATACATGGTAATTTATTGCAGCTGCTTTTCTGAGGGAGGTGTTACTCTCCAGTTGTTAAATGTAAGATTCTACCATTCATAACTTTGTCTAGTACTTGATGACTAAAGAATCTTACAGGGTGCTAGATTCATTCACAACTTTTCCCTGATCATATAAATTCTATCTTGCCAGATGTAGAGGTCTGTTACCGAAAAAATAGATAAGGATCTGCATAGGAAAAAAATGCAGTTGTTAGGTTGTAGATAATTCCATTTTTCTCTTCCAGTTAAAAAACAATAGTTAAAATCTGGATTTTTTTTTTTTGAGAATATGGAGCATGGAAACTTCGGAATTTTAAACAAAGGAAGCAATTCTTATCCCACCTTTAAATCCCAGTGTTACCAATTTCAGAAGCAAAGATGTGCAATTTGTAATTCCATTTCTATGATTTTTAAGATTAAAGCCAGCCAGAAGTAATTTGGCATCTAAAACTTTCCCCTGGCTTCTTCACTCATATAAAGCTGTGTTTTTTTCTTGCAGCTGATGTGATTCAGTTGTGTCTGAAATCAGTCTCACGCTACCATTTTTATTTTAGTTTATTTCTGGAGATGCATGTTGTGACGCCCCTGCACTGACCCCGTAATCAGGGAGCCCCAATGCTCACCACTGGCAACAGTGGGGAACATACCCAGTGGGAGGATGACAAGTACACACACAGTAAAGTGCAGTTTCCCTTAAGAGCACACAGAGACCGCAGTCAGTCTAGGGCTGGTTTCTCCCTCTTTATCCAGATCCTCAGTAAGACTCCCCGCTGGCACAGCTATAGAGCTGAGTTCTTAGCCAGGGTTCCAAGCCAAGTCCTCCAACACTGTGTGTCCAACCAGTGCTTTGTGTTCCTGCCCAAGTAGTTGACACATACACACATATACACACACCTAGCACAGGTTTTCTAGCGATGCCCCCTTCTGCCCAGACAGTAAGGTAGTTACCACTGCCACCAGAACCCCTTATCAGCTGCTTTAAGGCCCTTAACAAAGGGTGTCCAATCCTACTGTGTAATGTTACTATTAATCCAAATGGTAGCTTGACCATGAGACAAGGCTATTAGGAGTAGCCCACAGTGTCACCAAGTAAATATGCAGGTACTCTTAGACCTTAAGTATGTCTCATAAATATCAGCCACAAAGATAGATTTAAATATATTTAATAATAATAAAAGAACAAGACAATACTAAATATGTGTTCACAGTGCCGTCAGAGTTCAAAATCACAGGAAATATTTACAACAACACTGCAGGACAGTCTCCAATAAATACAGAAAACATCTGAACTAATCTTTATTATGTTCCTTATTGAAGCTAAGAGAAATTACTGTACCCTAGTTAACTTACAGCAAGGCAAGTGCAGAGGTGGTGAGTGGATGTCAGATCAAAGGCAAATACAAAATGCCCTTTCTCAGTCTCAGAGAGTTCTTAAAGTAATATCTCAAATATTGCAGCTGGGATACTTGCAGGATGACATCACTTTTGTCATCTGACTATCCCAGGTGACCCCCCCCCCCAGTTGCTATAAACTGCCAGCATTTTAGCATCTCCCTGTGAAAAATACATATATGTCAGATCATTGCAACTGCTGTAAGGCATAAAACACTTACAAAACAATGCAGAAGGCACCCTAGTTCTCGACATCCTGTCTCCTTGCTGCAGTGAAACCAACTTTTATAGCACAGTCATAAAACAATTTAATTTCAACTATTTTCTTGAAGTTTTGCAAGTTAACCCACTGTGTTCTATTTCCTACTGTTAAAACATATACATTTATACAGGTGCAATAGTTTATATACATTTCTGTTCTAATCCAGCAGGGTTAATTGTTGTCACACATCTAGGTTCAGTACTGTGCAAACCCTGTTCAACACACACTTCTGTACCAGCCGTTTAATATACACATAACATACAGTTCTAATACATTTGTAAGACAAGCATATGAATCATGTTGATATTCATAAATGGCATATGATTATTTACAAAATTCCAGATAGCTGGGCTAACAGTATTTCCTTTTGAGACATGTGCCATTCCTTCAGTCTGTTCTACTGGTCACTCCATCTGCTGAATCTTAGGTCTCACGGTCAATATTTGCAAGTTTTATTCACCCAGCATCTCTTATTATATAGTTGTTGGTATCCTGTTTTGTCTGGGTAGTAAAAGTTGAAAAATCTTAGTTATAAAAGTTTTTCTTGTGCTTCTTTTTGTTGTTTTTTTTTCCAAACTGGAAATTAACTTTACTCTTTATCTGTATAAATGTAGCATTTATGTTTTTTCTTTTTATGGTACTTTTTGTGGGTGCAAATGTTTTTTGCAAGTTGAATCAATTCTTCTGACTTTGGCCATCTCACCAGCCTGCTCATGCCTTGGTGTCAGTTGGGCCCATACATTTGTCTGGCTTGTGGATATAATTTCATCTGCTAATTTCAGTATTCTTGGTGTTAACCTCCTTGTCGAGGTAGTGTGTAGGATTAAGGTTACCACCTTACCTCTGTGTGATATCCTCACACACACCCACACACATTATCACACATGCATAACACTAAATCTGTTCTCTTACTTAGCCCTTACTCTAATGCTAACCTGGAAACACACACACACACACACACACACACACACACACACACACACACACACACACACACACACTCTCAAACACCTTCAAAGATGTACTACACTAAATTTATCCCTAACCCTTTCTGTAACCCTAACCTGCAGACACTTGCACACACAATCCAACCCCCAGTGCTAAAACATGTGTTACATTTAAAAGTTGTGGCATTAAGAGAAAACAAATAAACACAAGCACAAATCCAACAGAAGAGTAACATTCAGTGTTTCTAGTCCAACAGTCTCCTGCCTTCAACTAAATACAACTTTTGATAAAAACACACACCTGTAAATTCTATTTGACAAAAAGCAGATTTGACAGTTTATTTCAAATGCATGTGTGCTTGTAGTTCAAAATATTGAACATTCATTTGATCTTTGTGGATGGCCTGTTTTGAGATATTATGTATGCTCAGTATTCTGAATTCACAGTTGGTTAACTTGTAAAGGTGAAATTATTTTGTGAATGAAATGCTGTGCATTTGACTGTGTGAAGTGCACAGAATGTGTTGTGGTGCATAGTTTTATTTTTATTTTTATAGATTGCTTAGTTTAGAAAATCACTACTGTTGCAGTGTTTTTGTGTTTGCTGGCAGTGACCCCTTTCTGTAGGGAGATTTCTCCCTTCTTTAAAGTAAGTGCAACCATGGAATTGGTGTGTTTATGTTAAGTCTGGGAGTGTGGTTGTCTTATCCCTGTTCGTAGGGGATGCAGTGGGGCTTGCTCCCTGCAGAAAAAAAAAAAACATATGTTTTAATATTTTTTCAGTTGCTAGGGTGTTTAGTTGTAGTTCATGTTATACAGTGATGTCCTTCAAGGATGCATCTGCAGTCCTAACAAATGGGTTGTCCTGTCCACAGGCAGCCCTTCGGTCGGCCGGATTCCAAAGTCTGGGTCTTGCCTCGGCTGATGTCGTTCTTCACCCGACGTCACAGCTGCAGTTCTTCGGGTATAAAGGTATCAGCCGACGCCATTTTCCTCAGTCTTTCTTGCCGCGTGGCGCCCGAAGCAGAAGCTGTTCGCAAGTGCCGGTCGGTCAGAACCAGAGATTACTACTACCGAAGACTTCTAAAAAGCTAAGTACCCCGTTGGGGACTCTTTCTTGCCTCAGCCGATGTCAGAAAAAGTGAATAACTGTTTAACTTGTGGGAAACAAATACCTCATAAAGATTTCCACTCTTACTGCCTACCTTGTTTAGGCCCAGACCACGACGTAGCAGCTTGTCTAGCCTGTGCTTCTTTCAACCGACGGACGCTTAGGCGTCGGTCAGAATTTGCTGAGGAGTTTTCGGCTCGCTTTTGCTTACAACATGCCGTGGAAACTCCGACCGCAATTAACTAAAAGCGCAGGAAAAGGACCGACACTTTCGCGGTCGCGGTTTCGCCGAAACGCGGTTAAATCAACATGAGTGTCTCGGTTTCGGCTGAAACCGAGTCCTCGGTCCTTCCTTCGGCCGAAGGTTTGCCTCCTACCGAGGCCTCATCCAGCATGGCTGAATCTGCTACTGAAATCCCACCTGCTCCTGCAGGTTCACAGGATTTATCTGATACTATTCCTTTAGATATATCTTCTCCTGCACGTGGAGCTGCTAGGCCCCCTGCATCCATGTCGATTAAGGCTTTTGCCAGGGCTAAAGCAGCAAAATCAACCAAGAATGTGCCTGCTAAGACCCCCTCTCACAGGCCTAGCTCTAGTACTCAAATGCTTAGTCTAGCAGAGGATCTTATTTCTTTGATCCGGGGATCCCAACCTCACCCTGACAGGGCCTCTCACCCACCTCCGGAGAAGAGGCCTAGAGCAGAGCCCCCTGAGCCAGTTTCTTCAGATTACTCCTCTGATGATTCAGAACATACAGACCCTCCAGAGGGCCCTTATTCTCCTTATGAGGACTCTGACGCAGAAGACTCCATTCCTTCTGCCTCTCCTCCTGAGGAATTTTCTTTTGGGGAAACCTTGCATGCTATGAGGGAACAATTTCAATGGCAGGGCCAGGATTTTTCAGACTCTAGGAAAAGGCTTGGACCTTTTGCATTTGCCACAGCATAGGCCTTTAGCCATTCCTCCAGTACTTACTGTTGTGGATGATGCATTTAATGATGCTTGTACTGCTCCTGATTCACTTCCTCCAGCCCCTGCTAAGCCCGACAGGTACTACAGGGTTCCGGACACACATTATCATTTGTATAAGGCTCCTTTTGCAGATCCTGAAACTATATCACAGGGACCCAAGGCAGTAGCAGCTACCTCTACCAAAAACCTCCCTCTGAAAGGGAATCTAGGGCCTTAGAGATGGGGTAAAAAGGTTTACACTTCTGCTACTCTTTCAGCTAGGGCCTTAAACTGTCAATTCCACATGATTCAGTATCAGGAGTTTTTGTTAGATCAGTTAACTAAAAAAAAATGTCCTCGCCTGAACCATTAGACAAAAAATCTCTTCAGGAAATGGTACATAACATTCAGCAGGTCAGTAATCATTCCTTAAAATGCGGCTATGATGCACTGGAGGCTTCCTTTAGATCAGCTATGACTGGTACAGCGATCAGAAGGCATGCATGGTTAAAAGAGCAGTCATTACCAGACCATGTTAAATCAAAGCTTCTAGATGCTCCCATGGATAAGCTCAATTTGTTTGGCTCCCCTGCACAGCAGGTGCTGAAGAAGGTGGAAGAGAAAGCAAAATCTGTTCAGACAGTCAAGGATTTCTTACAGGTCCAGCCACCAAGGTTTAGTAGGAACTGGCCTTCCAAGAATTGGTCCTTTCCAGACACCACCAGAGCTCAGAGAGGCAGGAATAGGTGCCCAAGAGGCAGGGGTCAATCCAGAGGTGCCTACAGGGGACGTCAGTGGCAGCCTAGCAACCAGCGAAGTACTGCCACAGATCCAGCCACTACCACTTCCACAGGACAATCACAGTGACTTGGCTCTGAGACCGCCTACCAGGGAACAACTAGAAGCACCCTTAGGCGGAAAGCTAGCCTTATTTTCGGAAAACTGGCATCACATCACTGGAGACAAATGGATTTTACAGACAAAAGCTTGGCTCGAGGGCTGACTTTCAATAGATCGCAGCTTTTTGCTGCTCTGCTACGTACGAAACCCTGACCCAGAATCAGGTCGTCTACGAATGATTTAGCACCCGGTTCCCCACGAACGTGCGGTGCACTGCTGGAGAGAGGCGGCCCCCTTCCGTCCGCGCTCCGACCCAGTGACGAGCGGCGCTCCTCGCCGGCCTTGCGGCCGGCTATCCCTGGCCAACCGGAGATGCACGGGGCTGCGGTATCGTTACGTTGCGGGGATTCTGACTTAGAGGCGTTCAGTCATAATCCCACAGATGGTAGCTTCGCACCATTGGCTCCTCAGCCAAGCACATACACCAAATGTTCCACAGGACAATCACAGTGACTTGGCTCTGAGACCGCCTACCAGGGAACAACTAGAAGCACCCTTAGGCGGAAAGCTAGCCTTATTTTCGGAAAACTGGCATCACATCACTGGAGACAAATGGATTTTACAGACAATAGACCAAGGTTACAGGTTTCGCTTCCATACTCTACCAAGGAAGAGAGGAATGCCAAACCTACCTCCAAATCAAAAGAAAAAAGCTCTAGAACAACTAGACCACTTGATAAGGATGAGAGCTATAGAAAAGGTACCGTCTATGGAACAAGGGCAAGGATTTTACTCCAGACTTTTCCTGGTACCAAGAAAAGAAAACCAATGGAGACCTATTCTCGACCTGTCCGCTCTAAACACATATCTCATTGTTCCAAAATTCAAAATGCTGACCCTACAGCAGCTTCTTCCCATGCTGGGCAAGGAGTCTTGGCTGGTAACTCTAGATCTCAAGGAGGCATACCTGCACATCCCCATACGACCAAATTGCAGAAGATACCTCAGATTTCTTGCAGGATCAGAGCATTATCAATTCTCAGCATTGCCCTTTGGCTTATCTACTGCGCCCAGAGTAGTCACGAAATGCCTGGCTTCAGTAATTGCTTATTGCAGGCTTCAGGGAATTCAAATTTACCCTTACCTGGATGACTGCCTGTTACAAGCGGACAACAAAAACAAATTAGAAAAAGATTTGAAAAAGGTCATTCATCTACTACAAGCCTTGGGATACACAGTCAATATAAAAAAGTCAAGGCTGATACCATCCCAAAGGATAACTTTCTTGGGTGCAGAACTGGACACATCAAATCAAATGGCATCCCTCTCAGCAGAAAAGCAGAAGCACCTTCCTCTCTATTTCATGGCACTAACAACGCAGAACCAGCTAACAGCAAGAAAAGTCCTGCAAGCCCTGGGTTACATGGCATCCTGCATAATATTGATTCCACATGCCAGACTACATATGAGGAAGTTACAATGGTACCTAAGGAATCTATGGTCTCAGCACAAGCACAGCCTAGAAACCCAAATTCCAATAATTCCATGCCTGAAGCAAGAATTCAAATGGTGGGCTCAGGCCTGTCAATTGAACAAGGGACTGCCCTTCCACAGCCCTCAACCAAGCCAGACTATCACCACGGACGCCTCAGATCTCGGTTGGGGGGCACACATGCTGGACAAGTGCATACAAGGCTTATGGTCTCAAGACCAGCTGAACCTACACATAAATCAAAAGGAGATGCTGGCAGTAAAACTGGCAATTCAGACATTCAGACCGTTTCTTCGACAGGGTCAATTGCTGATAAGGACAGACAACACCACAGTTATGTGGTACATCAACAAACAGGGAGGCACTCATTCATACCCTCTATGCCGGATGGCAATGGACCTCTGGAATGTGGCCCTGAGCTCCAACATTCAGCTACAGGCAATATTTGTACCAGGAAAAGAAAATATACTAGCAGAAATCCTAAGCAGAACTACCACGGATGCCCACGAATGGAGGCTGCATCCAGACATCTTCAAATCCATTACAAGGAAATGGGGACTACCAGAAATAGACTTATTCGCATCCCCGCACAACCACCAATTGAAAAAATTCTGCACAAGGGCATACCACCCACTTGCTTGGAAGGTGGACTCCCTATCTTTCATTTGGAAAAACCTGACAGCATATGCATTCCCACCTCTTCCTTTGATGCACAAGGTGCTATTGAAGATCAAAGAAGACCGGCCAAGGATCATCCTGATAGCTCCAGACTGGCCGAGGCAGCATTGGTACCCATTACTGAGGAGTATGTCTCGGGAACAAATATGGCTTCTGCCCCTAGTTCCCTTACTGCTAACACAGAACAACTTCAAAACCCTGCATCCAAATCTAAAAACGCTGCAGCTAGCTGCCTGGAACATTGCATAAGACAAAATAACCCAGATTTATCTCAAAGGGTTAAGGACATTATCTTGGAGGCTCGCAGACCCTCAACAAGGAAAACTTATTCAGCAAAATGGAAAAGATATCTCATTTGGAGTGCAGCAAAGGAGAAAATGTGTCACTGGTAAACATAGCTAACATCCTGGAATACTTGGCAGAACTTTTCCACAATGGCCTGTCCTATTCTTCCATTAAGATTCATGCATCAGCTATTTCAGCAGAGTACAACATGGATCCTCCAGTCTTCTCACATCCTCTACTCAGGCAGTTTCTGAGAGGAATTAAAAATGTAAAACCACCAAGGAAGCCACCATTGCCCGCTTGGGACTTGAACTTTGTGCTAGAAAAGTTGACACTCCCTCCTTTTGAGCCAGCAGCAACAGCAGAATTACAGTACTTATCATGGAAAACTGCTTTCCTGCTTGCAATCACTTCAGCAAGAAGGGTTTCTGAATTACAGGCATTAATGGCAGTACAGCCCTTCCTTATCTTCCATCAAGATAGAGTGTCCATGAGAACTAATCCTACTTTTATGCCAAAGGTGGTCTCCAGGGTATCTTTAAACCAAGCTATTCACCTGCCTACATTCTTCCCCAACCCACAGAACAGGGGAGAAAGACTATTACATACCTTGGATGTGCATAGACAATTGCGCTACTACCTGGACAGAACCAAGAGCAATAGAAAAACTGACCAGTTACTGGTAGCATATGCAACAGGAATGGAAGGAAAAGCAATTTCAAAACAGACAATCTCTAAGTGGATAGGAAATTGCATTAGATTTTGTTACTCTTACCATGGGAAGGCAACTCCAGACATCATCAGACCTCACTCCACAAGGGCTACAGCCACTACTACAGCTTTTTTACGAGGAGTGGCTACCAAAGACATTTTAGAGGCTGCTACTTGGAGCTCCGTGCATACATTTGCCAAGCATTATAATCTACCCTTATACTCCAGATCCCGAGCAGGTTTTGCCACTGCTGTTTTGCAAGGGATCTTAACTACACCATAATCTTATTATTACCTCCTCGCCCAGTTTGGCTATGGTATTCTACCCATTTGTTAGGACTGCAGATGCATCCTTGAAGGACATAGTACAGTTTTGTACCTACCATAAATGTAGATGTCCGAGAGGTATGCATCTGCAGTCAGGATTACCCTCCCTCCTTCCCCTCTGTGGTACTCCTAGGGTATTAGCCCATCTTCTAGCTAGCTGGGGGAATCTATTATGGTGTATTTGTTTGTATATATGTACATACATGTTTATTATATTTGCTATCTGTTATTTGGAAACTTTTACATTTATCCAAATTTAGCCTGCCTAGAGGGCATCTGGCATCTGGGGCAAGAAACACTGAGGAAAATGGCGTCGGCTGATACCTTTATACCCGAAGAACTGCAGCTGTGACATCGGGTGAAGAGCGACATCAGCCGAGGCCAGACCCAGACTTTGGAATCCGGCCGACCGAAGGGCTGCCTGTGGACAGGACAACCCATTTGTTAGGACTGCAGATGCATACCTCTCGGACATCTACATTTATGGTAGGTACAAAACTGTACTTTCTTCCATATCACTATTGCAGTATTCTTCCCCTAAGGGATCTCCTGCCAATGATAGCCCATCTTCTGGCCAGTTTACCAAAGCCTTCACCTCTTATAGTCATCGTACATCACACATATTCTCCCTACATATGAAGTAGGACATAAAGGTGACATTTGGAAGCAAATACACAACACCTTTGCCACCAGTCCGAACACCATTATCGAATGTCATTCTGAACATCCTTATGCTGTGCTGGTTACCAAGCCGTGTTTTGAGATTAGTTCTCCATTGAGGATGTCCTTCAAGGATGCATCTGCAGTCATAACAAATGGGGTTGTCCTGTCGTCAGGCAGCCCTTCGGTCGGCCGGATTCCAAAGTCTGGGTCCGGCTTCGGCTGATGTCGCACTTCACCCGACGTCATCTCTGCTGGTCTTCGGGTATAAAGGCATCAGCCGACGCCATTTTCCTCAGTCTTTCTTGCCGCGTGGCGCCCGAAGCAGAAGCTGTTCGCAAGTGCCGGTCGGTCAGATCCAGAGATTACTACTACCGAATACTACTTGAAGACTTCTAAAAGCTAAGTACCCGTTGGGGACTCTTTCTTGCCTCAGCCGATGTCAGAAAAAGTAAATAACTGTTTAACTTGTGGGAAACAAATACCTCATAAAGATTTCCACTCTTACTGCCTACCTTGTTTAGGCCCAGACCACGGCGTAGCAGCCTGTTTAGCCTGTGCTTCCTTCAACCGAACGCTTAGGCGTCGGTCGGAGTTTGCTGAACAGTTTTTCGGCTCAGATTTTGCGTACATTATGCCGTCGGATCCTCCGACTACCCAAATTGTTAAAAAACGCAAAGATAAAGACCGACACTCGCGGTCCGTGGTTTCGGGCGAAACCACGGTTAAGCAAGCGCAGTGTCTCAGTTTCGGCGAAACCGAAAACGGGTCAATCTTCAGCCGAATCCATGACTACTACTGAGGCTCCTGCTACCTTAGTTGAATCGGCCTCTGAAGTTTTGCCTACTACTGTGGCTCCTAGTGACTTATCCGACACCATCCCTTTGGATGTCTCTACCCCAGCACGTGGTGCTGCTAGGCCTCCTGCAGCCATGTCTATTAAGGCCTTTGCCAGGGCTAAAGCAGCCAAAACTGTTAAATCAGTGCCTGTTAAGGCCCCCTCACACAGGCACACTTCTAGTTCACAAATACTTACTCTGGCAGAGGATTTAATCTCCTTAATTAGGGGATCCCAATCTCACCCAGACAGGGCCTCTCAGCCTCCAGAAAAGAGACCTAGAGCAGAGCCCCCCGAGCCAGTGTCCTCTGATGATTCTTCGGATGACTCAGTCATTACAGATCAGCCAGAAGCTCCTTTTTCTACTTATGAAGATTCCGATGCTGATGAATCCATTCCATCTGCCTCTCCACCAGAGGAATTTTCCTTTGGGGAAACCTTACACGCCATGAGAGAACAATTCCAATGGCAGGGACAAGATTTCTCAGATTCAAGAAAAAGGCTTAGGACCTTTCTGCACTTGCCACAACATAGGCCCTTAGCTATACCTCCAGTTCTGCCTGTTGTGGATGATGCATTTAATGATGTTTGCACTGCTCCTGATACTCTACCTCCAGCCCCTGCCAAACCAGATAGATTTTACAGGGTGCCAGACACTCATCACCACCTATTCAAGGCCCCGCTTGCAGACCCTGAGACTATATCCCAGGGGCCTAAAGCAGTAGCTTCGACCTCAGCAAAAAACCCTCTCCCTTCTGAAAGGGAATCCAGGTCCTTAGAGATGGGGCAAAAAGTTTACACCTCTGCTACTCTCTCAGCTAGAGCTTTAAATTGTCAGTTTCACATGATCCAATACCAAGAGTTTATGCTTGATCAGTTAACTAAGAAGCTGTCCTCTGATGAATCCTTAGATAAGAAATATGTTTTAGAAATGGTGAATAACATTCAGCAGGTTAGTAACCATTCTTTAAAATGTGGCTATGATGCACTGGAGGCTTCATTTAGATCAGCCATGACTGGCACAGTGATAAGAAGGCATGCATGGTTGAAAGAACAGGCCCTGCCGGATCATGTTAAAGCAAAGCTGTTAGATGCTCCTTTGGATAAGGCCAGTCTATTTGGTACCCCTGCTCAGCAAGTAATGAAGAAAATGGAAGAGAAGGCAAAATCTGTACAAACATTTAAGGATTTCTTACAGGTTCAGCCCCCAAGGTTTAGCAGGAACTGGCCTGCCAAAAATTGGTCCTTTCCAGACTCCTCAAAATCTCAAAGAGGCAGGAATAGGCGGCTCTAGAGGCAGAAATCAATCCAGAGGAGGTGCCTATAGAGGCGCCAGTGGCAAGGCAATAACCAGCGAGGCACAGACACAACCACTGCCACTGCAACAGGACAATCACAGTGACTTGGCTCTGACTCCTACCAGGGAGCAAATAGCAGCACCTTTAGGCGGAAAGTTAGCCTTATTTTCAAAAATTGGCACTATATCACAAAAGACAAGTGGATTTTGCAAACCATAGACCAAGGCTACAGGTTCCACTTCCACACCTTACCAGTAAAGAGGAATGCCAAACCTACCTCCAAATCAAAAAACAGAAGCTCTAAAGCAGATAGCTCAATTAACAAAGATGAGAGCTGTGGAAAGAGTACCAATAACACAACAGGGCAAAGGATTCTACTCCAGACTCTTCCTAGTACCAAGAAAAGAGAAAAGTTGGAGACCTATTCTCGATCTGTCCATCTTAAACACATACATCATTGTCCCAAAATTCAAAATGCTGACCCTAAAGCAACTTCTTCCCATGCTGGGCAAGGAGTGTTGGCTGGTAACTCTAGATCTCAAGGAGGCATACCTGCACGTCCCCATACGACCAAATTGCAGAAGATACCTCAGATTTCTTGCAGGATCAGAGCATTATCAATTCTCAGCATTGCCCTTTGGCTTATCTACTGCGCCCAGAGTATTCACAAAATGCCTGGCATCAGTAATCGCTCATTGCAGGCTACAGGGAATCCAAATTTATCCATACCTGGACGACTGCCTGTTACAAGCGGACAACAAAAGCAAGCTGACAACAGATTTACAAAGAGTCATTTGCTTACTACAAGCCCTGGGATACACAGTCAATTTAAAAAAGTCAAGACTGATACCATCCCAGACAAGAACTTTCTTAGGTGCGGAATTGGACACAGTAAAACAAATGGCATTCCTGACTGCAGAAAAACAAGAACAACTCCCTCTTTACTTCTTGGCATTAACAAAGCAGAACAAACTAACAGCAAGAAAAGTACTGCAGGCCTTGGGCTTCATGGCATCATGCATAATCCTGGTCCCCCATGCCAGACTACATATGAGAAAGCTACAGTGGTACCTAAAGAATTCATGGTCTCAACACAGGCACAGCTTAGAAACCAAAATCCCACTAATCCCATGCCTGAAACAAGAGTTCCTATGGTGGGCTCAAGCATGCCAGTCAAACCCAGGTTTGCCCTTCCACAAATTTCAAGCAAACCAAACCATCACAACGGACGCCTCAGACCTAGGCTGGGGGGCGCACATGTTGGACAAGTGCATACAAGGATTGTGGACTCCAGACCAACTGCACCTGCACATAAACCAAAAAGAAATGCTGGCAGTAAAACTAGCAATCCAGAAATTCAGACCATTCCTCAAAGAAGGCCATTTAATGATAAGGACAGACAACACCACAGTCATGTGGTACATCAACAAACAGGGAGGCACTCATTCATACCCCTATGCAGAATGACTCTGGACCTTTGGAACATGGCTCTGAGCTACAACATCCAGTTACAGGCAATATTTGTGCCGGAAAGAAAACACCCTAGCAGACATGTTAAGCAGAACCACCTCGGATGCTCACGAATGGATGCTACACCCGGACATCTTCAAGGCCATCACAAAGAAATGGGGAACGCCACAAATAGACCTATTCGCATCCCCACTCAATCACCAGCTCAAAAAATTCTGCACAAGGACATGCCACCCACTTGCATGGAAGGTGGACTCTCTATCCTTCAGTTGGAAAGGCCTGACAGCATATGCATTTCCACCTCTTCCCTTGATGCACAAGGTACTACTGAAAATCAAAGAGGAACATCCAAGGATAATTCTGATAGCTCCGAATTGGCCAAGACAACACTGGTATCCTTTGCTGAGGAGCATGTCACAGGGGAGAATGTGGCCAATACCCTGATGCCTTTGATGTTAACTCAGAACAACTACAACATCATGCACCCAAACCTAAAAACCTTGCAACTGACTGCCTGGAACATCACATAACAGCAACTAACCCAGACTTATCCCAAAGGGTTAAAGACATTATCCTTGAAGCCCGCAGACCTTCAACAAGAAGGAACTATGCAGGAAAATGGAAAAGGTTTGTCATTTGGAGTACTGAAAGAGGAAAAGATGTGTCAAACATAGACATTGCTAACATCCTGGAGTACTTGGCAGAGCTTCTACATATGGGTCTGTCCTATTCCTCCATCAAGATACATGCATCAGCTATTTCCGCAGAATACAGCTTCGATCCACCTGTCTTTTCACATCCTCTACTCAGGCAATTCCTCAGAGGGATCAAGAATGTAAAACCTCCTAGGAAACCACCATTACCAGCATGGGACTTGAACTTTGTGCTAGAAAAATTGACACTCCCTCCATTTGAACCAGCAGCAACAGCAGATCTACAACACCTATCATGGAAAACTGCTTTCCTACTGGCAATTACTTCAGCAAGGAGGGTTTCAGAACTACAGGCCTTAATGGCAGTACAACCCTTCCTAATCTTCCATCCAGATAGAGTGTCCATGAGAACTAATCCGACATTTATGCCTAAGGTGGTATCCAGAGTGTCTTTAAACCAGGCAATCCACCTACCTACCTTCTTTCCCAATCCACAGAACAGGGGGGAAAGGCTGCTGCATACCTTGGATGTACACAGACAGTTACGCTACTACCTGGACAGAACCAAAAGTAACAGAAAAACTGACCAGCTTTTAGTAGCCTATGCAACAGGAAGGGAAGGAAAAGCAATTTCCAAACAGACAATCTCCAAATGGATAGGAAATTGCATAAGATTCTGTTACTCCTACCATGGAAAACCAGTTCCACAGAACATAAGACCTCATTCTACAAGGGCTACAGCCACTACCACAGCCTTCTTACGAGGAGTGGCAACCAAGGACATTATTGAGGCGGCTACTTGGACCTCCGTGCATACATTTGCCAAGCATTACAATTTACCTCTATACTCTAGATCCCGAGCAGGGTTTGCCACTGCTGTATTGCAAGGGATCCTAACTACACCATAATTCTTTTTCCTAGTTTGGCTATGGTATTCTACCCATTTGTTATGACTGCAGATGCATCCTTGAAGGACATAGTACAGTTTTGTACCTACCATAAATGTAGATGTCCGAACAGGATAGCATCTGCAGTCAAGATTACCCTCCTTCCCTCTGTGGTACTCCTAGGGTATTTACCCTCCTAATAGCTAGCTGGGGGGGGGGGTCTCTTATGGTGTATTTGTTTGTATATATGTACATACATGCTTATTTTTTGTGTTTGTCTTCTACTATTTTGGAAACATTGGCATTTATCCAAAATTTAGCTTTCCTAGAGGGCAACTGGCATCTGGGGCAAGAAACACTGAGGAAAATGGCATCGGCTGATGCCTTTATACCCGAAGACCAGCAGAGATGACGTCGGGTGAAGTGCGACATCAGCCGAAGCCGGACCCAGACTTTGGAATCCGGCCGACCGAAGGGCTGCCTGACGACAGGACAACCCCATTTGTTATGACTGCAGATGCTATCCTGTTCGGACATCTACATTTATGGTAGGTACAAAACTGTACTTTTTTTCTCATACTGTCTCTTGTTGTTGTTGTTGTTGTTGTTGTGTTCATGTCATCCAGAAATGGAAAATGTCAGTGTGGGAGGCAGATTTCCCATAAAAACTGTCAATATGTTGATAAATATATCAAAAACTAAGCATATGAGATTTGGGAGACATAAACTGAAAGGTGAATATTTAATACAGCACACACTGATTGAAACTGTAGACTCATTTAAGGACCTGGGTATATGGGTAGATTCAGGTATGAGTTTTTCTAATCATATCAACCAATTGGTTAATGATAGTTATAGAACTATAGGTTGTATAAAAAGATTTATAAAGTCTAGGAAATCAAACATAAGGAAGTCATTGTTTGTTAGTTACATTAGACCCAAACTTGAGTATGGTATTAACATTATGGAAACCCTATAGGAAAACATGCCTGAATAAACTGGAAAGAGTACAGTGGAAATATATTAAGGGCATCCATGGATGTGAAATAAGTTATTATGAAAGACTAAAATGTCTGAACTTGTACAGTGTCTCTTACAGATATTTAAGAGGAGGTCTTATTCAGGTGTATAGGGCATTTAGGGACATCTACCTCTGGGAATGTTTGGGGTTATCAAAAAGTACTAGAGAATCATCAGATAACCTATGTAGAAGATTCTATAGGAATGAGAAGTGTACTAATTGGTTCTCTGACAGAGTAGCTGATGCTTGGAACAGACTACCAAATTACATTAAAGCAAGTACTAGTTTAGATATTTTTAAGAACAGCCCGGACATTTATTATGGGAACAAGTGTTTTGGCATATTGGCAAGCTAAAAGGACTTTAATGCCCATGCTTGAAACATTTGTTTGTATGTATGTATGTATGAATGACCAGTGCCTTTTTTATTTAGGTGCTTCCCACGATCATACACAGTGCTTCATCTGCCAGTTGTTTGTGTCTACGATCCTATTTACTCATCTCTCCTCTTGTCCATATACCTGGAGAACCAGCGTCTTAATTTGCTGGGTCAGGATGCTTTGGTGGAGTTCTCTCATCCCCAGGGCCAGCTGTCTGCCACGAAGAAGGCCAAAAAGGTTAGGCCTGATTTGAATGCTGTCCAGCCTCCCCCAGATGTCTCTGGCTGGTGAAAGCCCAGAGGACTGTCTGGTGTTTGTTTTGGATTCCCCTGAAGCAACATCATTAGCATAGATCTGGCTTCTCACATGTCCTAGGATGGTTTTCAGATATCTATGCCTGACATTGAGGGGGAACTTTGGCTGATTATATCTGAAGGGCCAAGTGGGATTCCTCAGATCTTCATGAGGGAGGAGATTCCTATGACCATTATAGAATCATGTAAGGGGTCTTGACTGTCGAAGGGTGTTTCAATTGGACTTGCAGTAAAAAAAAAAAAAAAACGGAAAACAAAAGATGAAGCATATTTCCCGTGTTGTGGAGGATCCCCACCGTGAATGGCATGATTTCACTCGGGGTTTATATAATGCTTTTATGGCCCTGAAGCCACCTTAAGTGGTCTCTGTTCCTGATCCTCCCTGGTCTTCCAGTCCACTCAAGAGGCCTAGGGAATTTGATTCCTCATCTGATTATCTGAAATCAGTGGAAGAATCCTTAGCTTATTCTTCCCAAATCCCTTCCCCCTTGGATTACAGTTCAGAGGAGGAGAATTTCTTAAATCCAGACTCCCCTTTGTAAGAGCTCTCCTTTGGAGATACCATTGCTAGTATGATGGACAGTTTCAACTGGGATTGTTCTTAGTCTCTGATATTCAAAATGGTATTATGCGCTCCTTCAGATGGAGTTTCCCAAACCATCTTCTGTTCCTCCTGTTCTGGCTGCCCTTTTGGATACCTTTCAGCAGCTTCTATCACCCTTGAATATCAGCCTCCTGTACCTAAGAAACCAGATAGGTTCTCCAAAGTGTCTGAGGAATACAAATTTCTTTATAGATGCCTTTCTGTAGTGTCAGTCTCATCTGACAAATCATCCAAGTTGCTGCCCTCTACCAAGCTCTTGCCTTCTGATAAGGATAGTAAGGCCGTGGAAAAGTTGGGCAAGAAAGTTTACACTGCTGCTGCTTTGTCATTTAGACCATTAACTGCCAGACCCATACGACCAGGTATGTTTTAGCTCTCCCTTCTCAGGTTTCTAAGGTTGTTTCTGACATTCCTGACTCTGAGGGGAAGGCTTCAGCCCTTTCCCTACTGGACTTCACTTCACAGGTTGTCCACCAGTCAGTCTAATGCAGATATGATGCAGCTGATGCCTCTTTCAGGGATGCTAGCTGTGGTTCAGTTATGAGGCATTATTCTAGGCTTTGTCTTCAGGCGTTGACTAATGACATTAAGGTCAAACTTTTGGATGTCCCTTCTGATAACAAAAGTTTTTTGGATCTGCTACTGACCTTTTCAAGTCCATCCAGGACAAGGGCAAAGGCTTGCAGGAGCTGAAACATGTTTGGATTTCTCCCATTCTTAAATTTTCAGAGGAACTATCCCTCCAGGTCTGCTTTGTTTGCAGGCAATCTCGCCCTCCAACCAAGGGCAAGAAGGGTTACTATAGGTGAGTGCCTCCTGCTAAGTCTACTCAGACTCCTGCCCCCCAGAAGCTTTCTTTTCAGAACAGGCGTGGTCCTATTTGATGGTTTTGCTACCTCCTTCCCTCATCTAGGTTCTCGTGTCCCTCCTTCTTTCCCTGTCTTTTCCATATTGGCTACGAATCACTTCAGACTCTTGGATTCTGTCAGTTATTTGTTAGGGATATTTCATGGTTTAGAAGTGCCTTCATCCCTTTTCAGACATTCCATAGCCTCCTTGGAAACAGCTGTCATTTCCTAGGGTTTCTTCAATCTCTTTTAGCTCAGGGCATCATTCACACCATGTCTCCCACCCAAGTAGGGAAGGGACTTAATTCCAGAATGTTTTTGGTCCTACAAAAGGAAGGTACATGGAGACCAGTTCTGGATCTTTCCCTACTGAACCCTTCCACAAGATTCCTTCTTTTCAGGTATTGTCCCTTCAGACGTTTCCTCTTATTCTTCCGCAGGCCTTTCTGGTATCTCTGGATCTCAAGGATGCTTACCTTTACATCCCCATCCACTCTCTTTGCAGGAAATGTTTACTTTTCTCTGTTTCTTCCCTGAATTTTCAGTTCTCTGGTTTGCCCACTGGCCTTTCTACTGCTCCAAGGGTATTCACCAAATGCCTCGCTGCTGTCATTGCTTTTTGCAGGATTAAAGGTAGCCAGATTTTTCCCTGTCTGGACTAGCCCCACCAGTCTACTTTACTACTTGCCTATTACACAGTCTGGTGTTTACTGTAAGCCTCCAGAAACCAGTTCTGATGCCTTCCCAGGATCATATTTTCTTCAGCTGCAGGCTTCAGACAGGTCCCATGTTGACTACCACCAAGGCTGTGCCTTTAATAACCTTTTTCCAGTCCCTTCTCCTTCTGGTGTCTGTCACGGCCAGGGAATTTATTAGCTTCCTGGGATTCATGGCTTCAACCATCCTTCTTCTCATCAAGCTCCATATGAAGAAACTTCAGTGGTTCCTAAAATTAGTGTAGCTTCAGTTTTGCCACCCCCTGGAATTCACAGTACGTCTCCTTCCTTGTCTCAAGCTCGAACTTTATTAGTGCATTCATCAACTTTTTCTCAACCCAGGGATTATTTTTCAAACTCCATTTACCACTCAGAAGCTCCTTACAGATCCCTCAGACAGGGGTGGTATGCTTCCTCTGGTCTTCTCTCATCAGAGATCAGACCACATCGGTGTAAAGAAGGTGAAGGTTCTGCTTCTGGCTCTTCAAGCCTTTCATTACTCTTTCATCTCAGGCCCTCAAGGTTTTCACAAACACTATAACAGTGATGTGGTATGTCAACAAGTAGGGCAGCACAACGTCCCTTCTTCTTTGCAGACTAGCTCTTCAGGTCTGGGATTTAGCTATTCAATATCAAGTGACTCTACAGGCAGTTTACATTTCCTGAGAGCACAGTCAAGTGGCAGACTCGTTGAGCAGGTCCAATGTACAAGCTCACGAATGGATGCTTCACAGAGATGTGTTCCTGGACATTGTCCATCGATGGAGCATTCCTCAGGTAGATCTTTTTGCCTTCCCTCTGAACAGACAACTTCTTGTACTTGTTCCAGAGTCCTAAGTCCTCTGGCTTGGAAAGTGGACACCCTGTCTTTTACTTGGAAGGGGACATCTCTTTATGCCTTTCCCCCTTCTGTTATAGTGAATTTTGCACAAAATCTGACAGGACTCTCCCAGACTCTTGCTGGTGGCTCCCTTTTGGCCCAGACAACATTAGTTCCCCCTTCTCTATCACTCTCAGCCAGGGGCAGTCACCACAAGTTACCTCACTGGCTGTTGATCTTCTCACACAAGACAAAGGGGTCTTTTATCCAGCCTTACTTGTCCACACTTCAGATGACACTGTGGGTGAAGTTTTTGATCCCTTTTAGACACCTCATTTCTGAGGACTTGCTTCGGGTTTTGCAGGAGGCAAGGAAACCCAGTACCAGAAAATCGTATATGTCCAAATGGAAGAGATTTTATGTCTGGTGCCTCTCTCACCATCAGGATCCTCCATCAGTGGAGGTTCCTTTGGTTTTCTCTTATTTGTGTGATTTCCTCCATGCTGTTGTGGCATATTCTTCAGGGAAAGCTCACCTGTCAGCAGTTTCTGCTTGTCTGCCCTTGAATCCTCCACTGGCCTTTAGATTTTATGTCAAGCAGTTCCTTAAAGGCATCCTTCATATCAGGCCTCCCAGGAAGCCTATTCCACTTTCTTGGGACCTCTGTTTTGTACTTGAAAAATTGACCCAGGCTACTTTTGAGCTTGCTTCCTTACAACATTGTTCTTGGAAGACTGTTCTGCTTTTGGCTAATGGCTGTTACTTTTAGCCAAGTGAGTGTCTGAACTTTAGGCTGTCATGGCTGTTCCTCCTTTTTTTAATTTTCCATTGAGACAGGGTGTTTCTTCATACTAATCCTTTTTTATGCCCAAGGTGATCAATGAGTTGTCCCTTAATCAGTCTATTCATCTTCCTTCTCTTTTTCCTTCTCTGCAGTCTGGCACTGATTAGATTCTTCACACTTAGATTTGCATAAACAGCGCAGATATTATTTTGACAAGTTTTTCAAACTTTGCACTTTTTTTTCATCCCAGGACTTTGTGTTTGGCTGTTTCTAAGCAGACTGTCTCTTCCTGGATTTCCAAGACCATTTCCTTGTGTTATTCTTTTCATGGCAAATATCTTTCATAATTTGTAAAGGTACTTTCTACTAGGGTGGTACCCTCCTCTGGTGACTTTTTCAAGGGTCTGGATACTAGTTCTATCCTTGAGGCTGCTACTTTGTCCCATGTTCATAATTTCACTAAACATTGCAAGTTGGATGTTGTTTCCAGAGCAAGCTTTGCCAGGGCTGTCCTGCATGGGATTGTGTCAGGCTCTTCTCTGCCTTCCTTCTCCCAGACATACCTTCCTTCTCCCAGACATCCACTTAAGCTCTTGTACTTCCCCGTAGGTGAATAATACTGCAACAGTAAGATGGAAGGACATTGTACAGTTGTGTAAAATCTTACCATAACAGTAGATGACCTTCTCTTCAGTGTTGCAGTATTCGGTCTCTCCATCCTTCCTCCCTCTGTCTTGACTCCAGCCCTGTGTTCTGGTTCCCTGCTGGCTGAGGGGCCCTTGTATCTTCCTTCTTAGTTTTTCCTTCTGAATCTATGATTTTACTCATCCCTGAGGGCATTGTTCTTCCTGGAACTTTTTCACTTCTGAGTATCTGTGTCCGTATGTCACCTTTATGCTGTACGTCATGCGCAGGGGAAAGTATGTGTGATGTACAACCTCTGTAAGAGTTGAAGGCTTCGGTATACTGTCCGGATGTTGGGCTATCCTTGGCAGGAGATTCCTTAGGTGAATAATACTGCAGCAGTGAGGAGAAGGAACTCTACTGTCATGGTAAGATTTTACACAACTGTACGGTGGTGGTGCTGCGGTAGCGTTGTCGCCTCACAGTAAGACGTCCTGTTCGATTCTCAGCTAGAGCGTCTTCTATGTGGAGACATGCGTGAATGGGCGTACCTTCGTTGAAGGTTGTGCGTCAGGGCCGGCAACTCGGCACGTAAAAATCTACTGCCAATCATTAGCGGACCAGAGTTCTGCTGTGGCGACCCCTAACCGGGAAAAGCCGAAAGACACAACAACAACTTTCATAGGTAGTTTCTAGGTATGTAGTCCAGGAGACCATTAAGAGGTATAACCCAAATTCCCACTTGCCCCAAAGTAATGTTAAGTGACTTGCTTGAGGTCATATGGTAGGCAGACAAAGGTCAAAACAATCAGGTCCTGTACCATAGGAAGTAGTTCATTAACAGTTCGTAGCCTTTATCCTCTGTGTAAACTGCCAGACGGTGTGAGTTTAGTTACTCTGCATTTAGTATTTTTTCTAATGTTTTGATGTTTAGTGTTTTAGATGTTGGTATTTGCTTATATGGTCATACACACACACACACATACGTATATATAGTGTGTGTATGAGAGAGTGGGTATCCACACTTATATCTAAGGGTGTTATATAAATATGTACATATGTGTATGTAGATGTACATGTATAGCATGTGTGCATGTATACATACATGTGCACATAGGTATGTGCAAATGCATTTTTATTCATGTAGGTGCATGTATGTGTATATTGAGATATTTTGAATGGCCCTGTCATTTTATTGTCCACAATCTAGGTATTATTTTCAAAGTCAAGATCCTCTTCCAGTACTTTAGGCTATTACATACAAAGGGCAAGTACCAGTTGGCAAGAGTGTAATACTCACCATGGGACCTTTGTGTTCGAAGGTGGTGCTCAGAGATATCATCTGCCAATTCAGTGGTTGTGAAGCACTTTGATTTGGCCTCTTGTACCCCACAACATATACATAAGTGCGATTCTGTAGCTTTTGGTTATCCTTCCATAGGACTAAACTAATTCCAACATTAAAGAATCTCCTGGAGATATCTGTGGGCCATCTTGAGGTATTCCACAGACTAAATTTGCATTTTTTTTACCTTCTAAAATTTTCACCTGCAGTCTTAATGGATATTTTTTCCAGCATGTTTTGTATAATCAACAGATATGGATAAATAGCAGTGGGTAATCACCATCCTTTGTCAGTCCTACTGTCTAGCAGATTAGTCTTCCATGCTAGTACCACCTTTCTGCTAGACTATTTTATTATATTGTAGATCATCTGACAGGTAGCCAGTATTATCAAACTACACTGCTTTGGTGATCCGTTTGTTCACAGTTCCTTCGATTAAGCTACAGTTCACCAAGGTACTAGTTGTATTATCAGATGTTCTTCATGTTTCACTGTTGCAGTCATAACTGTAGGGTGCTCCTGCCGGCAGGCAGCCCGAGGTCGGCCAGAATCCCAAAGTCTGGGTCTGGCGTCGGCTGTACAAGCTAGTACCCTGACGTCAGTACGCTCTGGTACATAGTCCTCAGCCGACGCCATCTTCTCCAGTCTTTCTTGCCGTGCGGTGGAAAGCAGCTCGCAAGTCGTTGGTTGGCGATTTTCGAACAGCGTATTTTGTTGTTGTCGGTCCGAAGTTCTTACTTCTCTTCTCAAAGCTAAGTACCCGTTGGAATCTTTTCTTGTTCCTCCGATGTCAGAAAAAGTTAATAATTGTATAACGTGTGGGAAACAAATACCTCATAAAGATTTCCACTCTTACTGTCTACCTTGCTTAGGCCCTGACCACGACGTTTCTTGTTGTCGGTTCTGTGCCAGGTTCAATTCTCGTACTATCAAGCGCAGGTACAACTGGGCTCTAAATTATTTTGGCAGACGCTTCAATTATAGAATGTCGTCGGACACTACCGGAATTCAAAAGAAGCGCAAAGACAAAGACAGGCCTCCGAGGTCCAAACAGGACTCGTTGCAGCTGGAGCCAGCGTCCGGTTCGGCTGTCGTCAGTGAGGCGCTTTTGCAGCCCCTGTCGTCTGCCACTTCTGAACCGATGGCCGATACGGACTCCCATGGGGAGCCATCAAGGCCTACTATTTTAACTGCTGCAGGACCTTCGGACGTCGCTCCCTCAGATGGGTCCGGAACCGCTGTGCAGGTACCGGCTTCTGAGGGGGTTTTCAGGCCTACTCACATCACTATTTCAAAGGTAAAGGCAAAGACAAAGACTCCTGTTAAGTCTAAAGTTCCTGCTCAAGCTACTTCTGAATCTACTCCCAGGACACAGAAGCAATTATTAAAGATGGCTGAAGATTTACTTACAATGATTAGGGGTTCTCACCCTCCACCTGAGAAAAGGCCTTGACAGGATGTTCCTCTGGATTCCTCTGACCAGGCTTCTGTATCTTCTGTCTCTTCCTCTGATCAGGAATATTCTTTTCCTCCTTATGAGGATTCGGATGCTGAGGACTCCTTGCCCTCTGCCTCTCCGCCTGAAGATTTCTCTTTTGGGGAAACCTTGCATGAGATGAGGGAACATTTTCATTGGGAAGGTCTGGAGTATTCTGCTTCCAAGAAGAGGCTTAGAGAATTCCTTCTTCTTCCTCAACATAGGCCTTTAGCTATCCCTCCTGTTCTTGACATTGTGGATGATGCTTTTTCTGAGGCTAATTTGAATCCTGATTCCATGCCTCCTGCTCCTTCTAAGCCTGATAGATTTTATAGGGTTCCTGACTCTCATTTATTCTTATTTAAGAACCCTTCTGCGGATCCTGAAACTATTTCTCAGGGCTCTAAGGCTGCTAAGGTTGCTACTTCTAAAAATCCTATTCCCTCTGAGAAGGATTCTCGTGCTTTAGACAAGCGGGGAAAAAAGGTATATACTTCTGCTACCCTGTCTGTAAGGGCTTTAAATTGCCAGTTTCATATGTTTAAGTATCAGCAATTTCTTTTGTCTGTTTTAAAGCAAAAGCTTGCTTCCCTTCCTGCATGTGCAGAGGATAAGGAACTTCAGGATGTATTGCATGCAACTGAACAAGTGAACAAACGTAGTTTGCATTGTGGTTTTGATGCTTTGGATGCTTCTTGCAGGGCTGCAGCCTCTGGTACTGTTATCAGGAGACATGCCTGGCTTCATGAACAAAGTTTTCCTGAACAGGTTAAGGCTAAGTTATTAGATGCCCCTGTTCAACATGATGTTCTTTTTGGATCTAAGGCTGAGGAGGTTATTAAAAAGATGGAAGAAAAGGCAAAATCTATGCAAACTGTAAAAGATTTCTTGCAAGTTCAGCCTCCTAGATTTTCCAGGAATTGGCCCTCAAAAATTGGTCCTTTCCCGTCTGACAGGCCTCAAAGGGGAAGATATAGACGCTCCAGAGGTCGTGGTCAAGCTCAGGCCTCTTACAGATCTAGACAATGGACTGCTTCACCTAGAAGGGGAGAAGACAGATCCCAATCTCAAAGAAAGCAAACTCAATGACTCTCTCGGTTGGGCTACAGGACCCCTTCACCTGGATGCCCCTCTCGGAGGAAAACTGTCTCTTTTTTACAGAAGTTGGACTCATATTACCCAGGACAGATGGGTATTGGACGTGATTTTAAAAGGCTACAAATTCCACTTTCATACTCTGCCAAGGGCTTACGGTTGGCCAGATCTGCCAAGACATCAATGGTCAGAGGCCTTAAATCAAGTGGATGCTCTTCTGGCCATGAGAGCCATAGAGTCTGTTCCACTCTCAGAGATGGGAAAAGGTTTTTATTCAAGACTGTTTCTGGTTCCAAGAAAACAAAGCTCATGGAGACCTATTCTGGACCTTTCTGTGTTAAACACCTTTTTGGAAATTCCAAAATTCAAGATGCTTACTCTGCAGCAACTAATTCCAATGCTCTCTCAGGACGCCTGGATGGTGACATTGGACTTAAAGGAAGCCTACTTACACATTCCCATCAGGCAGGAACGCAGGAAATTCCTCAGATTCAAGGCAGGTTCGAGACGCTTTCAATTCTCTGTACTGCCCTTTGGTTTATCTACTGCGCCCAGAGTCTTTACCAAGTGCCTGGCACCAGTAGTGGCTTATTGCAGACTTCAGGGGATTCAGATTTACCCCTATTTGGACGACTGCCTTATTCAGGCAGACAGCAAGGATCTTCTACTTCAACATCTGGAATTTGTTCAACGTCTTCTCCTCCTACTGGGATTCTCAGTGAACACAAAAAAGTCACATTTGATCCCTTCTCAACAAATGGTATTCTTGGGAGCCCTCTTAAATACAAACTTACAAAGGGCCTTCCTCACTCCAGAAAAACAAATACAGCTGGCTTGAATTTTCAACACCTTGGCAACTCTATCTCAGCTCACTGCAAGGAAATTCCTGCAGGCACTGGGCTACATGGCTTTCTGCATTCTGTTGATTCCAAATGCAAGGCTTCATATGAGAAAGCTTCAATGGTATCTGAAAAGTGTATGGTCACAGCATTACCACGATCTGGACATTCTGATTCCTCTGATCCCCTGCCTCCAGAAGGAGTTCCTCTGGTGGTCCAGGGTGTGTGCTTTAAACGAAGGAAAGCCTTTTCGTCTACCTCAACCTTCTCAAATCATAACCACGGACGTTTCGGATTATGCTTGGGGAGCACACTTTCTAGACAATTGCCAGCAGGGAACCTGGACAAAGGACCATCTTCACTGGCACATCAATCTGAAGGAAATGTTGGCAGTTCAAAATGCTCTTCTAGCCTTCAAGAACTTTTTGCAACCAGGGCCTCTGCTAAGACAGACAACACCACAGTCATGTGGTACATAAACAAGCAGGGGTTCTCATTGCACCCCTTTGCAGACTAGCTATGGCTTTATGGGACACAGCTCTAAATCTGAATCTACATCTCCAGGCTCAATTCATTCCAGGAGAACAGAATCTCTTAGCAGACAGCCTGAGCAGAAATATTTCAGATCCTCACGAATGGATGCTAGACACCAACTTATTCAACAGGATTACTGCAGTTTGGGGATGTCCCCAGAATGATCTGTTTGCATCCCATCTCAATCATCAGCTGCCTCGCTTTTGCACCAGGTCCTTCCACAAAACAGCTTGGAAAGTGGATGCCCTGTCCTTCAGCTGGAGAAGCCTTTCGGGATATGCCTTCCCTCCTCTTCCTCTACTACCTCGGGTATTACTGAAGATAAAACAGGACAAGCCCAAGTTCCTCATCTTGATTGCTCCAAATTGGCCTCGACTGTTTTGGTATCCAACTTTAAAGCACCTGTTCTTGGAGCCTCCTTGGATTCTCCCTCTGAACCCTTCTCTTCTGTCCCAGCATCAGGGTCAGTTACTACATTTCAATCTCAAGACTCTTTGCCTGGCAGCTTGGCTCTTCAAAGGAATTTGATTTCTTCTAGTCTTCCCAAACAAGTTTTGGATGTTCTTCTGGAAGCTAAACGGCCTAGCACTAGGAAATCCTATGCCTCTAAATGGAAGAGGTTTTGTATTTGGATGCAGGACCGAGGCTCAGACCCTCTGGTGCCTGATCTCTCTTCTATTTTGCTTTACCTTTTGGATCTTTTGTCTAAAGGACTTTCCTTTTCTTCCATTAAGATTCATGCTTCTGCTATTTCTGCTCATTTCAATTCTGATCCTCCTGTTTTTTCTCATCCTTTGGTGAGACAATTCTTGAGAGGGGCTAAGAATTTGCGGCCTCCCAGGACCCCTCCTGTTCCTGCTTGGGATCTTAATTATGTTTTAGAAAAACGTACTTTGCCTCCTTTTGAGCCTGCTGCATCTTCAGATATTAAGTTTTTATCTTGGAAGACCGTTCTTTTGTTAGCATTGACTTCTGCCAGAAGGGTCTCAGAGTTGCAAGCTCTCATGGCCGTGGAACCATACCTTATTTTCCACCAGGACAGAGTATCCTTGAGGACCAATCCTACTTTCATGCCTAAGGTGATTTCGAAAGTGGCTTTAAATCAGACAATTCACATTCCTACTTTCTTTCCTAATCCTCAAAATAAAGGGGAAAGGATTTTGCATTCATTGGATGTGCACAGACAGTTACGATTTTACCTGGACAAGACTAAAGAGTTCAGAAAATCTAATCAATTGTTTGTTTCTTTTGCTTCCAGTTCTCTTGGAAAAGCTATTTCAAAACAAACTATTTCCAAATGGATTGCTTATGGAATCAGATTTTGTTACACTCATCATGGGAAACAGTTTCCAGGTACTGTGAGAAGTCATTCTACTAGAGCAGCTGCCACTTCTACAGCTTTTCTCAGAGGAGTTCCTACCAAGGATATCTTGGAAGCTGCCACTTGGAGTTCTGTGCATACTTTTTCCAAGCACTACAGTCTCCCTCTGTATTCTAAGACCAGGGCAGGCTTTGCCTCTGCTGTTTTGCAGGGTCTTCTTGCTGCCCCTTCTTCTATCTAAGCCTCCTCCCCTTTTTCACTGCTTTGGGATTCCACCCTACAGTTATGACTGCAACAGTGAAACACGAAGAACATAGTACAGTTGTGTACACCTACCATAAATGTAGACGTTCGAGTGTCTTCACTGTTGCAGTCGGTGTTTCCCACCCTCCTAGCCCCTCTTTTTCTCTTATTTGTGGTGTATTTGTGTTTCCTTGTTGGATTCATTTCTGATTTATTGGGACTTCTGACATCTAGGGCAAGAAAGGCTGGAGAAGATGGCGTCGGCTGAGGGCTATGTACCAGAGCGTACTGACGTCAGGGTACTAGCTTGTACAGCCGACGCCGGACCCAGACTTTGGGATTCTGGCCAACCTCGGGCTGCCTGCCGGCAGGAGCACCCTACAGTTATGACTGCAACAGTGAAGACACTCGAACATCTACATTTATGGTAGGTGTACACAACTGTACTTTGCCACAACCACTAGATCAAGGGATTTACTGTGACTGTCGAAAATTACAGGTGAAATTCAGTAACTCATGCAGCTATAACTGTCTGGGTAGGTCTTTGCTTTCTGTTGTTTACAGTTATATCGTTTATAATCCTCACATGATATTTTGTTGACATTTGTTAGCCAGGTTAGTCCAGCTGAGCCAGGGGCCATTTTCAGTGGAAACCCAAGGAGAAAAGCTCCAGAAATAATATAAGTAATTATGATATTTACAACATATTAAAGTAGAGTCACAGAAATATAGTACAAGTCAAATATTTGTGTACAGCAGTACAATGCATAGGTAAAATAACAGTAAACAAGTACAATTTCCAAAATTTAAGAACAGTATATAGCATAGTCCAAATAATTAAAAGGTTTAGAGAATATTCCAATAAGGAGTACAGTATGAATACAGTTTGTTAGAGCAAGTACAAGGAGGACAAAGAGTTGGTAGGGAAAAGCAGATACAATGAGGAGAGAGGAGACTTGTTCAAGTGGGGGGTTGACAAGGGCATGACATATGGCCTGACCTTTGTCATTCTAGTATGTCCTTTGAGTTTCAGCTCTTATCACTTCCAAAAATGTGCATCTGTGTATGAGATTTGCAGACATTACTTATCCATGTAGTCTGTATGCTTTCAAGTTTCAAACCCTTTGAACATGAGACTGTATCCCCTATGTACAGTGTAGAATGTTATCAGGTTGGACCCTTGCACAAACATGTGCATACATATTATTGCTCAGATTTGAGGAGACCTTTTCCTGTCTAGGACCTTTCCTAACTCTTCTTTATGTCAGACGATCATAGTAAAGATTTTGATTGAGGACTGTACCACTTATTTGGTAAGCTTGTTCAGGCATGCAGTTTTCACACTGCCTTTGTCAAGAAATTTCTGTCTGAAGCTAGATAGCCCTGCATCCTTTTCCACTCCAAGGTGCATATCTTAGAATGTGATCCTGTTGGTTCTCAGTCACCTTATTCTGTGCAGTCTTAATCAGTGCAGATATCATATATGCCTTCAGTACCATATTTGAAGGAACTTACTTTTTGAAGAGAGCATTCCTGATTTGTATTCTTTATTCCATTTCCCCCTAAATAACAGGAACATAGTGGTTTGGTTATTGGCCAGATTGACATTATCTGTGTTTGACATAAGGTTGTCTTCCAGTTGTTATCAGTTACCCTTTCTGTTTTCCAGGGACAACCTATGGAAGTTTTAACATGTGGCTTTACCACTGTCACTCACATTTTACTTGAAGTCATTAGCTATACAGTACTCTTCTACCTTCACAAATTTATACATGTGATAGTTTCTTCTCTGTGCCCAGACCTCTGAGTGACTTAGCTCCATTGCAACCATATTTCCCTTCCCTTCAACCCTATAGTCAAGTTCCTGCTAGCACCAACTGGAGGGATGTATCTGGATTAGTTAGTATCTCTCTCTCCAGTTGGGCTACACATCACAGTCATTGTTTATATCTCTGATAGTTTACTTGTCCTTCACTGCCTACATTTAATTTAAAAAAATACATTATTTTTTGTTATCTAAAACTATGAGAACATTGATAGTAGAAGCAGTAGAAACAGGTTTTTCAGACCATTTAGCGGTATGGATTGAAATAGAGGAGAATAAAGGATATATAAAAATTGGAAAAGGAATTAAGAGGATTAATGAAAATGAGTGGAATGAGAAAGACTTTATAACAATATTATGGAAGAATCATTTGACAGTGAGAAATTTTTTACAAAAATTGGTCAAAATGGTGGATAACAAAAGACAAAAAGATGAAAAGGAATATAGACAAATACAAAAAGCTGCCTTATACACTCTTGATAGGAATGAAAGGGAGTATTTCAGAAGAGAAGAGCTTTATTAAAAGAATCAAGAAAATTTAAAGATTTATTACAAAAGCAAAAATATTTTATTCAATGGAAAAGGGAAGAAGTATCACCATACTTAAGTAGAAAAGTAAAGGAAGATAGTGGTATAATGAGAGAAATTAGAATTGAAAAAGGAACATTGCAAGAGAATGGACAAATATAATGTATCTTGTAATTAAGTATGTGAAAGAGATGGCAAAAAAGAAAGAAAAAGGAAAAAAATCAGTGGAAGGTAAAGCAGTTTACAGAAGAAATGAATAAAGAATTAGAAAAACAAAGTTAGAATAATAGAATTAGAAAAGGTAATGAAGAAAATAAATGTAAGTAAAGCAGCTGGACTAGGTGGTATAGGATATTTAATGTTTAGGAATTTAATGCAATTGCAAAAATAAATTTTGATAAAGATATTTAATAAACATTTTAAATATTTTTATTGGTACCTGCACACAGATGTAGTAGACACCAAATACAGGGGATAGTTTTTAAAAAACATATCCACCAGATTATGATTAGGTGATGTTTTAACATTTTTGTACTGCCATTAGTATGTACCTGTTTAGTTACTGTTCTGTGTACTTTGTATTATATTTCCTCCGTTCAGTTTTCTTATATGACATTAAAAAAAGATAAAGGATGTATATATCTTTAACATTTTAAAATGATTTCCACTTAGTAATTAACATGGCCAGCCTATGAGCTTTTTATTGCTTTTACTATTTTGATATAAAAGGAACTGCAATAGTATCACTCATTGATTCTGATGAGGTCTCCGGTGGGAGATGAAAGCGCTAAATCCATTTTTTTTCTGATTTTTTTTATTTTTGTGGTTAATAAATGGGTCCGGTTTTTGGAAATTGGTTTGTCATCATTGCTGATACGAACAGTTTATTTTTGGAAGATAGCCTTTATTGTAACCGAACCACATATTGGCTTGCTTGGTTCTTGATATTTAATAAACAGTTAAATGTTGGCATTGGTTATGAAGAAATATGTAAGGGTGTTATAAGTTTTATATGGAAAAAGGGGAAGATAATGAAATTAAAAATTGGAGGCCAGTAATGTTGAATAATAGTGATTATAAATTATTTATGAAAATAATACAAAAAGATTTGGAAATGAATTGAATTATGTAACGGAATACACTATTTATGGATTAAGGGAAAAGGAAGCCAAGATCTATTGATGATTAGGGAAATAGTGGATGATGTTAAGGAAGGACAAAAAAAGAAGTAAAATTAATGGTGGCTGTTTTAAGTAAAGTATTTGATTCAATAGACCATGATATCTTATAGCAAATAATGGAAAAATATTATTGCAGTACAAAGACAGAGCATGTGAATCAGTATATAAAAATACTAAAATTAGAGTTTTAGTAAATGTTGGTTAAGTGAAGTAGAGATGAATAAAGGTGTAAAACAAGGCTGTTCAATGAGTAATATTTTGTTTGTAATGGTTATGAATAGTGTAATAAAAGGAATAAATGAAAAAGTAAATATGTACGGGAAATGGGAGTGATGTATCATATGTCTTATGCTGGCAATGTAATATTAATACCTAAAAGATGGAAAAGAAAAGAAATGAAGAAGGTAATTATAAATGTGTAAAATAGATTGCAAGACTGGATAACAATTAAGAAAACGTTAAGGGTTATGAAGAGGTTAAAGAGTTGGAAGGAATACAGTTTGAAAAGAAAAAATATATATCAGTACTAGGAACTAATTTTGGAGACTACAATAGATTGAAGGAGCAGTGGGAGAAAACTTCTGAGAGATTTAAGGGGACTTAGTATCATGTGGAATAGGTACAGATTGCCATTAAAAATGTACATTTGACAAACACAATGTGAATGGGAAAATTATCATATATAGCAGCTAGTGTATATGTGATACCAAGAGAATTAAGAGAAACAGTTTATTGAAATTATATTCCAATTTATTTGGGGGTACAGATTAAAGTAAAACAAGGTAGCCCCTGCACATATGGCAACTGCATGGCCCCAAAATACTGGAATCCAAATTATAAAAAGGGGGAGCCAGCAGACTATGGCAATTCAGCATTTAATCAGTATTTAATCATGTAAAAACATGAAATAAAAGCAAAGAATAATAACAGACTGGTTTCAGCTATAAAAAACACATAGCCTTCATCAGTGTAATATTACACTGATGAAAGCTATGTGTTTTTTATAGCCGAAACCGGTCTGTTGTTTGCTTCTATTTCATGTTTTTACATGATTAAATACTGATTAAATGCTGAATTGCCATAGTCTGCTGGCTCCCTCTTTTTATCATTTGGGTTCAGATCAAATCCAGTCAAAAGAGGGATATTGCATATGGAAAAGGAGGAAGGAGGTTTAGGTTTACTAAATCCATTAGTATATGGAGCCTCATTAAATTTATATAAAGGTCTTGAAATGGATAAATAGAAAAAAAGTTGGTAATAAGTATATTTAGGGAGAAATACAAAAGAGAGTAGGGTCTAATAAAAAATGAATAAAAGAGAGCAAGAACGGAGAAATGAAGACATAAAACTGTATCAAGGAAAAATAAAATTGTGTTAAAGATAGAAGGAATAAAAGAAAATACAAAAATATGGCATAAAATATAATGTTGCAAAATTATTGTGTGAATCCATTGGAACATTTAACAGAAGAAGAAAGTAAAAGCTATAAGCAAAAAATAAAATAGATGGTGTATGAAGAATACTGTATGTCAACACTTCTTATGGAGGTTGCAAAATAATATGTTGCCAGTAAAGGGGAAATGCCTTATAAAAAGGTAAATGAAAGGATTTGCCTTTTTTGTGGAGAGTTAGAAACAGCAGAACATTAACAAGTAAAAGGAGTTAAAACAATTATTAAAAATAGAAAAAATAGTTAAAGAATTAGAAGATTATTAATGGATAAATATTGGTAGTAGAGAGTGTCAGTTTGAATAAAAAAAATTTGTATTATGTGGACAATTTGGAATGAAAGACTGAATGAGATTATGTTCAGTGGAAAGTGGTTATTACCAAGTAGAATAAGGAAAATTATGTGGTGGTTGTGGAAAAAAAGAGTGGGGGTCTATGCAGATGTAAAGATTTGTTAATAATGAAGGAATGAATGTTTAATGTAAGTTATTTGTAAATACGTAAATTGTAAATAGCTTTACATATAAGGAAGCTCTATTCTTTTCAATAAGTGCTGTGGGATTTTTTACATCTACCTGAGCTACCACCAACTCAGACAGATGGAACCTCGGTTTAACGTCTCATCCGAAAGATGGCACACTCAGGACAACAGCACCCCCTTATGCTGCACTGCAGTGTCAGTATTTTTTTTTTGAAAGTATTGGAAAATGAATGCATCTACATGGTGTGGGAGTAGACCTACAACCTTCTGCACCAAAGGTAAGTCTACTACCTTTTGAGCTAATGCGATTGCTCATATATTTCACATGCAAGTTGTTCTCCTTTCTCATCCAGATTTTATTGTTGAAAATGCATATTAAGTATGTACATCTGCATATTTAAATACGCGTTTTTGATTTTGTCGCAATTTCATATTTTGTTTTGCTTACTTGATTTTGGTTAGTTCTCTATTGGGAAAAAAGGTACTGTTTTTGGAGTGTACTTCTCTTCAGAACTAAAAAAGTATTAAAAGTTGGAATGCTGTGATACAGACATGTTCTGCAGGTATTGCTGACTGCTTTGGTTTCTGGTTAAGCGCCGACAAGTCTGTCAGACATATGTATGATTCATAGATTGGCTGTTATAGTAAGAATATTGAACAGCTGCACCTTTTTTATCTGATGTTGTGTAAGATGTAACCCCTCAGTTGCAACAGCAGCCTTTTGACAGATGCATGTGCTCAAACACTTTAGTAGTTTTTCTTTTTGTTTTTGATGTTAGCATATTTAGTAATACTTATATGAGTTGTATCAGGAAGTACAAGGGGTGGAATGATGGCAAATGAAATGTCATTTGTATATTGACAGTGTTCGCTAATTTACTGTTTTCATTGTAGCTGTTTCTCTAACATATCTAATACTTATGATAGACTGCTTTATCAATTCATGTCCAAACTGTTTTTTTTCTATTCCAAATGTTTATTTTCTGTCTGGGGTTTGTCAGGTTTGAGCAGTTGAGTCATCATAGCAGGGCAGTATGAACATTGTTTTTACCATGTGCATGTATGTTAATATTCTTTCATTTGCACATCTTGTGAATGTGACAGTAGCTTTTCTTGTCCATTCGTCTTTCTAGACTGGCTTGTTTTGTGTTGTTGATTCTGCCCTTCAAATAATGTACGTGCCTGTTTTAACTCCACTATATTAGTTTCCCAACAAGCAAATTGTATAACTACATATAACTCTAATACTGTTGCTTGGGTTTGTTCACTGGAGTTCAGCAGCCTGCCATTTCTGTTTGGAATGCTACCATTTGATGTCTGTTTTGCACCTTACCATCTCTAGCTTACAGTTCCCATATTGTCATGATCCCTTTAGTTCCCTAAACTATGGTACCCCACCATGGGTGACCAATTCTGGGAGGGTCTCACTCCTACTACTACTGTTCACACCTTTCCTACCTCCAGGATCATCACTTTATCCCCATTTGTTAATGTAGGTTCAGACTGTAAGCAGATAGATTTAAGTACAGCTGCATTGCATAAAAACTTTTTAATACTGTTTACAACTTTGTTAAAGCTTTGTATACTGTGAAACATGTTGTAGCCAATTGAGTTGTTATTCAGATGTATTGGATAATCACTGTGTAGCTTTTCTCCCAGGGCCTCACCTGAAAATTGGTATTTTTTGGCCCAGTGGACCTTCCCTGTAAAATGCAAATAAATAAATAAATAAAATCAAATGAGATAGCAAATTCCCCAGAGTGCAGGTTCTAAGGCATGCAAGCTGCCATGCCTCAAGTGTGTGTCTTTTCCAGCCAAGAAGCAGTCAGATTATGGCTTGCAGGGGATCTTCCCTTTAAGTTCTACATTTCTCTGACAAGCAGCACTGACATTATCAGGTGAGAGTAATATGCCCCCACTAGTGGTGCCCCCTAGCACAGCTCCTGTTTTTATCTGATATCACACCAGGGCTTGCAAACCAGCCATACCCCATACATGCTCCTTCCTTCCTCCCTCCCACTTCAAAGAGAGGAGCAAGCCAATGCCTTGTATTCCTCTTCCAAATGTCCAGCTCCAGCAGCTGCCCAAGCTTGTATTTGAACTTGTATGCTGTGGAGCTGGCTTAGTTGAGGACATTCTTACTGAGTTTCTGGTCTTTGTACCAATAAGAATAATTTTTTTTCTGGTGATTTTAAATAACGGAAAAATGTAATATGCCTGATACTTTTGTTTTGGATTTGTAACAGACAGCAGAAGATGGCCGACAGAGAAAAAAGAATTGCAGAGCAGCAGAGGAGAAAAATGGAAAAGGAGGCACAGAGACAGTTGAAGAAAGAGCAGAACAAAATTGGTGTGAAATTGTCCTAACTTTGATTATTCAGACTACAGTAACAACTAGAGAATGTTGTTGTCTTACAGATTTGAATAAGCAGAACCAAGTATTTGCTCCAGACTCACTAGGTATTAGCATATTCACGAAGCCAACTTTGAAAGCCAAAGACGCTGCAAGAGTAAAACGTATGTGATTGCTGAGACCTAGTTAAGATGCTGCTTAGGCCAACGACAACTTTTAACATCCTCAATACTTCACAGAGAAGACATAATCAAGAGCGGATTTCATTTTCAAAGCAACAATATTACTGGAATGTAATTTTAGACCTTTCTTCTGTTCACATATGTTTAAAAATTAAAAAAAGTAAAATATAAACAGATAACTAGGATGGTTGTAAATAGACTACTGGTGATAAGCCTTTTCTTTTTCATATGATTGTCAAATGTCTGTAAGTTTAATAAAATGGTTTTAATGCTTTTATTTAAGTTTATTGCTATGGTGTTTCACTGCAGTCCAGGAAGGTTTCTGTCCTCAGTGAATAATCACCAGATGTGTGACTTAGGTAACATTAAGTGCAGCTAGAGTATGTTTTCCATGAAGTAGTGTACATATTAAAGACACTTTTCACTTCCTTTTCAGTGTAAGTCTGACGTCAGTGCTATCGGATATTAGCAAATCCAGTTAACTGTTTCTTTCCTGCCTCCCCCAAAAAAGACAACCTACAGAACGAAAGTGTTCCACTCTTCTTGACGTGTGACGTCATCATTATCAGCATACCACCCTCAGTGGCTTTAATTAACAATTAGTTAACATGTTGAACGTCACACATTCCTAAGTTTGTTGATGATGGGCTTCTGTTCTGAGAATGTCAAAGTACAGACAGATTTTCATTTTAAGTTGCAACTTATGCTCAGATTGGCTTTCACAGTTTAGATTTATGTTTCATATCACTGCATGCTTTCCTTTGGTTGGGATAATAGTGTTTAAGGTTGAAAATAAAACAGTATTCAGAGGTTTTAAACAAAAAAAAACAGTAAATGGTTGCAGGGGCATATTTAATATCAATGCATGCTTTCCTTTGGGTGGGATAATAGTGTTTAAGGTTGAAACTAAAACAGTATTCAGAGGTTTTAAACAAAAAAGCAGCAAATGGTTGCAGGGGGCTGCAAGTAGCATTAGGAAGATAGCATCATGCTGTTACTTTCTGCTTTTTCTTCCTGGTAAGAACTTGCTGATAGCTGTTGTAGTTAGTAGCTTTTGATTGGGTTGCAAAACAAGTGCTAGAACTGAATCTTTGTCCTAATAAAAGCGACATGAAATGTACATTTATGGTACATGTTAGGGGTTTTAACAGACATTTTAGAAATAAAAAGCAGCATATAAAAAGATGTAGCATCTGCTACTTAGAGACAGGATTTCACATAAAAGACTTGCACAACAAATAAGGTGCTACTAATAAAGGACATTAAAGTCATCATTATCCATGAAGTCTGAACAATTGTTTTAATACACAAATACATTTTATAACTGCAGATGTTTTGTAATTGTACGGTGTTATTTTTATATTACTTTCAGATTTGCTCAGTTCACTATGCTAATAGATCAGAAAACATTCAGCTGAATGAAATTTGTTTTGTAAGTGAGAAAATGCATGAACAGGCGGTGATACCTATAAGGGAAATATGGAGACTGCATAGGTAAAATGCATCAATTGGAATGGTGAATCTCACAGCTGAACTAGCCATACAAAATTAAAGCTGTTCACTAGTCATAAAACAATGTATATCTTTCCGTTCTGTGTTTTTATCCAGTGCAGATCTCTTGATTTTTGTGGAAATGGTACTTCTTTCACTGTTTTACTGTCCAAGATTGATGGTATAAAACTAAAAGCAATAAAGTCTAACAGTCCTTTCCATTGCTACTGAAAAATAACTGACTGCATCTTCTTTCAACTATTTACAAATTGTTTGATGATCTGAGCTTACTACACCTGCTGATTGATGTGCTGAAAACTGACATACATGTCCTGGGGCATAGGATTATTAACCAGGTAAGTATATTGTTCAAGGCCATATCCTTTTTTTAAACATGACAAGGGGAAAATCTAGATAGCCAAGAAGCATGTGCAACATAAAATAATAAAAATCAGTTAAGTTAATAAAGTCACAAAAGTGAGTACTGTATCTTACATTATTTGAAAAAAAAAATCATCACATAGGTTACAGAGCTGTGTAGCAAATGTAAAACATAAATTGCATGCAAGCTATAGTAAATAACAGACTTGATAGGTTTGCAGGACTGTTCAGCACAGTCCACTAGTGGGTAAGCTTGCAGAACTACAAGGAAACATGAATTCACAGGACAAAATGTTGACAGTAAGAATTGGGTTATCTAGTGGTAAACTGAATTCATGTGAAACAAGTACTCATAAAATAGTATAAAATGATTCAAAAGTATAAAGCATAAGGATGAAAGGGCTGAGAAAGCCAGAGCTATCCCTTGGATTGTTGCGGTTTATTTTCATATGAGTTGAATATGTGGACGAGCAGCACTTTGTGAAGCTTGCCAAGTCAGGTTGCATGTACATTTTTATGTTGATTTGCACACATCTGCATGTTGCTTCATTAGAAGATTAGCTGTAGCAGGACAGTAGAAGGATGAATAAAACATCTGCATGATTTGCTGACAGAGAACTGCGGTGTCAAAGCATAGTTTCATATGTAACTTGTTAAATGTTAATGAGCAGAGGAATGCCTTATCATCCATTTTTCCCCCTAATAATCTATGAATTGATGTTATTTTCATTTGTTCCTTAACAAATGGGTTCTGATCCAATCCTCAGACCTGACTCGGCCCCTTTTTCCAGCTTATGGAATACTGAAACTCTCGAGTTCCTCCCTTACACACAATGCACTAAACCCCTGACATACCTCCGATTTCATTTGCCGCTTTTGCGTACACACAGTCACTGCAAACTCTTGGGTATTAATGTTCATGGGTGTATTTCTTTCTTTTGTTACTTTTTAAAAACCTTTACTTTAAAACTACATATCCTGTCTTCCCTTTTTATGCTGTAGTTGTGTAATTCTTTGCTACCATAGTTCTTAATCATTCTCTTTTTTGTACTTGTAAGTACATCTTACTATTACCATCATTGGTAGTACTTCTTTCTTCTCTTTTTCTTACATTATTTCATTTAAAAAAAAAATCTTTCTCTTCGTTTTTCCCTTTATATCAGATAATGGCTGAGAAACCTGGTTTTAAAAAATGTACAGCCTGTGGCCATAAAATACCCCTTTCTGATGCACACACTAAGTGTGTGTATTGTCTAGGCCATACGCATTTAGACTCTGCTTGCAATGTATGTAAAGCATTTAATCCTAGGGTCTTAACTGATCACAAGAATAACTAGATCCTAAGAGGGTTGCTTCCTTCTAAATATTCCAAAGCATCACCTGGGGCTCAAAACCAAAAAAAAAAATCCAAGAAAAAAAGAGGCTAAAAAGCATTCCCTGGATCCTACAAGTTCCTTGACTCTGGGCTCAGACCCGCCTCACAAGGTTTCGAAATTTTCAGATCCAAAGAGAAAATCAGATAAATCGCCACTTATCAGATCTCCTCTGTTCTTGGATTTGGTGTCCTCCCTTCCCCCCTCTCCTTTCTTGAACATGTCTTTCAAGCATTACCACGATAAAGCGTCATCCACAGCATCTTCTACTAATTCCTTCAGAGGTCTGACTGAGGCCAACATGGACAGGAGGATGAGGAAATTCCTCTCAACAGTAATTCAAATGGGGGTTCTCCCGGATTCAACCCCATTGGGTATGGCAACCTTCATGAGTACTATCCCGCCAATACTGACTCCTTCCCCAGTCTGACCTTTTGTTTCAGAACATTTGGATCCGAGGATCCCAGAGCCATCTGCATCAGATCCAGAAATCATGGTATCTTCAACTCCGGTGGTCTATCTGAGTGGACCAGCTCCGAGCACTTCAGTGCAGGATGACTCTCAGAGCCATAGCATCAGCAAAGATCCAGAGTATTGGAATTGACTCCAAAGTTGTGAAAGCTGTCTTTACCCCTCGGAGCCTCAGCTTGGCTTCAACTCATTCCTCGAGTGGTTTGCCTTCCGATCAAAGGGAGACAATGGTTCAGAAGCATGTCTTCTCAGAGATGTCTGTTTTTCTTGCTGAGGCATTCTGCTTTCAATGTAGTAGAGAGTGCTTTCTCTGCTCATAGAGATCGAACACTTCTCCCATCCTTGGCTCCTACTTCCCAGACCCAGTTTTCTTTGCATCTTGACCCTCAACTTCCTGCGCCACAGGGACAGCCAGTCCAGATAAGTCACCAGGATACCTAGCAGGTTATATTGATTTTTTTCTGATACTTCTCCAGAACATCCCACTAAAGAGGCTTCTAGAAAGAAAAAAGTGCAAGAGGAGACACTTAGACTCCCCTCAAGAGTCCATCACAGAGGATACCAACTTCAGTGAGGGGGAAGAGTGCCCATGATCACCACCTGATGATGTCTTCTTTGGAGATATTCTAGAAATTCTCAAGCAAAGCGGTGGCTCTTCTACCCACAACTCTTCCCAAGAGGAGTTGGTATTCCTGGAGGCTTTTGGAGCTGGCCTGTCTACCTCCTGGGTGACTCCACCTGCTGATAAGCTCATTGATTTGAGTTCTTGATGGGCATAGAAGAAACCTGAATCTGTTGAGCCAGACCAGAAAAGACCTGACAGGGTCCTGACACCACTTAATGACAGGGAATTCTGGAGCAAGGGAGTACCAGTTGATGCCATGGTCGTAGCAGTGGCCACAAAGAAGGAACTAGTAGAACAATGTTCCTCTGTCCATCCCTCTAACAGGGAGTCTAGGGAGCTGGACAGATTTAGAAAGTGTGTGTATGCTTCAGCAACCTTTGCACTTCAGTTGCTAAATTATTTGGCAAACTTCACTACACTCCAGAGGAATTTGATTAAAGAACTTGCCAAATCCCTCTCAGGGACCTTTACATTTGAGGCAGAGAGCTCAGCTGCATCACAGTTGGCTACCCCACAATCTATTTCAAACTCATCCATGAGGCTTATCTCCCACACAGCAAAAGGTACCTCAAGGATGGTGGGTTCAGGCATTTCCATTAAGAGATATGCCTGGATGCACCTGTGTGACTTCATGGAGCCCTTCAAGCCTTCCTTTGTTGATGCTCCATTTCACAGAAGTTCTTTATTTGGCCCCAAAGTAAAAGACAACACTATCCATTTGTGAGCAGGAAGGTAAAACTCTGTCTATTGTAGCATATGTTTTTCTACCCCTCAAAGGCCCTTTTCTAGGAATCAATGAGGCGATCAAAAATATGGTTCAGAAAGTCCTAGGGTGCCTTCCAAGATCCACATGGAGATAGTTCCCCCAGGGGTAGGGGGGGACTTATAATGGAGAACGTGCCCACGCAGCAGAGGTGGCCCACAGAACTAGGGATCTACAGATACATTCTCTGACAGAGCCTACCAGTGCTCCTGAAAGGAGGCCCAACTGTCCATCCCTGAAGGCAGTCGGGGGTCATTTATCACTGCACCAGAGAGCTTGGCTAGAAATTACAGAAAATTCATGGGTGCAAAAAATTATCATCAGAGGTTATGTAATGCCCTTTTCCCTATCACCAGATTCAGAACGTTTGATTGCAGATAAAAAGGTCAAAGTAATTTTCTTTCAGCTTGACTGATCCTTCAAGCATTGGGATCAGTATCTGCTGTGATATATTTGGTTCCTCTAGCAAGGTAGTACATGAGAATTCTTCAGTGGACAATATTGACTCAATGGTCCATTCTTCAACCTTTATTAACTCAAATCAAGATAACTCAGGCCTGCAACAATTGCCTCCTATGGCAAATATTCTCTGATCAGATAATGCATGGTCGTCCCTTTATTCTTCCTCAGCCCAAAGCCATAGCTACCACACTTCCCAGATGGGGGAGCATTTCTTGGGAAAGACTGTCCAAAATGCATGGTTCCCCTTAAGAGGCCAACACGCACACAAATGTCCTGGAGATAAGAGCTGTCCCTCTAGCATTGCAGGCCTTTCAAGACACACTTCCCTCCTGAACTATTGCGATTCAGACAGACAATATGTCATTGGTCTGATACATCAACAAACGAGGAACCAAATGTTACCCCCTTGTGTCGAGAAGTATGAGAGTGTAGCAGCGGGCAATCTCATCCAGTCAGATGTTCATCGTGCATACAGCTGCAGTCATAACAGATGGGTTATCCTGCCGTCAGGCGGGTCCTCGGTCGGCCGAATTCCAAAGTCTTGGTCCAGCGTCGGTTGTCGGCGCTTCCTCCCTGATGTCAGTGCAGCAGGGGTATAAAAGAGGCAGCCGACGCCATTTTCTTCAGTCTTTCTTGCCGCGCGGTGCCCGAAGCAGAAGCAGTTCGCAAGTGCCGGTTGGCCAGCTCCTGAGATTCTGAAAGTATTTCAGCGAAGTCTTCTTGGAAGCTAAGTACCCGTTGGAAACTTTTCTTGCCTCAGACCGATGTCAGACAAAGTTAATAATTGCATTTCATGTGGGAAGCAAATACCATAAGCAAGGATTTCCACTCTTACTGTATACCTTGCTTAGGCCCAGACCATGGCGTCTCAGCCTGCGTTTTTGTGCTAGATTCAACAAGCGCACTATTAAGCGTCGGTGAGTTAAGCCCTTCACTTTTTTTGCAACAAATTTAATTATAATATGTCGTCGGATACTCCGACTCCAGTTTTGAGCAAAAAATGCAAAGATAAGGACCGACATACGAGGTCCGCACCACCTACTGATACCACGCTAAGGCCGACTACCGGTTCTCGGGTACTCAGCGAGCGCCTACACAGCCCTGAGTACCGATGACAATGCATTACGGTGTCTTCAGTACCCGAGGTTGCAGGCTCCTCTGCCCCCCTTCGTACTACAGATACCGACGCCACTCCTAGCGGGGAAACTCAGAATTTAGACAGGCCTGCCATTTCACAAGGGGTCTTCAGGCCTTCCTCCGTCTCTAGTAAAGCCTTCACTAAATCTAAAACAGCCATGAAAACCAAAAAACAGGTTCCTCAGACACCCTCTCAAGGCACCATGCCTAAAAAACAGATGCTTAAAATGGCTGAGGTTTTGATTACTCTTATCAGGGGTTCTCAACCCCCCTCTGACAAAAGGCCCAGATTAGAGGAAGACTACCCTTCCTCAGATCAAGCTTCTATTACCTCAGAACTATCTGAGGACCAGGATTGTGCCTATTCTCCATTCAAAGACTCTGATGCAGAGGAGTCTATTCCCTCGGTCTCCCTCCCTGAGGACTTCTCTTTTGGGGAAACCCTGCATACATTGAGGGAACACTTTCACTGGGAAGGCAAGATTACTCAGATTCCAAGAAAAGGATCAGGGAATTTCTTCTGCTCCCCCAGCATAGGCCTCTGGCTATCCCTCCTGTTTTAGATATATTGGATGATGTGTACACAGAAGCCAGCCTTAATCCTGATTCTTTGCCTCCAGCTCCTGTTAAACCAGACAGGTATTACCGGGTTCCTGATTCTCACCAGTTCCTATATAAAAGCCATACTGCTGACCCAGAAACTATTTCACAGGGTCCCAAGGGAATTAAGGCCTCTACTGCTAAAAACCCATTACCTTCAGAGAGAGATTCCAGATCTTTAGAAAGGTGGGGGAAAAAGGTGTACACCTCGGCCACTTTAACAATGAGGACATTAAACTGTCAGTTCCATATGTTAAAGTATCAACAGTTTTTGATATCTCAGCTGAAAAGCAAGATGACACAACCAGAACAACCAGATTTAAAAGAGTTGCAGGATTTGTTGCATGGTGCAGAGCAAGTGGGTAAACATACCTTGCAGTGTGGTTTTGATGCTTTAGAGGCCTCATGTAGAGCTGCTGTTACAGGGTCTGTCATACGTAGACATGCTTGGCTCAAAGAGCAAGCCTTACCAGATCATGTCAAAGCCAAATTATTAGATGCACCTCTTCAAAAATATGTATTGTTTGGTGTTAAAGCAGAGGAGGTGCTAAAGAAAATGGAGGAAAAGGCGAGATCAATGCAAACAGTGAAAGATTTCCTGAAGGTACAACCTAAACGTTTCAGCAGAAACTGGCTTTCAAAAAATTGGTCCTTTCCAGCCACGGACAGACCTCAAAGGGGCAGATACAGGCATCCAAGGGGTAGAGGGCAACCTCAAGGATCTTTCAGAGCCAGACAGTGGCAAGCAGCAACCCCAAGAAGTGGAGAAGATAGATCACAGTCTTTTAGAAAACAGACACAATGACTTCCCCCTACACCTGCCAAGCAAAGCTTTAATGGCAGCACCTTTAGGCAGAAAACTGGCATTATTCTCAAAAAATTGGCATATTGTCACAAAAGACAAATGGATTCTGGACATTATAGACAGAGGCTACAGATTCCACTTTCACACCCTTCCAAAAATGAGAGGCATGCCAAACCTGCCACAAAATCAAAGGGCAGAGGCACAAAAACAAATTTCAGCTCTCATGGACATGAAAGCTATTCAAGAGGTACCTGCAAAAGAACAAGATCAAGGATTTTATTCCAGACTATTCCTGGTACCAAGGAAAGACAAAGATTGGAGACCTATTTTAGACCTATCCATCCTAAACACATATTTACAAGTACCAAAATTCAAGATGCTCACATTACAGCAGCTTCTTCCCATGCTGGGCAAGGAGTCTTGGCTGGTAACATTGGACCTCAAGGAGGCATACCTGCATGTCCCTATCAGACAAGATTGCAGAAGATACCTCAGATTTCTTGCAGGTTCAAACCATTATCAATTCTTTGCATTGCCCTTTGGCTTATCTACTGCGCCTAGAGTGTTTATGAAATGCCTGGCATCAGTAATTGCCTTCTGCAGACTTCAAGGAATACAAATATACCCATATCTGGACGACTGCCTGATCCAAGCGGACAGCAAGGACATACTTCTGAAACACCTGGCATTTGTAATAAAACTGTTGAACTTTCTGGGATACACAGTCAACAAAAAGAAATCAAAACTAATACCCTCTCAAACAATAATTTTCCTGGGTGCCAGCTTAAATACAAACACCCAGATGGCCTACCTCACGACAGACAAACAAGGGCAACTATCTCAATACTTCAGCAAAATAGCAACCTTCACCAGGCTGACTGCAAGGAAAGTCCTGCAGGCTCTGGGATTCATGGCATCTTGCATCCTGCTGATCCCATGTGCAAAGCTGCATATGAGGAAACTTCAATGGTACCTAAAAAACTTATGGTTTCAACACAGCTACAGTTTGGAAACAATTATACCACTCATTCCATGTCTTCAAAAGGAATTTCTGTGGTGGGCTCAAGCATGCCAAAGAAACATAGGTCTCCCTTTCTGCATACCTCAAGCAACTCAAATCATCACAACAGACACCTCGGACTATGCCGGGGGGCACACATGACAGATCAGTGCATTCAGTGAAAATGGTCCCAAAAAGAGAAGCACCTACACATCAACCAAAAGGAAATGCTAGCAGTGCAAAATGCTATTATGGCCTTCAAAGTCCTACTGCATCCAGGCCAGCTATTGATAAGGACAGCCAACACCACAGTGATGTGGTACATAAACAAACAGGGGGGAACTCATTCATACCCCCTGTGCAGACTAGCTATGACCCTTTGGAACACAGCTCTGGAATTGCAAATCCAACTTCAGGCACAATTCCTGCCAGGGAAGGAAAACACATTGGCAGACAGCCTAAGCAGAAATATGACAGATCCACACAAATGGGAGTTGCATCCTCAAGTTTTCTCAATGATAACTCAGGCATGGGGACAGCCAGACATAGATCTCTTTGCTACCCACAGAAATTTCCAATTGAAAAAATTTTGCTCAAGGACCTATCATCCACAGGCCTAGAAAGTGGACACACTTTCTTTCAATTGGACAACATTGACAGTCTATGCCTTTCCGCCTCTCCCTCTGCTGCCCAAAGTTCTATTAAAAGCCAGAGCAGAGAGGCCGAAAATGATTCTCATTGCTCCAGACTGGCCAAGACCACACTGATATCCACTCCTGAATAGCCTGACGCATTCCCCACCATGGATCCTACCTCTAGTGCCTCTTCTGTTGCCCCAGCACAACTTCAAAACTCTTCACAGCCAGCTCAAAACCCTAAATCTAGCTGCATGGAGAATCCCTTGATTTCCCAACAGACCCTCCTCTCCAAGGAGGTGCAGGATGTTATCTTGGAGGCCAGAAGACCTTCTACTAGAAAAGCCTACTCTGCCAAATGAAAACGGTTTTGTGCCTGGAATCAGAAAAAGGGCCAGAATCCTTGGGTAATAAATTTACCTCAAATTTTACAGTACCTAGCTGAGATGTTAAACAGTGGACTTTCCTTCTCCTCCATCAAAATCCATGTTTCAGCCATTTTTGCACAATACAACACAGATCCTCCTTTATTCTCTCATCCTCTCTTAAGACAGTTCCTCAGAGGGGCTAAGAGTATAAAACCCCCAAGGAAACCACCAGTCCCTGCTTGGGACCTCAACTTCATATTGGAAAAGCTGACCCTTCCTCCATTTGAGCCAGCTGCTTCAACAGAACTACAATACTTGTCATGGAAAACAGCCTTCCTTCTGGCTATCACCTCAGCATGCAGGGTTTCGGAACTACAGGCCCTCATGGCTGTGCAACCTTTCATCATTTTCCATCAGGACAGAGTTTCCTTACGAACCAACCCTACCTTTATGCCAAAGGTAGTATCCAGTGTAGCCTTGAATCAGACTATCCACTTACCTACCTTTTACCCTAACCCACAAAACAAAGGGGAAAGACTACTGCATTCCTTGGACATTCACAGACAACTTCATTATTATTTGGACAGGACAAAGCCATTCAGAACATCCGAGCAACTCTTTGTGTCCTATGCTACAGGTGCTCAAGGAAAAAGGCTATCTCCAAAAGACAATTTCAAATGGATAGCCCACTGCATACGCTTTTGTTACTCATTTCATGGAAAAGCTGTGCCTTCAAGCATCAGATCCCACTCCACAAGGGCCACAGCTACCTCTGCAGCTTTCCTCAGGGGGGTTCCTACCAAGGACATTTTGGAAGCAGCCACTTGGAGTTCAGTGCACACTTTCTCCAAACACTATCACCTTCCACTTTACTGTAAATCTAGAGCGGGATTTGCCACAGCTGTCTTGCAGGGCATCTTTGCTCCTCCTAGTTCCACTTAGTGCCTGCCACCCCTACTTAGCTTTGGGATTCTACCCATCTGTTATGACTGCAGCTGTATGCATGATGAACATAGTACAGTTTTGTACCTACCATAAATGTAGATGTTCGAGTGCTCATACAGCTGCAGTCCAGGTTTCCCTCCCTCCATCCCCTCTTAGGACAGGTCTTATGACAAACACCTTCTCATACAACCTATTTGGGGTATTCTTTTATGGTGTATTTGCTTGCATACTACTGTTTTTTGATTATTCTATATTGCATGATTACATAAGTTTATGTTTTGCCTTCCTTCTGGGGGCACCTGACATCTGGGGCAAGAAAAACTGAAGAAGATGGCGTCGGCTGGCTCTTTTATACCCCTGCCACACTGACGTCAGGGAAGAAGCGACGACAACCGACGCTGGACCTAGACTTTGGAATTCGGCCGACAGAGGACCCGCCTGACGGCAGGATAACCCATCTGTTATGACTGCAGCTGTATGAGCACTCGAACATCTACATTTATGGTAGGTACAAAACTGTACTTTCTTGGTACCCAGCAGCAAGGACAAAGCATGGAGACCAATACTGGACCTATCTATTCTAAACACTTTCCTGGATATACCAAAATTCAAGATGTTGACCTTGCAGCAGCTTCTGCCCATGCTGGGCAGAAAGGCTTGGCTCATGACTTTAGACCTAAAATATAGGTATACCTGCATGTCCCAATCAGACAGTCATGCAGAAAATACCTCAAATTCAAGGCTGGTTCAAAGCATTACCAATTCTCTGCGCTGCCCTTTGGCTTATCTACTGCGCCCAGGTTCTTCACAAAGTGCCTGGCACCAGTAATTGCTTTCTGCAGACAAAGAGGAATACAAACATATCCTTACTTGGACGACTGCCTCATTCAAGCAGAGAACAAGGACATTCTACTACAACATCTGGCGTTTGTGAAAAGACTTTTAACATGCCTAGGGTACACAGTCAACGAAAAGAAATCAAAACTAGTACCCTCCCAAGAGATAATATTAATGGGTGCAAGCTTAAATACAACTGCCCAGATGGCTTATCTCATGCCAGACAAACAAAGGCAACTGACTACCTATTTCAAAGGAATGGCAACAAAGGCCCAGTTATCTGCAAGAAAAATTCTGCAGGCTTTGGGCTTCATGGCATCCTTCATCCTGCTAATTCCATATGCGAGACTGCATATGAGGAAACTTCAATGGTACCTAAAAAGTGTCTGGACACAACATTGCCACAGCCCGGAAACAATGATCACTCTCATTCCCTGCCTGCAGCAGGAGTTTCAATGGTGGGCAAAGGCTTGTCTCCAAAAGAAGGGACAGCCATTCTCACTACCCGCAGCCAGGCAGAAACTAACAACGGATGCATCAGCTTATGCCTGGGGGGCCCACATGGCAGGAAGAGGCATTCAGGGCACCTGGTCCACAAACCAAATGCATCTACATATCAATCAAAAAGAGATGCTAGCTGTACAAAATGCCCTGACAGCCTTCAAGGACCTAATTCTTCCGGGACAGCTACTGATAAAGACAGACACCACGGTCATGTGGTACATAAGCAGGGGGGCATGCATACTTACCCCCTTTGCAGACTAGCCATGGCTTTATGGGACACAGCATTGACTTACCAAGTTCATCTGCAGGCACAATTCCTGCCAGGAAAAGAAAATACTCTGGCAGACAAACTAAGCAGAAACCTCATGGATCTCCATGAGTGGCACCTGGATCCACAAGTCTTCAGCATGATAACAAAGAAATGGGGATGCCCAGACATAGATCTATTTGCCACCTCACAACTATCAACTAAAAAGATTCTGCACAAGGACTTCTCACAGACAAGCATGGAAAGTGGACGCCTTATCTTTCAACTGGAAAAACCTATCAGTATATGCCTTTCCTCCACTGCCTCTCCTCCCTAAGGTACTCCTAAAGGTGAGACAGGAGAAGTCAAAAATGATTCTGATTGCCCCAGACTGGCCCCGCCAGTACTGGTATCCGATCTTAAGGAACTTGTCTCAATGCCCAGCCTGGACCTTACCTCAAATACCTCATCTACTGTCCCAACAAAACAATCAGATTCTGCACAGCCAACTCAGGACTCTAAACCTGGCAGCATGGTGGATAATGTAGCCATGCAAAGCACACCTCTCAGTAAAGCTGTGATGGATGTCATTTTGGAAGCCAGAAGGCCTAGTACTAGAAAATCCTACGCTGGAAAATGGAAGAGATTTTCTGCTTGGTACCAAGCTCAAGGAACTGATACAGCTGTAAATATTCTTCAGATTTTACAATACTTAACTGAGATGCTGGACAAAGGCCTATCTTTTTCATCAATTAAAATTCATGCCTCTGCCATTTCGGCTAATTACAGTACAGAGCCACCACTCTTTTTCTCATCCTTTATTAAGGCAGTACCTCAGAGGAGCCAAAAATTTAAGGCCTCCAAGGAGATCGCCAATATCTGCATGGGACTTCAATTATGTCTTGGAAAAACTCACCCTACCTCCTTTTGAGCCAGCTGCTACTGTGGATATAAAGTTTTTATCTTGGAAAACAGCTCTGCTCCTAGCAATAACTTCTGCAAGACAAGTGTCAGAGCTACAGGCACTCATGGCTGTGGAACCTTTTATCCAGACAGGGTCTCTCTGAGGACAAACCCTACACTTATGCCTAAGGTGGTGTCCAGTGTAGCCCTTAACCAAACTATTCATTTGCCAATTTTTTATCCAAATCCACAGAACAAGAGGGAGAAAATTCTGCATTCTTTGGACATACACGGACAACTTAGATTCTATTTGGACAAAACTAAAGTTTTCAGAAAGTCAGAACAATTACTAGTGGCATATGCTGCAGGATCACAAGGAAAGGCTATCTCCAAGCAGACTATTTCAAAGTGGATAGGCCACTGCATTTGTTTCTGCTACTCACAGCATGGCAAGCCAGTACCTAAGGGCATTAGGCCACATTCAACCTGAGCTGCAGCCAATTCTGCAGCCTTTCTCAGGGGAGTACCAACCAAAGACATTTTAGAGGCTGCTACTTGGAGTTCAGTGCACACCTTTACAAAGCATTACAATTTTCCACTTTACTCTAAATCTAGGGCAGGCTTTGCCACTGCAGTTCTGCAGGGCCTCATAGCCGCTCCTAATGTTGTTAAGCTCCAGCCCCCCAACCATAGCTTTGGGACTGTACCCAAAAGTAATGACTGCAACAGTGAAACATGAAGAACATAGTACAGTTGTGTACACTTACCATAAATGTAGATGTTCGAGTGTATTCACTGTTGCAGTCCAGGTTACCCACCCGCCATCCCCCTTATTTTTGCTGGAACTTATCTTTACTTCTCTGACCTATACAACCTATGTGGTGTATTTGCTTGTAGATGAAGGTAAAGTTTATTTTGGTGCATGTATGTTTTATATATATATTTAGCCTACCCTTTTGGGGGCACCTGACATCTGGGTCAAGAAAAACTGAAGAAAATGGCGTCGGCTGCATCTTTTATACCCCTGATGACCTGACGTTAGGGAAGGGGTGACAGCAACCGATGCAGGACCCAAGACTTTGGAATTCAGGCCGACTGAGGGCAACCTGCCAACAGGATTACCCAAATGTAATCACTGCAACAGTGAATACACTCTAACATCTACATTTATGGTAAGTGTACACAACTGTACTTTCCTTTTCAAAAATCTTGTTGCAGATCCTGAAACCATTTCTCAGGGGCCTAAAGGCATTAAGGTTTCTACTGCCAAAAATCCTACCCCTTCTGAAAGAGAGACTACAGGGCGCTGGATAGGTAGGGTAAAAAGGTTTATACTTCTGCAACCTTGGCAATCAGGGCTTTAAATTGCCAATTCATATGTTAAAATATCAACAACATACTATTGGACTGCTTAAACAGAAATTGATGTTGATTTCTGACTGTGTAGAAAATAAAGATTTACAGGATTTATTGCATTCTGCTGAACAAGTTGGAAAATATAATTTGCAATGTGGTTTTGATTCTTTAGAGGCCTCTTTTAAGGCTGCTGTTACTGGGTCTGTGCTTAGAAGACATGCTTGGCTTAAGGAGCAATCTCTGCCTGATCATGTTAAAGCGAAATTGTTGGATGCTCCTTTAAATTAGGACCGCTTGTTTGGCAATAAGGCTGAAGAAGTTTTAAAAAAGATGGAAGATAAAGCTAAATCTATAAAAGATTTCTTACAAGTGCAACCTCCAAGATTTAGTAGGCACTGGCCTACTAAGAATTGGTCCTTTCCAGCTCCATTCAGATCTTCTCAGGCCAAACCCAGATGCACCGAAAGCACCAGGTTTCAGTCCCAGGGGACTCTCAGAACTAAGCAATGGGGGGCCTCCACTTCCAAATCTGGAAATAACAAGACACCCCCTATGGTAAACAGTCTCAATGACTTTCCTTTAAAATTACCAAGCACTTACCTTTTAGCCGCCCCTTTAGGGGGAAAGATTGCTCTTCATGCAAAAATCTGGAATCTCATAACCCAGGGCAAATGGGTTTTAAATATAGTGTCCCAGGGATACAGATTTCATTTCCACATGTTGCCAACACCAAATGGGTGGCCAGACCTGCCCCCAAATCAGTGGGCAGAGGCTCAAAAACAAGTACTTTCCCTCTTAAACATGGGGGCTATCCAGCTGGTACCAGACCAGGAAAAGGGACAAGGTTTCTATTCCAGGCTTTTCCTGGTACCCAGAAAAGACCAATCATGGCATCCAATTCTGGACCTATCCACTCTAAACACCTTTCTGGGCATTCCAGAATTCACGATGCTGACTCTTCACCAGTTACTTCCTATGCTAGGCAAAGATGCCTGGTTGGCAACTCTAGATTTAAAAGAAGCGTACCTGCACATCCCAATCAGGGAATCTTGCAGAAGATACCTACACTTCAAAACAGGCTACTTGCACTATCAGTTCTCTGCACTGCCCTTTGGCTTGTCTACTGCGCCCAGGGTATTCACAAAGTGCCTGGCTCCAGTAATTGCATTTTGCAGGCAAAGAAATATCCAAATATATCCATACCTGGACGATTGTCTAATTCAGGCAGAAAATCAGGGCATTCTTCTAAATCATCTGGCGTTTGTTAAAAAAAAAAAAAAGGTTCTAACTTGTCTGGGGTACACCATAAATGAAAAGAAATCACAACTGGTACCCTCTCAACAAATTACATTTCTGGGTGCAAGCTTGAATATAACTGCCCAGATGGCTTTCCTCACACCAGAGAAGCAAATTAATTTGGTAACTTCAAACAAGTGTCCACAAAAACCCTGCTATCTGCAAGACAAATACTGCAAGCCTTGGGGATCATGGCCTCCTGCATTCTTCTAATTCCATATGCAAGACTGCATATGAGGAAACTACAGTGTTACTTAAAAAGTCTATTGAGTCAACATTGTCACCACCTGGAAACAATGATTCCTATCATACCTTGCCTAAGCCTGGAGTTCTTATGGTGGGCAGAGGCCTGCCACCAAAACAAGAGACTGTCATTCACACTACCCCTGCCGCCCAAACCCTAACTACAGATGCCTCAGACTATGCATGGGGAGCCCACCTGGCAGGGAAGTGCATTCAGGGCAAATGGAACCCAAATCAAATGCACCTACATATCAATCAAAAAGAAATGTTAGCTGTACAGAATGCTCTGACAGCCTTCAAGGACTACATTCTTCCAGGACAACTAATGGTAAAGACGGACAACACCATGGTTATGTGGTACATAAACAAGCAGCGGGGTACACATTCCTACCCCCTCTGCCGACAAGCCATGGCATTGTGGAACACTGCCTTGAGCTACCAAGTGCACCTACAAGCTCAATTCCTGCCAGGAAAATTGAATACACTGGCAGACGGACTAAGCAGAAATCTCATGGACGCACACGAGTGGAAACTGAAACCACAGATTTTCAACATGTTGATAAGCGAATGGGGGAGCCCAGACATAGATCTATTTGCCTCTCCCCAGAACTACCAATTGAACAACTTTTGCACAAGGACTCCCCACAAAAGTCTGGAAAGTGAATGCTCTGTCCTTCAGCTGGAAAAACCTATCTTGTCTACGCCTTTCCCCCTCTGCCTCTGCTCTCCAGAGTTGTGCTAAAAGTCAAACAGGACAAACCAAGAATGATTTTGATTGCTCCAGACTGGCCACGCCAACACTGGTACCCACTCCTGCGCAGTGTGTCACAAATATCTCCCTGGTACCTGCCTCAGACACCTTCCTTGCTGTCTCAGCAGGAGAACCAAATTCTGCACCCTCAGCTTCCAACATTGAACCTTGCAGCTTGGCTAATCACTTAAATTCACCCTTAGCATCCCTCAGCAAACCTGTGGATGGATGTCATCTTGGAGGCGAGAAGACCTAGTACTAGAAAATCTTATGCCGACAAATGGAAAAGATTCTGTGCCTGGAACCAATCTTTAGGGATGAGCACAGCAGGTCCAATTTACCTCAGATTTTGCAATACTTAACTGAGATGCTTTACAAGGGCCTGTCTTATTCCTCTATTAAAATCCACGCTTCAGCTATTTCAGCTTACTATAAGACAGAACCACCCCTCTTTTCTCATCCCCTGCTCAAGCAGTATCTCAGAGGGGCAAAGAACTTGAGACCACCCAGGAGAGCTCCTACCCCTGCCTGGGACCTTAATTTTGTTTTGGAGAAGCTCACTCTACCTCCTTTCAAGCCAGTTGCTACTGCAGACTTAAAATTTCTTTCTTGGAAAACAGCCTTCCTTTTAGCAATCACTTCAGCTAGAAGGATATCTGAATTACAGGCCCTTATGGCAGTGGAGCCTTTCATCATCTTTCATGTGGACAGGGTATCTCTGAGGACCAATCCATCCTTCATGCCCAAGGTGGTTTCCAGTGTGACTCTTAATCAGTCCATTCATTTGCCAACCTTCTATCCCAATCCACAGAACAAAGGGGAATGGATTCTGCATTCCTTGGATGTGCACAGACAACTTAGATTCTACTTGGACAGAGCTAAACTTTGAAGAAAATCTGAACAATTGCTAGTAGCATTTGCTACTGGGGCAGAGGGGAAGGCTATTTCAAAACAAACCATTTCTAAATGGATAAGCCATTGCATTCATTTCTGCTATAAGCACCGTGGAAAACCTATCCCTCAGGGGATCAGATCTCATTCCACCAGGGCAGCCTTTCTCAGAGGTGTTCCTACCAGGGATATTCTAGAAGCTGCTACTTGGAGTTCTGTACATACTTTCACCAAGCATTATCATTTACCAATTTTCTTTAAATCCAGAGCTGGCTTTGCCACTGCTGTCTTGCAGGGCCTTATAGCTGGTCCTAATGCTGTATAATTTCCTCCTCCCAACCATAGCTTTGGGAATCTACCCAAATGTAATGACTGCAACAGTGAAACATGAAGAACATAGTACAGTTGTGCACACTTACCATAAATGTAGATGTTAGAGTGTATTCACTGTTGCAGTCCTGGTTACCCTCCCTCCAGACCCCTGTTTTTCTCTGGCTATACCTCTACTTTCTTTTACTGTGCTTAAAAGCCTTTTTGGTGTATTTGCTTTTGGTTGGAGGTATATTTTTGTGTTTTTAATTTTATTTGCTCCTCATGTGGGGGGCACCTGACATCTGGGGCAAGAAAAAACTGATGTAATGGCATCGGCTGCATGTTTTATACCCCTGACGTCATGGAAGAAGGGACAGCAACTGACGCAGGACCCAAGACTTTGTTAATCATGCCGACTGAGGGCAACCTGGCAACAGATTACCCAAATGTAATGACTGCAACAGTGAATACACTCGAACATCTACATTTATGGTAAGTGTACACAACTGTACTTTCTTTGTCCTGATCTCCCCACCAGGGGAATCACAGAGGGATGCTCTATTCCACAATTGGCCCCTGGTCTCCTCTGCACCAACCCCCAAGGACTTTAATTCCCAAATTTCTCCAGAAAACATCTTGATTGAAGAGCACAGTTATCCTTATTGGCCTCAGATTTGTTTTCCCTTTGCCCCCCCCCCCCCCATTGATTCTGGATCCATTTCCAGACCTCCTCTCTCATCCGACAGACATGACACACTGGGACATTCTAGGCATAAAGTTGACCTCATGGTTTCTCCACTTCCGTTAATAGCTAGACAGCCCAGGCTCTCCTCACCTGTCTGCCACATTTTTGTCTTCCCATAAAGCTTCCACTAGGACAATTTACAGAAGTAGATGGAATAGATTTTTTTCTAGGTGCAGAAAAAAGACATTGATCCCTTTTCAGCATCAGTACCTAAAGTCATTGAGTTTATAGCTGCAACTTTTAATGAAGGGACTAGTTCGACTATTAAAGTAAAACTAGCTGCTATTTCTGATTTTCACATATGACTAAATAATTCATTTTAACCTCTTCCAAACTTTGTAAGGCCTTTATAAGGGGAAATTTCTTCTAGGACCCCCTTTTAGAGATCCCACTCCCCTGTGGGGTTTAAATATTGTTTTACAGTCATTAACACAATCCCCATTTGAACTGTCAGCTAAGTGTGAACTAATGTTTTTAACTTGGAAGACTATCTTTTAGTGGCCATTACCTCTACTTGAAGAATCTCAGAACTTCAGGCCCCATCTTCTAAGCCTCCTTATTAGATTTTTCATAAGGATGGGATATCTTTATGAACCAACCCAGTCTTTCTTCCTAAGGTGGTGTCAGAATCCAATATCAATCAAACTATCAGCCTTCCAGTTTTCTTTCCACATTTCTCAAACAAAGGAGAATATATGTTGCACCTCTGATGTTCACAGTTACATTTTTATCTACATAGGACAAAAAAAAATTAAGGAAATCCAAACAATGTCTCCTTTTCAGATTCTAAATTGGGCAAACCAGTTACTAAAGAGACTTTAGCCAAATGGTTGACTGATTGTATTTCCTTTGCTTATGAAAAATCAGGTTTGTCTTTACCAAAACCACTAAAAGCTCATTCCACCAGGTCTTTGGCAACTTCTTTTTTTATCCAGATCTTCCATGGATGATATTTGTGCAACTGCAACTTGTGCTAATACTCATACCTTTATTGCTTATTACAAATTGCATCTGGTCTCTAGGGGAAGAGCAGCCTTCAGCTCAGCTGTGCTCAGGAATATCCTTCCTTAGAGTCCTCCCAGGATTTAGGTAGCTGTGGACTCTGTCCTATTTGTTCAGGAACGAATGAAAATGACATCCGATAAAAACGTTATGTACTCACCATAATGTTCCATCTATGTTGTCCATTTGCATTCTTCATCAACTACTGTCCCTCCAATCCCCTACACGTTTGACTTTTGGAAGGATTGAAAGATGCTGAAGGAACCAACGTTCCTCCAGATGCTGTTATTTCAACTTCTTTTTATGTTGTACGGATTTAAAGGGCAGCAAACAAGATTTGAGGTATGTTAGGTGAATTGTGCATTGTGGGCAAGGGAGGAGCTCAAGAGTTTCAGTGTTCCACGAACTGGAAAAAGTGGTCGAGTGGGATCCAAAGATTGGATCTGAACCCATTTGTTGAGGAAGAATGGACATGGACAACAGAAAGTTATGGTGAGCACAAATCTTTTTTTTCATTGAAAATCTATATTATAATGTAAAATACATTTTATATGTGTGTATGTATGTGCATATATGTATATACTCATATATGTATATACCCATATAGTTTATATAAGTATTTGTAGTGGTGTGCTGGGATGCTACAGATTACAAACATCAGTTTAGAAACCTGTACAGAACTTTATCAGTGACTCTGGTAACAATGCTGCTACGCTGCTTGCTGTACACACTTCAGTGCAGCTTATGTTCTTAATTTTGAATCATGTATTAAAGCTAAGTAAAACCAGTCATTTGTAAAGCCCTTGCTTTATACAGTAATTACTGTGTGTCGATCCTTCTAGATCAATGCAGTTTTTTCTGTGACTTCAACAGTATGCCTTGTTCTGGTAAGATGCACTTGGGTGAATAATAGACTTGATATATTTCTAGCCAGAATACAACTATAATGGAACTATGGGCTTAGCCAGATACCATGTATGCCATGGTGTCCTACCTTTTTTAACTTTGACAATACAGGAAAGGTAACTTAATGTATTAGATCATTGTTAGCATAATGGTTAAGATGTTTACCTCACAGACATAAGGTGCATGGTTTGATTCTTACCTTGAGAAGCATGACAAGAAGTAATAATGCTACCTGGGGTTGTTAGCCTAGTAATCATGTATGAATATATGAGCCTTTGAGCATTGATTACTTAAGCAAAATTAAAGGGGTATTATGCTATTAGTAACAATCCCTTGCCCCTAAACAACAAGCAAATGATATCAGAAAATAGTCCCACCCATTCCTAGACTTCGGAATTTCCTGCTGTCTAGATATCTGAACTTCAAATGAAGATGATGCAGAATAATTCCATTGTCTTTGTGGTCCAGCAGCATGTCTAAGACTTTAGCTTAGTTTTTCTTTCCTTGACTTAATTCTGTAGCTGATTTTGTCTGAGGAGGGCATGTTTGTTAAAACTTGGAAGAGTACAGCAGTGTAACTATAACATTAAGGCTGACAAAGTGTGAAGAAGTATAATTGTGATACTTTCACTCAAGCTGAAGAAGGCAGTAATTGTTGGGCGATTGGCAGTTACTTGCTGCTGCTTTTTTTTTTTGATTGGGAGGGTGATGATTTAAAAAGTATGAAGAGTTCAGTTGCTGACACACAAGGCAATTTACTGTGTTACAATTTAGTCCCCAGGGCAGTATCTCAGTCTCTACTCACAACCTCTGGAACACATCATGCATGCAGTGTATTAACTAAGGTTATCTGTCACATGTTAACAATTCTGTGACATCTTATAGTCCACTCAGTTTCAGATAGGCAGGCATATTTAGGTGTAAACTGATTACATGTAATCAGGGCCATGGAAGAAGCTGTATAACTTCTGACGGGATCCCTTGTTTCAACTAATCCAGAGGGTTGTAACTTAATTGCCAATTTGATTTTTTTTTTTTTTTTTTTTACATATTCTTATTCTTTTTTGGGGGAAGTTTGGTCTTAGAAATATATGTGTACTTAGGTTCATAGGTTGCTACTAGGCTATCGGCCCTAGGGCCTATACAAGCCTAGCCATAACAATTCCCTGGATATTTCTTCCCACAATATTTACTTCTCTGGATCCTTATCTAGCAGGGTGACTGACATGATCCTCGGGGTGAATTTCCTATCTCCCATCCAATCATCAAGGTTCCTTTTGAAGAGGGCCAATGAGGAGCTCTGCTTGACATGTATGGGCAGTCTATTCCAGAGTACGGGGAGTGTCTGGGTCAGGAACCCATCCCTGAAGCATGTTTTGTTCATTGTGATGGCAATGTTTAGATCCCTGGAGCATGTGGCTCTGAGGGATTTGGATTTCTTTAAGTGGAGCATGTCCAACAGCTCAGGGTTTGACATGGCCTTGTATGTTAAGCAGAGATCGCCTCTGAGTAGACGATATGCCACAGAGTATAGCTGGAGTTTTTTTTTAGATGGTCAGCATATGGCATCTGCTTTAGGCCTGTGATTCTTTTATTGAGGTATTTCCTTGGCCTTTCCAGCTGTTGCAGATGTCTTGTGAGGTACATACCAAATGGGGCATTATACTCTATAATGGGTCTAATGAGGGATGAGTACAGTGGGACAATGACCTCCTTTTTTCTGGATGAAAAGCCCTTAGTGATGAGATGTGCCACATAGAAAGATTTCCTGACTGTTGTGGCGATGTGGTTATCAAAAGTGAGACCACTGTTCACCTGTGTCCCTAAGTCTCTCATCACATTTTCAATGATTATTGTACTGCCACCTATGTGGTAATTCATGGGTACATGTTTTTTTTCCAAAGGGGATAACTATACATTTGGCATTAAGCTTGAGCCCATGGCTCTGTCACCAGGCATCTGTTTCTGTAAGGCCTGTTTGTAGAATATCCACATAATTTGGGGATTCAATAATGGCTCCCAGTTTGCAGTCATCTGCGAACGTTGTTAGCCAGAGTACCTTAGTGTTGGTATGTACTTCAGAGAAGTAGATGCCAAATGAGTGGTCTCAGGACTGAACCCTGAGGTACTCCACTTGTCACTTGTCTGGAGCTGGATTTGGAGTTGGCTACTTTTACAGTCTGGGTTCTATCAGTAAGCCAGTTGGCAACCCATCGAGTGATGTAGGGATTTATGCCCAGCTTAGTAAGTTTATCTAGGATTCCAGAGTGCGGGATGGTGTTGAAGGCCTTGGCGAGGTCCAGATAGGCTGTTTGGACCATCTTACCTACATCCACAGCTCTGGAGACTGATTCGAAGAAGTCAATCAGATACAGGAGATAAGATTGGCCCTTCACAATCCCAAACTGGGTGGGGTCCAGTGTATGAAGGTTGCCAATGTCTTTGTTTATAAGTTCCATGGTAATGCGCTCCATGCCCTAGCAGATCAGGCTTGTCAAACTGATGGGATGGTAGTTCCCGGGATCAAGGTGGATCACCCCTTGTGGAGTGGGATAACTGTAGCTGTGCGCCACTCAGTGGGCATGAAGCCTGAGGCGAGGCTATGATTAAACATGATACTTAGGTGAGGTGCCAGTTCATTTTGTAGTTCATGTAGTACACAGCCTGGGATGTCAACTGGTCCCACGGATGCTGTATTCTTAGCTTTGGAGAGTGCAGTTTCTACCTGTGTGGCCGTGATTACCAGAATTTGGCAATCTTTTGGTATTGAGATGGGCCCTCTAGGGGGTGAGAGTGGGGTGAAGTTGGCACTAAATTGATCTGCCAGGATATTGGCAATATCCTTGGGATCAGTATATTTAATACCATTCTGTTGTAGCTCAGAGCAGATCTGAGCATTGCCATTTAGATTCTTGATGCAACTATAGAATGCATTGTGGTTGTCTTTGGAATCTTTGGCAATTTTATTTTCATAACTAGCTTTTGAGGATTTTATGAGGGATCTCAGCTTCTTACTGAGGCTGTTGAGGGAGTTTTTTGCATCCTGGGATTTTCCTCTTTTCTGCAGCAGTTTCTTCCTTCTGTTGTATAGTTTGTTTATAGCAGGGGACCACCAGATTGGCTTCCTTTTTTTGGAGAAGAGCATCTTGGTTCTATTTGGGATGGCGTGATTCATGCACTAGTGGATGTTCTCATACAGTGCCTTAGTGTAAGATTCTACAGTTGAACTTTCAAATCCTGTCAGCATGGGTGTCGTGAAGTTTGTCACTTCTGACTTCAGTAGCATGAAGTTGGCTTTGGAGAAGTTTTTTAAGGAGGTTTCCTTACTGGGGGGTGGGTGTGGGATGTGGATGTTAAGGGTGATTTGCTTATGGTCAGACCTGACCAATGAGGGGGTGACCACTGGTGTGGAGCATCTATCTCCCATGTTGGTAATGACCAGGTCTAGGATATTGGAGCCCCTGGTGGGACAATGGATTAATTGATCCAGGGCATTGGAATTTATGAATTCCAAGAACCGTTGGGAAAAGGTGTTGGTACCTGAGTAGTGTTCCCAGTTAATGGCAGAGTAGTTGAAATCACCCAGTATTAGGGTGTTTGGTTGTATCTTAATATTTTCCAGTATGTTTAGAAAGGTGTAATGAGAATCTTTGGACATGGTGGGGGATCTGTAGCAAGCTACAATTTGGATTGCAGTCTTACCTAGTGTTAGTTGCACCTGGAGAATTTCAGATGCATTGTGTTGGGCAACTAACCTGGAGGTGTGAATATGGACACTACTCCACCTTTAGTGTTTCGGTCTTGGTTTTGTGGCCAAAAAGTGTGGTAAGAGTTGTAGCCTGGTATTGCAGGGGTGCTGTCTGGAGCCTTGAACCAGGTCTCAGTTACTGCACAGATATCAAAGTTCTCCATTTTTATGAGTGCCTCGAGAGAGTGCATTTTGAGGTTTAGACTTCTAGCATTGAGTAGCATTACCTTCAGATTTTGCATGCTTGTATCTGTTGCGGTGGTTTTATCCTTTGAACCTTGCCTAAAAAGGCACTATAGGGGTGGTAAGAGCTTTAGCCAGTAACCTGAATCCCAGGGGTGACAGGTGCAGACCATCTCTTCACATGCAGATACTGGATCCCCTTTGAATGACACCAGAAGCTTAGCCAATTGTTGAAGTCAATCATTTTGTCCTTATACTGTGGTATAATTCTGGGTGAAGGTAGGATGCTACTCAGGGCTAGGGTCATACCTGCCTGGGCCACATGATCTAAGATCTCTTCCATGTCTCTTTTCATGTAGTCCAGGGAGGTACATCTCAAGTCATTCACTCCAGCATGGACAATGACAGAGTCGTATTTGTACTTGTGGAGTGACTTGAGTGCATGCATTATGTGGCGGATCTTAGCACCCGACAGGTAGCTGACTAATTTTCTCCTTGTTCAGCCTGGTGAGTGGGACATCAGTGTGCCTGACTGTAGAGTCACCTATGAATAAAGTGTTGGGTACATTGTCTTGCCTTAGGGGCTGTTGTTGGGTGGCACACTGGTGTTGTGAGTTATGTGTCACTTTGGTTGTGACTGGTGTTTGTTTGCATTTCAGCTTTGGAGGTCCTTGTTGCTTGGGCAGGTTAATGTTAAGGGCCTTCGCATATGTGGGTTTAGTGTTGCTATGTGTGGGCATTGATGGTGTGGGTTTTGAAGGGCTATAAGTTGCTTGAGGTGTAGTGCAAGTGTTAATCTTCTCCTCTTGACTGTCTAGCACAATCTTGGCTGGAGAGCTTTGCTTCCAGTTTGGCTATGTAAGTGCATCTCTCGCAGGTTGTAGTGTTAGGTGGTAGGAGGAGAGATTTGTTTGTGTACATGAGGCAGTTGCCGCATTGCCCCAATATGCCCGGATTCACCAGGTGGACAGGAGAAATCACCAGAAGCTGACCTTTGGACAAGCCTGTTTAGGTGTTTTTTTTGTAAAGTTTAAGAGCTGTTTTCCCTTACCTTTGCAAGGTACTTTGCAATTATAGGCTGTTTAGTGCCTATGATTAATTTCTCCTTATTGACAAGGAGAGTTGAGTGCTTGTATCAGTTTCAGGCTTCCTAGTGCTTTCCAGCAGGTTCTAGAGCAAGTGCTAGTCACAGGGGTTCAGATTTTAGTGCTACTACTGAGAAACCAGCTAGTTCTAAGGGAAAATTTGAATAGCAGACTTTCTGGCACCTGGAATAGTTTAACTGTAGCCTCGCAGTGCTGCACGATGCGAAAAATGTGCAAACACAGGCGTTTTTACGCCAGAAAGTTGAAAGGGATAGAAATCAGCCCAAAAAAGGCTAATAAAATTACAATTTCAGAGCTGGAAACCACTCCTCTAGTGTTAGATAGGCAGAACAATGCTCACCACTCCCACTGGTAAGCAGTAGGACTTCCCTCTACCACAACAAGGTCTGAATAGCTCTGAAAACAGAAAATAAAGTCCTGAGACAAGCAAAGCCTAGGATATGGACTGGCTAGGAAAGGTGGGAAACGAGCAAACACGATGTATTTTATTTTTGTTGAACCAGGCTAAACAATGCAATAATACAGTAAATAAGCACAGAAAAGGCTAACACACTTGAATGTGTAGCTGTAGTCCTAAACAGTAAATGCAATTAAAACTCTACAAAATTAGCAATTTAAAACGTTTTAAATGAAGCAAGGCAAGTGCACAACTGAAAAAGATTTAAGAGGCAGTAATACAGCAGAATAAGTAGCTAGTTTACATATACAGAGAAGTCTATATATACAGAAAAGCAGCTAAAACACACAATGCAGATGCAGTGCAACCTAGAGCACTTGAGTTGTAGCAATATTAAGGCAATTACAGTTATAGTAAATGCTCTAAAATATACTCTATATTCCAAAATGTTTGAGAAGCACAGTCAGATCACAAGGAGATTCAGGCATTTTTTTTTTTTTGAAAGGGAAAAAGGAGAAACAGAAGGCCTTCTCAGATGTTCTCTCTGTATTAGGTAGAATGAGCTAATGACACTAGACTGGGAGGACTGTCCCAGATCAGATTTACAGTAGGGGCGGGCAACTGCAAAGCCACCAAGTATAACAACAAGACACGAACAGGGAGGGAGGATGGGGACCAATACTAAGGCTATTAGCCTACAGACAGTAAACACTACAGAAAGCCACAAAATGAAAGTTTTTAAACAGATAAAGGAGCAGAGAGACTCTACAGAATGCTTTTAACTGTAATCAAATTAGTTACCCCGTGCAGATTAGTTAATAACAATAAAATACACTAAAAACCATGCAGCAGGCAATAAAAAGTGCTATATATAATTTGCTAGAAACAATAACCAGTATAAATAATCCAAAAAAACAGGATACTTATATATCTCAGATCAGAGTTGTAGTCAACACCCCTCCTCCACTCTGCTCAGTGTATATAGACAGAAATCCTCTCAAAGTTAGGGCTTAAATACCAGAAGATACAACCTTAGACAACTTTTTTTTAAAAAAAAGCACAAAAGAACCAGCCCCCACTAGCCAGCAGCCAATTAACACAATCTAGCAAAGGTAAAGGTACTTCGGTGCTAAATCTATATATTGTGTGTCACCCCTCCATTGCACCAATTAGTGTACCTGTGTTACTGTTATATATTATCACCTGGTTCTATTTTAAAGTTGTAGGTTGTTTATCACCTCCCATTTGCACCATTTAGCATACACTCTTGGGGTACTGGCACTTTTAAACATCATGCTGCTAGTGTGTAGTTGCTCATTCTTTGACATTGGAATATGACCTTTTTAACCATTATGCTTGTGGGAATGTTGGCATTTATTTGAGGAGTGGCTGTTCTTGTTTTGGAACAAGTACATGAAAATAAACTGGACTGACATACTAATTGTTTTTGATGTGTTGCTGTTTGAATGTTAGAATAGATTTATATGCCTGTTTGTTCTACAGTGTTTTGTTTAATGATATATGTTGCTAAACAAGTGCAAGACCCAGTATTATGTTTAATGATATATGTTGCTAAACAAGTGCAAGACCCAGTATTATGTGTCATGAAACTGTATTAAAAAATCAACTTCTATTCCATTCCCCAAGAGAAAATTTCAAAATTTGCTGCTACACAATTAACTGATTCGTACCTGCAAGCACTCGCATCATGAGATGTCATATTTATATATACTATCAAGCTGGGCAGTAATTTAATTTTAAACATGAGATATATTTTCATTTTAAAAGTTGAAATGGGTTTTACCTTGTGTTCAGTTGAAATACTTTTTTCATATTTAATCAAGCAGTTGTCAAGATTAAGGTACATTTCAACAGACATTTTGTGTGTGGTTTGCTTTTGATGTGCTGTAGGCTTGATATAGACAAGGCAGTCCTCACAACTTACCACTGTATGTTTGGAATAAGCAAAAGTGGCACTGTTGGTGTGAATGACATAGTAATTTTGCATGGGGGCTTTAACCGTGTACTGTCTGCTAAGGATGACTGGACTTCACACACACCTGCTGACTGTATATACAAAAGATTGCTGTACAGTGGGCAAGTGGGAATGCTCTGAGATTCTATAGCCTCAGACTTTGTATACATTCAGAGATCCTTGAAACTGTACTCTTGCAGTACCAAGAATCACAGTTATGGTCCTCAAAATTGCAAAAGTTCCTGAATAAGCATGCGGCATAACACTTGCTTTTTGTAGCCACAGAAAGATGCATGTTTGCATAGTGTTGGCATTTATTTATGTATGCTTGGCTTTAAATGGTTGTATGATGTTCACCATTCTCACTGCTGCAGTAGCCTATGGGTTGTGTCTTGCCCAAGACGCGGCAACCAAACAACTTCCAAAAGCTCTGGATCCCTCCTTTAGATCCACTCTGACTGCTGATTGAAGAGGGAGAAAATCAGCAATCAGAGAGGAAATCTTCAGTACTGTCTTGCCACCACATGAACAAGCATCTTACAGGTTCTAAAAGAGCAACAGGTGGCACTTCACCTTTTTATCTCTGGTTGATAAGTCCCCTTTGGGAAACCCTTCCTCCAAAAATATTTATGATTTATTAATGTAATTCCTTGGATTACTGTTGCAGTATTTCAAAACGTATGTGTTATCCTGCCAGAGGTAACCTGACATCCAGCCAGTGTACCAAACCCACAAACTTTTTTGATGCTCAGCCCATGAACATAGGGGTGCATAAGCAGACTATCTTGCCACCAGTCAAAAAGCAGGATCTTCACTCCTTAATCTGTTAACCACATTCTAGTTGGTGCTACCAATTGCCTGCTCTTAACTAGATACATATCTTGTTGGAAAACCTTCTTTTTATTACCTTTTATACAAGAGATTTGTTAATGTCAGCTAAGAAAGGGAAGCATGACTGTGGTAGGCAGATAAAAGACCAACACACCTAGTGTCTATTCTGGTTAGAGACTAAGCATGATTACAGAAAATGCAATATCTGCCAATCCTTTGTCACAAAAACTTTTTGTACTACCCTTTTTTTTCTTGGATATTTGCAGAGAGAGACAATATGTGAAGCACTTCATGCAAACCAACATGGAACCCTTGGCCTTGGATGTTCTCACCCAATAAGAAGATAAAAAATGTAGGCCTGAATGGTGATTCAGATGTCCCCACTGATATGCAGCAAGTAATTTGTGGTATGTCCACTTCTTTCTCAGCTGCCCACTCTCATGACCCTGCCAGTGTCCAGTATGATGTCTGTTTCCCACATGTCTGATGAGACTGGGCCTACCATGATGGCAGAGGAAGGGAAACATAGGATGATGATTTCAGGGGGATGAGAGCATACTTCAAGTCTTTGTTAAGGAAGATCTACACAGCAATTTAATCAAGATCTGTCAGGATTCCAAAGCATTATTAGGGCAGATGTCACACCTATGAAAAAGAAATAAAAAACAAACTTGATGTCTTTCTATTCATATGTTACAGTATTCATAATATGTGGGAGTCCACCACCAGCTGACCCGTACTTCCGGCCAGTGTACAAAAGTCTACCACTACTGTAGGGTACATGCAATGTCGCACATAGTATGGGTCCTATGTTGGTCATAAAATGATGTCAGGTGTAAAGAGGACATCAGCACATACCTATCCTCCACCAGTCAGATCGTCTTCGCCAGTTGTTGCTTATCAGAGAATGTGCAGTCTCCGATCAGATAAGTGCCATATTGTTTTTCTTTCTTATTGCTTTACTTGCTACTGTTTTTCTTGAGGGTACATGTTGGGTAGGAAGGGCAAGTGTCAGTGTGGAGGGTAGAGTCCACATAAAGACTCCCACAACCTTTATCTTTTTTTGTCTAGGGCCTGACCATGATCATACTTCTTGCTCTGTTCGTAAGGTCTTTGTCTCCAAGACCCTGCATCCTCCCTTAATTTGTACTAAAAAAATCAGTGCCTTAAGTGCCTAGCATGCGATATGGAAGGTACATCAAGCCCTTCTTGTGAGCTGCTACCTAAGTATGCCAAGAAATCTAGGCCTGACTTACCCACTGCTCCTCCAATTCCAGACATCTCTCCTGAGGCCTATGGCCTGGAGACCTTTTTGGAGTCTGTAGGTTGTCCTTCAATGGGTAACTGTGGAGACTGTAAATGATCCTACTAGCATGTTCTTGGGGATACGCAGGTGTCAGTTTCAGATGTAGGGGAGGAACCTAGGCTTATTGAAACTGAAGGCCGGCATGGCATTCCGCAGATCATTGTTCAAGAAGATGTTTCTTCTAATATTGTTGAGCGTAGGCTGTCAGCTGCTCGTCCTTCCACTGTATGAATGTTTCACAAAAGAAAAAAAAATGAAAAATAAACATGCTTCCCCTGCTTCTCAAGAACAGCCTGCTGATTGGCAAGCTTTTTCCCAGGGGCTCTTCAATGCCTTTATGACCCTGAGACAATCTTCAGATCTCTCCCTCTATTCCACACAAGAGGATTTCTGTGCAGCTCTCATCAGATGAAGATGATTCTTCTGGGGATGATTCTTTGGCATATTCTGCCCAATTTCATCTCCTTTGGGATATGCTTCCCCAGAAGAGGAATCAAATGGAACAGATTCCCCTGGGGAGGATATTTCTTTTGGCGAGATCATTGTTAAAATGAGGGAGTTCATTAAATGGGATTGTTCTCAGGTATCAGACATCCAAAAAAGGTATTTTGACCTTCTGCAAATTGATTCTCCTTCCCCTTCTGTCATATCCCCAGTTCTGTCAGCCTTCTTAGACATATTCTCAGCAGCTTCCAAGTGTCCTGATTCTCAACCTCCTGCACCTAAAATGCCAGACAGGTTCTATAATGTGCCAGAGGAACCCAATTCCTGTTTAAATGTCCCTCTGCAGACCCTGCAACAATTTCAGCAGCTGCTGACAAGGCCTCCAAGAGGCTGCCCTCCACTTCTCTTCTTCCTTCAGACAAGGAGTGTAAAGTTATGTAGGGGCTGGGGAAGAAAGTTTATACAGCAACTATGGTATTCAGACCCATATGACTAAATATTCCTTGACCCTTTTCTCGGACACTGGTAAGTTACTTTCAGAGCTTTCAGACTCTCCTACAAAGGCTCAGTTATCCTCCTTTCTGAACTCCTCTACTCAAGTTGCACACTATTCCATTAAGTGTATTTATGCTGTGGAGGCATCAGCCAGAGTGACTGCTTCTGGGTCAGTTCTCAGGAGATGCTACTGGCTCAGACTTCAGCCTTTGCCAGATGACATTAAGGCCAAAATCATGGACGTCTGCCTGGACAACAAGGCATTATTTGGTACCTCTGTGGAAGAACTCTTCAAGTCAATACAAGAAAAAGGCAAAGAGCTACAGGACTTTAAGCACATTTTTGTGTCCCTGGTTCCAAGATTTCAGAGGAACTACCCTTCTAAGACTCACTTTGTTAGGAAGCCTTCCAGACCCCAGTCTTCAAAGGGTAAAAAAGATACTAGGAAGCAATTTTCTTCCAAATCTTCCACATCCACTCCTGCTGCTCAGAAGCAGCCCTTTCTGGTGAAGCCAGGTAGTCTGTGACTACCTGCCCCCCCAGGAGCCAGACTCCTCTTTCCCTTTGCCTTTCCCTTTCTCTCTCTGCTTGGAAATAGATCACCCATGATTCTCGGGTCTTGTCCATTATCCTTCAAGGATACTTCCTTGTGTGGAAAACTCCTCCATCCTCCAGGGGTATTCCACAGCCCCCAAAGGAACAGCTGGAACTCTTTTCCCAAGCCATTTCCAGTCTTCCCAATCAGGGCACCATTTAGGAGGTGCCACCCTCTCAAATAGGGAAAGGGTTCTACTCCAGAATGATCCTAGTCCCGAGGAAGGATGGTCCTTGGAGACCCATTCTAGACTTATCTCACCTAAATACTTTTCTGAAGGTTACCACCTTTTGCATGCTAACCTTACCCACTCTGCTTCCCCTCATCCTTCCTCAGGCCTATATGGTGTCTCTGGACATCAAGGATGCTTATCTTCATATTCTTATTCATCCTCGGTTCAGGAAGTATCTTTGCTTTGCTATTGCTTCCTCACATTTTCAATTCTGTACCTTACCTTTTGGATTGTCTACAACCGCAAGGGTCTTCACAAAATGCGGTTTATTATCAAAATTTCAAAACGAACTCCATCGATTGTACTATCGTCGAACATGGAAGTTTGAAAATGGTAATATCGATGTCAAAAAAACAATCTAGGAATGGGTTTTAACATGGGTCAAGGTAGGTGTTCAGTGTTATTCTGAACTACAAACATCTCCCCTACCTCGACCCATGTTAAAACCCATTCCTAGATTGTTTTTTTGACATCGATATTACCGTTTTCGAACTTCGGTGTTCGACGATAGTACAGTCAATGGAGTTCATTTCGAAATTTTGATAGTAAACCATAAAATGCTTAGCTCCTTAATAGCCTTTTGAAGAATAAAGGGTATTCAAATTTTCCATTACATGGATGATCTTCTCCAGACTCAGGCTCCAGACACCCTTCAGGAGAATCTTCTCTTCATGGTATCACTGTTGGAGGGTCTAGGATTCACTATCAACTATGAAAGATCTACCCAGGTTCCTTCTCAAGGCCATGTTTTCCTAGGATGCAGAATCCAGACAGACAGGATGTTGGCTTCATTACCACCAGAAAAGGTCCTGTCTCTCACCACCTACTTCCAAGTCCTCTTGCCCCTTCAATCCCTGACTGCCAGGGAGTTTCTTTGCTTCTTGGGCTTCATAGCATCTACTGCTACTGTGCTACTACTAGCCATGTTACACTTGAGGAAATTCCAGTCGTACTTCAGGTCAATTTGGGTGCAATACTCCAGTTCACTGGAGTTTGTGATACCCCTTCTCTCTCCTCTGCTTGAAAAAGAAACTAAACTGGTGGATTCAGATGTTACCTGGAATCCATGCTTACCCATACAGCCACCTCTTTCCACTTGGAAGCTGTAGACAGATGCTTCAGATTTGGGATAGGGAGCAGCCCTGGCTTCATGGAAGATAAAATATGTGTGGTCCCCTACCAGAAGAGGGAACACATAAATATAAAGGAGAGGAAAGCCCTGATTTTCGCTCTACAAATCTTCAAACCTCTTCTTCTTCCAGGTTCCCTGAAGTGGTTTGTAGACAATATCACAGTCCTTTGGTATATCAATAAGTGACTGGGGGGTTCCAAGTCTATCTCCCCTGCAGACTGGCTGTCCAAGCCTGGAAGTTACCTTCCCAGAGTCAACTCGCCCTCCATGTGGTTTACATTCGTTCCACTCAAAATGTTGTGGCAGACATATTGAGTAGGTCTGTGCCTCACTCCCATGAATGGATGTTACACAGGGATGTGTTTATGGACATTGTCCATCAGTGGGGTACACCTCAGGTAGATCTCTTTGTTTCCCCCATGAAAAAACAACTTCCCAAGTTTTGTGCCAAAGTTCCCAATCTTCTGGCATGGAAGGCGGATGCACTGTCGTCCTCTTGGAAGGGGATGTTTCTATATGTATTCCCCCTTCCCACTTATTCAAAAAGTCCTGTTGAAGATTCAACAAGAGCGACCAGAAATCTTGTTGGTGACTCACTTTTGGCCAAGACAGCACTGGTTCTCCCTTCTTATGCATTTAGCCAAGGGCAATCATCACAAGTTACCCCACAGAGTAGACGTACTTATACAGGACAAGGGATCTCTAATACACCCACAGATGTCACCCCTACAACTGACCCTGTGGGTGATAGAGTTTTGATTACTTTCAGACACGTTCTCTGAGGACTTGCTGCAAGTTCTGCAGGAGGCCAGGAAACCCACTACTAGGAAATTCTACATTTCGAAGGTTTTCCATCTGGTGTCTTTCTAAGGATCTGCAACCACTGCTGGTGGATGTTCCAGTGGTTCTGTCCTACCTGTGTGACATATTGAAGAGTGGACAGTCATACTCTTCAGTAAAATGCTGATCTTTCTGCTATCTCAGCATGTCTGCCTATGACTCCTCCCTTGGCCTCCAGGCTAGAGGTTACATTTTTCTGAAAGACATCCTTCATATTAAACCACCAAGGAAACCAGTTCTTCCTCCTTGGGATCTTAATTTTGTCCTAGAAAAACTTACCTTGGCTCCTTTTGTGCCAGAAAGTTCTTCTCTTCAGCACTGCACCTGGAAAATAGTTCTTGTGGCCATTACCTCTGCTGTAAGGGTTTCTGAACTACTGCTGTCTTCTTCCCTCTTCATTGTTTTTCACAAGGATAGGGTCTCCTTACTCACAATAACCTCTCCTTTATGCCCAAGGTGGTTAATGAGTTGTCACTCAATCAGTCCATTAATCTTCCCACCTTCTTCCCTTCTCCTCAGTCCTCTAGTGAGAGGATCTTACACACCTTAGATGTGCATAGGCAACTCAGATTTTATTTGGACAAAACCAAACCTATTAGGAAATCTAACCCCTTTTTTGTTTCCTATTACCCAAGGGCCCTGGGCAGGCATGTTTCCAAGCAGACTATTTCCACTTGGATTTTCAAAACCATTTCATTTTTGTGTCTCATGGGAAGACACTTGCTTCACCTGTTAGGGCACATTCCACAGAGTTGTGTCCTCCTCTGGTGCTTTTTTTCAAGAGTCTAGACACCTTCTCTATATTAGAAGCATCTACCTGGTCCTCTGTGCATACCTTCACAAAACACTGTAGGTTAGATGGCATTTCCAGGTCCAGAGATGGTTTTGCATGGGCTATTCTGCAGGAGTTTGTAGAGATTGCTACTGCCCCTCCGCCCAACTTTTCCTTTGCATGAGCTTTGGTATTCTCTCTCATGTTATGAATACTGCAACATATGAATAAAAGGACATAGAATAGTTGTGTAAAATCTTACCATAGACATAAATGCCCTCTACTATATGTTGCAGTATTCTTCCCCCTGATACTTGCCTGTATGCTGGTGGTGTATTTCCTCACCTTGGTTCAGGCTGGTGCTCTTCTTGAAGCATTCAGTTCTGAAGATTGGTATGTGCTCACATCTGCTTTATATCCACTGTCATTTTATGACAAACATAGGACCCGTACTATGTGCGATGTCACAAGTACCATACAGTAGCATTAGACTTTTGTATACTAGCCAGATGTACGAGTCAGCCGGTGGTGGACTCCCACAAGTTATGAATACTGCAACATATAGAAGAGGACATCCATGGTTCTGATAAGATTTATATAACTATTCTTTCTTCTCACTGATCACTGATGCACAGCTTAAGCTATACGGGTTAAATTCTGCACAGGATACAACAGCCAGCCAGCTTCCAAAGCTTCAGGGCACCTTCCACATGCCCAAACCATTAGCTCAAACTGAGCTGAGTAAAAATATTTGGATGCCAAACCTTTCAGAGCTTTCCTACCTCCAGAGAGAAAGAGAGAGTACTGTTCTGCAGGCTTCAGAGGATCCATGGTTGGCTTTTGCTATTCCACTACTGGGCAGTTAAGTTCCCTATGGAGAAAAAAACTTTCCACATATTATTTTTAATGATTAAATTTACTTACCTGTGTGGTAGTGTACGTTATAAGCTAAGAGCATGTGTTTTTATTGACTGCCATGTGTCTGCAGTACTTCTAAATAGGGACATACTTTTTTCTTTAGAGAAGCTTTGTTTAAATTACATTTTGGGGCTAGTAATGTGTACTATAGTGCTTTTTGCTATATTTTTATTTGGAAAAGTTTCTTTATACTACTTTTGAAATTTTAGCAGCTTGTGTTGGTTAGTTTCCCTGGGCAAGAGATGTCATTTTTGGCTTGACAGTGGAACAAACTACCAGCTGCACAGTCAGTCCTTCTTCCAACTACAAAAAGAAAAAGACAATTAACTATTTGCCCACAGCAGGCTAGCACTTTGCCTCAGCAGCAGGTAAGTGGGACTGTTTTGGTCAAAGTTGGTTTCCCACACCATATTTTCCCCAGATCCCTCTGGTGTTCTGCATACAGCCAATATGAACTGGGGGTTAAGCATGTCCTTTGCAGCTGTTGGTGTCTCCTTAGTGGATTAGACCCAGTTTTGCTGGAGTTGGAAGAAAAGAAGTTGGAAAGAAGGGAGGGTGCCACTGCTTATCCACAATGTTGTACTTATCCCTGGGGAAGCTGTTGCTGACATTAGAACTCCTCTTTGCCCTAATTTTCTTGTCAAAACGAAACACAAAATTAAACATACATCACTCCCTGCTGCAGTTTCCCTGGACAAGAGTAGTTTATTAAATCTGTCTCTGGGTATTGTACAGGTTAGTGACCCTTCTTCTCAGGTGGTTTCTGGTAAGAGATAAAAGGATTCCACTTTTCTTGAACATATTCAAGAAGTTGAATCTGGTGAGGACTGTGATGGGATAGATAGTAGTTTTTCTCAGAATTCTGATCAGACCCAGAGGAGAGCATGCTGTCTGAATCTTCCTGTTAGGGATTCTCTTTTTCTGAGACTATTTCTAGAATATGCCAGTGTTTTCAGTGGGAGAACACTGAGGTTTCTCAGTCCTTTAGAAAATACTATAAAATGCTAAAACTTGAATTCTAGAACCTTCTTCCATGTCCCAGTGCTGATAGCATTGAAGGATGTTTGTTACAGTCTGTGGTTTCCTCGATAGCTAGCCTGCTACACCTAAGAAAACAGGTAGAAGGTACAAAGTCCTCAGTTTTTCAAATGTATATACTCTCATCCCAGACCTGAGCCAGCAGCGACACCTTTAGTCATTCCCTCTGCTGCTAAGCATTTTGTTAACTGTAGTCATTCACTTTCTGAAAAGGATGGGAAAAAGTGTATGCTTCTGCAACTTTATTAGAATTTTGAATTGTCAGGCTCGTATGTCAAAGTTTATTCTGACTAATAGTGAAAAGTATGAGAAATGTTTTATCTGCAGTTCTTGTGAGGAAAAATCTACTTTCTGTGGTTTAATTTCTTGTACTTCTCAGTTCATTACTCATTTTTAAAGGACTCTGCAGCTAGTACATGCAGGACTGTTGTCACTACCTTCTGTAAACCTCCTAGAGGATGTAAAATGAGATTTTTAAATTCAACTTTGGATAGAGATTTAGTTTTTGATCCCTCTGATGTATAGGTTATCAAAATATGACAAGAGAAGTAAGCTGACACAGACAGGCTATCAGATTTTTCATTGCTTTTTTAAATTTTTCTGCTCTCTCATCCAGTTTTGGCAATAAATAAAAACAGTATCAGCAAAATGCTGATAAACAGACATTTAAAAAAAAACAATGGCAGGGTGATTGCAAAAAGAAAGAACAACTGGGAAGTGGAAGGAGAAAGGTCCAGGTGACCCTTGAGAATGGTCTTAGCAAAGCCTGACCTAGATCTGAAGAAGGAATCTAACTTGTAGTGCTCTGTAAACATATGTACAGAAGACCAAGTTGCTGCTTCTAGAATACTTTGAGTCTAACCCTTTCTAAAAGCCATAGATGAAGCCAAGGCCCTGGTAGAATGTGCATTGACCCTACCTGGAACAGAATATGGAACTGGTAAGTCAATGCTCTCATTTAAAGCTAAGCAGAGGTACAAGGTTCCCCTTCTTCCCAAGTCTGTCGGATAGTCTGCTTTCACTATCATTAGGTAGGGGATGTCTAGCAAGACCCTTAGGCACACCTTTTTTGTATTTAATAGAGATTACTGAGGGGTCACCTTTTGGATTTTGGTGTAGTTGCTTGTGTGAGTCAATCACTCTGTAAAACCTGTCTGGCTTCCTAGGAGCAGGTGGTAAAGAATCAGAGTGTAAAGCAATGCCTTCAAAGACATTATCCAGTGCTACATGCACAGGAATGATAACCATTGGCCTGGGAGAAGGCAGACTCAGTAGTTCCTTTTAATGGACCTGAGCCTGTGAGTACTATTTGCTTTCCCAATTGAAAGCCTCCTTCATTGTATGAGGGGTATCCCCAAAAGTGAGGTAATCTGGAGGGAGTGAGAAGAGAGGGTGTCATTCAAATCTGAATTTGGATAAGTTTGTGATGGAAGGTGTTTAGAAAAGGACAACTCTTCTTCATCTTCTGAATCTTTCTGAAAGGCCACCTCCCTGCTTCTTTTAGATGGGGAGGCTTCAGAAGTAGAAGTGTGTAAAGGTTCTCAGGATTTCATGAAGGCCATACATTCCTGTGCTATTTTTAGGTGGTCTTGGGCTTCAACCTAAGTTGAAGTGGCTTTTTTGTTTCTTCTTCCCAAACTGGACAAGCAGACTATGGTACTTTACCCATAGAACTTACTCTACTGCATCAGTAGTCAATATGAAAAACAGTACAGTTGTGTAAGTAAACTTACGCTAATAGCAAATATTCATATGATTACTGCTGCAGTAGCTACTCCCTCCCTCCATTCTCCCATGTTTTTGTTGTGTTTTTTTTTATGCCAGGATGTGGACATTTATTTTTGTTCTTCCTAGTAATGTCTGCTCATGCCACAGTCTCCCTGTCTCAGTTGGTATGAAAGCTCTGAAGGGCTTGGCACCAACCTGCCTTTTCAGTCAGCTCAACTTGAGCTAACTGCATGGATGGTGCCCTAAAGCTTTGGAAGCTGGCCATCTTTTTTAAACTGTGCAAGATATAACCCATACAGCATAGGATCTGTTGTCATTTTCATTCTTCCTCAACATATGGGTCTTGGATCCATCCTTGGATCCAGATCTTAGGCTCCTCTCATTACCCACAATTCCTCAGAGCCTTTTAATACATTAGATCTCATTTGCTGCTTCTACTCTTCAGATGTAGATTGTGTTCTTGAGTTTTTGGGGTGCTGTTTTGTCTCTATTTGTGAGTTAAAGTACAATTTAGAACATTTTATATATTTTATAGATCTACTTTGAAAGGTCGAAACTCCAAAACTTCAAAATTCAGTCTGCCGAGACCAAAATATCGAAGTTTTGGAACTTCAAAACTTAAATAATACAAAAAATTTACATTTTTGCAGTGGGCAAGCCCTCCTGCACCCCCACACCCCCTGCTAAATAAATATTCCAGATCCGAGATCACACTACAGTAAACAAAACAGTAAATTTCCTGATCTGATATTGTTAATCCTCATTCAGTTCTTACGCCTGGGTTATCAGTTCTTACCTCGGAACCGTGCCAGCCATCTTCCAAGCTCACAACAGCCAAAAACTCTCGAGCTAAACTCTTACCCACAATTCCCCTCTCCCTGTTACCTCAGATTTTGTTTGCCATGTCACCATTCAGTCGTGTCAAGCCACTTCACTTGAGCTAAGTAAAACTTTCTTTGATAATACCTAATCGTATTACAGTTCTTCTCAGTTCAAATCTTTTTAAATAGTTATCTCTAACCCGATCGCATCTAGCAACTCTATTTTGTTTTTTTCTAGCCCTTCTTTCTTCTTACCGTGAGGTAACTCCTTTACCATCATTGGTAAAACCTTTCCTTGCTTTACCTTCGGGTATTTCTTGTACCATTGTTGGTACCTTCTTCCTTCCTTTTCCTTTCTTCCTCCTTCCTATCATGGCAGAGAAAAAAGGTAGCCCGGGATTTAAAAGATGTGTGGATTGTGGGAATAAATTGCCTATTTCGGATGCACATGCATTATGTGTTTACTGTTTGGGTGTGCCTCACTTGACTGTTGACCTGCCTTGCGGGATTTGTGCAAACTTTTCTAACAGGACTTTGGTGGAAAAAAAAATAAACTGATCTTAAAGGGACTACTTAAATCTTCCTTTTCAGAGGCTATTTCTGGGTCAGAGGCTTCAACCCCTCCTAGTTCCCATAAGAAAAGAGATGAACACAAGAAGGCCAAGTCTCTTCTGTCATCTCCTGCTGGGGACCGCCAGGAACTGAGACCTAAAAAAGCCAAACTTTCCAGTTCAGATTTGCCTTCCTCAGCCCCAAGGCTTTCGGTGCCTAGATCTTCTGCACCGAAGCCTTCCGCACCATCCGTTACTTCAGCACCAAGTATTGTGCCCTACACCTCATCAGAACCGAGAGGCCCCTCAGTTCAGACTTCCTTACCAGCACCGACTTTTTTGTCGATGTGGACCTTTTCGGCGTCAATGACTGTTCTGACGTGCTCTCCTGCTTCGGCTCTGATAATTTACATGACACTGCCTATCCTCTCAGTACCGACCACCTAATTTTCCACACAGACTCTTTTGGCACCTACCATAATGCCAACTACCACTTCAGTACCGACCTCGTCGGTGCAGACCTTACCTTTGGCACCGATGATCTCCTCAGCACAGACACCAGTAGTACAAGCCTTAATGGCTACATTGTTCTCAGTGCAGATGCCTATTTTAGCACCATCCAAAGATCCCTTTGTGGGCACCGAGTTTCCTTCATCCTTGGATAGACCTGACTCCCCTTCAGCTATGGCCATGAGATCCACTAGAAGCCTCTCGTGACATGATGTGGTGCGTCTTGTAGATCAATTGCTTTTGGCCAGAGGTATCCAACCCTCCAGGACCTATTCTTCCTTTGGAGGTGAACACCCTTCTCAAAAGACCCCTACCTATTCTCCTCCTTCATTGCCTTTGAAGCCCCTTGCTGTAGCACAGACTTCCCTCACTTCAACTCCTTTTATGGACCTCACTAAGGAGCCACAGTTGCCTTTGTGGCAGGAGAGGCTTGTCACTCCAGTCACTGCTCAGGATGCCAGCTGTGGCGTACGTACTCCTGTTTTTCACAGCCATCCAGGGATTCCGAGTCAGCGAGCTGATTTGCTTGAGCGAGGTGTGACCTCCTCGGGTGGACCAGCCTTCCAACTCATGGAGAAGGCTCTTGCATCTTTTGGCAATCCTGTGCTATCAGTGCCCTGGTCCTCCTCTGGACCGCAGTTTACACAAGCCACCCCTGGCGGTCACCGGGCACAAGGGCCTCAGGACACACTCCCACAGGAGGCCCCTTTTGTGCTGTCTTCCCCCGATTCTCCCCATGAGGAAGTTCAAGAGTTCATGTAAGAGGAAGCATATGGACTCCCCAGAGGAGTCCCTCACGGAAGATACAGACTTTGATGATGGGGAAGGGTCCCCTCTGTCACCCTCTGAGGTATCCTTTGGAGATATCCTCGAAATACTTAAAGAGAGAGGTGAATGGTGGCCTTCTAACCTGACCTCTAAAGAGTCTGTGTTCCTGCAGACCTTTTGTGCCCGGCCTCCTACTTCCTGGGTTACTCCACCTGCCGACGACCTTGTCTGGCTCGTCATGCAGTGTGCATGGAAGGCTCCTGACACCGTTGATGCCATTCCATGCAGGCCAGATAAAATCTTGTCCCCTCCAGATAGTGATCCTCACTGGTCCAAAGGTCTTCCTGTAGATGCCTTGGTGGTGGTGGCCGCAACAAAAAGGGATCTGGCAAAAGAAAGCCAGACTGTTCACCCACCCAACAAAGAGTCCCAGGCACTGGACAGAATAGGGAAGCGTACTTTTGCATCAGTGACCTTTGCAGTCAGGTCCCTGAATTATATGGCACATTTTACCAGACTTCAAAGAGACTTAATTTCTGAGCTTTCTGAAACTTTGGCCAGAGCTGTGTCTGATGAGGTCTGAGACAAAGTGGCCTCACAGTTAGCCATCCTTGAATCGATCTCTAACTCCTCCATGCGTCTGATTTCTCACACATCAGAAGGAGCACCTAGAGTAGTGGGTGTAGTCATTGTCCTGAGGCAGCATGCCTGGATGTGCTTGTGTGATTTCATAGAACCATTCAAGGCTTCCTTTCTGAATGCTCCCATTGAAGCCTCTTTGTTATTTGGACACAAGGTAAAAGACACACTGGCTAGATGTGAACAGGATGGTAAGACCATTTCTGCCGTGGGTGTCCATTATTCTTCCCCTCAATGGGCTTTCCCCAGAAACCAGAAGAGTGGGAAGATGTGGTGCAAAAAGTCTGGTTCTTTCTGTGACACACAAGCCAAGTTTTCCCCTAGAGGCAGAGGAGGAACTCATATGGAAGACACCCCTTTCGGGGCAGAGGAGGTCCACATAACCAGGGTTCCAGAGATTCTTTCTCTGGCCAGTCCTACCAACGCTCCTGAAGAGTGGCCCAACTGCTTTCCTCTGGAAGCAGTTGGGAGTTGTTTCTCTTTGTACCCTTCTGCCTGGCTAACCATTACCAATGATTTTTGGGTACGAGAGTAACCAGAGGTTGTTATATTCCCTTCGATCTTTGTCCCCCCCCCCAAGAAACTTACTCAACGTTCCACCCAGTCAAAGGGAAGAAGTAGCATTAGAGATTTTAAAGCTGCTAAGAAAAAGAGTCATCCAAATAGCCCCATCAGACCAGATAGGATCCGGATTCTAATCAAGATTATTTTTGGTGCCAAAAAAGACCAGGGACTGGAGACCGATTTTGGATCTCAGTGTGCTAAACAAATGTGTAGAGGTACAGAAATTCAGGATTGTCACAATACAGTCTATCCTCCCACTCTTGAAGGCAGACGATTGGATGTGCTCTATAGATCTTCAGGATGTGTACTACCACATAAAGGTGAACAGACCATCGAGAAGATTTCTTTGCTTCCATGCGGGAGCCAGTCATTACCAGTTCTGAGTACTGCCCTTCGGACTCTCTACATTCCCCAGATTGTTCACAAAGTGCATGGCAGTTGTCGCTGCTCACTTGCGACTGCAAGGATTTCAGATGTTTCCATACCTAGACGACTGGCTCATCACCCCCCCCCCACCATCTATTGGAAGAAGCCTTGGCATACTCTCTTCACACCGTAGAAAGGCTAGGTGTAACTATAAACTTGCAAAAAATCCAATCTATCCCCATACCAAGCCATAGAATTCATCGGGGTCCTGTTGGATACAAAAAACTGCATGGCATTGATTCCAGAACACAGAATTTTAAGAAAAAAACAACTCATACCCATCCTCTCAAGGGAAAGATCTACAGCACATTTTGTCCTCCAGCTGTTGGGTTCCATGGCAGCTTCCATCACCATTGTCCCCCTTGCAAGATTCCACATGAGGCTTTTACAATGGCTACTACTCACCCAGTGGTACCCTTTTCAGTTTCCTCTATCATCCCAGACTTGGGTGACTCAGAGATGCAAACAAGACTTGATTTGGTGGATGTCGCAGAACCCTTCACAATGGTCTCACCCCTTCACACTCCAACAGCCCAAAGCCACAGTGACCACAGACACCTCCCTGATGGGATGTGGGGGGGCTTTTTCAGGGGAAGACGGTCCAAGGCATGTGGTCAGAACTAGAGGCCCATCTGCATATAAATGACCTAGAACTGAGGGCGTTGCTTCTAGCGTTGTAAGCATTTCATCCCCTCTTCCCATCAGGGACTATTGCAATACAATCGTACAACATGGCTGTAGTCTGGTACATCAACAAAGAAGGCAGAACCAAATCCTACCCACTTTGTCAAGAGGTCATGAGGATATGGCAATGGGTGATGGCTACCAACCACTTTCTGATAGCAACACACATTCCCGGGAGTTCCAACGTGATAGCAGATAGATTGAGCAGGTGCATTCTGCAACCACACGAGTGGTCTCTGAATCCTTTTACAGTGGCGGAGATTTTCGACCGCTGGGGTCTCCCTTGCTGTGACCTCTTTGCATCCCCAACCAACTACAAATGCAGCAATTACTTCACCCTGATTCCCCCTTGGGGACAGTCACCCAGGGACACTCTATTCCACGATTGGCCCTCGGGTCTGCTTTATGCATTTCCCCCTCTTCCTCTCATTCCCCAGTTCCTGAAGAAAATCTGCCAGTTGAAGAGCAAGATAATCCTCATAGCACCATATTGGCCTCATCAAATTTGATTCCCCTTCCTATGGCCTCACCTGCTAGATCAACCATGGATTCTTGATCCAACTCCGGGCTTCATCTCCCATCAGCAGAACCTGAATCAACCCAACCTGAACTTCCTGAAGCTCACAGCTTGGCTCCTCCACTTCCGGTGATTGCCAGGCAGACTGATCTTTCTTCCCCAGTACGTGACATTCTTATTGCATCTCATAAGTCTTCCACCAGAACTACTTATCTCAGCAAGTGGAAAAGGTTTACTGTTTGGCTGAAGGATAAACGGAAAGACCCTTTTTCAGCACCAGTACTGGTAGTACTGGAATACATGTCATGTTTATTCCAATCTGGCCTATCTGCTTCTATCATTCCAGTTCATTTGGCCGCAATATCTAATTTTCACAATGGTGTCCATGACTCTTCCCTTATGTCACACAAATTATGCAAGACCTTTCTAAAAGGCATAAATCATTTGAAACCCCCTTTTAGAGAACCTATCCAGCCATGGGACCTGTCATTAGTCCTGCAAGCTTTGACAATGTCTCCTTTACCTCAAGTTTCTTTCTTGGAAAACTTTGTTCTTGGTCGCCATTACTTCTGCCAGATGTGTCTCTGAGCTTCAAGCTCTATGCATCAAATGGCCTTACTTGATCTTTCATAAAGATAGAGTGCCATTGAGAACTAATCCTTTCTTTCTGCCAAAAGTGATCTCTGAAATGTTCATTCACCAAACCATTGAATTGCCAGTATCTTTCCCAATCATTCTAACAGAGGAGAGTATTGTCTACATACCCTAAACATTCACAGTCAATTTTTTTTCTGTCTGGACAGAACTAAGGCTTCTCGCAAATCAGATCAGCTATTCCTGGCCTATTCTGGACCTAGACTTGGATGTGCTATTTCTAAGGTCACATTGGCTAAATGGTTAAAAGACTGTGTAACATTTATTCACAAAACTCACAATATTCCTTTGACTACAGCCATAAGGGCTCATTCCACTAGATCGGTAGCAACTTCTGCTGCCTTCCATGCTAGAGCTTCTTTACCTGACATTTGTGCAGCTGCAACTTGGGCTAGACCTCGTACCTTCATCAGCCATTACAAACTGGATTTGGCCTCCAGAGGAAGAGCATCCTTTGGTTCAATGGTGCTCAGGAATGTTCTTCCATGAGAGCCTCCCAGGAATAAAGGTACCTGGGGACTCTGTCCCAGGTGTAAGGACTGAATGAGAATTAACAATGTCAGATAATCCTGAGGCTTATAGTGGATCTCATCATCTGGTTCCGTTAGGTCCTTTGACCAGAGGTAGCCTCTACTTTCTTTGACTTGAAAACTCAATCTGAGGTAACAGAATAGTTTGTGGCTGTTGCGAGGTTGGAAGATGGCTGGCTCGGTTCCGAGGTCGGAACTGATAACCCAGGCATAATGACTGAATGAGGATCAACAATACAGATGGAACGTTATGGTAAGACATAACATCTTTTTTTGCTCTGTACAGTAAACTCCATTAAGAACATTTGAAGTTCTAAAACTTTGATATTCTGGTCTCGGCAGACTGAATTTTGAAGTTTTGGAATTCTGACTTTTCAAAGTAGACCTCTCTCTCTCTCTCTCTATATATATATATATATATATATATATATATATATATATATATATTCTTCATATTCACCCTTCCTTCCTTTTCTATTAGTTATTCTCTGCATTAGTTTCCAAGTCTTTTTTTCCTACCTGTTTTTTTTCTGGTATTCTAGTTACCACTGTTGGTACATCTTTCCTTTCCTCTAGAAATTTTTTTCCTACCCATATACAGGGTATTTCCTATATACCATTGCTGGTATTTGTTATTCATATTTCTTCTTTTGGCTTTTCCCAGTTAGTGGTTGCCACAGTGGATCTCCTGTCCACTCATGATTGGCAGTGGAGTTTTACGGTGTTGAGTTGCCAGCCTGGCATCCAACCTTCCACAGAAGGTGCACACACACACATGCACTCACACCTAGGACCAAGTTAGAGTGTCAAATCCACCTACAGCATGTCTTTGGGATGTTGGAGGAAACCAGAGCACCCGGAGGAAACCCACGGGACCACAGGGAGGACATGCATACTCCGCACATAAGGCACCTCAGCTGAGGATCAAACCGGAGAACCTCTTGCTGTGAGGTGGCAATGCTAACCACTGCACCACCATGGCTGCCCTTTTTATTCATATTTCTATTTAAAAAAAAAAAAACTTTCTTACTAATTTTTCTACCTTTTTTCAATATGGCTGAAAAGCCAACAAGTTTTAAAAAGTGCACTTCCTGTGGGCATAAGAGCCCAGTTCTGATGATCAGAGGGAGTGTGGTACATTATTTAGGAGTGGTCCACCTTGAAACCTCCTGTAAGATTTGTGCGGGTTTCAGTTCTTGGGCCTTAAGTGAACTTTGGAACAAACTGGTGTCAAAAGGATTGCTGCCTGTGTCTGCTTCTTCTACTACTGTTTCTGTTTCAGGGGTTCAACAACCCCCCCCCCCCCCACTAAGAAACAAAAATCCACTTAGGAGTCCAGAAAATGCTCTCCTGTCTAGTCTCAGAAACCTGCTCCAGCCTTGGAGCTGTCTACTAAGTTATGTAAAAGATCAGATCCGACATCGGGGACACTCAAATCTTCTCTGTCTTGAAATCCTCATTTTTCACAAGAGCCTATTTCCCCATGATTTGGACCACCCTTTTTCCAAGATGACTTTGGTCACCCATTTTACAAGAGACTCCAAAGAGAATGTCACTTCCCCCTTTTGTGTCATCATCTGTCAGGTCCTCCCAGAGTCTTTCCAATGCAGAGGTGGATAGGATGATGAGAAAGTTCAGATTCAGATGAGGGTATTAACCTGATCCATCTCCCATTGGATCTGTGAGCCTGCATCCTGTATCTCATCCAGTTGTCTCTCCTTCTCTAATCTGTCCAGTGATTTTGGAGCCCTCAGATCTGAGAATTCTGAGCGTCAATGTGTCATATTCAAAGACCGTTAGATCTTCAACTCCAGCTGTGTCCTTGACTCATTTAACGATGATCTCCATAGACCAGGACGGGTCTCAGAGCCAAAGCTTCAGAGCCAGATCTGGAGGATGGTTTCAACTTTTCAGAAGTGTCCCTTAACCTTGATGATCAGGTCAGACTCCTCCTTCATGGCAGGAGCCCAGGCAGGGTTGTAGCTTTACATCAATTGGAGCTTTGGCTCAAATCTGGGCATCTTGGGGCAATGCAGCAATTGTCTCATGTATACAGACAACCCTCTCCTACCACCCAACACTGCAACCTGTGAGGGATGCACTTGTATAGCCAAACTGGAAGCAAAGCTGTCTTCACCCAAGACTGGACTAGACAGTCAAGAGGAGAAGGTAAACACTTGCACCACACTCATCACATAGTCCATCAAAACCTGCACCACCAAAACACACACATAGAAACACAAAACACATACCTACATTTGTGGAGGCTCTAAAAAAATCTACCGAAGCAACAGGGACCTCCAAAGCAGAAACGCAAGCAACTTCCACCCCCCAACACAACCCAAATTTAACATAGCCCACAAACTCAGTGTGCCACTCAACCACAGCCCATAAGGCATAACAACGTACCCAACACTCTAGTCATAGATGACTCTATAGTCGGGCACACTGATGTTCCACTCACCAGGCAAAACAAGGAGAAAGTTACTGTCAGCTGCCTGTCAGGTGCCAGGATCCGCCAAATAACGCATGCACTCAGGTCACTCCACAACAAGTACAAATATGACTCTGTCATTGTCCATGTTGGTGTGAATGACCTGAGACGTACCTCCCTGGACTGCATGAAAAGAGACATGGAGGAGCTGTCCGATCTTGTAGCCCAGGCAGGTATGACCCTAGCCCTGAGTAGCACCCTGTCATCACCCAGAATGATACCACAGTACAAGGACAAAATGATTGACTTCAACAATTGACTAAGCTTCTGGTGTCATTCTAAGGGGATCCAGTATCTGTCTGCCTGGGATGACATCATCAACAAACCATGATGCTTTTCCAGAGATGGCCTGCACCTGTCGCCCTTGGGATTCTGGATACTGGCTAAGGATCTTGCCACCCCTATAGTGCCTTTTTTAGGCAAGATTCAAATGACAAATTCACCACCGTAACGGGTACAAGCAAGCAAAATCTGAGGGTAATGCTACTTAATGCTAGAAGTCTAAACCTCAAAATGCACTCACTCGAGGCACTCCTTAAAATGGAGAACATCGACATCTGTGCAGTGACAGAGACCTGGTTCAAGGCTCCAGAGAGCACCCCTGCATTACCAGGCTATAATTCATACCACACCTTTCGGCCACCTAACCTGGACCAAAGCACTAACGGTGGAGGTGTGTCCATATTCATTAAGGATATCCACACCTCCAGGCTAGTTGCTCAGCATAATGCATCCAAGATTATCCCAGTGCAACTAACTCTGGGCAAGACCGCAATCCAAATTGTAGCTTGCTACAGATCCCCCACCATGCCCCAGGATTTCCACTCCGTTTCTTGATACACTGGAAAATACTAGGGTACAACCTAACACCCTAATAATGGGTGATTTCAACTACCCCACCATTAACTGGGAAAACTACTCATGTACCACCTCTTGTGCTCAATGTTTTCTGGAATTCATAAATTCCAATGCCTTGGATCAACCTATCCACACTGCCACCAGGGGCAGCAATATCCTAGACCTGGTCATTTCCAACATGGGCAACCAGTGTTCCACACCCGAGGTCAATTCCTTGTTGGTCAGATCCGACCACAAGCAAATCACCCTAGACATCCACATCCCACCCCACCCCTCATTAGGGAAACCACCATAAAAAATTTCTCCAAAGCCAACTTCACGCTTCTTAAGACATAAGTGGCAAACGTCACGACACCCATGTTGATGGACAATAGAGGTACAACTGCTGAATCCTACACAAATGCACTTTATAAGCACTTACACGAGTGCATGGATCGAGCAATTCCTAACAGAACCAAGATGCTATCCTCCAAAAAAAAGAAGCCAATCTGTTGGTCCCCTGCCATAAACAAACTCTACAAGAGAAGAAAGAAATTGTTGCAAATAATAGTAAACTCCATGGTCAGCCTCAGTAAGAAGCTGAGATCCCTCATAAAATCCTCCAAAGCTAGTTACGAAAAAAAATTGCCAGTGATTCTAAAGACAACCACAAAGCATTCTATAGCTATGTCAAGAATCTCAATGGCAACACTCAGATCTGCTTTGAGTTACAGTACAATGGCACTAAATATACAGAACCAACTGATATTGCCAACATCCTGGCAGATAGGTTCAGTGCTAACTTTACCCCTCTCACCCCCTAAAGGGCCCATCTCTGTACCGGAAGAATGCAAAGTTCCTGTAATCACAGCTGCACAGGTAAAAAACACACTCTCCAAAGCCAAGAACACAGCATCCATGGGACCTGACAACATCCCAGGCTGTGTTCTACTTAAAATACAGAATGTATTGGCACTCCATCTAAGTACCATATTCAATTATAGCCTCACCTCAGGCTTTGTGCCCTCTGAATGGCACACAGCAATGGTTATCCCACTCCACAAAGGGGGAGCCACCACGGACCCCAGGAACTACCGCCCCATTAGCCTGACAAGCCTGGTCTGCAAGGCTATGGAACATATAAACAATGACATTGGTAATCTCCAAACTCTGGACCCTACCCAGTTTGGGTTTGTAAAAGGCAGATCATGTCTCTTAAACCTGACAGACTTCTTTGAAGTGGTCACCAAAGCCGTAGATGAGGGTAAGGTGATTCACACAGCCTATCTAGATCTCACCAAGGCTTTTGACACCATCCCCCGCTCTGGAATTATAGATAAACTCACTAAACTAGGTATAAATCCCTATGTCACAAGATGGGTTGCCAACTGGCTCACTGACAGAACCCACACTGTGAAAGTAGCAGACTCTAAATTCAACTTCAGACCAGTAACAAGTGGAGTACCACAGGGTTCAGTCCTAGATCCTTTCTTGTTTGGTATCTACTTCTCTGAAGTACAGGCTAACACAGAAGGTTTTTGACTAACAAAGTTCACAGATGACTGCAAACTAGGAGCCATAATCAAAACTCCTAACGATGTGGACATCCTACAAAAGGGCCTCACTGAGACAGATGCCTGGTGTCAAAGCCATGGCCTCAAGCTCAGTGCCAAAAAGTGCATTATCCCTTTTGGTAAAAACTCTGTACCCATGAACTACCACATAGGCGGTAGTCTACTTAACACCAAAAGTGTGATAAGAGACCTTGGAACACAGGTGGACAGTAGTCTCTCCTTTGATAATCACATCGCCACAGTAGTCAGGAAATCCTTCTATGTGGCACACCTCATCACAAAAGGTTTCTCATCCAGGAAAAAAGAGGTCATTGTTCCCCTCTACTCATCACTCATTAGACCCGTTATAGAGTACAACGCCCCTTTTGGTATGTACCTCACAAGATATCTACAACAACTGGAAAGGCCACAGAAACACCTCACAAAGAGGATTACTGACCTCAAACAGACGCCCTACACAGACCATCTCAAAAAACTCCAGCTTTACTCTGTCACATATTGCCTACTCAGAGGTGATCTCTACCTAACATACAAAGCTATGTCAAACCCAGAGCTGTTGGACATGCTCTACTTAAAGAAATCCCAATCCCTCCAATCTACACGCTTTAGGAACCTAAACCCTGTCACCACAATAAACAGAACATGCTGGAGGGATAGATTCCTGTCCCAGAGACTTCCCATACTCTGGAACAAACTACCTATCTATATCAAACAAAGCTCCTCATTAGCACTCTTCAAGAAAAATCTTGATGATTGGATGGGGGATGGGAAATTCACCCTGGGGATCACTTCTGTGGTGCTGCTTGACAGGGGCACAGGAAAATAATTTTCTTGGGTGGCAAAGGCCAGGGTACCATTTGGCTAGGCTTATATAGGCCCTAGGGCCAATAGCCTAGTACCTACCTATGAACCTATGAGGCTGGCAACAGCTTCTCTTGGTCCTTCTGCCTTTGAGGTGGTGAAGAAAGCTTTGTCTTACCCAATAGTCCAGTCTACTCTCATTTCTTCAGATCCTACCACCCTAACACCTTTGGATCTGAATTTTCAGCCTCATCAACTTATCCTGTGGGGACAGCTGGCCCATTCAAGCTTTCAGGCATTTTGTCTGCAAGAACTTCCCCAGATCATCCCACTGAAGAGATCCCCTGGAAGAGATCATGCAAAAAGAGGCACCTAGATTCCCTCAGGAATCTTTAGTCAAAGAGCGGATTACCCAAGGTCTCCACCAGCAGACATCTCCTTTGGAGACATTCTAGAGATCATAAGGCAGAAAGGTAGATGGTCATCCGATTTTTCTTCCCAGGTGGAGTCAGTTTTTCTAGTAGCCATTAGGTCCGGCCCATCTACATCTTGATTTACTACCTCAGCAGATGATCTTCTAGATCATGTATGTCACCTGGCAAGGAAAGAAATGGATACCATAGAACTCAAACCTTGTCACCCTGATAAATTTCTTGCTCAACCCAAAGACAGACCTCATTGGAGTAAGGAAGTTCTTGTTGTTGTAACAGATGTGGTGGTGGCCACTAAGAAAGAGCTAGCAGAACAGTGATCTTGTGTCTATCCTCCTAACAGACAGTCCAGGGTGATGGACAGGTTTGGAATGCACAATTATGCCTCAGCAACCTTTGCTTTATGGTTGCTTAATTATTTGGCACATTTGACTAGATTGCAGAGAAACTTGATTAAAGAACTCTCCAAGTCTCTCCCTGGGTTTATCTTGGCAGAGGATCATAAACAGCTATTTGTGCAGCTGGCCACACTTCATTCTATTTCCAATGCGTCCATGTGGTTAATCTCTCATGCAGCAGAAGGTTCTTCATGGGTGTCGGGTTCAGGCATAGCCATTAGGAGACATGCCTGGAGGTGCTTATGAGACTTTGTGGAGCCCTTCAAGTCTTCTTTCATCAAAGCTCCCTTTGATGTATTTTCCTTTTTTTGGCCTTACAGTAAAATAAATGTTCTCCTGTAGTGATCGAGATGGAAAGACCTTGTCTGCCTTGGGAATATGTTTTTCTACCCTGCAGAGATGCTTTTCCAGAATCAGTATGGCAGTAAAAATATGTTCCAAGAGTCACAAGGTCATTTCCAGGACTCATGAGAGGTACTTCCCCAGAGGCAGGGGGAAGTTCCAATGTAAGACACTGCCTTCATGGCAGAGGAGGCCCACATAACCGAGGGTTTCAAGATATCATCTCAGATGTACCCTTCCAGTGCTCATGAATGGTTGCCAGACTGCTGTTCTCTAGAGGCAGTCAGGGGGGCACTTGTTTATGCACCCAGAAGTCTAGGGATCAATAATAAAAGACACTTGGGTGCAAAATATTATATCCAGAGGTTATTTTATTCCTTTTTTGCAAACCCCACTAACCAAATGGAAAAGGCTGGTCGAAGTTCCATCCAGTCAGTGGGAGTTTAGCAGCTTTACAAATTCAAAAGCTGCTAGACAAAAGGGTAATCCAAGAGGTCCCACCAGATCAGAAAGGATTCAGAATTTATTCAAGGTTCTTTTTAATGTAAAAAAAATGGGACCTGAGACCCATTCTAGACCTCAGCAGTCTAAATCAGTTCGTAAAGAACTCCAAATTCCAGATGGTCATGGCTCAGTCCATTCTACCTTTTCTACACAAAGATGATTGGATGTGCTCAGTTGATCCCCAGGACACTTGCTATCATATCAAAATGAACAGGTGCTAGTGAAGATTCCTGCTTTCTGGCTGGTGGTCAGTCATTACCAGTTCAGAGCCCTGCCTTTTGGTCTCACCACAGCCCCCAGGATTTTCACCAATTGCAATGGCAGTTGTAGCAGCTCACCATAGACTGCTCGGATTCAGAATGTTTTCTTACCTAAATGACTGGTTGCTCACTGCTGCAACCAGGCATCTCTTCAAGAAGGCAAAGAACTACTTACTCCAGTTATGCTGGTCTTTAAGAATTGCAGACAGTTATGCCATCTCCCACCTACAACCTCTTCAAGTCTTGGAGTTTATAGCAGCTTGCCATGACATCACCAGTCAGTTGGCCTTTCTTCCATTAGAGTGCAAGTCATAAGATTGCAGGTGAGACAGATTATTTCACACCCTTCTCCCCCAGCAAAACTAGATCTTCAGGATGTAGGCTCAATGGTAGCTATTACTTTTGTTTCAATGGCTTGATTCTAGCTTCTTCTACATCCAGTATCCTATCCAATAAAACCTTCTCAGGTTCACAAGGATTCCCTGTGCCGGTGGTACAGCCCAACAAAGTTTGTCAGGGAATTCCCTTTGTGTTTTCACCCCCAGTAACCATGGTGAACACAGATGCCTCCAAATTGGGGTGGAGGGGGCATTTCATGAGATAGACTGTCCAAGGCATATGGTCCCAGAGGAGACCAATCTGCATATCAGTGTTCTGGAGATGAGGGCAGTCCTCCTAGCATTGCAGGCCTTTCATGACTCTTCCTCCAGGCACGATTGTTATCCAAACAAAGTGTCAGTACTTTGGTACATCAACAAACAGGGGCAAACATAATCCTATCCCCTGTTGAGATGCAATAAGAGTGTGACAGTGGGTGATCTCCTCCAAATGCTTTCTTATGGCAATGCATATACTGGTGAAATCCAACATGCTAACAAACCAACTCAACAAGTCCAGTCAGGTGCCTCATAAGGGGTCTCTAAATTAATCAGTGGCAGAGAGGATCTTCTGTTGATGGGGTCAACCTTGCTGCAATCTATTTCCCTTTCCCAACAAGAAGTGCAACAGGTTGTTTGCCCTGATCATCCCCCCAGGAGGAGTCACTGAGAGATACTGTAGTTCATATTTGGCCCTCCTGTCGCCTTTACTATTATCCCCCTTACCTCTAATCCCCAAATTCTTCAGAAAGCACTTCAGTTGAAGAGCAACATTATCCGCATTGCCCCCTTTTGTTATTGTCAAGTGTGGTTTCCTTTCCTGTGGTTTCATCTTTGATATCTGCCCTAGATTCTGGATTCCAGTCCAGATGTAATTTCTCATCCCTTGGGATGACACATCTGGACATTACAGGCCTCCAGTTAACTGCATGGTTTCTTCAATTCCATTAATGGTTAGAAATCCCAGGCTTTCCTAACCGGTCCACCAAATAATGCTATCATCCCAAAAAGACTCCACTAGAAAGATTAAATGGAAAATATTTTCTTATTAGGCCTGACAGAGTGACTTGGATCCTTTTACTGCACCTATTCCAACTGTCATAGATTTTTCTCGGCTCAGTTTTTCTAGATAGAGCTAGTTTTTTCACTATCAAAGTTCAGTTAGCAGTCGTTTTTAATTATCGTACTAGCGATAATACCTCCCAAGCTTCTTCTAAACTGTGCAATGGATTCCTTAAAGGTACCTCTTTTCTTAGACCTCCAGTTAAAGACCCTAATCCACAGTGAGATCTTAATACTGTTACTGCAGGATTTGACTCAGACTCCTTTTGAGCCTTCGGCTTAGTCTGATTTCAAGTTTCTCTCTTGGAAAACAGTTTTAATAGTGTCCATTACTTCAGCAAGTTGAATTTTTTGAACTCCCCATACTCTCCTTAAAATCTCCTTACTTGATGTTCCACAAAGACAGAGAGCAATTCAATAAACCATTTTTACCTTGTGTGCTTTCAGGTGTGATGCGTACATGGAAGCAGCAAGTTTTAGATTCAATAACCTTCATGTAGGGTTGTGCAATCACTCACAAATGAGAAATTTTTGTGGAATGTAAATTTTAGCATACGTAGCTAAAATTTATGCTATTGAAGCAAACTGGTGTGACTGAGAGATCCAACAGCCTAAAAGTAAGCCATGTAGACTCCATGTAAGTGTTGGTAATTTCCGCTTACAGAAGTCTACATAGAAACAGGGGCAATAAAAATATAGAAATTTGGATAGAACTGACCTTAACAGATAACAGCACACATATTTAGGCCTAAATACACACTGTGGATGCTGAAACAAGTCATTCAATTAAAAATATAATTTTTACCGCCCTGACATAAATGCACCTTTGAACCCCCACCCTCCCAACTAAATAATAAACATGTACATAATGCAGGCTTTTCAAGATGTAAAATTGATGAAACACTTTGTAATGTAATGTAAGCATAATGTATTTTGTATCACATATATAGACAGAGTAATGCCTTGCCTTGTGTTTACAACAATGTGCTCCTATGCAGCTGCCCTGTTTACACAGCTGCTAACCATGTAGATCCAGGCTGTCGGCATGGTCATTATGCAAATAAGGCCAAAACTCAGTGCACTTATTGAATCACCAAAACCAATAACCATGTAGGGATGTTCACTTCATGTAGGGATCTACACAGTGTTTTTTCAATGGATGTCAAAAGTGAGTGAGGGCATCTGGTGGCGTGTCAGCTTCCATTTTTTTATGTCAATATGTTTGCATGTTGCTACACTTAGCGCACCAACAGGAAATGGAGCAATAAAAGGCTTGTTATGTAACTGTTCCTGTGGCAACACCTGTATGTATAGGGGTACAGTGTCAATAGTCCTAGGTTAGAGTATAGGATTTACAAGCTTATCTTCACATTTTATGTTGCATGTTTTTGTGCTATCAGGAAAACAGATAAAAATCACAAATGTTGCTTATTCTTACCTTATTTATGCAATGTTGCACAGAGCTGATCGAAGCTGTGCATAGCACACTACTGAGCACTCAAGCAGGTGTTTTAAATAATGCAAATTACAGTCTAAACAGATGAACTACATCTTAATTACCCATACCCACACGGTGGACCTATTCAAAAATGTATGAAGTATCTATGTAGCCTACATTCTTATTTCCCCTCAGTACTTCAATACCATTGGAGTAGAGACATGGAAATTTAAACTGAGATAATGCTAGGGGCTGCTGCAGCTATTTTACATCGGTATGTGCTAGAGGCTGAAGTCAGTGCTGTTGATGCTGCTGACAGTAGGCCTAGGCTGAGAGGGAGAAGAGTGTTCAGGCCCAGGGTAACCCTCCAGGTGTTACATAATCTGGAGATTGTAGAGCAGTACAGGGTGGACAGTGAAACATTACAAGAACTCTGTGAGCTCTGTCGCTCTCAACTCAGAGCCAGAGCCAATTGAGGGGAACCCATCCCAGTGGAAACTAATGTATGTGTAGCCCTTAGAATATTGACTACAGGTACTTTTCAAAGACTAACTAAGGACATGATGGGTGTGTCACAGGCATCAGCATCCAGGATCCGCCACAAGTTCCTGGATGCTATGCTTATACATGCCAGTGGGCACATATATTTCCCCTTACTTGTGAGGAGAGGGACAGCAATATGCGACAGTTCTATCATGTAGCGCACTACCCTGCAGTACTGGGTGCCATCGATTAAACTCGTACACATCAAGGCACCACCTGGTGAGCAGGATAGAATTTACATTAGCTGCAAGGGAAACCACTCCAACTGCCAAGTCATGTGCAAAGCCCAGGGGATTATCTTGAATGTGTGTGCTGGCAACACTAGCAGCTATCATGACTCTCATATCTGGCACCCATCACAGCTATACCAGATGTTTCCTATGCGTAACATCCCACAGGACCATTTACTTGGGGGGGATGCTGGCTCTGTCCTATAACCGTGGATGATGACACCCATCAGAAATGCACATATACCCATGGAAGAATGCCATAATGAGGCACATGCACAAACTAGAAACATCATAGAGCATGTGTTTGGGCTTTTGGTCACAGTTCCAGTGCCTAGATATATCCAGTGGAGTATTGCACTATAATCCATGCACATGTACACAGATATTCACAGTATGTGCTATTCTCCACAAATTGATCCTGCAGAAACTGCTGCAGCAGGACAAGCAAGGGGAAGGGACACACATCCTCCCACCAATGCCTAGGTCAGCTACAGTCACAGGAGGACACAGAGGAGGAACATCCAGCTGCTGTGCCTGTAGGCAGATGTAACCATGATCAGTATGTCCTTGCTTTGGCTAAAAGACAATGCATAGCACATTCACTGACCGCTTAGGGACTTAGGAACTAATACCTTTCTCCTACTCGCATACATACATAAAAATTGATGCCAGGCAACTCACACAGCCTGTACCTATCCATGTATTGGTTGTGTACTGCTTGCATTAGACAGAGTCAGCTGTAAACTAAAGTTGTGTCAACCTCTCATTTGCAAGGTAAGTACTGAATCTAGACTGCATTCTTGAATAGTATTGTGACATATCCTTTTATCTATTAACTTGTTACAGTATGCAACTAAATAGACGTAGATTTGTACAGAAAGTAAATTAACACGTGACTACAGACACTTATTTTACTAATATGTGTCCATTTGTAATTAGTAGGCCTCAGGCATGAAACGTTCACACAGTCCTACCCTAGCAGAATACTGATACATCATTCAAGAGAGAAGTCATAAAGTGAGGCTATACATTACAGTTTCTGACTTCAGACTTGTTTTATCCTAACAGTTAGTGTACTTTGTTCCCCATCCCCAGAATAGAAGTGTTCCCTTGTACCTTCCATAACAGTAACTCAGCTATGCTACCCGCAAACCCACAGGATATGCGTGTTTATGTCACAGTTAATATCCTATCACATTTTCAGGAATATTACACAAAATTAAATACACACTGTATGTGTTAGGTAACTGTTGAGCTAACCAACAACACACATATGTAAGACAGATGTATATTTGTATCCATAATTATGACAGATTGTGTGACTACTAACTGCTGTATCTCCAAATATAATACAGAGAAGTACTTTTACAATATACAGTCCATGTTTTGATAGCAGTGTACATTTTTATGCAGGTTGTGATGAATTACCCCATTTCTGTTCTGGCAAGCTGCTTCTATGGTCAAAAGGAATAAAAGCAGCCATCCTGTTTGCTGAAGCTGTATTGCTGTTGAGGTTTCTCATCCTGATATAAGTAGAAATTTTGGAGGTGTACTAGCAATAGGTAGTGTGTTGTACAGACTTTAACTCTCTGCGTCCCATACTGGTTTCATCTTTGTCTTGTTTTAATTCCACATTTGCATGGTTCGCCGCATGTTGAAAGCAGTTTGGATAAGGCTTAGCTAGTTTGCTCAATGCACAGCATTGCAAAAACAGGGAAAAATCAAGTAAGATTTATGTCAGATTGCCAACAACAGAAATTGGATGCATTCAACTATTGTCCTTAGTAATTGGGAAATCTCAGCCTTGAGTAGTACTTATATATTACACAATAGGAAGGCTCAGATATTAGCAATGCGTCTTGTGTTTGTGCACTGCTTATCTAGGCACAAACAGCTAAAAGTGCATACGTGTACATTTAGGGCATTAAGCATTGCATTTTACTATGGCTAACTATTAAATTACATACATAGATCTGTATTCTTATTGTTCTATAATTCCCAGATGCTTTGTCTGACCTAAGACTACGTGTGTAAACGTTGCAAACCAAGGGCAGATTATAACTATATTTACATACATTTAATATCCATCCATTTGTTTCCTCAACACCAACCACACCAAAAATCAGTACAACCCTGTGATCTCCTTAATTTTACAACAGATATATCAAGCACAAAACAAAATATAATGTTGTGTGCTCCCTCATGAACAAGGCCATGTAGTGGTGATCACAGGCTTGCACTGCCAAATATGCTCAAAAAGGGGACTTGTGTTGTTACACAGCTAGACTTCTAAACACTATACTACTGTTTGGTTAGTAGCCTTCTATGACACTAAGGAGTGATCAAGCTTTTGTTCCCCACATGGCTTGCTGATGCCAGCTTCTATAAGTTCACCTGCAGTCTCACATAAATCAGACTTTGTGCTGTGGCACTTGCATTAAATACTGTAGTCTGCGCACTTAGATAGGCAGGGGTTTGCTTCTCACTGCAGTAGACTGTGTATGTCCATAATGAAGGGTGGAAGTGTGCATCCCAAACTGACATCTCCAATGCCATGGTTTTGCAGTGTTTTTGTGCTTGCACAAACATCCATTTCTAGTAGGCCTCCAACCTCTTATCCCCCACATGGCCTGCTGATGTCTTCTACTATAAGAACACCTGCAGTCCTGCTAAAATCAGACTTGTGCCATGGCATGTGCGTTCAGCACTGTGGTCTATAGTCTCTATACTTAGATAGGTATGGGTTCTAATCTCACTGCAGTCAACTGTGTCTATCTGTCTATAAAAAAAAAGTGAAAGCATGTATCCCAAACTGACATCTCCAATGGCATGATTTTGCAATGTTTTTATGCTTGCACAAATGTCCATTTCTAGCAGGCCGCCAACCTCTTGTCCCCCACATGACTTGCTGATGTCATCTAATATAAGACCACCAGCAGTCCTGTTAAAATCAGATTTGTGTCTGTGTGTGAGTAAGTATTGTGCTCTGTAGTCTCTGTACTTAGATAAGTAGGGGTTCAATTCTCACTGCAGTCAACGGGGGAGGGGGGATGTCAGTGCTGTTTCTGAATGTTATACGGAAAGTGCCCTACAGCAGCCTATGGAACACTGTTCCATGCACATTCATCATACTGTGTTATTTACCCAATGTTATGACATGAAAGCCTTTCAGTATGTGCAGTTGATGTTAGCTATGTAATACACATTTAGTCATTGTTCTTTGTGATGCTATGATTACTTAAAAAAAAACTGTGCTTCTTTTTACTCTGTTGCCTATGTAATGTTACGAGAAATCAAATTGTCATTTACTGCTTTTATTCTGTTGTAATTGTGTTCCCCACAATATACATTGGATTCACACTTCATGAATCCATTTTGGTTCACCTATTGATAAGTAAACATCATGAGACATGATTTGTGAGAAAACACCCCTGTACCCTTGTGCCTGGAGTGTAGAGTAGGACTATATACTGTAAGGTAAATATTTCTGGTATACTTTTGAGCTTCAATACTGTTTCATTGTCTTAGCTGCTCTGCTCTTTTTTTGTGTGCGGAGACCATAACTCCTTGCAGTTATAGATGCAGAAACAACTAAATTATTTTACCTTACAATTGGCTAATACTATCTAGCAGAACAGGTATTTTACAGCTCAACATAGCTGGCCAAATGTCAGTTAAACAAGCAGTAATATCACACATAATCTCTCCACAACAGAAGTGTAGATCACACATTGGATAGTCCTCCTACTGTACACCACATATGTTAGTCCCCCAAAATAGCACAATACCACATACATACATCCTTCGCTCATTCACTATGCATATACCAGGATCACACCTCACATTACGAGCTGTCAGTGTCCCTCTTCTTCATCTGATATCCTAGTTGACATATCTTTATTGACTTAGGGCAGATAATGACTTAGGCCTGTACTACAACATAAATGAAGTACTATCATGGGCAGAGGTAGTCTCCAGCATACTACAGAAACAACAGAGACATCCAAAACATACGCATTGTACACCTAACACTAAACCCAAAGCACATAATACACAGAAAAATGGAGCACCAGTGTTTCAACAAGGATGTGCCTAAGGCAATAGTTATCTATTGCAAAGGTTGTTCTTACAGTTTGTACAGTGAGACGTACACCTGCCTCACTCGCCAGCTTAAACAAGGAGACATTCTGGATATTACACAGAGAGTGTCCTACAGCACAAGTAATTGTCACACCACACATGCAATCAAGTCTCCACAACAAGCCCCACGATTAATCCGTCATAGTTGGTGTTGGTATGCACAACTTGAGACGTATCTCTAGGGATTATATGGAGACAGACATGACTGAAATCACTAAATATGTGTCCCAGTCATGTATGTTTCTATGTATGAGCATCATTACAAGCTCACCTAGGATGACACAACAATATAAAAAACAAGTGATTGTCTGAAATTGGTTGTGTCTGGTGTTATTTTAAGGGGCTGCAGTTCCTGTCAGTGTGGGATGACATTGTGGATAAACCACTCTGCTTTGCAAGACATGGACTTCATCTGGCAACTCTAGGCTTTTGTGTGCTGGCTAAGGCTGTTCCTTATTCATAATGCCTTCATTAGGCAATGTCACTAAAACAGAGGTTACTGTGTGAAAATATGTAACTACCACAAAGTACGGCTCATGCTGCTAAACTGTAGGAGTTCACATCAGAAACGGTCACAATGGAAGTGGTGGATGCCTGCCCAGTCACAGATACCTAATTCAAGGGTGCAGTAAGTAACCTGGCCTTGCAAGGTTACAATGCCTTCAACATATTTAGACTGCAATCTAAACCACAGGAGGTGGATTATCTCCCCTCACTGAAGATAATTCCTCCTCTGCAGGGTTAGACAGCATAAGTCTATAGAGTTAATGTAACTCCAATTTACTGTGGCTAAAAAAAGCACAAATGTTATTGACAGTTATGTCCACAGCCATGAGCAAGAAAGGACACACAGCATAGTTATAAGTACTTTTAACAATTAAGGTTGAACAAAATAACCTACTCAGCTATGGTAACAACTCTAACTACATTTATTGTACAACTTATATGAGGCCAAATTGAGTTGCACAATAATTCCTGGACTTTGATAACTCATATGCCATGGAGGAAGATTGCAGCACTCCACAAGTGTTTGTAATATTCTAGATTTAGTCCTCAAAAATAGCACTGACCAATGCAACTGGATTGTACTGTTTCAATCCAACCATAAAGTATTCATTTATGATTTGCAATACATACAGAATTAAAAAATGATAGGTTAAATGAACATTCATTTTGCAACGTAAATTCACCATGCTTAAGAGATGGTATAATCATCTTCCACGTTCCGATTTCCACAGAGGACATTGACTACTATACTAAGGTATAATCTGATGGCCTGTATCAACATCTACACAAATATATAGACAGATGCAACTGATAGGATCAAACGAAGATTCTTAATAAAATCATAATCATGCTAATGGATGACTGACATTGCATGAGTATACAGTAAACAAACAATGTTGATGGCTACAAATACAAAAGTGTAAATCCCAAACTGGAAGATTAACATCCCCAGCCTAAATAAGACATCCAGCAGCTATGGGAAATAAGTCAAACCATAGCCAAGGATAACAATAAGGCTTTCCTCTGCTACATTTGCAATATCAAAGGTATAACTCAGATGTGTACTGAATTAATTGAGAATGATATTGCACACACTGAGCCTGTGTAAATTGAACACCAGCTAGCAGACATGCTTGGAGAGAAAATATCCCCCCACACACCCACAAGCTTAACACAACACATTTTCAACATCACTTGCAGCCTTCCTCTACAACAAGCATGTAAGCACTGCTCTCCAAGAATATGAGCACAGCATCCATGTGTCAAGATGGACAAGACATTCTGATATGCGTTCTTAATTTTCTTAACCAACTAACTACTGCACTAGGTACCCTATTCAATCACAGTCTGAGTACTGCCTTTATCCACCCTGATTTGAAATTGGAAACCTATTTCACCATACATAAAGGTGGATAAGCAGCATACACATGTACTTATAGTCCCTTAAAATTCACAAGCCTCAACTGTAAGACATCCAAACACTACATTTGTTCCAGCATGGTTTTCCCTAGGAAATGTTGTGCATACTAAAACTGTTAGTATTCACTTATGTGACCAGTGACATAGCATGTGTGCACATCATTAATATTGTCTGTCTTGACTTGCCCAGGGCCTTCCACAGAATCCCATATTTGTGCGTCAATGAGAAGTGATGCCAGGGGAATATCAAGTGCTATGTTGTCTGGTGGGTTGCAAACTGGTTCACAAACAACACTCATTCAAAGTGGGAGAGTTGACCTGTAGGAGCAGAACCATCACCTGTGGGTCATCACAAGTATCACTGCTGTGTCTATTCCTGTTTGACATAGGTTCATAGGTTGGTACTAGGCTATCGGCCCTAGGGCCAATACAAGCCTAGCCAAACAATTCCCCGGATATTTCTTCCCACAATATTTACTTCCCTGGACGCCTACTGATGTGATCCCTGGGGTGAATTTCCTATCTCCCATCCAGTCATCGAGGTTCCTTTTGAAGAGGGCCAAGGAGGCACTCTGCTTGACATGTATGGGCAGTCTATTCCAGAGTATGGGGAGTCTCTGGTTCAGGAACCTATCCCTCCAGCATGTTTTGTTCATTGTGATGACAAGGTTTAGATCCCTGGAGCGTGTGACTCTGAGGGATTGGGATTTCTGTAAGTGGAGCATATCCAACAGCTCAGGGTTTGACATGGCCTTGTATGTTAAGCAGAGATTGCGTCTGAGTAGACAATATGCCACAGAGTATAGATGGAGTTTTTTTAGATGGTCAGCATAGGGCATCTGCTTTAGGCCTTTGATTCTTTTAGTGAGGTATTTCTGAGGCCTTTCCAGCTGTTGCAAATGTCTTGTGAAGTACATACCAAATGGGGCATTGTACTCTATAATGGGCCTAATGAGGGATGAATACAGTGGGACAATGACCTCCTTTTTTCAGGATGAAAAGCCCTTAGTGATGAGGTATGTCACATAGAAGGAATCCTGACTGTTGTGGTGATGTAGTTATCGAAGGTGAGACCACTGTCCACCAGTGTCCCTAAGTCTCTCATCACACTTTCAGTGTTTAGTGTACTGCCACCTATGTGGTAATTCATGGGTACATGGTTTCTCCCAAAGGGGATAACTATACATTTCTTGGCATTAAGCTTGAGCCCATAGCTCTGGCACCAAGCATCTGTTTCTGTAAGGCCCTTTTGTAGAATATCCACATAATTTGGGGATTCAATAATGGCTCCCAGTTTGCAGTCATCTGCAAACTTTGTTAGCCAGAGTACCTTAGTGTTGGCCTGTACTTCAAAGAAGTAGATGCCAAACAAGAGTGGTCCCAGGACTGAACCCTGAGGTACTCCACTTGTCACTTGTCTGGAGCTGGATTTGGAGTTGGCTACTTTTACAGTCTGGGTTCTGTCAGTAAGCCAGTCGGCAACCCATCGAGTGATGTAGGGATTTATGCCCAGCTTAGTAAGTTTATCTATGATTCCAGAGTGGGGGATGGTGTCAAAGGCCTTGGCAAGGTCCAGATAGGTTGTATGGACCGCCTTACCCTTGTCCACAGCTCTGAAGACTGATTCAAAGAAGTCAATGAAGTTCAGGAGACGAGATCGGCCCTTCATGAACCCAAACTGGGTGAGGTCCAGTCTTTGAAGGTTGCCATTGTCTTTGTTTATAAGTTCCATGATAATGCATTCCATGCCCTTGCAGATCAGGCTCATCAGACTGATGGGACAGTAGTTCCTGGGATCCAAGGTGGAGCCACCCTTGTGGAGTGGGATAACTGTAGCTGTGCGCCACTCGGTGGGCATAAAGCCTGAGGTGAGACTATGATTAAACAAGACACTTAGGTGAGGTGCCAGTTCATTTTTTAGTTCATGTAGTACACAGCCCGGGATGTCATCTGGTCCCATGGATGCTGTATTCTTAGCTTTAAAAAGTGCAGTTTCTACCTGTGTGGCCAGAATTTGGCAATCTTTTGATGTTGAGATGGGCCCTTTAGGGGATGGGGTGGGGGGGGGGGTGAAGTTGGCACTAAATCGATCTGCCAGGATATCGAGTGATGTAGGGATTTATGCCCAGCTTAGTAAGTTTATCTATGATTCCAGAGTGGGGGATGGTGTCAAAGGCCTTGGCAAGGTCCAGATAGGTTGTATGGACCGCCTTACCCTTGTCCACAGCTCTGAAGACTGATTCAAAGAAGTCAATGAAGTTCAGGAGACGAGATCGGCCCTTCATGAACCCAAACTGGGTGAGGTCCAGTCTTTGAAGGTTGCCATTGTCTTTGTTTATAAGTTCCATGATAATGCATTCCATACCCTTGCAGATCAGGCTCATCAGACTGATGGGACAGTAGTTCCTGGGATCCAAGGTGGAGCCACCCTTGTGGAGTGGGATAACTGTAGCTGTGCGCCACTCGGTGGGCATAAAGCCTGAGGTGAGACTATGATTAAACAAGACACTTAGGTGAGGTGCCAGTTCATTTTTTAGTTCATGTAGTACACAGCCCGGGATGTCATCTGGTCCCATGGATGCTGTATTCTTAGCTTTAAAAAGTGCAGTTTCTACCTGTGTGGCCAGAATTTGGCAATCTTTTGATGTTGAGATGGGCCCTTTAGGGGGTGGGGTGGGGGGGTGAAGTTGGCACTAAATCGATCTGCCAGGATATTGGCAATATCCTTAGGATCAGTATATTTAATGCCATTCTGTTGTAGCTCAGAGCAGATCTGAGCATTGCCATTTAGATTTTTGACATAGCTATAGAATGCCTTGTGGTTGTCTTTGGAATCTTTGGCAATTTTATTTTCGTAACTAACTTTGGAGGATTTTATGAGGGATCTCAGCTTCTTACTGAGGCTGGTAGGGGAGTTTTTTGCATCCTGGGATTTTCCTCTTTTCTGCAACAGTTTCTTCCTTCTGTTGTATAGTTTGTTTATGGCAGGGAACCACCAGATCGGCTTCCTTTTTTTAGAGGAGAGCATCTTGGTTCTATTTGGGATGGCACGATTCATGCACGAGTGGACTTAGTGTAGGATTCAGCAGTCGTACTTTCACCTCCCGTCTGCATGGGTGCCATGAAGTTTGTCACTTGTGACTTAAGTAGCATGAAGTTGGCTTTGGATAAGTTTTTTACAGAGGTTTCCTTACTGGGGGGTGTGGGTGGGAAGTGGATGTCAAGGGTGATTTGTTTATGGTCAGACCTGACCAATGAGGGGGTGACCACTGGTGTGGAGCATCTATCTCCCATGTTGATAATGACCAGTTCTAGGATATTGGAGCCCCTGATGGGACAATGGATTAGTTGATCCAGGGTGTTGGAATTTATGAATTCCAAGAACCGTTAGGAAAAGGTGTTGGTACCAGACTAGTTTTCCCAGTTAATGGCAGGGTAGTCGAAATCACCCAGTATTAGGGTGTTTGATTATATCTTAATATTTTCCAGTATGTTTAGAAATGTGTAGTGAGAATCTTGGGGCATGGTGGGGGATCTGTAGCAAGCTACAGTTTGGATTGCAGTCTTACCTAGTGTTAGTTGCACCTGGAGAATTTCAGATGCATTGTGTTGGAAAACTAGCCTGGAAGCTTGAATATCCTTGGTGAATATGGACACTCCTCTATCTTATAGGTTCATAGGTAGATACTAGGCTATCTGCCCAAAGGCATTTATAAGCCTAACTACAGCAATAGGAAAGGTCCCAGCAGCCAAGCACAAGCACACAAAAAAAACCGAAGCGTAGTTGATACCTTAATCTATGATACAAACATTTCTTTATTGAGACAGAAAACGTAACAAAGTGCTTTTCGTCTCACTGGTAGTGAGAGTTCCTCAGACAAAATTTCAAGTATAAAGCATTTCATTATATACCCTACCCAAGAGCCAATTAACACTCCTTACATTAATTAAATTAGTAAAAGCAATTTCAACATAATAGATTTGCAACTAGATATGAGATGGTACTGCAATCATATTTACATTAACATAACCAGAATTGCATTTTTGTGTTTCGGTCTTGGTTTGGTGGCCGAAAAGTGTGGTAAGAGTTGTAGCCTGGTATTGCATGTAAGTCTCGGAAGTCTAGACCAAAACTGAGTGTCTGTGGTTAGCCAAGTTTGAGGCTGAGTGACACCTAGGCGCTATCATTTTATCTCCTAACAATGTATGTGTTGTTCAAAAGGGGCTTACATAAACCAATGATTGATGACAACTCTGTGCTGTTAAACAAATGTCAGATAAATGCATCATCATTTCCATTGGTATTAACAATGTTCCAGATTATTATGACATAACTCTGAGTACCCTAATCACCAAATCTGCATTGATAGACCATGGAACAGAAGTAGACTGCAACATGTGTCTACTGACGTGAGGAAGTTTTTCTACACATTGCATTAGATTAGCAAAGCCATTGCAGCAGTATCACATTCATTTCTATATCCCCTATAGTCGTCCCCTCTCAAGCCTAGCCTTGAAAATAATGCTGCCTTTGCTCTGTATTCTAACAAACACCTTACAAAACCTGACAAACATCACAGATTTACAAGTAATGTACATCAGGCTATCAAACAAGTGTCTAATATGGACAGACTGGTGTAGATGTCACTGTACTCGGTATGATATGGACTGCTTTAAGATGACTTATGTATGCCTTACAGTGCCATCTGTGATGGAAATGATGCCCATACATATGTAATTTGGGACTACAGTCAGTTGTTAAATGGTTGTCAATGTAGATTTACATATTTAGGCCGTGCTCAAGAGACAGATAAATCTCTCATAGGTTGCCACTCCTTCGGAATAGTCTCCAAAACCATGTCATTCCCAGCACCTTCATGACACTGTTTCATCACAGCCTGGATGACTTGATGTGAAACTGTTATTCTCTGCCCTGCACTGCCCCTGCTTCTCACCTGGACATGTGTAGTCCTTCCTAGACAAGTCTTGCCCATAAATTATGTCTGACATCAAATTTTATATTGTGATTTCATGGCTAGGCTTCTAAATACCATCAGGTCATTAGCCTAGTAACATACTATATACTTCAACCTTTTTAATTTCTCCAAGTCTTTTGAGTTTCTAATAGCATGATGGGAATGGACCCCATTCCTAAGTCACAGTATGATTAAAGTTCATGAAATTAGTATTGTTTCAAACTTTAATGTCAGCCAAAAGTGCTCTTCGGAGCACCCGCAATGTGCCCAGTAATGACTCCTCCTGCAATTTGTACGGAGTTACATGGATTGGTAACATATCTAAATACGATTGTAGATTCTTTTTTATAAGACCCATTGCTCCTACTACTATTGGAACTGTATGGGTATCTTTCTTCCATATTGCTCTAATTTCTGCCTGCATATCCTGATATTTTATGACTTTGTGTCTCTCTGTATGCAAGACACTGTAGTCACTGGGTGTGGCAATTTCAATGACCAATGCTACTCTTGTCTTCTTTTCTTGAACCACTCTATCCGGTTTTCTAACTTCTGTCTTTTGAACTTTTGGCAATGGGTGGTCCCATGTGATATAAACTTCATCATTTTCTATGATGCTTTGTGGCTTATGTTTCCAGTGTTTTTCAGCCACTTCAATATCATAATGTTTGCACAATCCCCAGTGCAACAATCTTGCCAAATTATTATGTCTTTCAGTATACAGTCCTTCTGACATTAGTATGTCGTAACCTGCAACAAGGTGTGCAACTGCTTCCAATTCAGTTTTACAAAACCTACATACGTCTGTTTCTCCCACATGTTCAATGGACTTGGTAAACCAACGTGGACATAGCCCACTAGCTTAAGCTGCTAATATCAACCTTTCATCTCTTGGTTTGAATTCACCTTTCCTTAACCATTCCTGCATTCATGAGGTTCTTCCAGAAGTTTTCTATACTTGCAACTATATTTATGCTTTTTCCACATTTCTTGCTTTCTCATCTGGTCCTTCACCTTATATTATTTCTTTTGTTTTTTGGTGCATTCAGTTGCTGCATGATTTTTATCCACTTCTGGTTTGATTTCCATTCCTGCTTGACGCCAGTATGCTTAAAATTAAGCAGAGAAGTCATCTTAGATTCATTCTCATGTTTCAAATCTTTCACTACGTTTGGTCTTGTGAGGTCAGCAGATATGTGTGGAGTCCCACAATTGCAGATCTATACATATAATCAGTTTCAAGGAGGCCCATCCCTCCTTCAGAACGGGGAATATATAATCTTGGTATGCACTGATTTTTATAAATCATCTGGTGAGCATGAAACATCCTTCTTGTTTTCCTGTCTACTCTATCCAACATGTTTTGGGGCCAGTCAATCACTCCAAAACTAAGTTAGGACAGGAAGAGCAAATTGATTTACAGCTTGAATTTTGTTCCTAGATGTCAGTGCTGTTTTCAGGATTAATTTAAGTTTACTTAAATATTCCTTACTAAGTTTTATTTGCATTTGTTCGTATTTTATTGTTGATCCTTCATCAATTCCCAAGTGTTTATACATTCCCTCTTGCTCAAGTTCTTTAATATCAAATTCTTGTCCCAAACTGATGTTTTCCTGACGTTGCAGTTCATCTGAAAAAGTTTTGACAACTTGCAGTTGTGCTTTCAGTTCCTCATCTGATGAGCTATACAGTTTTAAATCATCGACAAAGAGAAGATGAGAAATCTTTACACTTAGTTGTTTTCTAAGAGACAAATTATAGCCATGGCCTAAGCTGTTAAACAGACAGAGTCTCACCCTGGAATATCCCTCTTTGAATTTTTATCCATGGGATAATAATTTGTCCTTTATTATGGCTTAATTGCAAAGTTATCTGCCACTGTTTCATGGTCACTGTAATGTAGTTGATCAGTGTAGGGTGTATCTTATACATTTTTAAGCACTCTTTTATCCAAGAATGTGGGATACTATCAAATGCTTTTTTGTAGTCAATCCATGCCATACTTAGATTCTTCCGCTTTTTACAGTTCTCCACTATGACTTTATTTAACAACAAATGATCCTTTGTTCCATATGACTTTCTTTTATTGCCATAATTGAGTTTTATTCTAAATGACTATAAACACTGTCAGCATCAATTCCCATGTATAGTTTATACGTCGTCGGAAGGCAAGTTATTGGTCTATAATATTTAGGGTAGCTTGCAGGATCACTCTTAAGTAGGAGCATTGTTTTTCCTGTTGTTAACCAGGTTGGTGTCTGTTCGGGGTGTGCATCTAAATAGTTCTTACTCATGGCTAAATCTTCGTGCAAAGATGTTAATACTTTCAGCCAAAAAGTAAGTACTGCATCTGGGCCTAGGGTTTTCCAATTAGAGGCTTTTCTTAACTTTGTTTCAATCTCTCTGGCTGTTACTTTATCCCATTTCATATCCTGTATCTTTGAATCTCTTATTCTTTCTTTAACTTCTTCTATCCATTTAGCATCTTTGTTACATTCCACAGGATCTTCATAGATACTTCTCCAAAATGTATCTATTACTTCTTTTTTGGTGGTCTTTCAATTCCTTTTACCTTATTCCCCAATTCTCTATAAAACTTTTTTGGATCATCAATAAATTGCTTATTTTGTACTTTTTCTTTATATTTATTTTTGTATCTTCTAAGTCTTTCTGCCTATGCTGAACGTTTTAGTTTATTTGCAATAGTGGATGATAGATCCTGGTCTGTCCTAATACTTCACATTGCTTTTATTACATCTATTTTTCTTAGTATTTTTGTTGATCTATTCCCTCTTCTATAATCTTCTAACAGTGACACTTTTTTGTCTTAACTGCTTTATAGTTTTCTCTATTCGATATTTCCATGATGATACTCAATTTCTGCCCTTCATTTCCCTCACTACCCAGTGTTCTTGTGGTAGAACTTTATCAGTTATTAATTTAGCTGCACAGTAATATATCCTGTTTAGTTCTTTTATATCATATGGGTCTCCATGAACAGTCCTAATTACTGTGTTCATTTGTTTTATCAAACTTCTGACTTTTGGGGTTTTATTAACTTTCTGCAGTCTATTTCTTTCATTGATATTGATATATCTGTCTGTGTCTATTAAATCAAGCAACTCTTCTCTTAACTCATTTTCTTCCAAACTAAGGGTGCATGCATCCCTTGTTTTCCAGTTCCTGCGGGCATTCTATAGAAGATTCTATAGCATCTTCCTGTGGCACATTATCTTCAACTTCATCCCGTGCCATCCATTGCTCTATCATATGGGAACTCACTGGCCTGTCACTCCACAACAATGACTGCATCAGAGTTTCCACAGTTTGCTGTTCCTTCCCTTGTTGTCTGTCTTCAAGTGAATGTTTAAACTGGTTTCCTGTGGAAGGCTCCAAATTATTTTCGTATGGCACTGATTTCCCTTTAATTTGGATATTCATTACTCTATCCTGATGTGGTGCTTTCTGAATTAGATTTTCTACACTGAATCCTTCACTTTGCAGGTACTCTGTGACCTCAGGTTCATAGGTTGGTACTAGGCTATCAGCCCTAGGGCCTATACAAGCCTAGCCATAACAATTCCCTGGCTATTTCTTCCCTCATTATTTACTTTCTTGGACCCCTGTCTAGCAGGGCGACTGACGTGATCCCTGGGATGAATTTCCTTTCTCCCATTCAATCGTCAAGGTTCCTCTTGAAGAGGTCCAAAGAGGCACTCTGCTTGACATGTATGGGCAATCTATCCCAGAGTGTGGGGAGTCTCTGGGTCAGGAACCTATCCCTCCAGCATGCTTTGTTTATTGTGATGAGAAGGTTTAGATCCCTGGAGCGTGTAGCTCTGAGGGATTGGGATTTCTTTAAGTGTAGCATGTCCAACAGCTCTGGGTTTGACATGGCCTTGTATGTTAAGCAGAGATCGCCTCTGAGTAGACGATATGCGACAGAGTATAGCTGGAGTTTTTTAAGGCGGTCAGCGTAGGGCATCTGCTTTAGGCCTGTGATTCTTTTAGTGAGGTATTTCTGAGGCCTTCCCAGTTGTTACAGATGTCTTGAGAGGTACATACCAAATGGGGCATTGTATTCTATAATGGGTCTAATGAGGGATGAGTACAGTGGGACAATGACCTCCTTTTTTCTGGATGAAAAGCCCTTCGTGATGAGGTGTGCCACATAGAAGGGTTTCCTGACTGTTGTGGAGATGTGGTTTCTATTTCTTTAACTTCTCCATTACTAATCTCCTTTTCCTCTTTATCTTCTTATTTTTTGTATTGTAAAGTTTTCCATGTCTGGATTCCTTTGCCTGTATTTCTCTTCAAATATCTTTGGTGCTGCTCTTTTTGTATTGGTTAGTTTTGCTTTCTCCTCTGCATATGTATCACACCATATTAAATCTCCTTTTCTTTCCCATGACCATATATCTCTTCAGATGTTTCCTGATCTCCTGTTTCTCCCTACTTTGGGGACTCAATCCATCCTGCTGTGTTGTAACCTGTTCTAGGCCTTCTACACCAACTCCTTCACTTCGCAGGGACTCCTTAACTTCAACTTCTATTTTTTTTAACTTCTGCTTTACTAATCTTCTTTTCTATGTTCCATCTTTGTGATGTTATTTTTTTATTGTGCAATTTTCCATATCTGGATGTCTTTGCCTGTAGTTCTGTTCAAATATCTTTGGGGCTGCCTTCTTCACATTGATTAATTTGGCTTTCTACTTTGCATAAATATTGCACCATATCAAATCTCTCTCTCTTTCTTATGTCCATATTTTTTTTTATACTTTTCAAATATCTCTTGTTTTTTTTTGTTTATATTTTCACACTTCCTCAGATGCTTCTTTTTCCAAACAGGCCAAGGTTTCTTGATCTATAAAATGTTTTTCACAAATCTGTTGTATTAATGAACAAAAATTTTCATTTGAAGCTTCTGACAGTTTTTCTTGTGGAAGTATTTTTCTTTCCTCTAATTACTCTCTTAATCTTTTTGTATATCTTGTGTCTAGAAAGTCTGTGCTTTTTGCATAATAGCAACAATACATAATTTCTTTCTTATCCTCAATAGTCCACTTTATCGTCTTTATGGCTCTTTTTTGGCCCATCACTTTTTGTGATTTTTGTGGACTGCTACTTCCTTCTACAATGGGGGGGGGGGCTAGCCTGGCCCCATTGTAGGAATGCTTATGTATTTTGAGGATTCTACACCGTCATCTTTTTCAGTCCTGGCACCAGTGCACCTACCAGGATTGGGCACTTTTTTATCCTGGGTCCTGTGCACCCAGCTATCTTTTTTAGTTTTTAACCTACTTCTGTCCATGATATATGCTATATAAATACAGTCTATATGTCAGTGTCACCTTAGTGAGATTTTGTAAAAACAGTCTCCACCTCGTGAAGGTACTCACCAAGAAGAGGATGAAATCAGTTTCAGCACTACTACTCTCCTTTGCTTGCTGACTTTTCATCTCTCCATTTGGACCCCTTTATCTCTTCATTCAGACTATGTACCTATGAAACTATGTTAATGTACATGCCAGAAATAATGATATACTGTATTACTGTTTTGGTGAGAGGAGTACAATGCATAGCTAAAATTCTTATCTCTCACTCAGTAATTAAAATAAGTACAGGGGATATTTCAACTTGTATGTTACAAATTTCAGTTGTTACTTTTGCAACCCTTATGACAGCATCCACTGTACAAAAGTGAAAGGATGATGGTAGCATTTCTCTAATTGTACCTGTTAGTTGTATAGTACTTGGCCAATCATCAGTTCATCACCACACAGGCATATGTAATCCTCCTTTATGTAAATATTCACCCTGTGCATCAGACACATAGCTTTACTATCCCCAAATTCAAGAGATAGAAGACAGAGATATGGCACAGTTATCATCACTTGTACAGGGTGTTGTGTGGGGGTGCATGAGGCATAGGCTGACATGTAAGGTTGTGAGTGTGTGTGAGTAAGGAAGTGAAGCAGGCAAGATGGACCATGAAAATGTTGTGTGTGTGTGTCTGTAGGTGCCCTCAGTGTAACATTGGTGTGTGAGTGCCTGCATGCACACAGCCAAGCTCAATGCTAGCTCTACATGTCTATATGTTGGACAGATGTGAGCCGTGCATGGTAGAGTTGACAGTTCATCATTGTCACCCACAACCATGAGAACTGTCTCTGCCAGGAGTTGCACTGGCACCTTCATGCCTAAGGTCAGATGCAGGGCTACTACCTGCAGGTGACAGATGGCTGCTGGATATGCTCCTTTCACAGGAATGCCTAGGATCACAACCCCATGCCGGTCACATCTGGGTGTGGACAGCACACGCACTGATGGAGCAGTGGAAGTACTGCCACTACAGGAGCATGATCGGACACGGCCACGATAGTTCTCAGCAGATGTAGTTGCTGACCCATGTCCACGAGGCCAATGTTCCCCTCCCAGCAGATGCTCCATCACAGACAATGTGCATTCGATGACAGATAGTCCATGCTCCATCACAGACACACCACACTCCAATGTGTTATTCATCCAATGCATGGAATCAACAACACCATGGAGGCAGTCACGGATGTCAGACTGTGTCACATCTAGAACCCTGAGCATTTCTCTGGAGCTCCTTTCTGAATGTGCCTGTGCCTCCATAATGGCCCTAAACATACATTCTGCTACACATGAAGAGACACCTGCACCAAGTGAAGGATGGACAGCAGGCTTCCTCTGAGCACCCCTATCAAGCCCCCTGTGTGACACCTCACTAACAATTTGGGTATGGCCAGAGTCTACAGGCTCTGAAGCAGTGGTAGCTACAATGTCCTTGCCCTCCACCTGTCCAATACCTGTGGCCTCAGTGGACTGCGGATATGTAGGCATGCTGGCTGTGTACGGGGACAATGAGGGTGGTCCCTGAGAGTAAACCTTTGTGCCAGATTCTGCCTCTGCAACCCCCAGCTGTGCCTCACTTTGGCCACTATCATCAACTTAGTCGGATGAGACACTGACATCAACTGGCACAGGGGGCACAGAACCATGTCCATGATCACCTGTGATAAAAAGAAGAAACACAGGAATACATTAATACCTGCACTACTATGCTGCAATATATATGCTAAGCAATTTACACTGCTGTCACTACTACAGACAGTCATACCTGTCAACCTCCTAGAATACGGTGTCTGTACAAAGCCATAAATAATGGTTGGTCAAAGGGCCAAGAATAGGGGTGATTTAGAAATATTGCTCTTACAAACCCTGAAAGTTGATAGGATAACAGGTATGGTTTTAGCATGACTTCTTTGCAGGGTATGAAGTGTGAAACTAAGATCTGTGTCATCATTATCTTATGCCCAGAACTTCTTACTTTAAGCTCTAAAATATTACTTCTTTCAGGAGATATCCACCCAAACCCTGGCCATATCAATAGCACCTCCCATAACACTCTCCCCCATCCCCCATTTCCCTCTCCAAAATCTTAACATTATACTCCTTGAACATACACAGCATTCTCAATAAAGTCAGCGAGTTCCACTCCTGGACTACCCAATACTCACCTGATATAGTAACTCACAAAAAAATGGCTTAAACCTCACAACACTGATAAAATTATTCCACCTGGATACAACATCTTCCACCTAGACAGGGTCCATAAAAAAGGCAGAGGTGTAGCAATACTCTATTCTGAACTACTCAACATATCCCCTGTCAAACTTTCCTTCCCTAACTATCAACCATCACAACTCTTAATAGTCAACTGCAAACTTAACAACCACAAACAAAACTTATCATTGATGCTAACTACATTCCCCCAGGCAATAATGTAGCCATACTTGAACAATGTCTCGCCTTTCTAACTCACTTCATACCTAATGAAACTATAATGCTAGGTGACATTAACATTGACTGACAAACCCTCATCCCCTAAATCCCTTAACTATACTATAAGCCTTCATGGCTTCACCCAACTCATTGCTACCTCTACCCATTTAAGTAGGACAACTAACTCTGGCAGTATCCTAGACTGGATCCTTGTCTCCAATCCTAATCTACAGCATAACCCCAAACCACTACCCGACTCTCTAAGTGACCACTTAGCCATCTGCATCCAAAGATTTACCCTACAACACTGCAAAACACATAAATACATAGAACAATATACCCTTTCCATTTCTGACCCTGTGCTAGTAAATGGCTGTCTGTCCACCATTAACTGGTCTTTCCTTATCCACCTACTCCTTGATGAAGCCATTCTGAAATTCAACACTATATTCCTTGATATACACCACTCCCTGGCTCCCCACAGGAAAATTAGAATAAAATCCCACCCTGCACATTGGCTATCAAAGTCCACCCACTCCCTAATGCTTGAAAGAGACAACACCTGAAAATACTGGTTAAAATCTAAATCCCAGATCCATCTCCAAAACTACAAGAAAATACGTAACCTCACTGAAAGGCAGATCACCACTGAGAAGAAAAACTACTGTCTTAAAACCACAATCTAATCATCTCAGCAACCCTACAAAATTTCAGGATAGTACTAATAAAATTCTCCATCCTGGCAACTTACATTACCTAACACTTGTCCTAACAGTTCTCCTTTGCAAGCAACCAATATTTTTAACTCGTACTTCATAGACTCCATCTCCCAAGTAACCCTCAATAGTAACACCACTAACCTCTCCCATACCCCCCTCCCTCTGCAAATAATGCCACCTTCTCACTCACACATGTCCCCACTTCCTACATAAAATCTCTTCTCAGCAAACTCAAGCCATGCTCCTCCTCATCAGACAACCTACCACCCTACTTCTTAAAGCTCACCACTAACTCTTTAGCCTATGGCATCTCAATCCTTATTAACCAAACTATCCAAGAATCCACTGTTCTCTCTATATGAAAACAATTTTATTCTATTCCTGTCCATGAGGGAGGTCACTCCACAGACCTCTCTAACTACCGCCCCATATCCATTATATTCCCTCTCTCCAAGTTACTAGAAAAATGTATTCATAAACAACTCCTTCACTACCTCCTACAGGAACATCTATTCAAACCAACACAGCATGATTTTTGCCCATAACATAGCACTACTACCGCTCTAATTTCCTTCACTAAAACTATTGCACAAGCCAGAGATAACAAATTCATGTCCATTCTATTCCTAGACCTCTCCAAAACCTTTGACACTGTCCCCAACTCAAAGTTTCTTACCAAATTGACCAACCTTAATAACTGTAACCCTAACCTGACATGTTTTTTTAGCTACCTCTCCAACAGGCAACAATCTGTCACATGCCTCTCTTCCTTCTCCCACTTTCTCCCAGTCAGTACAGGTGTAGCACAAGGATCTATCCGTGGACCACTACTATTCAATATTTTCACTAACTCTCTTCAGACATCCTGCTCTCACTCATACAATATGTGGATGACTTGACTATCATATCCATCTGAGACAACCTCACTGACCTCCCCTCCCTAACCCAAAACTCCATTCACGCAGTAGAAAACTGGCTCACCAACAATTAACTCATACTCAATCTAAAAAAACTATTCATATGTCTGCCTAGGTACCTTTCTCATTACAAATCATCATTCACCATCATATCACTCAACAACATTGTCATAAATGTTGACACACACACTAAATTAATGGACGTGCTCACTGATGACCAACTTAAATTTGATTTGCATGTACTAAACTCTATAAAGAAGACACACCAAAATTTAGGACTGCTTTATAAAACTAAAAATACCTCACAAAATACTCTAGACTTTCTGTAGCCTATGCCTATCTTCTACCTAGCCTTCTCTATGCCTTTCCAGTCATAACAAACCTACAATCCTCTGAAAAGGCTAAGCTTGAACTCACAACAAAGTTGCCAGGTTCGCTGCAAACCAACCCTACAACTTTCACCACTGTCCTTCTCTACTAACCCTACACTGGTTTGAATTTCCCCATCTACTCTTACTCCCCCAGCTGTCTCTTATTCACTCCTTCCTAAACAATCCCTCATTTTGCCCTGCACATCTTAACTTGTATCCCAATACAACCCCCCTCTTTTAGAAGTGCTGACTAGTTTCTCAGCAGTCCATAGGTCAAAAATTAAAAATTGGACAACATTTATACTATTCAGTTGCCCTAGCTTGGAACAACCTCCCAATGAACATCAGAAATCTGCCCCACACTCAAAGCTTCAAAACAGCATTAATAAAAACAAAACAGCATTAATAAAAAACCTACTAAAACTAGGGTCTGTACATGCCAAAACCCTAATTAACACTAACTCTGCCTCTCCCTACACTCACCATTGCTCTATCTACTTCTCCCTCCTACCTGCACTTCTCCTACATCAGATCTATACTTGATATCTCTTCTTTTCTACCACCATTGTTTGCTACTTGCACCCTCTTCTCCTCCCACTGATGGACCACCATATTGTACAATGTATGTCATATATCTTGTCATTTAGTTAATCAAAATTAAATGTCTCATACATGTACTATTAAACCTTTTGATATTACTGCTATCCTACCAGTGTAATCAATTTTTGTAAGTGTTTTCCCCCCAGGCCTCCACTGAAAATGGGTTTTCTCTCAGACAGACATACCAGGTTAGCAAATGTCAAAATAAGTAAATAATTTTATCTCTGCAAACTTTCATGTCTTGTTAATTATTTTACAGGAAACCACTATGATATGAACTACAGGCCAAAAATATGAGTCAAAATTCTGAACATTCAACCAAAATTTGTACAGTTGACAAGTATGCAGACAGTACAGCAATACATACAGCAGGCCTGTGAGGACACATTAGCAGATATCTTGGTATTTATCTGTAGTAATGACATAAACTTATTATGCTTACCAACTACAGGAGCCTTAGGTCTCAAAATCCCTGACGGTCCTGAAATAAGTAAAGGAAGAGGTGATGGCAACAAAACCACATTTAACAATATAACAGGGGTTAATACCTTTACTCATCTATATCTGCACTAACACAACTGTTAACAAAAATGTGTCTGACAACCTCAAAATAAGCACAAAACTGCACCTATCTTAAATAACCTCAACAAAACATAAAATTTACACACACATAAACTCTTGACACCGTGGCAGAATGCCACAGTATCCTAATGATGATCTAACAAAGCATACCTGGAAGCTCCTCTTGAGATGCAGAAATGGTGCCCACATCAAGAATGTACTGTGTCACTGACTGCTGGGAGCTGTCTTGTGTGGCACTGTTTGCCAGGAATTCCTCTGTGGCAGTGAGAGGGGGTTTTGCAGCAGGCCCACCACCGGTTATCTGGCGATCACATCCACTGTAGCTGCATGCCTCCTTGCAGCTGTCATCATGTCTGCTGTTCAGTGATGCACCTGCTCATAGATGCAACTGTGTCACCTAATATCTTTAATATGCCATACCAAATCTTCCCACAGGGCTGTCCATTGAGCCATATTGGCCCTCCCTCTGGACAGTAGTAGCGCATGATGTTGACGTAGTCCCTCGAAGATGAGGTCATTCTCAGCCTCAGTAAATGGTGGCCTATATCTAACAGGCATTTGGTATCCTGAAAAACATTAAAATAATGACACCTATAAGGATTGCATAACTAAAAATAAACTGTTTACAGATACAGCAGCAAACAAAGGCTATCAGTATTCCCCACTTGGTAAATTATAAATATTCAACAGTGATCAAAACATAACAATGGAGGGTGCAAAGCAAGGAGAGTAACAAGAGGAACATATCCTTGTTTGTGCCATAACAGATGCTCAACTATGCTCACCCACCAAAAGTAACAGTCCATTGTAGTTTGTGCCACGGCAGGAGCTCATTGTTTCCCCCCTCACCCCAAACAAAAAAAACAGGCTTAGAAACAATCTTGATAACCACATAACTGTGACATGCTACAAGTGCTACTAAAGGTAATTTCACTGAAACGTGTACATTGTTATTACACAGCATTATATTTTCAGCCTACTCTACATCCTTCGTACTTCTGATATGACTTGAAAAACAAGTCCATGCCATGATTACAGTTCAAAGACATGTATACAGATTTACGGCACATTATCCTTAAATACATTCTAGCATATGTATTACATAGTTAACAAATTGGATACATGCCTGATGGAGTATGATACTCCTCTGTAGAGATTTAATATTCAAAATGAGTGTGTAACTGAGTTCAACAATACAATAACTCTCATCCACATCAGTTTGACTACCTACACATTTGCCTTTTTATAATGGAGTACATTACTAATTGATTGCATCTGTCCTAGTCTGTGCTTCAGAGATGCTAATTACAGCATACATAGCTGAATTGCATACTAATCACCCAATCTTGTGGAGCTAGTCAATAATATATATAGCATCCCTGTAGGCTCCATACTTGTTTCTTTTATGTGGATTGTGAAAATAGTGAAGTGCAGACACAAAGTAATTGCTGACAGCTTGTTAGTAGCTGATGCTTGTCTAATTCATTTGTCTGTGCTGCAGGCTTAAGAAAATGCTGATGCCAGTAGCCATAGACAGTGATGGTGAAGAATTTGCCAGCCAAGGACACAGTACAGAAAGTGTGAGACCTCTGGCAGCCTTGGTTCACAGCAATAGCCAAACACAGGGAACCCATCACAGAGGAAAGTAAGGTATGTGTTGAACTTAGAATCTTAGCCACAGGTACCTTTAACAGACTACCAGGGGACATGCTTGGTGTGTAATAGGTATTAGCATCCATGGTCATCCAGACATTCCTGCATGCTATGCTGCAACATGGCATAGCGCACATATATTTTATCATTAGTTCTGAGGAAAAGGTCACAAAAATGCTACAATTGTACCCTGTGTCGCAGTACCCTTAAGTGATGTGTGCCAAACATTGCTGTCATGTACACATAATAAAAGCACCTGGGGAGCAGGGTAGGGTCAACATAAACCATAAGGTCTACCACTGGAACAACTGCCAAGTCATGTGTAATGGCATGGGAATCATATGAAACGTGTGCTGACAACCCATGCAGTTAACATGACTTCCATATGTAACACACTCCCCAACTGCACCAATTGTGTGCTATGGGGGATATCTCACAGGCTCAATTAGGAGTGGATTCATGCTATGCACTCTAGTCATGGGTGCTGAAACCTATCAGAAATACACACACACACACACACCTTAATGAGACACACAGTCCAGCCTGTAATGTCATAGAGCCTGTTTTTCAGCTACTGCACTCACAGTGGCAGTGCCTACATACTTCTGGCCAAGAGCACCATTACAATATACTGACATGTCCCTCATTGCTCATAGTATGTGCTATGTTACCCAAGTTAATCTAGTGGGAACTTCTGCAGCAGGATCAACAAGAGGAAGGGGAAAACATCCTCTTGACAATGCCAAGGTGACCACAGCAACAGGTCGATGATGATTCAGACGAGGAACCAGCAGCAGGTGTGGGTGTAGGCAGATATAGGCATGCTCTGTGTGTCCTTGCCTTGGCTATGAGACAAGCCATAGCACATTGACTCACCACCTAGGAGCCTAAATCCATCCTCCTACATCACTATTCTTCAGTACAAGGGAAGCATTAGAGATAACAGTTCAACATAAAGGTAGGCATTGTAGTTTCCGACTTCTCAACCCTACCTAAATCAGGCAACAGGCAGGATGCTAAACATGCAGAGTAACCAGACCAACATAGTCTTGTTAGTGCCATAGCAGGAACACAACTTTACTCCCCCACCCCCAAAAGAACAGTCAGTGCTTCTTTGTGACATTCAAACTGTGTTTCCTTATTTGGCAACTGCACATCATATTATTCCCAGTTAATATCCTTTGACATTGTAAATGCAATGAATGGTGTACACTGTATGTCCCAGGGTACTGGACAGATAACTGCTGAATTACGAAGGAACACAGACATGTAAAACTTTTAGTTATGTACTCACCATAACTTCAGATGTTTGGGATCCATCTCGCCTACATTCTGACTGATGGGTTCGGAGCCGATCCCTCGGCCACGCTTATGCCAAAGAGCGAAGTCTCTTATTGGCTGAGCTTACTATATCCCAGGATGCACCACTACCAGTCCCCCAGATCTAGTTTGTCCGCATACATGCACACATGCACGCCCTGCTTATATAACATCGTCAGATGAAACAAGATAAACAGTAGAACTCAAAACCGTTCAATCTCTTCTGATCTCCAAGGCAGGGGGAAGGAGGGTGGGTATTAGGAATGTAGGCGAGATGGATCCCAAACATCTGAAGTTATGGTGAGTACATAACTAAAAGATGTTATGTGATCCTATCTACTCACATTCTGACTGATGGGACAGCGCCCCTAGCACCTGAATCCTGGGTGGCTCACTGGAAAACACTCCTGAGTACCGTGGAACCAAATGATGCTCGTCCTTTAGATGCCACATCCAATTTGTAGTGGGAAATGAAAGTGTGCGAATTGGACCAAGTAGCCACAGCACAAATCTCCGATATAGCGAGCTTGGAATGAAAAGCTATAGAAGTAGCCATAGCTCTGGTAGAATGAGCTTTGATAGATGCTGTAAGTTGCTTATTGAAGAAGAATAAGCCTGAGTTATGCAATCTCTGATCCATTTGGAGATAGTAGCTTTTGTGATGGTTTGACCCAATTTATTATCTGAGAAGGACACAAACAACTGGTCTGACTTACGAAGTTGCTGAGTCCTGTCTAAATAGAAGCGTAATTGTCTGTGAACATCCAATTTATGGAGAGTGCATTCTGCTTCATTGGAGAATTTTGGGAAAAAACTGGTAGCTCTAGAGATTGTTGGAGACAGAAACTAGAACAGACCTTTGGGACAAAGGATGGATTAGGCCTAAGTGATACTCTATCCTTGTGGAAAATCAAGTACGGTGGTTTAATAGACAGGGCTTGAAGCTCTGAAACTCTTCTTGCAGAAGTAATTGCAACTAAAAAGGCAGTTTTCCAAGACAGATATTTTAACTCACATGTAGCAGCCGGTTCAAAGGAAGATGTTAATAAGCACCAAATCAAGATCCCACGGAGGCAGGATGAAAAACTGGGGTCTTAACAGGCCCGCACCTTTAATGAAAGTTTTGCATAGTCTGCTGCTCATCAATGGAGGATCCATGGATTCGTGGAATTTAGAGATAGCCGCTAGTTGGACTTTAATAGTAGAGACAGAAGATCCTTGATTAAACAGGGATGTTAAGAATTTCAAAACCTCTGGGATAGGAGCAGTGATAGGGTCTAAGCCCTTGAGTTGAGCCCAGATAGCAAACCTCTTCCACTTACTGAGGTACAATTTGTTAGTGGTGGGTTTGAAGATAAAATTTGAACAACTTCGGGTCTAGTGTGTGACTTCTAACTAAAGTAAGTGGAGGAGCCAAGCTGTCAATTTCAAAGATCGAAGGGACTGATGCTGATGTCCCGACTGATGAATTAGCAGGTCCGAATTAGGTCTAAAGTCCACGGATCGTCCACGCATGCTTCTTCAGGTAAGGAAACCATACCTGACGAGGCCAGTATGGGGCAATCAGTATCATTGGACCCCAATTGAGAAGCTTTTGAATGACTTTGGAGAAGTGGAATCGGAGGAAAGGCATAAAGTAGCCCTGTTGGCCAAGGTTGTGCTAGAGCATCCATAGCTGGTACTCCTGATGTGGGATCAAGGAGAAGAACCTTTGGCACTTGGTGTTTAGTGGAGTTGCAAACAGGTCGCAGCACGGCGTCCCCCATCTCCTGAAAACCTGAGCTGCTACTGTTTGGTTTAGAGACCACTCGTGAGGAGAGAGAATTGTCCTGCTCAATTTGTCTGCCAATATGTTTGATTTTCCTGGAATGTGGGTCACTACCAAGAAGCGATTGGTAGCTACAGCCCATTCCCACACTCTCATGGCCTCTCTGCAAAGGGGGTAAGATCTGGTCCCTCCTTGTTTGTTCAGATACCAGACCACCGACATATTGTCTGTGTGGATGCCGATGATGCCCTGAGGAAGAAACTTGTGTAAGGCCTGTAGGGATAGAAGTACAGCCCTCATCTCCAACACATTGATGTGGAGAAGAGCTTCGTCTGGAAGCCAGGAGCCCTGAACTAGCCTGCCCAGACAATGCCCCCCCCACCCTATCTGAGAGGCATCTGTCGTCAGGGTAACCACTGGAGAGGGAATAACAAAGGGGCTTCCTTGATTTAGATTGGATGTCTGAAGCCACCAGCGAAGGTCCCGTTTGCATGTTTCCGTAATCATGATGTGATGATTGAGGGGAAGATCCTGAAAGGACCATTGAGTTGACAATAGCCACTGAAGAATCCTCATGTGCAATCTTGCCAGAGGAACTAAAAGAACCGTGGCAGACATTGAGCCTAAAACTTGTAGAACCATCCTGGCTGGGGCTTTGGATCTCGAGATCAGAGCTTGAACTTGGCCCTGTAAAGTTTGGATCCTTTCGGCAGGAAGAAAGACGCATCAATCTTGAGTCTATCTCTGCTCCTATGAACCTTATGCTGAGAGGGCAGCAAGACAGACTTTGACCAATTGAATGTAATCCCCAGGGTAGCACCCAGGGATATGGTGGCTTTGAGGTTGTCCATTAGTAGATGCCTGGTGGTGGCAGTCAGGAGCCAGTCGTCCAGATAGGGAAACACTTGGAATCCAAGACTTCTCAGGTGAGCCGTCACTACTGCCAAACACTTGGTGAACACCCTGGGGGCTGTGGTGAGACCAAAGGGCAGAGCACAAAATTGGTAATGACTGACTCCCAGGCTGAAGCGCAGATACCTCCTGGACGCCTGATGTATCGGTATGTGATAATAGGCGTCCTTGAGGTCTATGGAGCACATCCAAACATCCTTCTCCAACAATGGGAGAATGGATTGTAACGTGACCATTGAATTTGGATTTCGTGACGGATTGGTTCAGTCTGCTGAGATCCAATATTGGTCTCAGGTCCCCTGTCTTTTTGGCACTAAAAGAACCTGGAGTAATTTCCTGATCCGATCTGGTCTGTGGGGACCGGTTGGATGACTCCTTTTCCTAGCAGCTTTAAAGCTTCTGCGGCTGCCATTTCCCTTTGACTGGGTGGTGGGTCCGGGATTTTTGGACGGTGGAGAGTATGTGAATGGGATGGTGTAACCTCCGGCAATGATCCGAAGCACCCACCTGTCCTGAGTGATTGACTCCCAGGCTTTTAGGTGCTTGACAAAGCGACACCCGACTGGCTCCGAGCAGCACAGCCGGGCAATCCCTCATGATGTGTGGGAGGCTGAAGAGCCACGAAAGGACTCGCGGTCTCCAGAATTGCGGGCCCTCTGCCGCCTCTGGGATGGCGTCTCCCTGAAAAATTTCCCGTCCTCTGCCTCTGGAAGGGGAATCTTCCTGCTGTTGGGGAAAAACTTACGAGATTTGGAACCACATTTTCCCCTCCTTTAGCCTTGGGGTAAGGCCGAAGGGAGTGGAATAACGGCACCTACGGCAGATAAAGTTTTTCCTTCTTGCTCACAGCGGGTAAGGGTGTCTTTCACCTTGGGTCCAAACAAGGAGGACCCATCAAGGAAGACTTGAAGGCCTCCGGAGCCAGGCTTGTCTCCATAGAGCCACGCCTGTGCTTGCCGCTCTACCGCATAGGAAATGAGCCTCATGGATGAGTTAGAAATTGACAAGGATAGCCAACTGAGAGCTAACCGACTGGGCTAGCTGCTCAGGTAGGTTACCAGAGAGGGAATCTGACAACTCCTTAACCAGATCCCTCTGAAGCCTGGTAAAATGTGCCAAATAATTCAGAGACCTTAAAGTAAAGGTCGCTGAAGTCAGGGTGCTTCCGTACCTGTCCATACTCCTAGACTCCTTATTAGGAGGATGGACGGACGCTGAAGCCTCTGCCACGCCCTGTTGTGTAGCAGATGCCACCACCATGGCATCTACAGCCACGCCTTTAGTGAGGAACTCCTTCGGAGCAGACAAAAATTTATTTGGACGAGAAGGGACTGGTTCCACAGTATCTGGATGTTCCCACGCCGACAAACTAAATCCAGAAGCTCGTCGAAGGGCGGAGACACCCAGGAGGCGGAGGGCTGAGCCCCAAAGGCCTTGAGGAGCACTGACTCATCAGCAGAGGGGGTTTGGATATCCAGCCGCCTCGTTGTTTGAGGATCTCTAAGATGTCTGCAAATGAGACATCATCCGAGGACGACTTTGGGGACCCCTCTGCATCATCGAGATCAGTGTCCGATGTAATACACTCGGGGGAGTCCACGTGCTTCCTCTTGCACGATCTCTTCCTTGGGGGTTCCTCCGAAGAACCCTCAGGAGGAGGGGAACCCCCAATGGGGGTAACCTCAGGCCCAGGGGCTCCGCTGACTACGGACAGGGGAACTGCCAAAGACCCAGTCTCCACGCCCAGGGAAGGTGCTGGTAAAGCCGGAGAGATGGCCGAAGAAGACTTGGCCAAGGCACTCCTCATAGCCCTGAAAGCCGGACCCCCAGAATCCTGGGAGTGACCAGTCTCCGGAGCCATGATAGCAGACGGCAATCCTGCAGCTGAAGCACCAAGAGGGAGGCTTGGAACCCAAGCATAGGTCCCAAACTTCACCCCGGTCCAGCCGAAGAAGTCCGTGTACCAAACTCGGACCCGAAGGCCCGGGTTGGAGTAAGGGTCGGAGCCGACCCTAAGATCTCCACCGGCTCCAACAGCATCTGCTCCGGAGCCGGGCGGTCGGAGGAGGAATAGCCATGGGATGGGCATGGACTATCGGCTCCGAAGCCAACTGGGTCGGAACCGAAACAAATTTTGAAAGACTGGGGACTGGAACAGTCTTTGGAGCACCCTGTCTATATCCGAATCCAACATCCTCGAGGACTTAGAGGATACTGAAGTTCGAGAAGGCCTCTCCAACGGCCCCAAAGGACTAGGGGACCGGCTTCGATGATTATCGGCGCCGAGGAATATCCAGTAGTTTCCATCGGTGCCGAGGAGGACTTGCGCCGAGGAGGAAGTGTCTGAGCGGGCACCTTAGTCGGCTCCGAGACCAGTGGAGCCGACGAAGATGACCCGCCTCTCGATGCCCCAGCCATCGGCTCGAAGCCTGAGGAGTCGAGACTGGTGACATCGAGGCAGACCGTCACCCTCGGCTCCAAGTCCTTGGAGCCAAGGAGAAGCCTGCTTGTCTTTTGGCCGGATCCGACGGACTGGTCGGAGCCTTCTTCTTTTGGTTGGAGAAGGAGAGGATGCTAGAGCTTCTTGAAGGAGGGTTTGATTAAGCCTTTAAGAATAAGCTTATTTTTCCTCTCCTGGAGGACCCTTGAGGAAAAAGCGTGACACACGCTGCATGACTCTTGTAAATGTTTTGCACCTAAACAATAAACACAGATAGAGTGGTCATCCGTGATTGACATCTTAAAATTACATTTGGTGCATTTTTTGAAGCCCGAAGGCTTAGGATTTTGTGACATTATGACCAAAAATGCAGAAATTTTCTGACAGTAAGAAAACACAATCCAAGTTTAGGTTTACTTAACTGACTCTACAAAATCAGTTTAGAACTGCACAACGAAACAATCCAAGCAACAAGAACTCAAGGGGATCTGAAATCCCAAAAGTTTGAGAGGGGTTAACTGACCGGGAAAGGCCCTACAGATAAGGTAGGCCTGAATCAGAAACAACGTCCCAATCACTCAACAAGTTCCACAAAAAAAACTTCAATCACTACTCAAAGCACAGAATAGCCGTTAAAACAGCTTTTTATGACAGGAAAAGCAATTTTCTGACAGAAAAAAGTAAGTAAAATTTTACTACTCAGCTCAGCCAGCTCGAGACCACGTCTTCACTAGTTAGCGGCAAACGAGATCTGGGGGACTGGTAGTGGTGCATCCTGGGATATAGTAAGCTCAGCCAATAAGAGACTTCGCTCTTTGGCATAAGCGTGCCGAGTCGGAGCCGAGGGATCGGCTCCGAACCCATCAGTCAGAATGTAGGCGAGATAGGATCACATAACATCACTGCTGTATATTTGCAAGCAAAAATCATAACAGGCGTGTAATCACTAACTGCAGTATTTTAAAACAGAAACATTTCACTACATGTACAGGTAACAATATTTTAATAAAATTGTACATTCTGTTCAATTTGTGTGCTGAATGACTGTTGATGCTTGCTACAAAGGTGTATGTGTGTAGAACAGAGTTAAGGCACCCATTCTGTGTTCTGAATGTGCATGGGATGTTGAATTGGATTGTAGACCTATGTAGGCATATTTCCTGTGTAGTAACATAGCATACTGTGTATGTCATACATTGACTTAAGTTTCTTACTATTACTTCATTTTTATCTCTTAATTTTTGGGCACTCTTTGTGTGGTACTGTGCTTAGTTCAGCTGCTTTGTGCACACAGCAGCAGTGCACAAACTGCACAACTGGACCACCCAGGTAGCAGACAGGATGCAGACATCTAAAAATAGAGGTGGGATGCATTCTATTATTGTTAGTCTGCATGGCGCAAACCAGCTAAGTGGTGTTGTGCTGCATTTAATAGCATGAATCTCAAGATGAATAACAATGTATTAGATGACCTTGTAACTTCTCCTGTGGCTGCAGATGTTAAGTGTTGGGTTGAAGTTCACATGGTCCTGGATTTGAATACAAGGATTGCAGTTTGTATTTACTAATGTGACTTTGAATTACATAGCAGTGACATTAAACATAGACATATATTCTTTCATTCTTTTACTGGCAACAGCTGTGAGTGTAGGACCACCACAGATAAGGTCTAAGGTTCTGATACAACAAACATCTGTCTTTTTTCAGTGGTGTCCCACTTCACATTATAGTCACCCTCAGTTATAGCAGTTTACCTAGTATTTCTTATATTATAATTATTTTCCTGATGGCTGACACTAATATTGTCATTTATGTACTTATGTATTATTATCTGTATTGGTAAACATCACATTATTGGTTACCATCACTCAAACACATTGCCTGTGTCTGCGTGATGCTAAACAATGTGTACCATTTTCAAATGTTGCAAAATTCAAAAGTGTGCGCTCTCAGTATCTGTTGTGACTGGAATTGGCGGGAAATGTCATAGACTGGTATTCATTTGCATTAGACATGGCTGGTGTTTGTGGAGAAGTTTTGAGATTTTTGGTCTCAAAGGTGGTGTGCGCAAGAGTCCAAAGTGCTTGTTGGACTCCTAGTGAATGAGTATGGACGGATGTTGCAGGAGTGCCATGATGGATCCAATTACTAATCAGATGCATGTACAGTTTGTCCCAGGATTTGTCCAGTGCTACTAGTATCCCCCATACTAGCAAACATTGTAGGAATCACTACCAAGACCTCAAGATGAGGAAGAGGTATACCCTCAACCTTTGGATCAAGGAATGTCATACTGGCGGCACTCCACAGATGTGTAAATATCACAGGCAGTACTTGTAAGCATTAGCAGCTGCAATTGGTCAGGAGTGGTGTTCTTAATGGTATTCTGTTGTGTTCTGCTTTTTCCACAGCTGATGCTGAGAGATTACTGAATCTGTGAACTTATGAAGCAAGACTGGCATGGATGAGAGATGCTAGTGGTATGTATGCATCCAAACAGTACTGTTATTTTTGCATTAAGAGTAAATCTAGCTTAGTGTGTTAAACACTTGTATCACATTGAGTATGCATTTGTCAATTGTAAATGAATAGTATGCTTGCATTAGTATATACGATAAAACAACAGTCCACTATTACAGAGTAGATGGGGTTTGTTGGGTCAAACACCCCATCTTGTTGATAAGTTGACATCAATAGGGACAACAATAGCCTACTGAATATTATCATTATAACTGAGACACGCAAAACTATCAAAATGTATGCTAACACAACTTTCCATGTGTGTTAGAGCAATATTTTCCTGTTTATGGGTCATTGTAACCCCATTATTTCATGATCTATCCAGATATCCTGCTCTAAAAGGTTGATAGCTATGGTCTGTAACACAAAGCAACAGTTGCACATTCTCAAATAATAGTGAACATGAATCTATAAAGTGTAAAAAAAAGTGCTTACATTATGCTGTATTTCAAAGGAAAAATACAGTATTACTGTAGTCACTGTTTGTGGGTTCAAATAACACACTCCCCAAATTTAAACACAGCTGTTTACAATACTGTTTTAGTTATTCATCAGTAAAAAATCACTGTTACGTATTCATCATGATAGCATTTGACGTGCAGACCTCTAAACCTGTGACTTGGATGGCCTGCTGTCAAATGTAATCAGTATACATGGAACAAGCATATGTGCAATATATGCAACCATGAATGATTGCTGGATGCGAAGAGTGTATGTGCTAGGAACATGGTAGTATTCAAACTAAAAAATACATTTCTTAGCAATTGTTAGTGTTGCCATGAAAATGTAACAGAGTACATTAACTGTAGAAAACTTTGTGCAATATCTGTGAAGTTATTAATGTTCTTTTTTTTTCTCTCACTCCACCCCTTCTGTTTGTTTTTTTATGGATTTATTTTATTTACAATTTTTTATATATTATTATTACAGTATTCCTATACTATTATATTTCTTTATTATTATTTTTATCACTTATATTTTATGTATAATTTTATATTGCCTTGTTAAATACATTTTCATATCTTATTATTTATCATTGTGTTTGTAATTATGTGATTTATTATTTTTATGATAATTTATCATATTATTGTTTAATTTAGTTAATTTTATTATGTCCATTTTCTTTGGTTATGTTTCATTTCATTATTTATTTTTAATTTTATTTATGTTATTACATCACAGCGGGGTAGGCCAGTTCCCCATGATCAGTCTACACTTGCTCCACCGGCTAAAGCACCAAAGCCCAGCACTTCTGGGCTGCAGCCTGGCACCCCCCCCCCCCGCTGCCCCTGCCCTACCTGGACCCTCAGGTAGTTCTCCTTCAGAAGATAGCCCCATGGTTCCCTTTGGGAGCACAGGCAGAGGGTGTGATTTTGTCACCAGAGCTGAACTGACAGGTCTGGTGCACACCTACATTAAGTGGAGACACTGTTCTCCATTGTCATCCTGAATAACACAAGAACACTCAGACATCAGACACTGCAGCCATCGGTGCAGTGAGGTGACAGTGATGACAGTCCAGTGGGTGAGGACTCGATTCTCACTGTCACCAAACTTGACATCCACAAGTTCGTGATACCTCCACCCACAACCATGGTGTTCACCTCCCGTTTGTGTTCTTTACCAAATCTGTCTCTTGTCTTGTATGTCTTGTCTGTCAGCAAATACTCCCTCACCTTCCCAACTTGTTCTGTCACTCTCTCTTTAAAAAAAGGGTACCTGTCCTCCCACAAAAAATATATATATCGTTCTATGTATAGCTCTCCATTTCACACAAGTATCTACTTGACACACTTAATTTGGTGCAATTGGCCTCCTAATGCAATTATGTGCATGTACTCAGTTGTTACTGTTGAAGAAATGGATAGCCGTGGTTCTTACTTATACCCTTCCTGCACATTCCTGCCTTCCTTTCATTTTGTTTTACCTCTACTTGCTCCCACTTTCCTGTTTCCCCATTTCTTTTCTTTAAAGAATCTTTTTAACATGGTGCACCATGCACACTGTCGCTTAGCAATGGTAAAAATAAGTACTATTGGCTATGTAAACTTTTATTTGATACCAATACCATGTAGCACCAAACGTCATTATTACTCCATTCAGAGCATAATGTATAATCTTGATGTACACATAAAAGTCTTTAAAATTGATAGATACACCTGTATTTGAACCCACTACCATCTGAACCCAAAAGTTATGCCATCAATGCATTTAACAGATGATACAGAGTCAGTTGAACAGTATGTGTATTTTACACATTGTATAGATAATTGTGCACTAAACTGCTACTTAAGTAAATCATTGGCTGCAGGTGGTAATTGATTTCAAATAGTGTTACTTAGCTTTATTCACATGCAAATGTTTTTGAATGCAGGTGTAGATGATGCATTTCAGTAATATTCTCTTTCCTCTTTATTTCCCTCAATTGTGCAGAATTCTGCATAAAGTCCACAGTTTTGCTTTGTATGATTGGTGTGTTTCTCCATAAATAATGTTTATATAATAATAATAATAATAATAAATATTGCAATACCTGTTACTCTATCATCTTTCTATGTTTGTAAGGGCAATATTTAAAATGTGTCCCTTTATTTATGCGGTGTTGTGCTGCATTTAATAGCATGAATCTCAAGATGAATAATAATGTATTAGATGACCTTGTAACTTCTCCTGTGGCTGCAGATGTTAAGTGTTGGGTTGAAGTTCACATGGTCCTGGATTCGAATACAAGGATTGCAGTTTGTATTTACTAATGTGACTTTGAATTACATAGCAGTGACATTAAACATAGACATATATTCTTTCATTCTTTTACTGGCAACAGCTGTGAGTGTAGGACCACCATAGTTAAGGTCTAAGGTTCTGATACAACAAACATCTGTCTTTTTTCAGTGGTGTCCCACTTCACATTATAGTCACCCTCAGTTATAGCAGTTGACCTAGTATTTCTTATATTATAATTATTTTCCTGATGGCTGACACTAATATTGTCATTTATGTACTTATGTATTATTATCTGTATTGGTAAACATCACATTATTGGTTACCATCACTCAAACACATTGCCTGTGTCTGCGTGATGCTAAACAATGTGCACCATTTTCAAATGTTGCAAAATTCAAAAGTGTGCGCTCTCAGTATCTGTCGTGACTGGAACTGGCGGGAAATGTCATAGACTGGTATTCATTTGCATTAGACATGGCTGGTGTTTGTGGAGAAGTTTTGAGATTTTTGGTCTCAAAGGTGGTGTGCGCAAGAGTCCAAAGTGCTTGTTGGACTCCTAGTGAATGAGTATGGACGGATGTTGCAGGAGTGCCATGATGGATCCAATTACTAATCAGATGCATGTACAGTTTGTCCCAGGATTTGTCCAGTGCTACTAGTATCCCCCATACTAGCAAACATTGTAGGAATCACTACCAAGACCTCAAGATGAGGAAGAGGGATACCCTCAACCTTTGGATCAAGGAATGTCATACTGGCGGCACTCCACAGATGTGTAAATATCACAGGCAGTACTTGTAAGCATTAGCAGCTGCAATTGGTCAGGAGTTGTGTTCTTAATGGTATTCTGTTGTGTTCTGCTTTTTCCACAGCTGATGCTGAGAGATTACTGAATCTGTGAACTTATGAAGCAAGACTGGCATGGATGAGAGATGCTAGTGGTATGTATGCATCCAAACAGTACTGTTATTTTTGCATTAAGAGTAAATCTAGCTTAGTGTGTTAAACACTTGTATCGCATTGAGTATGCATTTGTCAATTGTAAATGAATAGTATGCTTGCATTAGTATATATGATAAAACAACAGTCCACTATTACAGAGTAGATGGGGGTTGTTGGGTCAAACACCCCATCTTGTTGATAAGTTGACATCAATAGGGACAACAATAGCCTACTGAATATTATCATTATAACTGAGACACGCAAAACTATCAAAATGTAAGCTAACACAACTTTCCATGTGTGTTAGAGCAATATTTTCCTGTTTATGGGTCATTGTAACCCCATTATTTCATGATCTATCCAGATATCCTGCTCTAAAAGGTTGAGAGCTATGATCTGTAACACAAAGCAACAGTTGCACATTCTCAAATAATAGTGAACATGAATCTATAAAGTGTAAAAAAAAGTGCTTACATTATGCTGTATTTCAAAGGAAAAATACAGTATTACTGTAGTCACTGTTTGTGGGTTCAAATAACACACTCCCCAAATTTAAACGCAGCTGTTTACAATACTGTTTTAGTTATTCATCAGTAAAAAAATCACTGTTACGTATTCATCATGATAGCATTTGACGTGCAGACCTCTAAACCTGTGACTTGGATGGCCTGCTGTCAAATGTAATCAGTATACATGGAACAAGCATATGTGCAATATATGCAACCATGAATGATTGCTGGATGCAATATGATCTGTACTATGGAGTGTATGTGCTAGGAACATGGTAGTATTCAAACTAAAAAATACATTTCTTAGCAATTGTTAGTGTTGCCATGAAAATGTAACAGAGTACATTAACTGTAGAAAATTTTGTGCAATATCTGTGAAGTTATTAATGTTCTTTTTTTTTCTCTCACTCCACCCCTTCTGTTTGTTTTTTATGGATTTATTTTATTTACAATTTTTTATATATTATTATTACAGTATTCCTATACTATATTTCTTTATTATTATTTTTGCACTTATATTTTATGTATAATTTTATATTGCCTTGTTAAATACATTTTCATGTCTTATTATTTATCATTGTATTTGTAATTATGTGATTTATTATTTTTATGATAATTTATCATATTATTGTTTAATTTAGTTAATTTTATTATGTCCATTTTCTTTGGTTATGTTTCATTTCATTATTTATTTTTAATTTTATTTATGTTATTACTACATCACAGCGGGGTAGGCCAGTTCCCCATGATCAGCCAACACTTGCTCCACCGGCTAAAGCACCAAAGCCCAGCACTTCTGGGCTGCAGCCTGGCGCCCACCTCCCCACCCCCGCTGCCCCTGCCCTACCTGGACCCTCAGGTAGTTCTCCTTCAGAAGATAGCCCTATGGTTCCCTTTGGGAGCACAGGCAGATGGTGTGATTTTGTCACCAGAGCTGAATTGACAGGTCTGGTGCACACCTACATTGAGTGGAGACACTGTTCTCCATTGTCATCCTGAATAACACAAGAACACTCAGACATCAGACACTGCAGCCATCGGTGCAGTGAGGTGACAGTGATGACAGTCCAGTGGGTGAGGACTCGATTCTCACTGTCACCAAACTTGACATCCACAAGTTCGTGATACCTCCACCCACAACCATGGTGTTCACCTCCCGTTTGTGTTCTTTACCAACTCTGTCTCTTGTCTTGTATGTCTTGTCTGTCAGCAAATACTCCCTCACCTTCCCAACTTGTCTGTCCCAGACATGCATATATCCATTCCCCAAGAATCCACTCTCTCCTTAAAAAAAGGGTACCTGTCCCCCCACAAAAAATATATATATCGTTCTATGTATAGCTCTCCATTTCACACAAGTATCTACTTGACACATGTAATTTGGTGCAATTGGCCTCCTAATGCAATTATGTGCATGTACTCAGTTGTTACTGTTGAAGAAATGGATAGCCGTGGTTCTTACTTACACCCTTCCTGCACATTCCTGCCTTCCTTTCATTTTGTTTTACCCCTACTTGCTCCCCCTTTCACCACTTTCCTGTTTCCCCATTTCTTTTCTTTAAAGAATCTTTTTAACATGGTGCACCATGCAACTGTCGCTTAGCAATGGTAAAAATAAGTACTATTGGCTATGTAAACTTTTATTTGATACCAATACCATGTAGCACCAAACGTCATTATTACTCCATTCAGAGCACAATGTATAATCTTGATGTACACATAAAAGTCTTTAAAATTGATAGATACACCTGTATTTGAACCCACTACCATCTGAACCCAAAAGTTATGCCATCAATGCATTTAACAGATGGCGATACAGAGTCAGTTGAACAGTATGTGTATTTTACACATTGTATAGATAATTGTGCACTAAACTGCTACTTAAGTAAATCATTGGCTGCAGGTGGTAATTGATTTCAAATAGTGTTACTTAGCTTTATTCACATGCAAATGTTTTTGAATGCGGTGTAGATGATGCATTTCAGTAATATTCTCTTTCCTCTTTATTTCCCTCAATTGTGCAGAATTCTGCATAAAGTCCACAGTTTTGCTTTGTATGATTGGTGTGTTTCTCCATAAATAATGTTTATATAATAATAATAATAAATATTGCAATACCTGTTACTCTATCATCTTTCTAAGTTTGTAAGGGCAATATTTAAAATGTGTCCCTTTATTTATGTGCCTTTGTCCCCCTAATTTTGTATGGCTTTGTCCAAATTTATTGCTTTAACAAGTTGACAGGTATGTTCCTATTATTATATTAATATTTCATTAGCCTTGCTGAGCGATGCTGTGCAATACACAGTGTGATGCCCCTGCACTGGCCTAATAATCAAAGAGCCTCAATCCTCACCATTGGCAACAGTGAGGGACGTACACAATGGGAGGATGACAAGTACACACACACACAATAAAGTACAATTTCCCTTAAGAGCACACAGAGATCACAGTCAGTCTGGGGCTGGTTTCTCCTTCTTTCTCTGATCCCCAGTAAGACTCCCCACTGTCACAGCTATAGTGTTGAGATCTCAATGGAGTGGTCAAGCTAAGACCTCCAGCACCCTCTCTGTCCAACCAGTGATTCGTATCCCTGCCCAAGTAGCTGACACACACACACACATACTTTGAGATTTGATTTACACACACACACACACACACACACACACCTGGGGAAAGCTGGCACAGGTTTACTAGCTATGCCTCCTTCTGCCCAGACTATAAGGTAGTATCAGCTCCTACCAGCCACCCTTACTTATCAGCTACTATAAGGCCCTTACAAAGGGTGTCCAATCCTACTGTGTAATGTTACTATTATCCAAATGGTAGTTTTGACCAAGACTTGCAAGGCTATTTAGGAGTAGCCTGTACAGTGTCACCAAATACATATGCAAGTACTCTGAGAGCTTAAATATCTATAAAAAACAGCCATAATTAAAAGGTTTAAATATATTTAATAATAAATAAAAGAACAAGACACTATTCAGAAAACAAACACAGATACTTCCAAGTTCAAAATCATAGGAAATATTTTAAAACAACATTGCAGGACAGTCTCAAATAAATACAGAAAACATCTAAACTAATCTTTACTATATTCCTATCTATATCTAAGAGAGATACAATGCCCTAAGTCTTACTTACAGACAACACACAAGCAGAAGTGCTGAGTGGATATTTCTAGGTCTAAGACAAGATACAAAATGCCCATTCTCTCTCTGAGAGAGTTGTTAAATTAATAATAAACATTACTGCTGGGTTAGCTTGGATGACATCACTCTTTGTCACCTGACTTCAGTTCCCAGGCTAAGCAGATACTAACAGCATTTTAACATCTCTGTGTGAAAAGTACATATTTCTCAGAAGTTTGCAGAACGTGGAAGTCGTAAAACAATAAAACGGTTTTACATTTGAAACCTAGTTATTTCTGTTTCAAGACAATACAAAAACTTCTAGCTCTAGACATTGTGTCTGCTATTTAACTGAAACTGTGAGATAACACAATCGTAAAACACTTTAATTTCAACTTATTTTCTTGAAGTTTTGCAAGTTACCTCTGTATGTTCCAGCTTCTAATATTAAAACATACATTTGCACAGGTATATAATTTATATACATTTCTGTTCTTTTCCAGTAGGGTACACTGTGGACACATCCTTGAAGCTCAGTACTGTACAAACCCTGTTCAACACACTCATCCCCACCAGTAGTTTAATATAAACATGCATTGGTGATGAAGGCAGATGGTACTGGGTTTGAAATGGGGTGTCGGCATAATGCTTAAAAGTGTGTATTATACTTTTACATACATTCACTGATCCTACTGCCACTTACCACTGCTTAGCGATGGTGCGCATCACCCACCATCATGCAATGATTCTTTAAAGCAAAGAAATGGGGAAGATGGGAAAGTGGAGAAATGGGGAGCAGGCAGGAGGAAAAACACAGTGAAAATAAGGCAGGAATGTGCAGGAAGGGTGTAGTTAATGTCACTCGTCTAGTCAGGATGTAATAGACTTCTTTGTGAATTCTGTTCGAGCAGCTTTATTATGTACAGACACATCAGGATTGAGGCTTAATAACTTTAACTTAGATAAACTTATATACAAACTAGCTATTACATTCATACATGCTAAATCTCTGGGTGCACTCTCAAAATGGCACTGAATCTAGCACGTGCTTGCTATTTATATGTACGTTCTGCCCTTGAAACACGTCTTAAAAATACAGCACACACTCTCTGTTCTACATCTGCCCTCTTTGAGAAATAGGCCATGCAATATAGTTGACATGCCATCAATACAACTAATTCTTTGTCATGCAATTATACAGAACTAGATACACATATACAGTTATGTCCAGGTCACTGTGTATTTCACACTAGGTCTGGAAATATCACCAAATCATGTGACATAAAATTTAGAATTAGGTTTAGCAACTGGAACTGTCTCTACTGAATGTTCAACCTTAGGGACATCAGGAACATCATCAGGAATAGAAGTAGAAGTTAAGACATGTTCTGCAACAGGAACATTGTCTGGATTGCTCTGAGATCTAGAGTGTGTATCACAGGAACAATGCTGCAATATCAATTCTGATACAGGAAGATGTCTGCAATTTCTCCTGTACTCCACACCCTGAGATTCTACAAAGTAGGATCTCGTCTCGGTACATATACCTGTTGCTTGACCAATCTGGTTGAAACCTTTCACCATTTGTATCCTCACTGTCTCTCCTTCTTTCAATGGATGAAGAAATCTGCTCAATTTATCATAACTGGACTTCTGGAAAGAACGCTTCCTGAATAATTGGGCTCTAATGCATCTGTTGTTCTTAGCTTTAGGCCTAAACAAACTGGAACTAATAGGCAATGTTGTTCTGGTTTGCTTGGATAGAAGTCTTTGAGCAGGCGAGTCAAGTATATCATCATGGGGTATGTTTCTGAGATTAAGTAAAAAGACATCAGTATTGCCATGCTTTGATCTTTCAAGTAATTGCTTTGCACTCTGCACTGCATGTTCAGCTAGACCATTGGAATGAGGATATTCAGGACTACTAGTGACATGTGCAAAGTCCCATTCTCTTGCAAATTTCTGAAATAACTGACTAGTAAATTGATTACAATTGTCAGAAATAACTTTGTGCGGACTACCATGGACTGAGAAATGACGTTTCAACTTAATGATAACAGCAGTGGACATTAGATTATGTAGCAAATCAATCTCAAACCAGTTTGAATAAGAATCTACCAATACTAAGTAATGCTGATTGTTTCACTCAAATATATCAGTAGCTACTGTTGACCAAGGTAGTTCAGGAACTTGGCTTAGCTGAAGTGGTTCTCTAAGCAAATGCATTTTGGTACTTTTGCATACTGAACAAGACGAAAGTACTTTATCAACGTATTTTACTAGTTATCTTTGCTTTCTTTTGGTAGATTCAGAACTTGGGTGACCATGTAGCAAAATCTGGACAAATTCATGTTGTAAGGAAGCAGGAACAACAGTTTTAGGACCTTTAAAAATGATGCCATCTTCCATTAACATCTCATCTCTGTAAGGAAAATAAGTTTGCACTTCAGGTGGAACACTAGATTGCTTTGACGGCCATCCAACATTAATGTTGTAGTTGAGCTTTTGCAAAATTGGATCAGAATTTGTATGATCTCTCAGCTCATCAAGTCTCATGGTAGAAAAATTACGCCCTTCCATTACGTCAAATTCAGAATTCTCTGTGTCAAACTGTTCCGTTGTATTTCTGGGCAATCTGAATAAGGTATCAGCCAGATAAAGAAGTTTGCCTTTTGTATAGACCATTTTGAAGTTGTACTTTTGCAATTTGAGCATCATTCTTTGTAATCTCACTGGTGCTGAATGCAGAGGCTTTTTTAGAATAGTAACTAGAGGTTGGCAATCAGTTTCAATCTGAATAGCTCGACCATAGATATAATCATGAAACTTTGAACATGCAAATACTATTGCCAAAAGTTCTTTCTCAATTTGTGCATATTGCATTTCAGTTTGGATGAGAGTTCTAGATGCAAAGGCTACTGTTATGCCTTCTTGAAGAATAACTGTGCCAAGACCAAAGTTTGAAGCATCACAGGAAAGAGTTACTGGTTTATTGACATCATAGTATCTTAATGTAGGTGGGAATGGCAATTTTCTGCATAAGGTCTTCAAATGCTTACTATTGCTGTTCCAACCAAGATCATGTAACATTTTGCGCATCAGCTCTCTCAAAGGAGCTGTCAACTTACTGAAGTCTGGTATAAACTTACCTAAATAGTTGACCATGCCAAGAAAACATTGTAGATCTTGAACATTATCTGGTGTTGACATCTCAAGAATGGCTGCATGCTTGGATGGGTCTGGTCTCAAGCTAGTGCTGGTAAATAAATGACCTACATATGTAACTTCTGGTAGCCCGAATTTGCACTTTAGAGGATTGATCTTTAAGTTCACTTCACGTGCTCTGTCTAGAACTCTCTTAAGGTTTCTGTCATGCTCTGTGTCACCATTGCCTACAACCAATAAATCATGTACTATTATGGCACAAGGATAACTTGAAAAAATTTGTTCCATTGCATGCTGGAAGACTTCACTTGCAGAATTTATTCCAAATGGCTTCCTTAGGAAAGTATATCTGCCAAAAGGGGTACTGAAAGTAGTCAGAAATGAGGATTTGCAATCAAGCATCAATTGCCAAAATGAATTTTTTGCATCCAAGACAGAAAAAACAGTGGCATTTGGTATTAGGGCTGCGACTTCCTCGACTGTACGCATTGGATGATGCGGTCTTTTTAATGCTTTGTTCAAATCCCTTGGGTTAATACATATTCTGATTTCATCTGTGCCTTTCTTGTGGGCTGCTACCATGGATGACACTCATTCAGTTGATTCTGTAACTGGACAAATTACACCTTGCTGCACCATTTTATACAACTGAGCTTTGACTTTATGCTGCATGGCTATCGGAACTTCTCTTGCTGGTCTAACTACTGGACTGACCTCTGGGTCTAGCTTCACAGAATACACAACTGGAAGTTTGCCCAACTTGTTATTGAAAACATCAGCGTACTCTGAGAAAATGGCTTCAGAAAAATTGGAACTAGGATATATGCTTATATGACAAACTTCTTTGGTTAAAGAAAGCAGATTCATTCTCACACTGTCTCTGAGATCCAATAATGGCTGCATAGGTCTTTGGACTACATCAAATAACAAGCTGTAACAGTTCCTATCCACATAAAATGAAAGCACTACTGAGCCTTTGGTTTGAATTTCTTCACCTCATTGAGTTGCTCATTAGCTCTCACCTTAGCAAATGTGTCTGCTGACATAACATTACACTTTGAACCAGCGTCTGCTTTGAGCTCAGTGGAGTTACCATTGATCTGGACAGTACAAAACACTTTGCTCTTTGCCAACAAATTTACTGCATCGACCTTTTCACCAATTACCGATGCACCATTTACGTAGAAAGTAGAATTGTAGCTCTCTATATGATCAACTTGCTTTTTTGACTGACCCTTCTTTATAACTGTGTGAGGTTTATTTGATTTTCAAAACTTTTGAAAATGGTTCCATTTTTTACACTTGTGACATTGCTAAGAATTTCTCTCTTTTAGACTCATGATTGGCACTACAATTGCAACAGTTAACAATAAAGCTGGATATGAGTTTTGCTGATTCACGCTTGTACAGCACTGATCATGGTCCTTTCTTAGAATTTGCTGGAAAACTACGTGGTTTCCCAGGAAAACTCACAGGGGCTGTAGCTGCCATGTGCTTAGGCCTGCTTCTGCTTGCCACATGTTGCATGCTGTCTACATTTGCTCTGGAGCCTGCTGAAACCATGCTCTTATCACTTTCAAGCATACTTGTGTGCCTTTCTGTAACTTCATGGATTTGACAAATCTCAATAGTTTTACTCAACATTAAATCATTGTCACAAAGCAAAACCTTTCTCACAGCAGCACTATTAGTACCACACACAAGCCTGTCCTTTATCAGCTCATCTTTTAAGTCACCAAACCAACACATTTTAAACTTGTTCCTCTGGTCAGTAATATAAGCTGCAAACGTTTCCCCTGTTTTTTGATCTCTCGTGTGAAACAAATGCCTCTCTAATGTAATATTTGTCTGGGGGATTACACATTTCTCTGAAGTTGCACTTCAAACACACAGGGTCTTCCCTTGATTCAGCTTGTACAACAATATGGTGATTTTTCACCTTCTCCCTCATATACTGACAGTCCATACAGAAATGAACAATCTCTTTCAATGGCCTCTGATCCAACTAGGTTTAGCAAAATGAATACTCTGGTGCGTGCATCTTTGTCAGAATAAGCTGCTTGAATAAAAATATTGTATTCTTGCTCAAATATTCTCCAATTCTCTGCAATATTCTGATCAAATACAAGTAGTGAGGGCTTTCAAAATCCATCTGCCATTATTAACACATACCAGTGAAGGGTTTTGCGCATATGCACAAACACACACATGTATACATATGCCAGAAATTTATGCAAGCATTTGTAACTTTGCCTAATAGCACAACAAGCCTCTGAATAATTGAACTTTTTGAACTTAACAAAATAAATCTTTCGGGCACTGTAATACTTTGAAATCACTGTACTGCAAGAAATCACCTCTTATTAGTGTAAGAAACATTTCAAAATAACTGCACTGTGCAAATGACCTGGGCAGATAAAGGTCAGAGTAAGAAACATTCCAAAGTATCTGCACTTTGCAAATAAAGAGTACACAACACACTGAAACGTCCCCAAAATGGCGTTGCTTTGCTTGATAATTCTTTACAGTGCTAGAAACACTGCTTTGGTGGCACTTTGTGAATAGACACATCCAACACTAGAAACTTTTTGAAATGGCTTATTTTTTACTGTACTTCATGAAACAGTTGCACTTTGCACAAAAATAAATTCTTAGGAATACATGCACAGTAATAAGCACATACTGTAAGCACTTTTACATACTTTGAGATACTTCGAATAACTCTGGTTATGCCCTGAATACAATACAAAGTAGCAGTTATGCCAAAACACAATACATTCATACATTCTCACTTTCTGGCTGCACACTCAAAATGGCACTGAAGCTACCAAGTGCTTGCTGTTTATATGCATGTTCAATCTTAGAAACGCTTCTTAAAGATACAACACACACACACTCTGTTCTACAGGTAAGAACCGTAACTATCCATTTCATCAACAGTAACAACCGAGCATGTGGACAGATTCTTAGGTGAATTTGGACTGTCAACTCCAGACAGAGGGGTGACAACAACATAATTGTGTTGTGAAGCCAATTTGACCAAATTAAGTGTGTCAAGTACACATGTGTGTGAAATGGAGAGCTATGTATGGGACAATTTTTTTTGGACAGGTGCCTTTGTTTTTTTTTAAGGAGAAAGTGAAATGTAGGGAAGGAGATATACACATGTCTAGGGCAGGCAAGTTGGGAAGGTGAGGAAGCATTTGCTGACTGACAAGACATACAAGACAAGAGACAGGGTTGGTAAAGGACACAAGAGGGGGTGAACACCATGGTTGGGGGGGATGTGGGGAGATCAAGGTCTCACAGACATCAGGAACAGTAACAGTGTGACTCAAGACCTCACCCATTGGATTGTCATCACTGTTCCATAACTGCGCCAATGTCTGCAGTGCCCGACGTCTGCTCCTATGGCCAGTTTACCTTACCAGTATGGAAAGCAGGCTGTCCATCCAGAGTAGGTGTGTGCCCATAGTCTAGTGCACAAGCCTATGCACCACACCTGGCAACTCCACTTGGGTGATGAATGCACCCCCTCTGTCTCTGCTCCCAGAGTGGACCATGGGCCTATTCTCTGGGGCAGCACTACCTGAGGGTCAGGTAGAGCAGGGGAGGTGCCATCAGGCTGCAGCCCAGAAGTGTTGGGCCTTGGTGCTTCAGACGGTGGATTGAGGGTAGGTGGATGATGGAGAACCGGCCTACCCTGCTGTGCTGTAGTAATAACATAAATTAAATTAAAAACAATAATGAAATAAAACATAACCCAAAAAATTAAAATAATAAAATTAAAAAAATAAATAGAAAAAATTATTATAAACATATTAAATATTATAATTACAATCACAATGATAAATAATGACAGATGAAAAAGTATTTAACAACAAAACAATATAAAATTATACATAATAAAGAAATCATGAGAAATAATAAAAGTTATATAAATAATAATACTAATAAAATAAAAAAAAGAAAATTATAAAATAAGCGAAGAGAAGTGGTGGGGTGAAAAAGGACAACATTAGTAACTTCACAGATGACATACAAAGCTTTCTACAATTAATTTATTCTGTTGCATTTTACTTTTAACACTACCAACTGGTAAGAAATGTCTTTATTACTTGGAATACTACCCTCTTCCTAACACATACACACTACAGTATAGATCATATTGCATCCAGCTATCATTCATGGGTGCATATACTGCACATATACATGTTCCATGTACACGGCTTACACTTGACAGCAGGTCATTGAAGCCACCGGTATAGAGGTCTACACTTAAAATACTATAATGATGAATATGTAGCAGTGCTATATTTTTAGTAATGTAAACCTAAATCAGTATTATAAACAACTGAACTTTATATTTAGGGAAAGTGGTATTTGAACCCACAGCCACTGACTGCTGTAACACTGTACTTTCCCTTTGGAATACAGCATAATGCAAGCACTCTTTCCTTTTACACTTTATAGATTCATGTTCTTTCTCTCCCTCCCTCTCTCTCTCTCTCAGAGAGTTCTTAAATTAATATCCCAAATATTACTGCTGGGATAGCTTGCAGCATGACATCACTTCTTGTCATCTGACTATCCCAGGTGACCCCCCCCCCACTGATGCAGCTGGTAGTATTTAGCATCTCGATGTGAAAATACATAGACCTCAGATCTTTTGGCAAATGGTAAAAGTCGTAAAATAATTTACATTCCTCCTCATTTAAAGACAGTACAAAAAACTTCTCTAGAACATTCTGTCTCCTATTGACTGAAACTGAAAGATAACAATTTTTTATTACATGGTTATAAAGTAATTTAAGTTTTCAGCTTTTCTTCTAAAGTTATCTTCTTGTATTTCAGTTTCCATTGTTGTTAATATATATACATCTAAAAAGTTAGAGTATATACATTTCTGCTTAGTACTTGGTGGTGCAGCAGTAACTTTGTTGCCTCACAGCAAGAGGTTCTCCCGTTCGATTTTCAGCTTGGGTTGGGAGTGCCTTCTGTGTGGAGTCTGCATGTCCTCCCTGCAGTCGAGTGGGCATTCGAAAGACATGCGTTGAATGGGCATGCCTTCGTTGAAGGTTGGGCATCAGGCTGGCAACTCGACACCATAAAAACCAACTGCCAATCATTAGCGGACCGGAGTTCCGCTGTGGCGACCCCTAACTGGGAAAAGCCAAAAGACAAACAACAACAACTTTACAAAATATCTCTTCAGCACATGTCTGTACAATATGACATACAGTTCTAATACTTCTGTAACACAAGCATCTTACCTGAAGCATGTTGACATTCACAAATGACATATAATTATTTACAAAATTCCAGAGAGCTGGGCTGGTATTATCTCCTTTCATGACAGCAAGCAGTACACAGCCAATACATGGGGAGCTACAGGTTGTGAGAGTTGCCTGGCATCAATGTTAGCATATGTATGTGTGTAGGAGGAAGGTTTTAGGCCCTTAGGTGGTGAGTGAGTGTGCTATGCATTGTGTTTTAACCAGTGCGAGGGCATACTGAGCACACCTACGTCTGTCTACACTCACAGCAGCTGGTGGTTCCTACTCTGACTCCTCATCTGCATGTAGCTGCGGTTACCTTAACATTGGTGGTGGGATGTGTGCTCCATCCCCTTGCTGATCCTACTGAAGCTGTTTTCTCAGTATGATGTTGTGTAGCATGGCACATACTGTGAATATTTCAGTACCTGTCCATGGATTGTGCTGCAGGGCTCCCCCAGTTGTAGTACAGTTGTACAAGAACTTAACTATAACAGTAGATGTCCTACTGATCACTGTTGCAGTATTCCTTTCCGCCATCCCTCCCTCTTTCTGGTCTTTGCTCTTCTTCTCCTTTACATCTACCTTGTCTAGCAGAACCTAGAACTAAGGGGGCCCTCTCATCACCTGCTTCATTCCTCCTAGCTAACTATCACTCAGATGTCTTCAGGATGCTTGCTTGGAGATAGTCTGAGGACATACACTCAGATGTCCATTAATATACCCCTACACTTGTCGGCTGAGTTCATATGTTGGACGTATGCTCCATGAAAGGTTTAAGCTTTAGTACTCCAGCTGGACATCACTGGTGAAAAGTCAGCTATTTGGAATACTGCAACAGTGATAAGTAAGACATCTAATGTCATAGTAAGTTCTTACACAACTGTACTTTCCCCATGATCTGGATCCACTCACACAAGACAATGGAGTTCAACTCAACCGAATCCATCTTAAATTTTCTGCCAGGATTCAGCTAGTAGGCACCTATTTTTTTGAGGACACGCAACAAGTACTAAAGAAGGCAATAAATAGTGCTACTGGAAAATCCTACTTTAAGACTGGGAAGACTTTTCTAGATGGTGCCTCCCTAATAGACAGGGCCCTGTCTGGGATTATACCACTGATGCTCAAGTGTTGGTGTGAGTTACTAGCCTCTGGCCTTAGTATTACTTTATTAAGGTACATCTTCTAGCAAACTCAGTATGTCTGCACATAGATACATCACTTTCCTCAGCCAATTCAGTATGTCTGCCCATTGATGCATCATTTTCAATTGAAACAAATCCAGTCGACTGGAAATGCTGAACAGAAAATTCCTTATTTATTCAAATGTTTAAAAAATGACCACAAAGCATTCAGGCTAATGCCCTTCTTCAGTGTGTTAATATTCAACAGTAGTCTAACCTAATAATATATATAATTCAAATTAAAACCATGTGACACAGCCCCAATCAAAGTTGTTTAATTAATCAAATGTCCAAGTTAAAGCGACAGCATAATTATTGTATTCAGTTCTATATATACGTATTAAAACTAGCATCTCAAACCAACAGCATAAATATAAGTATATAAAACATATGTGCATATAAAATGTTTCATATATAAAAAATATATATTAGTATATAAAACATAAAAACTTGTTCCAATTTCATTTTTTTGTTTTAAAATCGGCTTAAGGCTGACTGATGCATTAATTCCTGGTTGCACATCAGCCTGCAACCTTACAATCCACTCATATTCATACATTTCTAATTTATTATTTAAGTCTCTAGCTAGTTTATTCTTCTGAATGCTATTAGCAACTCTAAACTGAAAATTATGATCAGTCCTTTTCTCTCCTACATGTTTCACTAAGGCGTTAGTATTAACCTTCCTACAAATATCAGATCTATGTTCTATAATGTGGTCCTTTAACTTACATGTACACTTCCCTATATAGAAGGCTGGACATTTTACACATGTAGCCAGATATATCACATTATATGCGTTACATGTAGCCACATATATACTTTAGTTATAGGATGTATAAATTCATTACTTTTCAAGATGTTGTTGCAACATGTACAGTTAAGACATGGAAAAGTTCCTAATCTCTGACTCTGTACCTACATCATTTGCTCCATGGCTTTATAGCATCATTACGTTTTTAGGTTATAACAGTTCTCATCATACCTCTCAACCTGGAAACATCAAAAATTTGGACAAAGCCCATGAAAAATAGGTACAAATCTGAATGTTAATTAACATACATTTTGCATACATACTTATGTAACCCCACCCACTCCAGTGGAATTGTGGGATACCAACTTTCAAATGCAAACTGAAAAACAGACAACCAAAATATGCCCCTCTGCAGCAGCCATTCCAATGTCCCTTTAACTTTCTATTTCGTCCCATTTACCATAAACACTAATGTGCATATACTGCTTTGCTTCTACAATGATTATTTGGATTTTATTTTTACATTTTATAGCACAATGCACAAACACTAATAGACATCTGCTAAACAAAGCAATACTGTCTTCACAATGAAAATAGACTTAGCATTAAAACTTCTCTGCCAAAGGCTGTACACATCTCTGTCCATTGGGAATTGGGAAGTGAGGTAACTATGGCAACAGATGCAGCATGAGCAGTGCCAAAGGTACACAGCATTATTATGAAAGCAAACATTTAGGCAGAGCAGCTAAAGCCATCGTGTAACAGTTACTGAAATTATTTTAGTATTGCCTGCAGTTTATAATGCATGCAATCTACATCTCTAATCCTATATTTAGTTAGGGAATGTCCTTGAGATATTTTAGAGGCTGCAAAATGTGATACAAAAATACTTCCCAGTTAAGAGGCTGCAAAATGTGACACAAAAATACTTTCCAGTTAAAACTACCTGCCTCCTGTCACACATTGCTTGTTTGGGTCTTCATGTTTCAGTATGGCATTGAATTATATGTTAGAATTAGTGCAATCAACTTGAAGTTGTATTGTGTATGCACCAACATAACTGCTTTGTGTAACATCAAAATCAAATGCACTCTGATAAATCCTCAAACAGATATGTAGATATTACTGTCTTTGAGTTATTTCTGCTACTGCCTCAATATACCTTTGTTTTTCAAATGTTCCTGGGCTTTTTGCTTGTAGCATATAAATATGCACTTACTTGCAACAATTAACATAACATAGCTGAACCTTAATATGTCTTGGACAGAAAGGCACCTTTAATTGTTCAAAAAGCAGCAGGATATGACCCAGACTCGATGGAAGTGGCTACAAGAAAGAACTTCAGTAACATGAACAGAATCTAAATGTTTTAAACAGTTTTCAAAAAGAAGTTAATCACAACCAAGCCATGCCTTCTGTAAGATGTTCACCATTTATTTGCCATTTTCAGTACAGCAGCTTAAACTAACATGTAAATATAGATACAAGCTGATCTCTCCCTTTTTCTTATACTTTAAGTTTCTTATGTACCTGTCATTTAAGTACATACATATTAGTTTTATAATAATCCAGATTTTGACAAAAAAAACTTCAGCTATGTCTGTTGATCTCATTAATGACAACTTATGTTTTGTGTTATTCTAGACATTAAGATATTTGTGTAGATGACAGAACTTTCAGTGAAACTACAGCTCATTCTTATTTTTCCAAAGGATGCGTGTTTCACTATTAATTAACATCATCCTTAATGTGACTCAGGACACATCGTCAAGCTCAGAACATTTAGCTGGGTAGTAACAACCACATCTTAGACACTTTGCAGAGATTGAGGGGTTTCTTCTTCTAAGACTTGCATAGCTGTTTCAGGTGTCTGGTAACAAACATTAGGAATCCCCAGTGATGCACACTGAAACCTTTACATTTATAGACTGCTACAGTGTCTGTAGATCTGTTATTCAATCTGCATGCCTCCTCATAGTGGCAGCCATCAGACTGTTGTCATTATGACAGTAGTTATGACTGTCGTGTAAAATATGGACTATGGTATGGATAAATCTCACTGTCTCATCCAAAGCAATACTAAAATAATTCAGACCTTCTAAAATGACAGCTTCCTCAGGACTTCACTTGTAACTATCCACCAATGCCTAAGGAGGGGTGAACATTCATTAAGATTATACTCCATGTTCTTTCTAAATCCTGGATCCCAGACTCCCAGTTGCACCTGCTGAGTTACCTTATTTGAAAAGTTTAACCTACCTCAGTTTCAAAACTGCATGCTTATCCTTTTCGTGAAGTGCACCTGCTAACATGAAGCGAGCCTCTCCTGCAAGACTTGGTCCAGATACACACAAATGTTTTAACAGTCAGCTTTAACACAACCCGTGACTAACTTTACCACAAAACAACTCCAGTGTTAGCAAATTCTATTAAAACGCATGTTTATGATCATCATATGTAACACATTAATTCGTACTTAAACACCAAACTATTCTCACTCACACACACACACACACACACACACACACACACACACACACACACACACACACACCCTTTGTAACAGTTATGGAACACTTACTTGAAGTTGCAACAGTGTTCTGAACTGAGTTCCCCTTCCTCTGTGTAATTCCTGGACCCTGGCTCACAAATAAAATCCTTGACCTCTGGTTCATTGCTTGCAAATAAAACGGAGTTCCCTGGCTCCCTGGCTCACAAATAAAATGTTCTGGTTTATGAATAAATATTTCCCGGCCTCCAGTTCACTTGCAAACAGCTGAGGTCAGCTGAAGTTGTTTGCGATGCTCAGTTCGGACAGGCTGGCAGACTATTAATGGGCTGGTATCATCACACACATGATGATGTCAGCCAAAGGCCAAAAATTTAAAAAAACAGAGCCGGGAAAATTGGAAATTAAGGGGTGTCACTCGGGAATAGTGGAACCCCATTATTTGGACCTCAAAACCAGTAAAAATGGTTCTCATACACAAAACTAGGTCTCAAGCCTATCAATTGCTTCAGTTCTGCTAAACTATTCAAAATATCCTATTTCCTAGATATAATCTGTGTTACATCCTTTGTCCTTCTATTATATCCTGTAACATATCTTACTTACATGGTTGTGCTCTTTAGCATTGCTTCTATAGTTTTGTGGATTATTGTCTTTATTTACAAAATATGGTTTAGCATTTCCATGTCTATCATTTGCAATGTCATGTCTAATTTTTTCAAGCGATCTGTCATCATATCCCATTTGTTTATAAATTCATTCAACATGCCATTTATCTGGTTTAAACAACTGTCTTCATTAGTATTCAGCCTACTAGCTCTCAAAAATTGGCTTTTAGCAGTACCTCTAAATACATGCACAGGATGCATGCTATATTTATGTGTATATCTATCAGCCTGTATCTGCTTTTTATACATAGAAGTATCAATAATATGACCTTTTCTCTCACTCTTAACATCCAGGAAATGTATTTCAGAGCTAGAGCATTCCATTGTGAATTTAAAAAAAAATAGTCGTATTATTAATATAATCCACAAAATACTCAGCTCCAAACATTTACCTTCCCAAATTAGGAAGATATCCAGCAATCATTTGTAAAACTGGACCTTATTTCCAAAATCAGATAGACATTTATGTATATATTCTTCTTCCCAACCACTCAATAAAACATTGGCGTATTTGAAGAACATATATTTTATCAGAAGGCATGTCTGGCTATGGGTACTTCTATAGCCAACACATATGCCATATTATTGATACTTCTGTATATAAAAAGCTTAAACCAGATAAATATGTTGAAATTGAAACAATAACTTTATATGTTTTGCATACTAATATATATTTTTATATATGAAAGTTTTTATATGCATATATATTTTATATACATATATTTATGCTATTGGTTTGAGCTGCTAGTTTTAATACATACATATAGAACTGAACACAGTAATTATGCTTTCACATTAACTTGGACATTTGATTAATTAATAACTTTGATTGAGGCTGTGTCACATGGGTTTAATATGAATGCTATATATTATTAGGTTAGACTACTGTTAGATTTTAACACACTGAAGAAGGGCATTAGCCTGAAAGCTTTATGGTCTATACATTTTTTATACATTTGAATAAATAAGGAATTTTTTATTCAGTATTTCTAGTCAACTAGATTTGTTTCATTTGCTGCTGTTTCTACTGTTCCAGTGACAGTTAACTGCAGTGTTGGTCCTATTTTCTGCATTTTTTACACCATTTTCTTTGTATCAACCTTGGGCACTATAGAGAATTCTTGAACTAAAAATATGACACAGCCTGCCTCTGGAGTTAATCCTTATGTGAATATGAATGTTCTTGGTCACTCTCTACAAGAAATACTTATGGTACATAACAACCCACTACTTGGACATTTGAATGCTACAGGTAGTGCTTGCATAGAGACTACAATGACACAGAATAGTGAGTTTAAGAATTGTATATGGGACTTGGAAAAAAAAGTACAAACTTTTAAGAAAATGCATGGCAACGCTTTAGGTTCATTACTTATTTACAAATTGGTGTAGTTCCTCATGGTCTATGAACTTTAAAAATGCTTTCATGTGGCAATATGCACCCAGAACTTCTTGGAAAGTGGCAAGAACTAAATTTCAAACTATGTACAGACTATATGGTTTACTATCAACATCTTGAAGGGCACTTCAATGACTACCATTACATCAGAGTACAGTTTCAAAGGGGCTGAAAAGTGAACAGAAATGTAGTGAAGTTGTATCAATGAACACCGAACAGCAAAGGAAAGCCAATGGTCAAATTTTCAAAACAACAAATTTCGAACCATTGGTATTAACAAAGCTCAAAATTGGGACATGAAATAATTTTTCATTTCGGCAGTATGGTTTGGCGATGTGAATAACCGCACCACTGCCCTTCAGGATTTTGATAGTAAACCACTATATGATATTAATGACCCAATTTTTCAGAAAAATTGAAGCCGAGCTGCAAGAAGAGTTAACTAAAATAGAGAATGAAGTTACAATATGCCTGCATTATCTGAGAACATACTATTATATGTCAGAATGCTTGAGACAGTAACTAAATTAGAGAATCGTTTGGAGTTGATTAAAAAACATAAATTGTTAAGAGACCTGAATTGTTTTAAAAAAGGTAACATTTTCACATGGGTGAGAGAATGTTCCACTACTAATATTGCAGGGGGTAGCATTACCCATAAAAAACAGAAGGGATCTATGTATGAATAGGATTCCTTCACTGTATCTGAACTGAACAATTGAGAAGTTCAGAATATTAATACAGAACAAACCTGGAATAGTAATACTGAATTAATGAATAAAAGCACCCCCCGTAATTAATAAATCTAATATGAATGGTCCAGCTACCTATGCTTTAGTAATTAATGGTACCACTCAGCATCTGGAGGATTTTTGTCAAGTTTCCATTCATCTGAATCTACCAGAAGTGATACAATCCCAAGCCCACAATTCATCCAGGGCCGGGACACCAAGAAGAGGAGGAGGCTGAAGAGGAAAGTGGGGAGACAATGGTCCAAACACACAGTCAGTAGAAAGTACAGTTTTGTACCTACCATAAATGTAGATGTCCGATAGGCATGCATCTGCAGTCCTTACAAATGGGTTGTCCTGTCGTCAGGCAGCCCTTCGGTCGGCCGGATTCCAAAGTCTGGGTCTGGCCTCGGCTGGTGTCGCACTTCACCCGACGTCATAGCGGCAGTTCTTCGAGTACAAAGGCATCAGCCGACGCCATTTTCCTCAGTGTTTCTTGCCCCAGATGCCAGGTACCCTCTAGGAAGGCTAAATTTGGATAAATGCAAATGGTTCCAAATAGTAGAGAGCAAACAACAAATAAGCATGTATGTACATATATACAAACAAATACACCATAATAGATTCCCCCAGCTAGCTACAAGATGGGCAAATACCCTAGGAGTACCACAGAGGGAAGGAGGGTAATCCTGACTGCAGATGCATGCCTATCGGACATCTACATTTATGGTAGGTACAAAACTGTACTATGTCCTTCAAGGATGCATCTGCAGTCCTTACAAATGGGTAGAATACCATAGCCAAACTGGGGGAGGAGGAGAAATAGATTATGGTGTAGTTAAGATCCCTTGCAAAACAGCAGTGGCAAAACCTGCTCGGGATCTGGAGTATAAAGGTAAATTATAATGCTTGGCAAATGTATGCACGGAGCTCCAAGTAGCAGCCTCTAAAATGTCTTTGGTAGCCACTCAAAAAGCTGTGGTAGTGGCTGTAGCCCTTGTAGAGTGAGGCCTGATGTTTTCTGGAGTTTTCTTTCCATGGTAGGAGTAACAAAATCTAATGCAATTTCCTATCCACTTAGAGATTGTCTGTTTTGGAATTGCTTTTCCTTCCATTCCTGTTGCATATGCTACCAGTAGCTGGTCAGTTTTTCTATTGCTCTTGGTCCTGTCCAGGTAGTAACGTAATTGTCTATGTACATCCAAGGTATGCAGCAGTCTTTCTCCCGTTTTGTGGGTTGGGGAAGAATGTAGGTAGGTGGATAGCTTGATTTAAAGATACCCTGGAGACCACCTTTGGCATAAAAGTAGGATTAGTTCTCATGGACACTCTATCTTGATGGAAGATCAGGAAGGGCTGTACTGCCATTAATGCCTGTAGCTCAGATACCCTTCTTGCTGAAGTGATTGCAAGCAGGAAAGCAGTTTTCCATGATAAGTACTGTAATTCTACTGTTGCTGCTGGCTCGAAAGGAGGGAGTGTCAACTTTTCTAGCACAAAGATCAAGTCCCATGCTGGCAATGGCGGCTTCCTGGGTGGCTTTACATTTTTAATCCCTCTCAGAAACTGCCTGAGCAGAGGATGTGAGAATACTGGAGGATCCAAGTTGTATTCTGCTGAAATAGCTAATGCATGAATCTTAATGGAAGAATAGGACAGGCCGTTGTGGAAGAGCTCTGCCAAGTATTCCAGGATGTTAGCTATGTTTACCAGTGACACATTCTCTCCTTTTGCAGTACTCCAAATGAGATATCTTTTCCATTTTGCTGAATAATTTTTTCTTGTTGAGGGTCTGCGCACCTCCAAGATAATGTCTTTAACCCTTTGAGATAAATCTGGGTTATTTGGTCTTATGCAATGTTCCAGGCAGTCAGCTGCAGTGTTTTCAGGTTTGGATGCAGGGTTTTGAAGTTGTTCTGTGTTAACAGCAAGGGAACTAGGGGCAGAGGCCATATTTGTTCGAGACATACTCCTCAGTAATGGGTACCAATGTTGCCTTGGCCAGTCTGGAGCTATCAGGATGATCCTTGGACGGTCTTCTTTGATCTTCAGTAGCACCTTGTGCATCAAAGGAAGAGGTGGGAATGCATATGCTGTCAGGTTTGTCCAACTGAAAGATAGGGAGTCCACTTTCCAAGCAAGTGGGTGGTATGTCCTTGTGCAGAATTTTTTCAGTTGGTGATTGTGTGGGGATGCAAATAAGTCTATTTCTGGCAGTCCCCATTTCCCTGTAATGGTTTTGAAGATGTCCGGATGCAGCATCCATTCGTGGGCATCCGTGGTAGTTCTGCTTAGGATATCTGCTAGTATATTTTCTTTTCCTGGCACAAAAATTGCTTGTAGCTGAATGTTGAAGCTCAGTGCCACATTCCAGAGGTCCATTGCCATCCGGCATAGAGGGTATGAATGTGTGCCTCCCTGTTTGTTGATGTACCACATAACTGTGGTGTTGTCCGTCCTTATCAGCAGTTGACCCTGTTGAAGAAATGGTCTGAATGCCTGAATTGCCAGTTTTACTGCCAGCATTTCCTTTTGATTTATGTGTAGGTGCAGCTGGTCTTGAGTCCATAAGCCTTGTATGCACTTGTCCAGCATGTGTGCCCCAACCGAGGTCTGAGGCATCTGTTGTGATGGTCTGGCTTGGTTGAGTGCTGTGGAAGGGCAGTCCCTTGTTTGATTGACAGGCCTGGGCCCACCATTGGAATTCTTGTTTCAGGCATGGAATTATTGGAATTTGGGTTTCTAGGCTGTGCTTGTGCTGAGACCATAAATTCCTTAGGTACCACTGTAACTTTCTCATATGTAGTCTGGCATGTGGGATTAATATTATGCAGGATGCCATGTAACCGAGAGCTTGCAGGACTTTTCTTGCTGTTAGCTGGTTCTGCTTTGTTAATGCCATGAAGTAGAGAGGGAGTTGCTCCTGTTTTTCTACTGTCAGGAATGCCATTTGTTTTGATGTGTCCAGATCTGCACCCAAGAAGGTTATCCTTTGGGATGGTATCAGCCTTGACTTTTATATTGACTGTGTATCCCAGGGCTTGTAGTAGATGAATGACCCTTTCAAATCTTTTGTTAATTTGTTTTTGTTGTCCGCTTGTAACAGGCAGTCGTCCAGTAAGGGTAAATTTGAATTCCCTGAAGCCTGCAATGAGCAATTACTGATGCCAGGCATTTCGTGAATACTCTGGGCGCAGTAGATAAGCCAAAGGGCAATGCTGAGAATTGATAATGCTCTGATCCTGCAAGAAATCTGAGGTATCTTCTGCAATTTGGTCGTATGGGGACGTGCAGGTATGCCTCCTTGAGATCTAGAGTTACCAGCCAAGACTCCTTGCCCAGCATGGGAAGAAGCTGCTGTAGGGTCAGCACTTTGAATTTTGGAACAATGAGGTATGTGTTTAAAGCGGACAGGTCGAGAATAGGTCTCCATTAGTTTTCTTTTCTTGGTACCAGGAAGAGTCTGGAGTAGAATCCTTGCCCTTGTTCCATAGATGGTACCCTTTCTACAGCTCTCATCCTTAGTAAGTGAGTTATTTGTTCTAGAGCTTCTGTCTTCTGATTTGGAGGTAGGTTTGGCATTCCTCTCTTCCTTGGTAGAGTATGGAAGTGAAACCTGTAACCTTGGTCTATTGTCTGTAAAATCCATTTGTCTCCTGTGATGTAATGCCAGTTTACTGAAAATAAGGCTAGCTTTCCGCCTAAGGGTGCCTCTAGTTGTTCCCTGGTAGGCGGTGCTAGAGCCAAGTCACTGTGATTGTCCTGTGGAAGTGGTGGTGGCTGGATCTGTGGCTGTACCTCGTTGGTTGTTAGCCTGCCACTGACATCCCCTGTAGGCACCTCTGGATTGACCCCTGCCTCTTGACGCCTATTCCTGCCTCTCGGAGCTCTGGCGGTGTCTGGAAAGGACCAATTCTTGGAAGGCCAGTTCCTGCTAAACCTTGGAGGCTGGACCTGCAAGAAATCCTTGACTGTCTGGACAGATTTTGCTTTGTCTTCCACCTTCTTCAGCACCTGCGCAGGGGAGCCAAACAAATTGAGCTTATCCATGGGAGCATCTAGGAGCTTTGATTTAACATGGTCTGGTAAGGACTGCTCTTTTAACCATGCATGTCTTCTGATCACTGTGCCAGTCATGGCTGATCTAAAGGAAGCCTCCAGTGCATCATAGCCGCATTTTAAGGAATGATTACTGACCTGCTGAATGTTATGTACCATTTCCTGTACAGATTTTTTGTCTAATGGTTCATCCGAGGACAGTTTTTAGTTAATTGGTCTAACATAAATTCCTGATACTGAATCATGTGGAATTGACAGTTCAAGGCCCTAGCTGAAAGAGTAGCAGAAGTGTAAACTTTTTACCCCATCTCTCTAAGGCCCTAGATTCCCTTTCAGAGGGAGGGGTTTTGGTAGAAGAAGCTGCTACAGCCTTGGGTCCCTGGGAGATAGTTTCGGGATCTGCAAAGGGGCCTTATACAAATGATAATGTGTGTCCGAACCCTGTAGTACCTATCGGGCTTAGCAGGGGCCGGAGGAAGAGAATCAGGAGCAGTACAAGCATCATTAAAAGCATCATCCACAACAGTAAGTACTGGAGGAATGGCTAAAGGCCTATGCTGTGGCAAATGCAAAAAGGTTCTAAGCCTTTTCCTAGAGTCTGAAAAATCCTGGCCCTGCCATTGAAATTGTTCCCTCATAGCATGCAAGGTTTCCCCAAAAGAAAATTCCTCAGGTGGAGAGGCAGAAGGAATGGAATCTTCTGCATCAGAGTCCTCATAAGGAGAAAAGGGGCCTTCTGGAGGGTTTGAATTATCTGATTCATCAGAGGAGCCATCTGAAGAAACTGGCTCAGGGGGCTCTACTCTAATCCTCTTCTCTGGAGGTGGGTGAGAGGCCCTGTCTGGATGTGGTTGGGATCCCCGGATCAAAGAAATGAGATCCTCTGCTAGACTAAGCATTTGTGAACTAGAGCTAGGCCTGTGAGAGGGGTCTTAGCAGGCACAGTTTTGGTAGTTTTAGCTGCTTTAGCCCTGGCAAAGGCCTTAATCGACATGGATGCAGGAGGCCTAGCAGCTCCACGTGCAGGGGTAGAAATATCCAAAGGGATAGTATCAGATAAATCCTGTGAACCTGTAAGAGCAGGTGAGATTTCAGTAGCAGATTCAGCCTGGCTGGATGAAGCCTCGGTAAAGCTTTTCGGCGGAAGGAAGAACGGACTCGGTTTCAGCCAAACACGTGCTTGATTAGTAACAGCGGTTTAACCAAAAAACGGAAACGGCGTGAGTCGGTCCTTTTCCTTGCTTTTTAGAAATTTGCGTAGTCGGTCCGACGGCATAATGTAATTTAAATCGAAAAACTCTTCAGCAAATTCGACCGACATCTAAGTGTCCGTTGAAAGAAGCACAGCCTAGACAAGCTGCTACGTCGTGGTCTGGGCCTAAGCAAGGTAAGCAGTAAGAGTGGAAATCTTTATGAGGTATTTGTTTCCCACAAGTTAAACAGTTATTCACTTTTTCTGACATCGACTGAGGCAAGAAAGAGTCCCCAACGGGTACTTAGCTTTAGAAGTCTTGGTACTTGTAGTAGTAATCTCTGGTTCTGACCGACCGGCACTTGAAGGGCTGCCTGAGAACAGGACAACCCATTTGTAAGGACTGCAGATGCATCCTTGAAGGACATCCAGTAATGGAAATGCTCCATCAAGATGTTGTGAAATTTTAATATAAGAAAATCCTGTGGAGGGGACTGCAGTTCATTCCATCTGTTAGTGATATATTAGTGGAAGTGATAACAGATTTGAAGTTATTTTAAGGACCATCAGTCTTAAACTCATTTTTAGGACTTAGTATCATATAAGCATTAGGTTTGTAAAACAGCTAGTGTTTTATACCTGTTAATTGTCCTGTACTTACTGCTTTTAGTAATATCTGTGAACATGAACTATGGCAACTATACACTAGAAAAGAAAAAATAGATTGTATAATTTAAATAACAGAGAACATGAAGCATTGATTAAACTGCAAAATAACAAAATTGTTGTGATAAAACAAGCAGACAAGGGTGGGGCTGTAGTTATATTTAATAGAGACACGTATAACACCCTTATGTTTGAATTTTTAGATGACAATACTATTTCTGTTGAGATTAGCAGTAGTGATGTTGCGAAGTTTATTAGCAAGATTAATATGTGTATATATTTGCTACAGCTCAACGAGGATATATCTATTGATCTATTTAATTATTTTACTGTACCCTGTCTGATAATACCAGTATTATATGGGTTACCGAAATTACATACGAGCTTTGAGCACCTACCCATGAGACCTATAGTCTCTGGAGGTGAATTGGTCATGGAAACCATATCACTTTATTTCCAGTCTGTTCTTAGAAACTGTGCCATAAAATATTTATATAAAGGATACTGGTAATTTTCTTTCACATCTTTATCAATGATACACTTTAAATAAGGAAGCTGCATTTATGTTTTGCTACATTAGATATAAAATTGCTATTCACTGTAATTCCTAATGAGTACGAAATTTACACTTTACATAACTTTCTTTGTAAGCAGAGTGATATGAATCCTAGAGAGATTGAAACCATTTGTATATTAAAGGGCCTTGTGCTCAGTAATAACCTTTTTATATTTGAAGAACATATATTTATCAGAAAGCAGGTGTGGCTATGGGCACCTCTATAGCCAACACATATGTCAATACTGCAGTGAGTGGTTGGGAAGAAGAATATATATGTAAATGGCCATCTGATTTTGAAAATAAGATCCAGTTTTATAAACAATTCATGGATGATATCTTCCTAATTTGGGAAGGTAATTGTTTGGAACTGGCTTCTTTTGTGAATTATATTAATATATTACTAGATTTTTTAAATTCACAATGGAATGTTCTAGCTCTGAAATAAATTTCTTGGATGTTAAGAGTGAGATAAAAGGTCATATTATTGATATTTCTATATATAAAAAGCAGATACAGGCTGATAGATATGTACATAAATATAGCATGCATCCTGTGCATGTACTTAGAGGTTTTGCCAAAAGCCAATTTTTGAGAGCAAGTAGGCTGAATACTAATAAAGACAGTTGTTTAAACCAGATAAATGGTATGTTGAATGAATTTAAACAAATGGGATATGATGATAGATCGCTTGAAAAAATTACACATTACATTGTAAATGATAGACAAGGAAATGCTAAACCATATTTTGCAAATAAAGATAATAACCCACAAAACTATAAAAGCAATGCTAAAGAACACAACCATGTAAGAAATGTTACAAAATATAATAGAAGGATAAAGATGTAACACATATTGTATCTAAGAATTGGGATATTTTGAATAGTTTACCAGAACTGTTCTAACCTAAAAAAAAGTGATGATGCTATAAAGACATGGAGCAAAAGAAGGATGTACAGAGTCAGAGATTAGGAACTTTTCCATGTCTTAACTGTACATGTTGTAAGAGCATCTTGAAAAGTAATGGATTAATACATCCTAGAACTAAAGTAAAATACACGTTTAAATGTGTGGCTACATGTAATACATACAATGTGATATATCTGGCTACATGTGTTAAATGTCCTGCCTTCTATATAGGCAAGTGCACACATAGGTTAAAGGACCGCATTAGAGAACATAGATCTGATATTCATAGGAAGGTTAATACTAATGCCTTAGTGAGACATGTAGGAGAGAAAGGGACTGATCATGATTTTCAGTTTAGAGTTTCTAATACCATTCAGAAGGATAAAAGAGGTAGAGACTTGAATAATAAATTAGAAGTTTCTGAATGTGAGTGGATTGTGATTTTACAGGCTGATGTGGAACCAGGAATTAATGCATCAATCAACCTTAAGCCAATTTTGAAACAAAAACAAATGTAATTGAAACAATAATTTTATATGTTTTATATACTAATATATATTTTTAAATGAAACTTTTTATATGCACATGTATTTTATATACTTAAATTTATGCTGTTGGTTTGAGATGCCAGTTTTAATACATATAGAACTGAATACAGTAACTGTGCTGTCACTTTAACTTGAACATTTGATGAATTAATACATTTGTTTGATTGGGGCTGTGTCACATGTTTTTAATTTGAATGTTATGTATTATTAGGTTAGACTACTGGTGGATATTAATACAGTGAAGAATGGCATTACCCTGAAAGCTTTGTGCTGTATACATTTTTTATACATTTGAATAAATAAGGAATTTCCCATTCAGCATTTCCAGTTGACTGGATTTGTTTCATTTGCTGCTGTTTTTACCATTTCAGTCTTGGTTGACTACAGTGTTGGTGCTATTTTCTGCATTTTCTCACACTATTTTCTTTAGATCAACCTTGGGCGCTATACATAATTCCTGAACTGCAAATATGACACAGCCTACCTCTGGAGTGAATCCTAATGTGAATATGAATGTTTCTGATCGCTCCCTACATGAAATACTTATGGTGCATAACAACCTATGAATAGTGCTTCCATAGAGACTACAATAATACAGAGAAGCAATTTCAAGACTCATATATGGGACTTAGAAAAGAAAGTATAAACTTTTAAGAAACTGCAATGGCAAAGTTTTAGTTTCAATGCTTATTTAGAAATTGGTGTAGTTCTTCGTGGTCTACGAATTCTAAAAATGCCCTCATTTGGGAATATGTACCAGAACTTCTGAAAAAGTGGCAAGAACTAAATTTCAAATTAAGTACAGGCTATATGATATTAATGAATTAATTTTACAGTAAAATTTAAACTGAGCTACAAGAAGAGATAACTAAAACAGAGAATGACGTTAGGAATATGCCTGCATTCTCTGAGAACATACTATTATATGACAGAATGCTTCAGAAACTAACTAAATTCAAGACTCGCTTAGAGTTAATTAAAAAACATAAATTGTTAAGAGACCTGAATGATTTTAAAACATTTAAATAAAAAGGGTGGATCACCAAATGCCTTAGGACCAAAAATTAGCGCTTTCGTTCTTTTATTGTTTTCCACAGAACTTCATCAGAAAATTAACAATTCCACCCAAAACAAAGTTAGTAAGACCACTAAAACTGTTTTAGAAAATCTACAGACAACATAAAGTCAGAGTCTGTACTTATTAATCTGCTTAATCTGATTAGCTCTCCTTTCACTACATTTTTTGCATGTGACAAGGATGTAAGCTTTGATAATGTAAATAATTATTGATAAAGGTTTCCTTCCTATAAATCTTGCTTTCATTCTTGCCCAAAATGCTGATGTTTAAACTTAAATTAAGATAATTAATCCTTTTCCCAAAGCCACTCACAGTAAAATGTAAAAAAATATGTGGTTTTGCTTAAATCACATGTAAAAGGATCAAACTTATCCTATGTGCCTTGTCATATGAATATAAGGTCATCAATAAAACGTCTATAAAAAAATGACCTTATGAATCAATTTATGAGTCTTTATAAATAGTTGTTCCCAAAAAGCCATAACTAAGATGGCAAATTCAGAAGCCTCCTTGATCCCATCACTACACCTGTTTTTGTTTATAAAGTTTACCATGGAAATCAAAAATGTTATTTTCCAGTACAATGTTAAATAAAGAACAAATAGTGTTGATAGTACTGGGCTCAATGTCAGTAAATTTAGCCAAATAGCGTCTCACATAATCAATCCCAAATATTTGGTCTATACATGTATACAAAGAAACAACATCCAAAGATCTGAACATATAAGAAGACTCTACAAAATCAATATCACTTAAAAGTTCTAAAAGATGCCATGAATCTTTGAGATAGTATTCTGATTTTGCACCCAAGGATTTAAAACCAAATTTAAATAAATAGAAACTGGTTCTGTTTTATAAGAATCCACAGCCACTAAAGCTCTAAAAGGTGGATTCATCGGATTTTTATGCAACTTGGGAATACCAAATAAACAAGCCATTTTTGGCTCATCGACCATAAGAAAAAAATAGGTCTCATCATCTATCTCATTTTCGTATAATAAATCAAAAAGGCAAATGTCCACCTCATGAAAAAACTTGACATCTGATGTAGAAACTTCTTCATAACAATTATAGTCAGACAAAATGTTGATAGCTTGATTGTATGAATCTATATTCATAATCACCACTGTTCCACTTGTCTCAGCCTTCATGATTCGATTTGACATTTCATTTGAAAGTTCTTGTAAAGCTTCCCTTTCTCTACTGGAAAGGTTAAAAAAAATTGGTTCTCTGTTTAAACTGTTTCTCAAGTCTTTTACACATACATCATGAAAGGTTTGTAAAGTGCTGTGTAAAGTGGGATTGTAGGTGTTCCTTTGAGGTGCTATATGGTTAGAACCTTTAGAAACAGAAATACTGTGTAATAAGTATTTTAAATTTAATTTATGAATGCACAATTTTAAATCAATGAGCACTTTAGTGACAACTGCTCAATGGGTGAGAATGAAAGTAAAACCCTTGTTTAATATTGAAATGTGATATTCATTTAAGCAAAAGTCACTTCAATTAACAACAGTTACTTTCATCTTCTCTTTCTCCCCCTACCCACTCACCGATCCTGGCCTTATCTCCTTCTTCTGTTTTTTTTTTTTATGGAATCTGTGTTGAAGAAGGGCCTGGAACAGTAGGGGCTGGTGATAAAACCGGTGGGAGGTCTTCACTGTTATGAGAGACAGAACCTGCAGAAGTTTGGTTGGTGTTATTATTGCTATTGCCGCGATGACTGGTAGATGCAACAAAAGTTCTGTTGTTGCTACTAGTAGTAACTTATGCCCTGGTCTCAGGTCTTTCGACCTTCTTCTGATAAGCAGTAGGATAATTATAAGCAGATGCATCCCTTAATAATTTCTTTTGTTTTTGGTTGATAATGGTAGAAGCTATTCTAGATACTTTTGCGCTGATGCCATAATAAAGACTGTTGAAGTGACTAGACTCAGAATATTGAATAATACTAGTGTTCAATTTAAAAATGTGCTGTTCCAAGGTCTTAATTTTCAAAGTGTAGTCACTAACCAACAGTTTCATAACAGTTACACCAGTGTTATTAAATAATTTTTCGAGCTTACTGAACAAATTATCTCCTGGTAAAACACCATTAGGAAATTTAATAATTCTTAACCTGAGACAAAAGTTCTCTTTTAATACACTCATTGAGATAATGCACTTTGTATTGTAAAGATTTTAACTTCAAAAATGTATTTTTGAGTAGAAAAATGTTCCTTCTAGTAATGATGTTAGACTCTTCAGAGCCATGGTTGACAGAATCACTGGTATTACTGAAAGGATAGGTAACATTGCTAATAAAATCACTTATGTTAGTGCTTTTACCTGCAGCAATGGAAGATGAACCAAAATGTGAATGTTGCCCATTCATACCAATGTCAAAACTATTCTTAGGTGTAGCAGTAAGTGAATTGAATTTGGAAGGCCAAAGGTTCCTGGTTCCGTTCAGTTTACTTGTAGAATGAGCCATACATGTTGACAAGTTATGTTGGATTTCCTGCCAAAATGTTAGAATCACCAGGATTCAGGAATTCTAGCAATTCACAAACTTTGGAGACAGTGGAATTTAGACTCTGAGTTTACAAAACCAACTCGTCAGGATTGCATAAACAGATGAATTCAAGTTGTCATCTTGGGATTGATGGTCACCACAGGAGCATGCCATTCCAAAAGAGGTTACCAAAAACAGAAAACCTGTGAAAGTTGCCTTAGTAAAGAACGCTTAAATAAAAAACGTGGTTCGGCAAACACCTTGGGACCTAAAATTAGTGCTTTCGTTCTTTTATTGTTATCCACAGATCTTCATCAGAAAATGAACAATTCCACCCCAAAGTTTAAAAAGACCGTTATAAGGTCACATGATCACCAAACTACAATGAACAAAAACCTACTCATTAATATTAATACATGAAACTGCTTGCATCCTTCTAAAAGCAAAACATATGTTAATATAAAATGTTTAAAATGTAGAATGTCAAAGTAAAAAATAAATATTTGATAATTAATTCCACATCCAAACCCTACAATGTGTGTCCTTTGAAAATAACTGCATCCTTTATGCTAAAAGAAACCACTTTAAATTAATGTGTTCATTTAAACCTGGTTTTATGTTAGATCTGCAATCGTAGTTGCCATTCTGCTTCACGGCACTCCAATAAAACATTGTGCCTGCCAATCAGTTTATTTAAATCCACAAAATCAACACAAAGAAACTAAACGTCCTGAAATCCTCACAAATAAGAGAATGTTTAGCAAAGCATTATTTGAATCCCACTTATGGATGGCAAAAATGTGTTCATACACTCTCTTATTCAGTTGATGTAAAATCTTTGCAATATAAAATGCAGGGCATGTTTCACATTGAGCTATGTAAACACCAACTTTGGATTCACAAGAGAACCATCCTTTAGATGAAATATTTTTATCAATAACTAAAATATAAATACTGGAACAATTAGCTATAAAACAGCAATATTTACATCTGCCACATCTGAATGTCCCAAAAACATTACCTTCCAATTTACTCAACCCTTTGAGTCTTTCCAATAAGGATTTTCCATTGATAAACCTTTTGAAAGTAAAAGATGGTATATTTCCTAAAATGTCTGTCATCTCATTTCCAAAATAATTTTCCAGTTGTTAATAATATTTCTAATAATGCCCATATCTGTTGTGATTGGTAAAGGGAAAGTACTTCTAAAATCAGTTGAAATGGCAGTAAGTACCTTTTCAGAATCTGTTTCCGAAAACCTTTCTTGACTAACGGTGGTAGGTTGTAAAATGGGCACTGCTTCGTTATGCCTAAGTTTAAAAACTTCCTCAATAATAGTGGACAAAAAAACTTGAAGGATAACCTCTATCTACAAAAAAACTGTTTCAAAAAATCTACATCCAACCTAAAGTCAATGTCTGCACTCATTAATCTGTTTTATCTGATTAGCTGTCCTTTCACTACACTTTTTTCATGTGACAAGGGTGTAAGCTTTGATAATATAAATAATTATTGATAAAGGTTTCCTTCCTATAAATCTTGCTTTCAATCTTGCCCAAACTGCTGATGTTTAAAGCAAAATAAATTATTAACAAATGCAGCTGTTTATAATTCTTCTACTGCTTATCATAAGAAATTCAAAGACATGAGATCAGGGCAGAAGTTACTATTAATGACAACAACAGAAATTTTGTTGCATCTACCAGTAATCAAGGCCGTAGCAATAATAACAAAAAAACAAACCTGCAAATCCTGTCTCTCATAGCAGTGAAGACCTTCCACCTGTTTTATCACCAGCCTCTATTGTTCCAGACCCTTCTTCAACACAGATTCCATCAGAAAACAACCGGGGAAGGAGACGAGGCTAGGGTCAGTGGACGGGCAAGGGAAGAAAGAGAAGATGAAAGGAATTGTTTTTAATTTAAGTGACGTTTGCTTAAATGAATATCACATTTCAGTAGTAAAAAAGGGTTTTACTTTCATTCCCACCCATCAAGCGGATGTCACTCAAGTGCTCGTTGATTTAAAATTCTACATTCATAAATTAAATTTAAAATAGTTATTACACAGTATTTCTGTTTCAAAAGGTTCTAACGATATAGTACCTCACATGAATACCTACAATCCCACTTTACACAGCACTTTACAAGCCATTCATGATGTATGCGTAAAAGACTTGACAAACAGTTTAAACAGAAAACCAAAATTTTTAACCTTTCCAGTACAGAAAGGGGAAGCGTTACAAGAACTTTCAAAAGAAAGTCAATTTGAATCACGAAGGCTGGCAAAAGTGGATCAGTGGTGATTATGAATATGGATTCATGCAATCAAGCTATCAACAACATTTTGTTTGACTATAATTGTTGTGAAGAAGTTTCTACATCTGATGTCGATAAGTTTCTTTGTGAGGTGGATGTTTGCTTTTTTGATTTATTATGCCAAAATAAGATATATGATGAGACCTATTTTATTCTTATGGTGGATGAGCCAAAAATGGCTCGTTTATCTGGTATTCCCAAGTTGCATAACAATCTGGGGAATCCACCTTTTAGACCTATAGTTGGCTGTGGATTCTTATAAACCAGAACCAGTTTCTATTTATTTAAACTTGGTTTTAAATCCTTGGGTGCAAAAATCAGAATACTATCTCAAAGTTTCATGGCATCTTTTAGAACATTTACGAGATGGCGCAGTGTTGCAGTGGTAGCACTGTTGCCTCACAGCAAGAGGTTCTCTTGTTCAATTCTTGGCTGGGGTGCCTTCTGTGTGGAGTCTGCATGTCCTCCCTGCATTTGTGTGGGTTTCCTCCGGGTGCTCCGGTTTCCTCCCACATTACAAAGACATGCATCTGGAGCATTTTTCCCTGGGCCTCGGCTGAAAATTGGCTTTGTTCCAAGTCGGACTTTCCCAGTTAACAAATGTTAAATAAATAAGTATTGATTTAGTAGATTCTTCTCCTTGTATGTTCAGATCTTTGGATGTTATTTCTTTGTATACATGTACAGACCAAAAAAATTAGGATGATTATGTGAGAAGTTATTAGGTTAAATTTATTGACATTGAACCCAGTACTATCAACACTATTTGTTCTTTAACATTGTACTGGAAAATAACATTTTTGAATTCCATGGCAAACTTTATAGACAGAAAACAGGTGTAGCGATGGGACCAAGGATGGTTCTTACATTTGCCAACTTAGTTATGGCTTTTTGGGAACAGTGTTTTATAAAGACGCATAAACTATTTCATAAGGTCATTTTTTATAGAGGTTTTATTGATGACCTTATATTCATATGGCAAGGCACACAGGATGAGTTCAATTCTTTTGCACATGATTTAAGCAACACCACAGATTTTTTGCATTTTACTGTGAGTGGCTTTGGAAAAAGGATTAATTATTTTGATTTAAGTTTAAACATCAGCAGTTTCGGCAAGACTGAAAGCAAGATTCATAGGAAGGAAACCTTTAGCAATAATTATTTACATTATCAAAGCTTACATCCTTGTCACATGAAAAGAAGTGTAGTGAAAGCACAGATAATCAGATTAAGCAGATTAATGAGTACAAACTCTGACTTTAGGTTGGATGTAGAGTTATTTTTAGAAAGAGGTTATCCTTCAAGTTTTTTTGTCCACTATTATTGCAGAAGTTTTTAAACTTAGGCATAACGAAGCAGTGCCCATTTTACAAGCTACCACAGTTAGTCAGGAAAGGTTTTCGGAAACAGATTCTGAAAAGGTACTTACTGCCATTTTAAATGATTTTAGAAGTACTTTCCCTTTACCAATCATAACAGATATGGGTACTATTAGAAATATTATTAACAACAACTGGAAAATTATTTTGGGTAATAAGGAGATGACAGACATTTTAAGAAATGATACCACAAAGACCACCAGGTTGCAAAATCTGGAAATCCAGTTTATTCCAAGACAAAGGTAAAGACATAACAAAATGCTGAACAATGGATATATACATAAATGCATTAAAATCCCAGCATTTTCATCCCTGTGGACTTCTTCAGATGTTTAATGACCTAATAACAGCAAAACATTCAATTATATACCCTCCCTAGTTCATGAACCACCAATAAATGTAGACATTGATTAAAAACAGTTAAAAATCCTAAAAACATCCTTGCAAAAACTTTTGATTACGTCACCAAACAAATAAATATACAGTTATCACATAAAAACAAATTTTATGTATATAAAGACATGATATATAGGTAGAAATATATTGCCAAAAATTATGTATATAAAATTGTAACTGATAAGAAATATTTCCACTATGTATTGAAAAAGTACTTTATCACCATCTAGTATTTTTTTTTCAAATAATTATAATAAATTCAAACACTTTTAAAACTACATAGTGTCTTCACAGGATCCTTTAAATATAAAAAAGTGCTATTCTTTCAAAGTACACCTTACTATAACCTTGCGGCCCTCAACTTCAACACTGGGGTTATAGAGACAATATCACTGAGTCCAGGAGGTTTATTGGCTTCCAAAAATATCTGCCAAAAAACCTTTCTGTACTCAGTTCTGGTATCTCAAAGGTCCCCTCTTACATAAGTAGGAATTTCTTCCAGTACAACAAAATGAAAAATTCGCCTCAGTACATTCTAAAGTATGCCTATATAATACACTACTTTGGTTGTTGGTGCATATATCATATGTGTATTTGTATATCCCTCTCAATTTTCTCTCGGTTTTGCCCACATAAAAAGTTGTACATTTGTTACATAATGCAGTGTAAACCATCCCTTTTGAATCACATGAACTACTCACCCTTCCTAATAAATACTTATCCTTAGCCTCTAATCAAATATTTTCAAATGCATACAAACCAAAGAAGGGCCAGGAGTAGGCTGTGGATTCCAGTATAAAGATTATTTATTGTAGAACGGACCACAGAATAAAAAACATAAGCGCTTTCATAGGTGTGTACCCCACTTCATCAAATGTAAATATGTTGCCTCTTAACCTTCATTTTATACTCTGAAAGCACTAGTCACATGCCATTAGATAATCACGACCCAAATATTTAAAGCCATACATACCTATATACCTTATATATAATTGTAATCACTGTCTTATAAAAAATAACTGTAACCAGACTCAGGGATTCAGTGGCACAACCATATTTCTCTAAGAGGCAGGTCACTAGGAAAGCTAGTAACCTATGAAAGCATTTATGTTTTTTATTCTGTGATCTGTTCTGAAGACTGCGGTGGTGGTGCTACGGTAGCGTTGTCGGCTCACAGTAAGACGTCCGGTTTGATTCTCAGCTAGAGCGTCTTCTGCGTGGAGACATGCATGAATGGGCGTACCTTCGTTAAAGGTTGTGCATCAGGGCTGGAAACTTGGCACGTAAAACTCTACTGCCAATCATTAGCAGACCGGAGTTCCTCTGTGGCAACCCCTAACCAGGAAAAGCCAAAAGACACAACAACAACAACATTCTGTGGTCTGTTCTACAATAAATAATCTTTATACTGAATCTACAGCCTAAGCATGGTCCTTCTTTGGTTTGTATGCTTCTGGACTCTTTTGGCTTTTTGGACCTGGAGACCTGCTTTTGGTGGTAGCTGTTTTTTTTATTCTTATTGCTGTGCTGATTTTGGTTACCACCTCTGCTGGGACTATGGCTGATGAAATAGAAATTGTTGGCTTGGATCAAGAGCATGTAATGTGCTCACAAGGTAATTCCATTAAAGTGGAGAAGCTGTTAAAAGCGAAGAGAATCCATTTTAAAAGTTATTAAAAGCAAAGAGAATCCATTTTTTAACTGCTCTTATGAGCACAGAAAATGAGGCCAGTGGTGTTGATATTGTTTTATTGAAAAATAAACTGCACGCCATAGAGAATGAACTCTTTAAATTAAAGAGGAATCTCTAAGAAAAATTTCATATGGAGCTCTGCATTAAGGAAGGTATAGTTCCGAGGGGGCTTCGTGTGCTGAAAATGCCCTCACATGTAAACTGTGATCCTGTATTATTAAACGAGTGGCAGAAAGTTAATTTGAACACCAGCATCATCTATATGAAACTGCTAATTGCAGCAGCTGATAGGGACACACAGTCTTTTTCTTCCTCAATTAAAACTTTATATGGTGAGCACTTATCACTATTTGACACTGCTACCTTGGACACTTATTTTGTGGAGACCTTGGATTCAGTCTCTACATATGAGCGCAAATTAAGTAAAATAAAGATGAAGAAAGTTGAAAGAGACCATAAAGATTTTTTACTTGGCAATGTCTTTTCTTGGCCAAGGTTTACAGACAACGGCTCGAATTTAGAGCATGCGCGCATACCTACTGAACGGTTTGATGAACCACAGGAACTACTGGCTGGTGAGAGGGAACTTCCAAGGCAGAGCACAGCCGAGAAAGAAACAGAAGTGGATACAACTACAATGCAGATTCCTGCCAGTGAATCCACGATCTTGAATGGAGCTGTACAAGCTAATTCAGCACTAACAAGTGAAAAAGGGAATGGAACACGAGCAAGACTAAAAATATTTCTTACAACAGCACAAGTGCATCAGTCAGCTGAATCTGCTGTACCGGCAGGTATACAACACAATGCTGCTGGTGTTCATCCTTTAGTACAACAGAAACTCTGCTTTCCCCTACCAGTGAGGAATTTAGTTTCCAGAACCGGGGAAGGAGCATAAGTCGGCAGAAAAGGAAATTGGAAGGGCAGATGACTGGTTCAGGCCACATCAAAAAAGCCTTCTTTCACAAGAAGACTTAGTCTGGAACTTATCGAGTTATGTACTTTCAAATGAAATGCACATTTTGCAGAAAGGACTTTCTTTCATACCAAGTAGGTACTCAGACACTATTGAAGTTATTTTTGATATTAAAAAGTTTTGCAGGGATTTAACCCTTAAGATGATGTTTAATGGCAGTGACAGGGAGATGAATGTTTTTAAGAAACCTAGCTCTTATGTACCACCTGTGAATCCATTAATACATGCTTTCGAAACAATGTTTACAGGATGTGTGTAGGTTAGAAAATGTTAGAAATACAGAACATAACAATGGCTTTAGGAAAAATAATCTTACTAGAAATGAAAGGATGGCCTTAGTGCAGTTACAGGAAAATACAGATATAGTGATTAGGCCCGCTGATAAGGGCAGGCCTATTGTCATCATGGATGCTAGCAAATATGAACATGCTATGCTTAACATGTTATGTGATGTTAGTTTCTATACAAAGATTACTCGTATAAAGACTGATAAAATGGTGCACCAGATTAAACTGAAATTGTATGTATTATTGAGTGAGGGCTCCATAACTAAGGAATTATATGATTACATCCTTATAGAACATATTGTTATCCCCTGTATACAGGGGTTACCTAAGATTCTCAAAGATAGAATCTGTCCACCAATGGGAGAGAGTGGTCCATGGGTGTCCATGGAGTCCATCTCCATAGATATATATATATATATATATATATATATATATATATAGAGATATATATATATATATATATATATATATATATATATATATATAGAGAGAGAGAGAGAGAGAGAGAGAGAAGAATCTGAGACCCTTACTTAATGAAGTACCACAGGTACTAAGAGATACTGAACATTTTTAACTGACTTATTTGAACACATGCAAGTATTGAGTGATAGGGATAGTTACATCTTGGTCACCATGGACATAGTATCACTTTCACCGTAATTCCAAATGATCTGGGTATAGATAGTATAGAGAGGTTTCTTGGAACATACTCTAGTTTTGAAGCCAGACAGATCAAACTCATCAAAGATTTGCTTGAGATAGTGTTATGTTGTAATGCATTTTTATTTGGGGATGTGTTTTATTGGCAGAAAAATGGTATAGCTATGGGCACTTCGTGTGCCAATAGCTACGCCAATGCTGTAATAATGGTCTGGGAATCTGAATATATGTTAAGAGGTCCTTTCAGCAAATACATCTCTTTTTTCAGAAGGTTTGTAGATGACCTTTTTATTGTGTGGAGTGGAACTATGCAACAATTAACTGAATTTATCAAGTATGTTAATGAAAGCACTGCATTTTTAAGGTTCACATTTACATACTCTGACTAGGTCATACATTTTTTGGATGTGGCAGTTTTGGTAGATGAGAATAATAGACTGTACACAAAACGATACAGGAAACCATGTCATGTCAATAGTTTACTATCATATGACAGTATGTACCCCCCCCCCCAATATATTTTCAAGAGTGTGGTAAGGAACCAGGCTTTTAGAGCCTCTAGACTCAATGGGAGGGAGTCTGACTTCTTGGGATGTACTGAAGGTATTACCAATGAAATGATGGAGAGGGGCTATGATGGCCAGATGGTGAAGAATAATGTAGAGGAGGTAACCAGACTCAGAGATTCAGTGGCATAACCATATTTCTCTAAGAGGCAGGTCACTAGGAAAGCTAGTAACACTAGTAACAAAGGGATGCTTAGGATGCCCTTATACTATTTGTCTGATGTACAGACCTACATGGGCATAGTTAGGAAAAAATGGGGAATTCTGACGTCTGATAAGGGTGTCAGTAACATTATAGAACAACAACCTCAATTTTTGTTCAGGAATGAGCTCTCCCTTAAAAGAAAGTTATGTTTCCCAAGGAGTAAGGCTAATGCCTTAGAAAATGGAAGTTTGACTATGTGTAGGCATTGTAACTTTTGTAGTTACATGGACATTAGTACCAAGTTTATGCATCCAGATGAAAAAAGATAGTATAATTTTAATGTTTCTGCTTCATGTAACACCAAACATGTAGTGTATCTTGCCCACTGTTTGAAATGTTTGAAATTCTATGTTGGTAAAACTGAGTGTTTAAAGATCGGATTAGGGAACATGTGTACCACATTACTAGAAAGGACAGAGTAAGTTCACTATCTAAACATGTTAGTGAGACTGACAATGAACATATATTTAAATTTCTTGTAATAGGGAGGGTGTATGAAAGTATCAGGGGCGGCAATGCCCGCAACAAGACAGAGGCTCTGGAAGCCAAATGGATTGTAAGCCTTAAGGCAGATAGTGGACATGACCTGAATGACTATGTACCCCTGAAGCCTATATTAAAGAAAAGGCCCCTCTTTATATGAATTTTATGTGTGTATTTCTTGCATTTATTCTTATTGGAAAAGTCATTTTTTATATGTATTTTTTATATATGTGTTCTTTCTATGAAGTTTTATATATGTATTTTTGTATTAAATTATTCTGAATATATTGCTATTTTTATAAGAGAGTGATTACAATTATATATAAGGTATATATATATATATATATATGTATGGCTTTAAATATTTCGGTCATGTGTCAGCTTGGGATGATATACTCGACAAGCCACGATGCTTCACTAGGGACGGCTTGCACCTGTCACCCCTGGGCTTTTGGATATTGGCAAAGGCTCTTGCTACACCCATAGCGCCTTTTTTAGGCAAGGCTCAAAAGACAAACCCACCTCCATAGGTATCACAAGGGATAAGAAACTAAGAGTAATGCTACTCAATGCCAGAAGTCTAAACCTCAAGATGCACGCATTCAAAACTCTCCTTAGCATGGAGAACATCGATATCTGTGCAGTAACAGAAACCTGGTTCAGGGCTCCCAAGAGCACCCCAGCACTACCAGGTTATACCTCATACCATGCTTTTCGGCCCCAAAACTTGGACTGAACCACAAAAGGAGGGAGTATTGATATTCATCAAAGATATCCACACCTCCAGGTTGGTGGCAAAGCACGAAGCATCAGAGACTATCCATGTGCAACTAACAGTGGGTAAAACTGCCTTCCAGTTCATAGCCTGCTACAGACCACCCTCCCAAACCCAGGAACCCCACTCGGCCTTCCTGAGAACACTGGAAAATATGAAGGTCTCTCCAAACACCATTATATTGGGCGACATCAACTACCCAAACATAGACTGGGAGCATTACTCTAGCTCCAACACCCTAGCCCAAAGGTTCCTAGAATTTATAAACTCAAATGCTATGGAACAACTTGTTACCACTCCCACAAGAGGGGAAAACATACTGGACCTGATCATCACCAAGATGGGGACTCTATGCTCCAGACCAGAAGTGTATCCCTCACTGGTAAGATCAGACCATAAACTAATCTCACTGGATATTCACATCCCGACCCCACCCCCTGCCCAGAAAACCACAGTGAAAAACTTCTCTAAAGCAAATTTCACACTCCTCAAAACTGAGGTGGAATCCTTCAAAGCCGGCGGGCCTGTGGAAAATATGGCCCAGACCGCAGAATCCTTTATAAATGCATTCTATGAGCACCTTCAGGAATGCATGGATCATGCGATCCCAAATAATACCAAGACCCAATCCTCCAAAGGCAGACGTCCTGTCTGGTGAACCCCAGCCATAAACAAGCTATACAACAGAAGGAGGAAGCTACTAAATGATAGAGCAAAATCCCAAAAGGAAGGCATCACTGATCAGTATTAGCAAAAACTATGGGCACTCATAAAATTGTCTAAGGCCAGCTTGAGAGAAAAATTGCACAGGACACTAAGGATAATCACAAGGCTTTCTTTAGTTATGTTAGGAACCTGGGTAGGAATTCCCAGATATGCTCAGAATTAGTCCAAAATGACAAAAAGTACACCAAACCCACAGACATTGCCAACATCTTAGCTGACAGGTTCAGCGCAAACTTCTCCCCTCCCCACCAAAAGGGCAAATATCTATCCCAGCAGAGTGCTGCCCCCCTGACATCTCAGATGCTCAGGAAAGAGCCGTCCTCTCCAAAGCAAAAAACACAGCATCAATGGGACCAGATGGTGTCCCAGGCTGTGTCCTACATGAACTCCAAGAAGTGCTAAACCCAAACATAAAACTACTGTTCAGTCTCAGCCTTACTACAGGATATGTGCCCAAAGAGTGGCGTACAGCAACAGTGGTCCCTCTCCATAAAGGTGGTGCCTCAACGGATCCTGGAAACTATTGCCCCATAAGCCTGACTAGCTTGGTCTGCAAAGCTATGGAAAGGATCATCATGGACCTCATAAATAAAGATACTGGGGACCTACAGACACTAGATCTTACCCAGTTCGGCTTTGTTCAGGGCAGATCCTGCCTCTTAAACCTGGTGGATTTCTTTAAAACAGTCACCAAGGCCATTGACGAGGGGAAGGTGGTCCACACAGCCTACCTGGACCTCGCAAAAGCCTTCGATACAATACCCCACTCTGGCATTATAGATAAGCTCACCAGCTTAAATATAAACCCCTATGTCACTAGATGGATTGCAAATTGGCTCAAGGACAGAACCCACATGGTTAGAATTGCTGGAGCCATGTCAGACTCCAAACCAGTTACAAGTGGTGCCCCACAAGGCTCAGTCCTGGGACCTCTCTTGTTCGGTATATATTTCTCGGAGGTACAGGCCAACATAGAAGGACTGTGGCTGACCAAGTTCACAGATGACTGCAAACTGGGCGCCATAATCGACTCTCCAGCCGACACAAGCATCCTCCAAAAGGGCCTCATAGAAACAGATAACTGGCGACAGAGCCATGGCCTCAAGCTAAATGCCAAAAAGTGTATAGTCATCCCCTTTGGCAAAAACAAAGTGCCCACAAATTACCACATAGGTGGTAATCCATTAAGTACAGAAGAAGTAATTAGGGACCTGGTGATCCCAAGTTGATAGCAATCTCTCATTTGACAACCACGTGGCCAAAGTGGTTAGAAAAACATTTTATATAGCCCACCTAATCATGAAGGGATTCACATCTAGATCAGGGGAGATCATCGTGCCTCTTTACTCATCCCTCATCAGGCCCATAATTGAGTACAATGCCCCTTTTGGGATGTACCTTACCAGACACCTGCAGCAACTGGAAAGACCCCAAAACTACCTCACCAAGAGGATCAAAGGGCTCAAACAGATGCCTATGCTGCCCGGTTAAAGAAACTCCAGCTCTACTCAGTGGCATGCCGCCTGTTCAGAGGCGATCTGTGCCTGACGTATAAAGCCATGTCCAACCCAGAATGAATGGACATGCTGCACCTCAGAAAATCCAAATCCCAACGAGCTATGCGCTCGAGAGACTTGAACCTCAGCACTGAAATAAATAGGACATGCTGGAGGGACAGATTCATAACCCAGAGGCTCCTTTCACTCTGGAATAAAATCCCAGTCCAGGTAAGGCACAGTACCTCATTGACTCTCTTCAAGAGGAATCTTGATGAGTGGATGGGAGATCGTAGGTTTATCCCGGGTATCACTTCTGTGTCACTGTTAGACAGAGGCACAGTATACTAATCTCGAAAAAGGGCATAGCAAAATAAATTTAAAATGGGTGGCGAAAGCCAAACACATTCTGGCTAGGCTTATAAATGCCCTAGGGCAGATAGCCTAGTATGAACCTATGAACCTATCTAATAGGATGTGACTAGTGCTTTCAGAGTATAAAATGAAGGTTAAGATGCAACATATTTACATCTGATGAAGTGGGGTACACACCTACAAAAGCGCTTATGTTTTTTATTCTGTGGTCTGTTCTACAATAAATCATCTTTATACTGGAATCTACAGCCTACTCCTGGCCCTTCTTTGGTTTGTATGCTTCTGGACTCTTTTGGATTTTTGGACCTGGAGACCTGCTTTTGGTGGTAGCTGTTTTTTTGATAAATATTTTCAAATATTTTTGGAAGCCAATAAGCGTCCTGGACTCTATGATATTGTCTCTTTAGCCCCAGTGTTGAAGTTGAGGGCCGCAAGGTTATAGTAAGGTGTATCTTGAAAGAACAGCACTTGTTTTATATTTAAAGGATCCCCTGAAGACATTTATGTAGTTTTTTTTAAAAGTGTTTGAATTTATTGTAATTATTTGAAAAAACAGTAGACGGTGGTAAAGTATTTTTTCAATAGGTAGTGGAACTATTTCTTAACAGTTACAATTTTATATACATCATTTTTGGCAATATTTTTATATATATATATATATATATATATATATATATATATATATATATATATATATATATATATAATTTCTTTATAGACATAAGATTTGTTTTGATTGTGATAAATGTGCATTTATTTTGTTGGGTGATTTGGTTAAATGTTTTTGCAAGGAAGTTTTTAGGGTTTTTAATTAATGTCTGCATCTTATTGATGGTTCATGAACTAGGGAGGGTGTATAATTGAATGTTTTGTTGTTATTATATCATTAAACATCTGAAGACATCCACAGGAATGAAAATGCAGGGATTTTAATGCATTTATGTATATGTCCATTGTTCATCATTCTGTTTGGTCTTAACCTTCATCTTCGAATAAACTGGATTTCCAGATTTTGCGACCTGCTGGTCTTTGTGGTACCTTTTCTTGGTTAATAGTTCATTTTGGTACTGCATTCCCTCTATTTAACTGTTTATTAGTACATTTTAGGAAATATTCCATCTTTTACTTTCAAAACATTTATCAATGTAAAATCCTTATTAGAAAGACCCAAAGGGTTGAGTAAGCTGGACGGTAATGTTTTGGGGACATGCAGATGTGCCAGATGTAAATATTGCCATTTTATAGCTAATTGTTCCATTATTTATATTTCCATTATTGATAAAACTATTATATCTAAAAGAAGATTATCTTGTGAATCCAAATGTGTTGTTTACATAGCTCGCTGCATGCCCTGCATATTATATTGGAAAGACTTTACATCAACCGAAGAGGAGAGTGTATGAGCACATTTTGGCTATCCATAAGAGGGATTTAAATAAAGCTTTGGCTAAGCATTCTCTTATTTGTGAAGATTTCAGAAAGTTTAGTTTCTTTGTGCTTGATTTTGTGGGTTTAAATAAATTGATTGGCAGGCACAATGTTTCACTGGAGTACCATGAAGCAGAATGGCAACTACAGTTGCGGTCTGACATAAAACCAGGTTTAAATGAACACATTAATTTAAAGTGCTTTCTTTTAGCACAAAGGGTGCAATTATTTTCAAAGGACACACATTGAAGGGTTTGGATGTGGAATTAATTATCAGATATTTATTTTTTACTTTGACATTCTGCATTTTAAACATTTTATATTAACATAAATTTTGCTTTTAGTAAGATGCAAACAGGTTTATGTACTAATATTAATGAGCATTGTTTTGTTAATTGGAGTTTGGTGATCATGTGACCTTATAGCGGTCTTTTTAAACTTTGTTTCGAGTGGAATTGTTCATTTTCTGATGAAGTTCTGTGGATAACAATGAAAGAATAAAAGTGCTAATTTTTGGTCCCAAGGTGTTTGCCGATCCATCTTTTTTTAAGTGTTCTTTATCAAGGCAACTTTCACAGTTTTTCTGATTTTAAAACACGTAGCATTTTCACATGGGTGAGAGAATGATCCACTACTAATATTGCAGGGGGTAGCATTACCAGTAAAAAACGGAAAGGATCTATGTATGAACTGGATTCCTCCACTGTACCTGAAATGAACAATATGAACTGGATTCCTCCACTGTACCTGAAATTAACACTCAGGAAGCTCAGAATATCAATACAGAGCAAACTCGGAATAGTAATACTGAATTAATGAATAATAGCACTTCCAACATAATTAATAAATCTGAAAGGAATGGTCCAGCTACCTATGCTTCAGTAACTAATGGTACCTCTCAGCATCTGGAAGATTTTTGGCAAGTTTCCATTCATCTGAACCTACCAGAAGAGATACAAGCCCAAACCTGCAATTCGTCCAGGAGCGGGACACCAAGAAGAGGAGGAGGCAGAAGAGAAAAATGGAGAGACAATGCCCCTGAATATGCAATCAGTTGAAACAGTAATGGAATAGATCAATCAAGACATTGTGAACTTTTCAGTCCTAGAACTAAGAGAAGAAGATCTAATGCTCCTGCGGAGGGGACTGCAATTCATTCCATGTGCTAGTCATACATTAGTGGAAGTGATAACAGATCTGAAGTTATTTGTAAGGAACTTCAATCTTAAACTCATTTTTATGGACTCAACATCACACAATCATCAGGTATGTAAACAAATCTAGTGTTTTTGTACCTGTTAATTGTCATGTACGTACTGCTATTAGTAATATTTGGGAATGTGAACTACGGGAACTATGTGTTAGAAAAGCAAAAAGTAGATGGTATAATTAAAAGAGAACATGAAGTATTGATTAAACTGTAAAATAACAAAAGTGTTGTGATAAAACAAGCAGACAAGGGTGGGGCTGTAGTTATATTTAACAGAGACAAGTATAACACCCTTATGTTTGAATTTTTAGATGACGATACTATTTCTGTTGAGATTAGCAGCAGTGATGTTGTGAAGTTTATCAGGAAGGTTAATATGTGTATAAATTTGCTGCAGTTCAATGAGGATATATTTATTTTTATTTATTTTACATTTGTTGACCGGGCTAGTCCAACTGGATATATGTCCATTTTCAGTGGAGGCCCGGTGAGAAAAATTCCAAGAAACAAAATAAACACACTATCATATATAATATAAGACATTTAGAAATACAGGTGACTGTGCAGATAACCATCCTATACATTGCATTTTGTTACATTTCTGTAAACAGAATCATGATACATTTCAGCTATGGTGAGCCATGCAAATATTTTGTTAACAATATAGTATAAGATAATACTTTTGTTTTATTTGTCTTAAAAAAGTAACTAGGTTATACACTCTCTTAAAAGTTAACAAACAAGTAACTAGTTTGTACAGAAATGGCAATAATGCCTTGAGAAATTAGGGGTAGTTAGTCTGGGTTAGAACAAGGGCATAATCATTGTGATTTAAGGTATGGCTTCAATTTGATTTTAAATAATGCTATAGAGGTAATGGTGGATAGGTCTTTTGGGAGGGAGTTTCAGATTTTTCCAACTGTGTTGGCAAACAAGGAGTCACCTGCCAAGTTGTTAGCTTTGCCTATTTGTACAAGTGGTTTATTTGCTGAGCGTAGGGTCTAGGTTGTTATAGGGGTGATTAAGTTAGTAAGTATAGGTATGTTAGTAGGTTGGTACAGGATCTTGTGGGCAGTTAATTGATTAAATAGTATTATATTTGGCAGTTCTAGCCATCCCAGCTGTTTAAGATTATCACAATGGTGGGCTCTAAAGGCAGATCCAGTTGCAAATCTAGCAATGTTATTATAGGATATTGCTAGTTTGTTGATGTTGTTTTTACATAGTTTTGTATATATAGGTGAGGCATAGAGGAGAGTAGAGATTAAGTGGGTACGGGCAATGGTGGTCCTGGATAGTGCTGACAAAAAGGATTTAATCCTATATAGGGATCCTAGTTTTTTTGTTGACTGTTTTTATAGTACTTTTAATATGAGAATCAAAGGTGAGGTTGTTGTCAATAAGAACCCCAAGAAGTTTAGTAGTACAATCAGGAGATATAATAATGCCATTGCTGGATGTGACAATAAAAGTAAGTGGGGAGGCCCGACATGTGGGAGTGAATAGTAGCAATTTTGTTTTTTTGGGATTCAGAATGAGGCATCAATGTAGAAGCCATTTTTCAACTATGTTAAACACATTTTGGGTTATGGACTGTAAGACAGATGGTGAGGTGGCAGAGCATATTAGCGTGGAATTGTCTGCATATTGGATACAAGTAGCTTGAGGTATAACAAAGTATAGATCGTTTATAAAAATAGAGAATAGGAGAGGACCTAATATGGAGCCTTGAGGGACCCCAAGGGCAATTGGAAGGTGGGATGATAGGTTGTTTTCCCGTAGGACAGCCTGCTGCCTGTTATCTAAGTATGATTGGAACCATTGAATAGCAGGGTTTTGAGTATATTAATGAGTAGTTGGTGGTTAACCATATCGAAGGCTTTTGAAAGGTCAATGAAGAGGGCTGAGGATAACGTATCTTTGTTACGATTCTTATTAATACAATCTGTGAATGATAAAAGAGCAGAGGTGGTGCTATGAAATGGTCTAAAACCATGTTGGCAGTGGGCTAGTAAATTGTTTTCTATTAGGTGGTTTAACAGCTGTTTATGAATGCATTTCTCCATGATCTTAGCCAGTGGAGATAAAATGGCTATAAGTCTATAATTTGATAATTCATTCGAGTTGCCTCCCTTATGCAAGGGGATAATGTGAGAGATTTTCTAAATTAATGGGATAAGTTCATTCTGTAATAGTTCTGTTTATCAGGATGGATACTGGGAAGGCTATGGCTTTTGCAGCTTTTTGCAGGTATTCTGCAGGTAATAGATCTGCAGAGAGGGTAGTAGGTTTAAGCTTATGTAAGAGTGTACAGACAAGGGATGTAGGAACAGGTTGAAAGTGAAATGAAGGGAGTGCATTGGTGATGGAGGTGCTTGATGATGATGTCTCAGGGGATAGCTGATTAGCAAGAGATTGAATAGTCTCTGTGAAGAAAGTGTTAAAGGTATTGGCTATTTGAGTAGGGTTATTGTGATCAGAGCCTAAAGGGATAGGTGTGACTGAATGCCCAGGGTGTAAGATTTTATTAATGCCAGACCAAAATCTTTGTGGTTTATTTTGGTTTGTTTGTTGGAGCTCAAAGTAAAAATTATTTTTGTCTAACAATATGGCTTTTTTTGTTTCATTTCTAAGCTGTCTAAACTTTAATTGATCAACAAGGTTTTTAGTTGAATTCCAATTTGCCCATAATTTGTTTCTAATGAGGATTTTTTTATTTGGTAGTTTCTGAGAGCCATGGGGCTGGTTTAGTCTTGACTCTAATTGAACGTGTTGGGGCGTGGTAGTCTAAAATAGTTAAGAATTTTGAATTGAAGTATTGTACTGCTTCATCTAGAGGTAGGTTTTTTAGGGGTGACCAATCACATGCCAAGAGTTCATTCTGAAAGCTATCAGTGTTAAAATTATTTTTGGTCCTTATTGTCCTGTAGGTTGTTGTGTTTGGAATATCACTTTTATATCTGATTATAAAGGTCAGTGAATGGTCACACTTACATCTTTGGGGAGAGTTCCTACTTTGTAAGTTTGGTGGTAACTGTTTATAAGAATCCAGTCTAAGGTGCTTTCCTTACCATTAAGTTTATTGGTCCTAGTAGGGAATGTAATGGTTTGGGTAAAACCATATAGGTTAAAATGAGTAGGCGGTTTTTCAGAGGAACAGCTCTTCCAATTAATATTGAAGTCACCAAGCACTATGGTTTCCTGTGGGTAAGTATTAGACAGCCAACTGAAGATATCCTCTAGGGTGCTGGAGTTATTACCTGGGGGAAGATAAACACAGATGATGTAGATGGATTTATGTTTATTAAGTTGTAATTTGGAAGTAAGGATTTCAGCCTTATTTATAGGTGGAGGTTGAGAATCTATAGGTGTCACCTGTAATTCACTTTTGTATAGAACAGCTACTTCCCCACCCTTCTTAGCTTTATGGTCTAGCCTCAGGATATTATAGCCAGGTGGAATTATCTCATTATCTTGTGTTGAGTTCTTGAGCCATGTTTCAGTAAGACATAGGATGTCAAATGAATTTACATCCATGAGTGCATGTAGGTGGGCAACTTTGTTGTTTATGCTTCGTATGTTAAAAGAGTAAGTTAGAGGGTCTGTCTAGCAATTGTGAATTAACAGGAATTGGGGTGTGGGGCAGTGAAGTAGTGGTAGAGGTTGGACCAGGGTTTGGGTGGATATAACCATCTATTAAGGGGGGAAATTGTACTCTTATCGAAAGTTTTAAGAACCTACTTGTGTACTCCTGGAATTTCCTAGTTCTTGGACTATAGAATTTAATGTGGGTCAGTCAATGATACTTAGATGGTAGGTAGGTAACTGTGCTGGGTGTAAATGTATTGCTGAGAGGGGTGTTGGTATAGAGGTTTGCCTTATGGAGTTATAAAATCCTAGGCAGTAAAGGTATTCATAGAATGTAAGTAAGGTATAGAAAGGAAAGGTAAGGGTAGTATTAAGAGAAGCATCTTTGGGAATGGTGAGCTTGATGAAGGTAGCATAGTGAGGTAGTAGTTATAGTTTAGTGAAGAGGGAAGGTACCTGTTTAGGTTTGTGTTTAACAGAAATGGTAATGGGTTATATCACTTTAAGGAGTTGGGTCATGTAAGGGAGTGTGTTAATGAGGGTGTAGTCTAGGGAGGATAAATGTAGAGGTACTGGGGTGGGTGGAATTTGGGGGCAGGGTAGGAGAGCGGAGTGAGCCCACAGGGCGAACGGAGCAGGTAGAGCAAGTGAGGGATTAAACCCTAGGAGAACAATCAGTAGAGTGATGACTGTTAAGGTAAGTTTGGGACAGATGGTTGTGCAGGTTGGTAGCAAAATAAGCAGAGTAGAGTAAAAGGAATAGAGTGGGACAGCAGGAGAGATAAGTGTAGGGAAAACTGGAATGCCTGGGAGTTATAAGTTAAGGTAGTAAGATATGTGTTCAAGGTGACTAGTCAGGGTAGAGGGTGCCACCTACTGGTCAATAGGATATATTGCAAACCTGGCTACTCATAGGGGCTAACAGGGCAAGAAGTAATAGGAGGGAAAAATGGGAGAAAAATATACACAGATAGTGAGAGGGAAGGGTATGGTAGGTAGGAGAAGAGATGTACGCTAACCTATAATTTACTTCCAGATATATGTTTAGACAAGTCTAATTAAGTACACACAGTGTTCTGTTAAACGTACTTTCTTGTTTCCTTGAGGGAAAGAAGCTCAGGGAGAGGTTTTGCACTATTCTTATCCCCTTAGTATTAGGTAAAATAGGATTTTTGGTCTTCAGATGGGGCAAGTTCCCAAATTCCATATACAGAACAGGCAGGTTGGAGAGTTTCTTGTTTCCTTGAGGGAAAGAAGCTCAGGGAGAGGTTTTGCGCTATTCTTATCCCCGTAGTATTAGGTAAAGTAGGATTCTTGGTCTTTAGATGGGGCAAGTTCCCAAATTCCTTATACAGGACAGGCAGGTTGGAGAGTTTCTTGTTTCCTTGAGGGAAAGAAGCTCAGGGAGAAGTTTTGCACTATTCTTATCCCCTTAGTATTAGGTAAAGTAGGATTTTTGGTCTTCAGATGGGGCAAGTTCCCAAATTCCTTATACAGGACAGGCAGGTTGGAGAGTTTCTTGTTTCCTTGAGGGAAAGAAGCTCAGGGAGAGGTTTTTCACTATTCTTATCCCCCTAGTATTAGGTAAAGTAGGATTCTTGGTCTTCAGATGGGGCAAGTTCCCAAATTCCTTATACAGGACAGGCAGGTTGGAGAGCTGGTTACATAGAGGGGAACAAAAAAAAAAGAATAGGGTAAGGACACTGAGTCCAGGGACACACAGCAGCTGAGAGCTAGTCAAAGAAATAATATTGATTTATTTAATTATTTTAATGTACCCTGTCTGATAATACCAGTATTATGTGGGTTACCAAAATTACATAAAAACTTTGAACACCCACCCATGAGACTTATAGTCTCTGGGGGTGGATGGGTCACGGAACCCATATCACTTTATTTACAGTCTATTCTTGGAAAATGTTGTATAAAATAGTTATATAAAGGATACCAGTGATACTCTTTCACAACTGTATCAATGGTACACTTTAAATAAGGAAGCTACATTTATTTTTGCTATGTTAAATATAAAAATCACTATTCACTGTAATTCCTAATGAGTACTGTGACACTTTACATAATGTTAGAGAGACTGAAACCATTTGTATATTAATGGACCTTGTGCTCACTAATAAATTTTTTATATTTGAAGAACATGTATTTTATCAGAAGGCAGGTATGGCTAAGGGCACTGTTATAGCTAACGTTTATGGCAATATTGTAGTGAGTGGTTGGGAAGAACAATATATACATAAATGTCCATCTGATTTTGAAAATAAGGTCTGGTTTTACAAATGATTTGTAGATGATATCTTTCTAATTTGGCTTACAACGCCTAGGTCCCCTAGCTTCTTGTTTGTCTTTTCTGCTTCTCCCGGTAAGGGGTCGCCACAGCAGAACTCCGGTTCACTAATGATTGGCAGTAGATTTTTATGGTGCCGAGTTGCCAGCCCGACGCCCAACCTTCAGCAAAGGCACGCCCATTTACGCATGTCTTTTGGAGGCCACTCGACTGAGGGGAGGACATGCAGACTCCAAGGATTGGGAGGGTGGCCTAATGGTTAAGGTGTTTGTCTTACAAACACAAGATACAGGGTTTGAATCTCACAGGGGATAAATGGCTAGGCTTAAAATGGCTCGCACGAGCAGTTAGCCTAGTACTAACCTATGAACACAGAAGGCACTCCCTGCACACTAGCTGAGAATCGAACGGGAGAACCTCTTGCTGTGAGGCAACAATGCAACCACTGTACCACCGCAGCTTTGATCGTAAGATATCCCCTAACTTAGGACTGTTCTGGAGCTTAATGTATTTATAATCTGTTTCACTTTCTTAATTTGTGAATAAGACTTGACTTGGTAAACTGGATGCCTGTTCATATTTGAAAATCATACACAGATTGGCTCTGTAGCATGGTTGGGTCAGGCTCCACTGTGCTCGGCTCTCTTTGCTCCCTTACCCTACCCCCAATTCCCACCCACCCCACTACATCTAAACTTATACCTAGCCACAGTCACCTGACTTCACATCAGCACCAATCAACTGTCTCAGCTAAGTTTAATCATCTCCCAAGTAAACCTCACCACCTATCCACCCACTTTCACATTCCAATACCCATCCCCTCCCCACCCCTCATCTAGCACCTTATCTCTTCCCTCTCCTACCAGACTATATAACAAAAATCCTATTACCACTGCTCTTGCTAGCACTCACTTCCTTATCCTATACTACATCCATACATACATCCATCAATCTAAACAGCATCTCATACCACACAACACACACTATAAGGCACACCAATATCCATATAAACTTTAAAATCTGCTCAACATTATTTAACAGTAGCACTATTATACACACTAATAAGACCCACCTACCAACTGGTAACAATAGGAAAGTAGTCTACGTATTCCTCTCAAACTTAATACACACTATTAAGCACATTTTTAATCTCAGGATAACACTCATCGCAGGTGACATACACCCAAACCCAGGACCTCCACTGACTTCCTCTCCCAATAAAACTCAATCTGATCTACTAATCATTAATATTAACACCAGAAGTATTTGCAACAAACTCCCTGACCTTCACTCATTTATAACCCACTACTCCCCTAATATACTTACTATTACCATGTCATGGCTAAAACCAAATATCCCTAGCAAAGAAATCCTGCCAGTAGGTTACAATATCATAAGGTTAGATAGAACAAGTAGGAAGGGAGGTGGGGTAGCAATTCTATTCAAAGACACACCAAACCTCCAGGCACTCCATACCCCTTTACCAATATTCCAAAATGCAGAAACCATAGGTTCTACCCTACCACTAAATAATGACAAAAAAATTAACATCCTCTGCTGCTACATTCCTCCTGGAAATAACATCCCTGCCATAGAGGAATTCCTTCAATGGCTTAGTCAGAATTCTCCTCAAGAAACAATTGTATTAGGTGACCTAAATACTGACTGGTTAGCCTGTAACTCAAGCAACCCTGCCAACCAAATTAACCTCTATGGATTTACCCATCTAATTCAAGAGCCCACCAGAATAGACAAAAAGACCCATAAACAAACCATTATTGATTGGACATTTGTGAACAGCCCCAAACATCACTATCAGACTGGTTGCCTACCAGACAGACTTAGTGATCATCACCCTACTTTCCTCCTAAGGAAACGTATCAATATTCCAAAGCCTATAATCTACCGACAAATTAGAGACAACCGCAATCTAAACCCAGAGGACCTAAACAACATTCTAAAGCAATGCAACTGGGAACTCTAAGAACTTTAGACCTAGATCTAGCAGTAAACTATTTCAACAACACATTCATCACAGTTCTAAATTCAATGGCATCAATTAGGAAAGTAAAAGCCAAAGTAAACTATACTCCATGGTTAAGAAGAGACACAAGAGCCCTACTAAAAAATAGAGGCAAGGCATGGAAACAATGGAGAAAAGACCAGTCCAATCTCACAAAAGAATGCTATAAGCAACTTGGGAATCAAGCCAAAAAACAAACCAAACTAGATAAACAAAAATTATTTTTAGGACTCCAAAATAAATACTCCAAATATCCCAAAAAAATTCTGGCACAGCATCAGCACCTTGCTAAAACCTGGCAAAACCACCACCCCTGCCAATAACATCAACGATATAGCTTCCCAGCTTAACTATCATTTTGTCAACTCAGTCCAAACTCTATCAACCCAAATATCTAATACTGATAGACCCTACACTACAACTTCAGATAATTCAAGAAACAACTCTACCACACACCCAAATAACAAGCCATCCTTCTCTCTCTCTCCCCTGTCCCTACATCTAAAATTAAAAAACTCATCCTTGGCCTAAAACCCAGCACTCTTTCAGCAGACAGTATACCTGCTAACTTTCTGAAAATAGCAGCTGACTCCCTATCATATCCTGTCTCAATTCTAATAAACAGGTCTATTCAGGAAGCTTATGTACCAAAGACTATGGAAAATAACCTACATCATACCCCGTCACAAAGGTGGAAAATCCTATGATTTCTCCAACTACCGGCCAATAGCTATACTTTCTCCCCTGTTCGAACTTCTTGAGAAGTGCACATACCTGCAAGTTATGCAGTTCTTGAGCTTACACAATCTTGTCTTCTTTACTCAATATGGTATCCGCCCTTACCACAGCACAACCACAGCTCTTCTCTCATTCACCAATCAGGTAAATCATCACAGAAATAACAATAAATATGTTTCTGCTATCTTTTTAGATCTCTCCAAAGCCTTTGGCATGGTTTCACATCATAAGCTACTAGACACTCTTGACTCACTCTCCTTCACTCCCCTTACTATATCCTGGTTTAAAAGTTACTTATCTGGCAGACAACAAGCTGTCCAAATCTCCTCCTCTGCCCAACTCTATTGGCGTACCACAAGGCTCTATATTGGGTCCACTACTTTTCTCAATTTTTACAAACAATCTACATACTTCCTCCAAACATGCCACACTAATTCAGTATGCAGATTATTCTACACTCATTTGCGCAGTCCCATCTATTATCGCCCTACAAAAACTGGTCCAAGAATCATTCTCTGCTGTTGAAAGATGGATTACTGACATCCAACTCATTCTCAACCCCAACAAAACCAAATTACTCCTATTCACCCCTAATAAAACAAAATCTACTCCCTCAGCTTTCTCCATCACATCTAGAAACAGCACTATAATTTCACCATCAACCCATAATAAACTCCTAGGGTGGAAATAGATAATAAGCTATATTTTGATATTCATATAGCACAAACAATCCAGAAAGTTCATAAGAAAATGGGGACACTCTATAGACACAAAAACTTTCTCACAGATAAAGCAAGAGTCACCCTAGCTCAGACCCACCTTTTATCAACTCTTATGTATGCAGCACCAATCATAACCCATATTAGAAAAACAGAGCTAGACAAGCTAGAAGCATGTTATAATAAAATTGTAAAATTTGCCACCAACTCACCCTTTAGAACCCACCACTGCCAGGCACTCAAAGAAATTCATTTGGTAGAATTTCCTCACTTACTGACCTACCAACAACTCACCTGTGCCTTTATCATAATAAACTACCCAGAGAAAACACCAGCACTATAACAGCTGCTAACTCTTTATTCTACCAGTCGCCCTCTTCGCTCATCTTATAAACCTCTCCTCAATACTACTACTGCCAACAATACTGCTGGCAAAGCCCTATAAACCCATACCATAGCAAAAAATGGAATAACCTCCCCACTAATATATCCTCTACTACAACAAACACACAATTTAAAACACTACTCAAAGCACATCTCAGGAAAACCTGGCTCTGCCCTTGTATCACATGACAGTCACATCTGACTTTCTTCTCCTTTGTCTTTACTACTCTAACTCTAGGCTCTCACTTTCTCATTGATCTAACTTTTCTCCTTAAAATCTGGATGCTCAGGTTATATTATTTTTCTTTCTCTGTTCCTTAATAGAAGTAAATGTTAAACAGACATTGTATGTAACTGTTATTTAAAGAATAGCATTTTCTCTGTCAGGTCAGTTGTACTTTATATTTAACGCTCTATCAAAGTATAGGTTCTTTGTCAATCAAAGTTGAACCATTGTAAACAATATTTGTATGTGTGCACTTATAATTAACCTGTTTCTTATGTCCGTATTACCTGTGCCATAAGTACTTTACTATATGTTAATTGTGTAGCTTTTCTCCCTGGGCATCCACTGAAAATGGTCCTGGTCCTGGTCCAGCTGGATTTTCCCGGTTAACAAAAATAAAATAAATAAATAAAAATTGTTTGGAACTGGCTTCTTTTGTGGATTATATTAATAATATGACTAGTTTTTTTTTTAAATTCACAATGGAATGCTCTAGCTCTGAAATAAATTTCTTGGATGTTAAGAGTGAGAGAAAAGGTCATATTACTGATACTTCTATGTATAAAAAGCAGATACAGACTGATAGATATACACATAAATATAGCATGCATCCTGCGCATGTATTTAGAGGTACTGCTAAAAGCCAATTTTTGATAGCTAGTAGGCTGAATACTAATTAAGACAGTTGTTTAAACCAGATAAATGATTTGTTGAATGAATTTATAAACAAATGGGATATGATGACAGATCGCTTGAAAAAATTAGACATGACATTGTAAATGATAGACAAGGAAGTGCTAAACTATATTTTGCAAATAAAGATAATAATCCACAAAACTATAGAAGCAATGCTAAAGAGCACAACCATGTAAGATATGTTACAATATATAATAGAAGGGCTAAGGATGCAACACAGATTATATCTTGGAAACAGGATATTTTGAATGGTTTACCAGAACTGAAACAATTGATAGGCCCGAGTCCTAGTTTTGTATATAAGAACTGTTCTAACCTAAAAATGCGATGATGCTATAAAGCCATGGAGCAAAAGAGGGATGTACAGAGTCAGAGATTAGGAACTTTTCCATGTCTTAACTGTACATGTTGTAAGAGCATCTGGAAAAGTAATGGATTTATACATCTTGTAACTAAAGTAAAATACACATTTAAATGTGTGGCTACGTGTAATACATACAATGAGATATATCTGGCTACATGTGAAAATGTCCAGCCTTCTCTATAGGGAATTGTACACGTAGGTTAAAGGACCGCATTATAGACCATTGATCTGACATTCGTAGGAAGGTTAATACTAATGCCTTAGCGAAACATCTAGAAGAGAAAGGGATTGATCATGATTTTCAGTTTAGAGTTGCTAATACCATTCAGAACGATAAAAGAGGTGGAGACTTAAATAATAAATTAGAAATTTCTGAATATGAGTGGATTGTGAGATTCCAGGCTGATGTGGAACCAGGAATTAATGCATCAGTCAGCCTTAAGCCAATTCTGAAACAAAAACAAATGAAACTGAAATAATAATTTTATATGTTTTATATACTAGTATATATGTTTTACTATTTGAAAGTTTTTATATGCATATATGTTTCATATAGTTATATTTATTTATCAGTTTGAGATGCTAGTTTTAATACATACATATAGAACTGAATACAGTAATTGTGCTGGCACTTTAACTTGGACATTTGTTAAATTAATAACTTTGATTGGGGCTGCGTCACATGGTTTTAATTTGAGTGCTATATGTTATTAGGTTAGAATACTGTTGGAGATTAACACACTAAATGAGGGGCATTAGCCTGAAAGCTTTGTGGTCTATACATTTTTTATACATGTGAATAAATAAGGAATTTTCTATTCAGTGTTTCCAGTTGACTGGATTTGTTTTATTTGGTGCTGTTTCTACTGTTCCAGTGATGGTTACCAGCAGTGTTGGTCCTATTTTCTACATCTTTTTCCTCAAATGTTTCATCTGAGATGATCTTGCAAACAGGTTGCTCCTTCCTTGAATCTTAACTTTCTGCTGGAAAATCAAGCCATCAATTTGCCAGTGTTCCATTCTAACCTCAGAACCATGGAGAAAGGATTCTTCATACTCTGGACATGTGTTAGCACCTCAGGTACTATTGTGACAGAATCAAATCCTTTAGAAAAAGCATATCAGCTGTTTATTTATTTTGTTGGGACAAAATAAAAAAGGATAACCTGTGTCGAACAGATGTTTCCAGTTGGTTGTCCCTGGATTTTGCTTTTCGTCATTCCCTCCATGGTGAATCATTTCCAGGCAGTACTAAGGCACACTTTTCTTTGTCCGTTTATCTTTGATGGCATATTTGAAAATGGAGAAGCTTTCTAGAAACAGTTATGAGGGCATCTGCAAGGACTTATACTGGATTACTTCTTTAGATCCACAACTGGCATTGCCAGGACCATTTCTAGGGATTCCTAGATCCATATTCTTCCTCCTTTCAGATTGAATAAGCTATGGCATTTTACCCATAGCCTTCTGCAACAGTGGAAATGATGAACATTGTACAGGTGTATAAGTTACAATTACCTATAACAGTAGATGTTCAAATTCCTCACTGCTGCAGTAGCTGTACCCACCCACCATCCTCCTAGTAATGTATTGGGTTATGTATTTATTTATTTATTTAGTGTTAGTTGAGGATGGGTATGATACATCTTATCTAGTAAATATGGAAGTCCTGAAAATTTTCCATTCTGATTGCTGGTTTTCCCTCTTTAGGTTTGGCTTATCAGCAGTCAGAGTGGATATGAGAAAGGGATCCATTTGGAAGTTGGCCGCTTGCATGTCTTGGACACAACACCACCGATAGGCTATTGCAGCAGAAAAGAATCCTGACATCTACTGTTATTGGAAAGTTTAGTTGTGTAAACAACTTTACTTATTCACAGCATTAGCACTGATTTACATAAAAGGTGTTCAGTTTTGTTTTACACATTTGGGCTTGAATTATCCACCAATGCTATTTTTTTAAATAGTTTACTTAAATTTCTCAGACATTAACAACGAAAACAAAATATTAGATTTTTTTTTAATTTAAAGGTAATGCTCACAGGCACAAAATAAAATATCGAATGATTTATAAACAGATAAAAAAGTAGGATATAACATTATCAACTCTGAATTTAAACTAAAACAAGATGTAAAAATGATTCTTAAAATTATAACATCTAAGACTTTCCTTGAAATTAATGCCCAAAGATCTTTACTACTTGAGCAATTTGGCAAGAACTTAAAAGCACTTAATGTATTCTACTACTAAATTACTAAAAGGTTACTGTTTTAAAGTCCATCCAGTTCTTGGTAATGTTAAATTTTACTAGCATAAAGCCATATCAGCTATCACACAAGATGGAGTCCTAACAGTGCTATCAACAGTGAAAAATACTGCATTGATGGGTTCTGACAATATCTCTGGCTGCATCTTAAATAGCACGAAAGAATGATTTAGCCACAACCCTAACAACATTATTCAGTTTCAGCCTGCATGCAGATTTGTACCAAGCAAATGGAAAACATCTACAGTCATTTCCATGCATACGGAGGAACCTTCCACAAACCCAGGCAACTACAGACTCATACGTCTGACCAGCCTCATATGCAAAGCTATGGAAAGACTTCTCTTGGAACAATCAGTAAGGACATAGGGAAACCCAAACAATGGATCCATCTCAGTTTGGATTTGTGAAGGGCAGGTCATGCTTACTCAACCTGGTGGATTTTCTTGAAGAGGACTCCAAAGCAATGGATGAAGGCAAAATAGTACACACTGCATACCTCAATCTAGCCAAAGCTTTTGACAACATTTTTCAGTCAGACATAGCAGCAAAACTAAATTAACTAGGAATAAGCCTCTGTGTCACCCACTTGGTTGCCAACTGGCTCACAGATAGGATGCAGGAAATCAAAATAGGGGAAGCTACCCCCACAAAGAGACCAGTCACTAGTGGAATCCCCCAGGGTTCTGTGCTGGGGCCTCTCTTGTCTGGCATCTACTTTTCTGAAGTAAAAGCTATTACCGAAGGGGTGTGGCTGACTACATTTACAGATGACTGCAAGCTAGGAGCAGTAATTGAATCTCCAAATGACTTAGCCATCCTGTAGAAAGGTTTGCTCCTAATAAAAAACTGTTGCCAAAATTATGGACTGAGGCAAAATGTCCAAAAATGGATTAATGTATCCTTTGGGAAGCCATCTACTCCAGGGAACTACCACATTGACCATACACCTCTAAGAGTTGACGCAGTTGTTCTAGTTTTGGAAACTTATATGTGGACAGTGACCTAACATTTGACCATGTGTCCATTGTCATAAGAAGGTCCTTCTATATTCCACAGCTTATAAACAAGAAAAAATGTGTCTAGATCTAGGGATATCATTGTCCCCTTTACTCAGTCCTCATTAGGCTGGTCATTAAGTATAATGCCCTCTTTGGCATGTGTCTGTCCAGACACATGCTACATCTGGAATGCCCAAAGAGATAGGTTACTAAAGGGATAAAAGGCCTAAACAACACGTCCTCTTTGACCAACTCAGAGCCCTGTCACCATACTCAGTATTCTACTCAGAGCCCTGTCACCATACTCAGTATTCTACAAACTGCTAAGAGGTGACCAGTCTCTGACATACAATGTATCCTCTGATGCAATACTGATGGATTTACTGCACATCAGCAATTTAAATGGCATATGAAATACTCAGTATAGGATTAAAGCCTCTTCTGCAACATCAACAGAATTGTTTGAAGGGACTGGTATATCTCGCAGAAGATATTGCTGCTCTAAAACCGACTCACCATCCACATAAAACAAACATTGTCTCTGTCAATATTCAAACACACCTTGGAACTATGGATGGGAAACACTAAATTTACTCCAGGACTACACACTGTACTACTAAGGGGCAAAGGCATCTCCTAAATGCTTTATTACATGCATGGGCCCTCTCAAATTATCTATGGTCAGATCTCAGTTATTATCATTAGGGGAAAGATATAATAATCGACCATTAGATGGATAAGGCCAATCGTTAACCAAATGGGATACGTTAATTCAAGCATAAAAAGGAAAATTGCCTAGGCTTAAAATGATCTGCAAGGGTAGCTAGCCTAGTACTTATGTATGAACCTGTAAAATGATTATTAGTATTTACATATCAAAATCATCCAGTTTTAGGCAATATGTGTAATATAATAAATTCCCAAGAAAAGTCCTTATCCACTATAATGCTGAGATTGTAATTTATGAATAAGAGTAACCCATTGATTTTTAGTGAATTTGCAGTCCCACAAAATATGAAACAAGTCACCATTGTCATTTTCACTTGCAGTGCAGAATGGCAGATTTTCAGGAAAAATAATGTTGTTATAGGGTAAGTATTATTTGCAATCATAAATTGTGTGTAAAATAGTTTCTTCAAAGGGAAAATTTTATGTTTATTTGAAGTATCATAGCTATATCATCCTTTTTCATATCTAGGCATTGACATGAGCTGTAGTATGAAAAAACTATATAGGTATCTAGGAACTTGTACTTCATAATTGGCTTGTGTACATTTGAACTAACTTTTTCAGAGTTTAGAGCCACCCAAAGGATATCTATGAAGTCAGATTCTTTCATCTGTTTGTGATCCAAATAAAAATCTGGATTTTAAAAGACTTACCCTGGGATTCACTAATCCTCCGTGTAAGACTAAATAAGTCTTACACGGAAACTGCAGCCTAAGAGGAAGATGTCAGCGCACCATGCATATTCATGAGGGCGTGCTAACTCAACTCTAAGGCTAACACGGAGCATGCACGAGTGCAGGGGGCATGTCGGACTGCCGAGCAGTCCAAAAATCCATGCCCCTGCATGTCTCTCAATCGGCAAATGTCAACTGACATGAGCGAGTCCGCTCAAATGTGTACATACCCAACACTACACTCCCCCACATTCTAAACCCCTGTACAATTATAAAATGTAAAACTTAGTTTTTTTTTTATTATTCCCAAAATAGCTGCCCGTATTTGCATGTGTTTGCGTGGGTTTGCCCATTGCTTAGCTACAGTTAGCAGTTTAGAGATCAAAGAGGATAATAAGAAACTTATATGCAAATTAAGCCAAATAGCAATAGTGTAGTGGTAGAACCTTTGCACAAAGAGGAGGCATTCCCAGTTCGAGTCCCACCACTCCCTTTTCTATTTTCTATTTCTGTAGGAAATCTGTATAGAAAAATCATTCCTGAAATTTATCTTTTAAATTTTAGTAAAAAGCATTGAAATGGCCTATGTAGTAGTGAACGATATTTTATATATATATATATATATATATATATATATATATATATATATATATGAAGGTGAAATGGTTATGCATACTGATGAATGCATAAGTAACATATCTTAAGCAATGAGAAGCACTGCTAAGCAAAGTTTACCAGTATTGAGCACATTTAAGTATAATTGCTTATAGCTTAGCATTGCTTTAACTAGCACAATGGCTTTGCGCATAGCTGCGCATCTTGCCAACTAGCGCAAACAAAACATGTTTGTGCATAGCTGCGCTAACTAGCGCGTCGGGCAACAATGGGCAACGTAGAGCACCATACAGTTACGTAGAGCAACGATGGGCAAAGTTGAGCAAAGTCGGCTAAACACAGCCACACCTCCTAGCTGGTCTGGCCAGTAGTAAAATAAAAGGCAATGAAAGGCCTTGAACCCAGGATACTGTGCACCATAATCACAGTGCTGAACCACTAAGCCATGACAGCTTTTGATATGCATGCACTTTCAACACACACATACATATTAATGAAAGTTTACCCAGTGCTAAGCAGGTGTGCTTTCAGATGAGATTTTTCAAAACCGGCCAATCACAAATAAGTGTGGGAAATGAGGCATATTTAAGCCCCATAGGCGGGAATACTTGCCATAACTGGTTGTAGCTCCCATCTGCAAGCAGCATGGCTGGTGTTGGAGAGGGCTCTCGCTTTCGAGCGCAACGGTGGGGCATTGAGGAGTCAAAAGTAATGATTTGGCTCCTCGTCCATAATCATGATGACAGACTCCTGCAGGGCCAGTTCCAGGGCACTGAATACAAAGTGGAAGCCTGGAACCATCTAGCACATGATCTCACCAGTGCCACAGGTGTCCCTTGGACTGGAGAGTAAGTCAGACACCACTACTCAGACCTGAAGAGATGCAAGGAGGACCGACTGAACCAGTGAATAAAGGAGGCCTGTGGGATGGAAAATGCCCCACTACTGAGTAGGTAGCCATGGAATGAAGTATGTAAGAATTGCTATTGTAGTCTATATTATGGATAGGTATATGTCTCAATATCACTTCATTTACTTCACAGCTGCAGGTGTCCATGCTGCAAATCAGCAAGCCTATGCAGATAGGCTGCGCCACCAGGCAGGTTAGTAATTATTCTGCATGTATTGTTATATACAATAAGTAAGAGACCCTGAAAAAAGTGTTGTAGCCCAATACTAATGGTATAATAAGTCTTGAATAACTTCTCTGCATGTACTGTTATGTAAAATAAGTGAGAGAGCCTGAAAAAGAGTGTTGTAACCCATTAATAAAGGTATAATACATCTTGAATAAGTCTTCTGCATGCACTGTAATATCAAATAAATGACAGAGCCTCTAGAAAAGTGTGTAATGTAATCAATAAAGGTATAATTCCTGGAGTGTGTCCGTGTCACTTTCTTCGATATGTTGTTGTACTCTTGCATTATAGAAATAGTACTGTTGTATTAAGCGCTGTCAACCCACACTTGGGTAGGCCCATATAAAGTGGATGAAAGGAGTGCAAGTAGCTGTTAACCATATATACAGTCCTCAAATGTTGGTTAATGGCTGGCATGTATAGGTTAATCTGGCACATTAATAGCTTGTTATTGTGTTCCCCAGAAAAGTCAGTGTGCTGCTAGAAATGTAGTGGGCTGTTAAAATATAACTGATAATGTCACCTGAACACATCCAGATATGTAGATATATAAATATAAATAAAATATATAAATACATAGCAGTAAGATCTGCATCCTGAACAGTTTGTATGTCAGATACAGGTCAGGCATATACAGAACTAGCAAAACCCATTTCACAATTTAACGGACATTGCCTAGTGTAATAATACATGTAGGGAATATATACCTGCAGTCAATAGGAATGTAGTGTAAACTATTAAGTACATATAAGTTGTTAATGGAGGTATCTGTATGTGCATAAACAATGCAATTCCACACCTCAATGGGTATGTCTAATCTCAAAACATTTGTTGGGACATATGTCCTATTGGTTTATAAATATCTGCATTTACTTTGATGCATGTGCCCTGTTCAAATACCACAATCTTGGTGGCCTGTTGCCACCAATCAATCCTGCATGCTGTTGGAATGTCCACTGTTGTTCTATAAATGCATGTGTTATGCTTGCTGTTCAAATGCTGGAACTCTGGTGTGTTGGGTTAATGGGAATACTACTGCATGCTGTTACCAACCCATATTGTCATTAAATTCTCCTAAACATAGAACATATGGGAAGGCCGGTCCCAGCGGACCCACCTGTCCCAACCTCAGCTGGCGATGGCACCTGGCACCAGCAGGTCCGGTGCCCAGCCCGGGACCTCCTCCTCCATTGGCCCTGTGCAAACTTCAGGTGGAAGCACTGCAGGGGATGGGGCTCACCCCCTCGTGCAAGCGTGTCTGGAGCAGGGCCAACTATCACCCTCCTAATGTCTGGGCTGTGGTGCGTAGGGAGATCGAGCATTCAGTCGCTGATCCTCTATGCCAGCTTGAGGCACATGTGGCGCGACTCACGGGTGAGCCTGCCCATCCTACACAGCCCCCAAAACAGCCGCACTCTGGGCTGTGAAGGTGCAGTGGTGACTGCCCATGGGTGGGGATCTCAGTTCCACTGTTGCCATCTGTGGGCTCATGGGCTTGCTATTTTCAAACATCCTTCCCCGTCAATGGTGTTCACCCACCACATGTCATATTCTTCCCCTGTATGCATCTTGTTTAACTTGTCTGTTTACCTCCCCAACCTACCTCCCCAAATATACCCACTTCCCCTGCCCCACATTCCACTCTCACCTGAAAAAAAAAAAAGGGCAATCTGCTCCCCAAAAAAAATGACGCCCCATACATAGCTGCCCATTTTGCACACATGTCCGCTGGACACATAAACTGATATTTAATTGGCAGTACAGCATACTTTGTTGTCCTCACCCCTTTCTCAGGGGTGGAAGGTTTCATATTTCCCTCCAAATTTCTAGCATATGCACAGCTGTTGCTGTTAAAGAAATGGGCAGTTATGGACCTTCCCTACACCCATCCTGCACATCCAGAGTTGTTTTCCCTACTGTCTTTCCCTCTTTGTGCCCCTTTTTCACCACTTTCTTATCTCCCCATTTTCTTTTCTTTCAAAGAAATGAGCGCGGGGGTTAGCGGGAGTAAGCACTTTTAAGCAGTAGTTAGTGGGGTTGCGCGAGTGTGTGCTTGTGTGCGCTTAGCTAAGTATTGTTAAGCTTTGCGCAAACCTGCTTACAACTGCTTAAAAATGCCTTAGTCACCCTGCATGTGAGGGCCCTTGTTCTGCTGAGCAGCAAAATAAAACACCTCTGTCAGTCTCGAACCCCAGACCTTGGACACACTAGACTGCATGAAGTACCACTAAGCCACAGTAGATACACAGCAGGCTGTTGCTGAAATAGATATATCATGCATCAGAATGAGTGAATGTAAAGGAAAGATCGGAATGCCATAACACAAAACCTGTTCTGTGGAACTTTACCAGCAGTTGTTGTGGAACTGCATCACATGACTGTGATAACAGAACCAGCCATTTTAGCAGTAAATAATGTTACAACAGCACTTTACAACCCCCACACAGTATCATAGCAGGACAATCCCCACCCAAAAGTACAAAATACCTGTGTGTTCAGGGTCCACCAAGGATGAAGGTAGGCATACTCAGTACTGGAATTGTCCAGTTTTCTTGAGCATCCTGTGCTAATGAACAATAAAAAAGCAGAAACTGTGCAGAAGTGAGTACATTAATATTCACAGTATAGCAATTCACAAACAGTTCATGTGCCAAATGAATACATCTCAATAACTACATATGTATGGCAGCTAATTGTATAAGTAGAAAAGAAACTACATTCTCCCATGTATCTTGTGTTAGCATTTGAAGGGATGAGTACAATTCTACACTGACAACTGTGTACTGGAAGTGGCAACAGTCAGGTCTGAGTACAACATTCAAATCACTGGCTACAACCTTAGCTTCAGATATAAGTAGTATACCAACCTTCTGACTTACACAATGGTGTCCACAGCAAACAAGCATGGGCCCCGCTTTGGAAAGCAGAAAGGGCTATGCCTACCTGACTTAGCAATTTATAGCATTGGGTTGCTATGACAGTGAGTACTGCAATCACCACACAGCAGGCTGCATGCAATTATCAAATGGTGGCCACCAATTGCTGCAGAGGCCATCACATGCACATGTGCAGATACCTATAAAAGCAGGCTGTACTTGCTGTCCACACATGCAATCATTCCATTGCTGTTACGGAGAGAGAGAGAGAGAGAGACAGACACCGACATCTACATCAACAGCAACAGAAAAAAAAAAAAAAAAAAAAAAAAAAAAAATAAAGACACACGGAACTGAAAAATACAAACACATACAAATGAAAGGTATGTAACAGATATGTATTTACTGGCATGTAGTAGATGTTCTTGAAGAGTACTCTACATACTTTGAATCATCCATATGTGGCAGCAGTACGTATCTATGCACAGATGCCCTGCATAACTACTGCCATGGACAAATCAGTGTGTAGCTGTGAGCAGTGGGATATAACTGTGACATATGTAGCTCAGCATTAAATGTCAAACATCTGATCCATGTTATCTGTGTCCTGTACAGTAGTGTGTACAGTGGCCGTTTGAGGGAGTAGCGCATACAGCCATATAAATATGGATGTGACAGAGTAACAAATGCATGATAGTCATATTAACGTGTAGCTTAGCATTGGCAACTGCTGTACCAGGCTAGTATGCTAATCTAGCATTTGCAGCTATATATACACCCTGTAATATTACTGTGTGCTCACATGTGACACCTGTTCATGTTGCAGCAAGGCCCAACAGGTCAGCCGTGAGGTCCATGGACTTACAACAGCGTGGACCTTGTGTGTGTATGGCACACACATACGGAGAGATCTTTCTGTGTCAGATATATTAGCATCTGTACATGTGCATAGAGCAAGGGACATACTGCAACTGTTTGTGAAGGGTGGACATATATATGTTGGCGAAGGTTGTTATGTGCATATTTCTATGTAGGTTGTAGTGTATGGCAAACAAGACAGCATACAGTGCTGGTATACGACATGTGGTGGTTAAACGCTGTGGGTATGATTTGTCAGGTTTGCAGTGTTGCAGCCAGTGAGGCCTGCTAAAGCGACATGGGCTGAGAACACCTTCAATGCATTCCGCACAAGACTGTGCAATATTATTACATAACTGTATACCTCACAACCTTCGCATAATTGATATTCCCACCATGACAGGTGGACTGTATATGTGCCTATATGTATATTTATATGTACACCAATGGATGTTTATATGTATGTGTGTGTGTATATATATATATATATATATATATATATATATATATATATATATATATATATATATATATAGAGAGAGAGAGACAGGGTCATATTTACTGCGACAGATGCCTGGTGACAAAGCCATGGACTCAAGCTCAATGTTGAAACTGCATTGGCATCCCTTCTGGCAAAAACTATGTACCCATGAACTACCACATAGGTGGTAGTCTACTTAACACCAAAAGTGTGATGAGACCATGGGACACAGGTGGACAGTAAACTCCCCTGTGATAATCACAGTGCCACACTAGTCATGTAATCTGTATACGTGGCACACCTCATCACAAAAGGTGTGTCATCCAGGGAAATATAGGTCAGTGTTCCCCTCTACTCATCACTCATAAAACCCATTATAGAGTACAATGCCCCATTTGGTATGTACCTCACGAGACATCTACAGCAACTGGAAAGGCCACAGACATACCTCACAAAGAGTAATACTGGCCTCAAACAGATGCCCTATGCAGACCGTCCCACAAAACCACAGCTAGACTGTGTCGCATACCGCCTACCCAGAGGTGACCTCTGCCCAACATACAAAGCTATGTCAAACCCAGAGCTGTTGGACATGCGCCACGTAAACAGATCACAATCACTATGAGCTACACTCTCTAGGGACCTAAACCTTGTCACCTCAATAAACAGAACATGCTGAAGGATAGATTCCTATCTCAGAGACATCCCATACTCTGGAACAAACCACCTATCAATAACAAACAAAGCTCCCCATTAGCAGTCGTCATGAATAATTCTGATGATTGGATGGGAGATAGGAAATATACCCCGGGAATCACCTTTGTGGCTCTGCTTGACAGGGGCACGTGAAATTAAATTACATGCATGTCAAAGGCCAGGGTAGCATATGGCTAGGCTTCTATAGGCCCTAGGGCCAATAGCCTATTACCTACCTACAAACCGATACACACCCACATGTACTTGTTGCAATAATTGCTATGTGAGGTTGACGGAGTGTGAGGGTGAATGTGTTGGTGAATGTGTCAAAGTTCTGTATATGTGTGATAGCATAGTGGGAAACTGTTTCTGTCATGGTATTTTGTGTCCCAGCTCTGATCCCAGCAAAAGATGTGTATGCTATTGCTAGGCAGAAAAAGCAGTATGGCATATGGTCTGACGTAGTCCCTTGGTGTCGACTGGGGTGTGCCATTGTAGGCTAAAGCAGTACATGTATGCTTATTGATTGGTACTGCTGATGAATCCAAATCCCATATGAACTGTAGTACTACCTGAAGCTGTAGGCCTAAACAGCACAGTATGGTGTATGTCCACATTGATTGGAACCACTGTTTTGTGTGTTCTCTGTAGTCCTCACAGATTACATACCTCAGGCATAAGGTTTTGTAAGTACTGACACACAGTACTGTATGGTACACAGGTAAAGCTCATCTGGGTTGCCATACCTTTGTGTCTTGTATGTATGTCTGACGTGTGTGTGGGTATGCTTGTAACATGCCCTCGGTCATATGTGTGTTACAGGATATAAGTGCGTATCTAGCAACATGTATAGTCTAGTACAGCAGTATGCCACCTACATTAACGAATGTGCACATATGTTAGGCAGGGGTTTGCCATCAACAACTAGTGTGGTATACTGGTAATACTGTAACTGAACTTTACAATCATTGCAATGGATTACATATTTCTTTATGCATTAGCTTGATATATACCTCCTGTGACTAGGTGGTGCATTGTGTCACATACAGTGTGCCATGTACTGTTGTATAGTCTTACATACTGGTTTCTCTTTGTTGCTGTGCAGAACATGGTTAGATATATAGAGCATGCCAGGCACTGTCAGGCAGTTGTGGGTTGAGCACTGATATGTGGTAATGAAAGTGTGTATCTTCTGACAGCCAATAGGTTGCTATACATGGCAGTTCAGTGATATCTGTACTTTAGAATGTTGTGTGCCACATGACTTGTTCACACATTGTTTCATTGTCTTCCAGGGTCATGGCCCACCATCGCAACCCTACCTATAACCTAGCAGAGAATGAACAAATAACAACCAGCCTGGTTCACCACTACACCCTGCTGTTCTCAAGAACCAGCCAGGACCAGCATGAGTGGACGGCACTGTGGTAAGATGTTGTCTGTAGGGTAATTGACATAGACATGCATAACCGGACATATGAGCAGGTACGCCATCACTGCAGAGATGTAATTAGACATGTCCGGCAGCATGTGTCAGATGTCCATAGACAACAGCTTGCCACAGGTGGTGGGGTTGCCATCCATTCCCCCCCTCCCCAGAGTGGAGGAGCTGCTCCTGAGCCTGGTGGCTCCTGGCCAACAACAACAACAGCAGCAAACATGTATCATCATAGAGGCCGGAGCCACCCAGCGAGTTGACATGGAGCGTGCAGGTAACATGGCATATCTGTAGACTACTGTTACCTCTATTGGTAGATCATACATATGTGAGATGTGTACTGTGTAGTTAGAAGATGTGGAGCCTGGTGCTGTGCAATACTGACAATTTGGAACATAATCTGTAGGCCTGTGACTGTCAACCGTTGTACTACTGTATGATTGCAAACCCACAGTAGCAATGCCACAGTTGTTGCCACTGACAAACTGTCTCTTATCCTTGTAGGTCCCTCTGGTGTGACAGCAAGGCAGAAGACCCATGCTGGTGAGTGTGTTCTACATTTAATATTGCAAATTAAATGTGCATGTCATAGGTGAGGTGTAGGCCATGTGCACGTAATACACCTACGCATAATGCATGCTGTGCATGTTTGCTGTGAGACTATGCACATCTCAGTAACGTGAGTAGCTGCCTCAAAAACATACAATACACAGAGCATCCCACACAATTGTGGCAACACTGTAGTGGACATTGGATAGGCAGAGTCGATACACATGCACACAACATACACAACTTTGTCATACGCAGTACACATTAATATGCTACACATGGCATATTCAGACACACGCTGTAAGGTCACACTCCAGTATCCCAAATGTCATCCACACAGCACACATAATATACCTGAGAGGTAGAGGCCTATCATGGGGCTGTGTGACACTCTTCAACACATAACACATTCATGTTAGGCAATGCTCCTTATTGGGCACCTTACAAACCCATGTAACAACTGGCTGTGAAATGGTGAATGTAGCCATGGTACTGCAGTTCAGGTACAGCATGCTAGGTGCCGGTCTGGCACACATTAGTAGCCTTGAGTGACCACATGATGCTGCATGATGATGGCTCATGGTACTACACCCCATCCAGTTACAGTAACCACAGTACTACACATAGCATTCATTACTATGCACCTCAATGTTGTGTGTGTGCAAACATATGCACCTATACACAATATGCATAGCAATCACCATTTGTACAAAGTGACACATATATGTCTTGTAATGCTATTTAGTGTATAGGTCACATGACACACACTGGGTATGTGTGATGTTTAATGTTGCAGTTGTGTTGTAGCATGCCATGTCATGGCTGGCACTGGCATGTCCACAATGTGTCCTACACTCACCATAACCACTGTACAATGGCTATGTTGAGCAATGGTATTCCATCAGGTATACATGCACCACTCATCCTGTGTGATACATAGCATGCATGTGCTAAACCTGTGTCCACAATTATCTGCTAAAGACACAGATGCTCCAATCAGAAATGGATATCTATGTGACACACAGATACACATCCAGCCATGGTATGTATACCTGTGAGTGATGGTGCACAGGACATTGCAGAGCTTTTAATACTTGCACAGCAATGTTGTGGCCATGTACACATTGCGTTCCAGGGTGAGGCAAATCACTGAACAACACACATGTATCAAAGCCATGTATACTGTTATTAGCAAGGGCTGTCTACACTTGCACTGCATGCTGTTGAGCAACACACGTCCTGCATGCTGACATGTGTGATATGACTGTTTGGCTTGTGATACTGTACCCCACCATCAACCACTATTGAGCATGTTCTGGATTGCTGGTGGTGTGTGTGTGTGTGTGTGTGTGTGTGTGTGTGTGTGTGTGTGTGTGTGTGTGTGTGTGTGTGTGTGTGTGTGTGTGTGTGTGTGCATGTGTTCATGTGTGCATGTGTTCCGACATCATGTTCAGGTCATAAAGTGTGTTTCCTGTCTTCTTCTCACATGTGCTGAGGTTGGGCTGGTTCACTGCAGCAGGGAACCTGATGTCACTGAGCCAAATAGTGATAATGAGAATAGGTGTGTTGAGGCACAGGCATGTTTGCTAGGGTCTGTCGTTGTGCCATCAATCGACAATACACAAGTGTCCACCCCATCCATGCACACAGTCATACTGCCAATACATCCATCACCAATGCTCTTAGCTGAGGGACAGTGTACAGTCAGCATTGGCCAGGACAGTGTGGTATCTATGGCACATGCATCCCGACACAGCAGCCATACCCAGATGTCTGGAATGGTATGACATAGGCAAATGTCCAGGGGTTCTCGGAGCACTGCTGCTCACCATGCCCCTGGAAGACATGCCACAGATCTTACAACCTCATGCATGTTCCAGGCTGTCATGGAAGCAGAGGCACATATGGAACGGCACACCAGACAGGGACTAAGGGCACAGACGGCACATAACATCTCTGTAATTGACAGTATCTGTGACCTAGCAGGTGCCATCAGTAATTATACTGAGGTGACTGATAGACATTGGGGTGAGACATTAGATGTCCTCTGCAATGTGATGTTCATGTGTCAGGACAGTGCGGGATGGTTGAGACATCGACGGGACGTATGCCAGCAACATCAGCAGCTGGCAGTCACCGCGGATGTCCCTCAAGTCACAGCCGCTCCCATAGTGCCAGTACCAGCCCCAGCAATGCTGGGGGGTGGGCTGTCCATAGACCGTCCTCAAAGACCATGTGCACGTGGCTCTGGACAGTCCCAGCAGGGACCTGGGTCCAGTGTACATCTGTCCACCTCTGAGGATAGTACCCAGTCTGGCTTAGTACCTGATACTGTCAGTAGCACACCTGCCAGGCAAAGGTACTGTATCCATGGCCAGAGACGGTGATCTGTAAAGCCTGGCAGGTACAGTCTGTGGCTGTCCCACAAATCCCTGTATATGGCAGCCACATGGTGGAACTGTGTGCATGCAGACACACACACACACACACACACACACATAAACCAGACACCTAGGGCTAACACATACCCGCACACATTACATCAACATTGGCCTATAGCAGTACTCTTGGTCCACACACACACACACACACACACACACACATACATGTCGATTGTATGGCTCAATGTAGGCCTCTGGCAAATCAACAACACACCCTGTGCATATGATGAAACCTGTGCCACCTCGTGTCATCTGTAACATTGATGCAGGAACAGGCTACCATGGTGCTGATGCACAGGGTGACTTTATAGCAGTATAGCAATGCTAGCATGTTATCAGCAGTAAAGTGTAATGATATCCTTGAAGGTGTAGCTGAGCAGGCAATGATGCATTAAAGCTATAATTGTCAATGTAGTATTGTTTACACCAGTGTTAGTTCCAATAGTGTATTGTCCGCCCATGTGCCACTTGGCTAATGTGTGTAGTATTGGCAGCATGTGTTAGAGAGTGGACAGTACATGTGGGATGTGTGTAGCACAGATTTGCAGGTGTACATTTGTGAACATGGTGGAGGTGCACTGTCTGTATGTACATGCATAGTGAACACATGGACGGGGTAACATGCCCTGTACTACACAGTAACACTCCATAGTTTCTATTGGTGGCCAGTATGCATTGTACTACACACATTTTGGAACTTGAGTACACGTGTGTATGACATGGTTTGACACTGTGCTGTGGGTGATACTGTTACTATCTGTCATTGTTTTGCATTCTGGTAGTATACATAACCTCAACAGCCTGACCATAAACAATTGTTAGATGATGTCTTGACAACTGACACACAGATGCAGGACACACAGTAACATTTGGATCCTTCAGGTACTATACTATGCCAGTAACCAGTGGTATTCACCTGCACCCATTCCTGAGACCACTCCTGTTTGGCATATAGCTCTCTCAGGTACCAGCAATCACAGTAGGGATATGTCTGTCCATGTCTGGAAATGCATACTGTGGTCTATAATGCATTCTCCAGATGACACACACATCCTCCACAAGGGTATCATACAGACAGATACCTGTTGTCAAACCCATGCTGTAAAGCTATAAGCCAACTAAAGCATAGTCATCCACCTTTACAAAACATAGTATCCCCACAGTACCACATAGGTAGTAGCCAACATGTTGTTCAGGTACAGATGTGTACATGCAGCCAAGTGTTACGTCATCTCTCCTTTGGTAATCACATTTCCAAAGGTATTTTGAAATACCTCGGTAGATCACATAAGCAATAAGGGGTCTGCATGCATATCCACAAAGGTTGTTGTACACCTATAATGAATAGCCATCATTGACAGACTTTGCTGCGTTTGAACAGGTCTGAAATATACCTCAGCTATAAAGCCTCATTCACACTATTCAACAGAAACTGTAATGAGTGTGTGTGACACGAATGACCTAGGCCAGGGATCATTGCAGTGGCTGGGCTTGTCACAAGCATACAGATGTGACCTAAGGTCTGGAAAGCGGTAGCACACTCTGGCGAAGATGACAGATGTGTTCATGGAGAAAGCAGGGTTCCCACCTATGAAATAATTGAGGTCACATGTACGTATATATATTTGCCACACAGCTACCTGACATGTGCAATGCACATACTGTTGTCATACTGATATGTCATACAGTAGTAAAAGCAAAACCCACAACACATTGACCAACAGTGTCACACACATAGAGCACACACACACTCACCAAGTGCAGGATTCAAACCCCTACCTAACTACTTTATGATAATAGAGCAGTACATATTAACACAATGTGTTATATACATTACTGGAAGTTTTCCTTTCCACAGGTATATTTGTAGGATGGTGACATCATCAGACTTGACAAAGTATACCACTTTTAAGGTGTTTTACTACTCTCCAAAAAGGTTGCTCCTCTCCAAGGAGATCACACACAAACACACACAGTTGTCAAGTGCAGGATTCAAACCCCTACTTAACTACTTTATGATATTAGAGGAATACACATTAACACAACGCACTATACACATTACTGGGAGTTCTCCTTCCCACAGGTATATTTGTAGGATGGTGACACCATCAGACTTGACAAAGATAAGTATACCACTTTTAAGGTGTTTTACTACTCTCCAAAAAGGTTGCTTCTCTCCAAGGATATCACACACAAACAGACACACACAGTTGTCAAATGCAGGATTCAAACCCCTACCTAACTACTTTATGATACTACAGGAGTATGCATTTACACGACGCACTATACACATTACTGTGAGTTCTCCTTTCCACAGATATATTTGTAGGATGGTGACATCATCAGACTAGACAAAGTGGGTTACATTAGGTGACATTAGGTGGGCTACATAGAAGGAATTTCTAAACACTTTGGCTATGAGATCATCAAAGGAGAGTTTACTATCTACCTGTGTCCCCAGGGCCATAATGACTTTCTCCGTACATACTGGATTACCACCTATGTGGTAATTTGTGTGCACTTTGTTTTATCCAAAGGTGATGACTATGCATTCTTTGGCATTCTGCTTGAGGGCACTGTTTTGACACCAGGTATCTGTCTCTGTAAGACCCTTCTGAACGATGTCGGTGTCAGCCGTAGAGTCGATTATGGATCACAGTTAGCAATCATCTGCAAACCTGTTCAGCCATACTCCTCCCATACTTGCCTGTACCACTGAGCAGTATCTACTGAACAGGTGGGGTCCCAGGACCAAGACCTGTGGGATGCCATTTCTGACTGGTTTAGAGTCGGACATGGCACCCGCACCTCTGAACATGTGTGTTTGATCTGTGAGCCACTTGGCCACACATCCTGTGACATAGCTGTTAATGTTCAAGCTGGTAAGCTTGTCCATTATGACAGAGTGGGGAATGGTGTAGAAAGTCCTTAGTGAGGTCCAGATGGGCTGTGTGGACTACTTTCACCTCCATCTATGTCCTTGGTAACTGTTTCAAATAAGTCAACTAGGTTTAGTAGTCAGGATCTGTCTTTAACAAGGCCAAGTTGGGTAGAGTCCAGTGTCTGGAGGTCTCCAATGTCTCTGTTTATGGGTTCCATGATAATTTGCTCCATAGCTTTGCAGACCAGGCTGAGTAGACCTATATGGCAATGGTTTCCAGGTTCTGTTATGGCACCCCCTTTGTGGAGCTGGATGACTGTTGGTGTATGCTATTCTTTGGGTACATAGCCTGTGGTACGATTGAGTCTGGACAGTGAATGTAGGTGAGGGTGTAGTTCCTTTTGGGGTTGGTGTAAGACGCAGCCTGGGACACCATCCAGTCCCATTGATGCTGTGTTCTTAGCTTTGGAGAGGGCTGTCTTTACCTACATGTCCATGAAGTCTGGGGCTCTGCATTCTTCTGGGATGGACACAGGCCCTTTTGGGGGTGATGGGGGGGAGTTTGCACTGAACTTGTCCCCCAGGATGTGGGCAATGTAAGTTGGTTCAGTGTATTTTCTGCCATTTTTCAGTAGCTGACAGCATATTTGGAAGTTGCCACCTACATGTTTGGTATAGCTAATGAAGGCTTTGTGGTTGTTATTCTTACATTCCTTGGCAATTTGTCTTTAGAAACTGGCCTTGGATTATTTTATGAGCGATCATTGTTTCATCCTAATAATGCTCAGTGATGCCTTTCCTTTAGTGAAGTTGGCTCTATCATGTGTTCGTTTCCTCCTTCTGTTGTCTAGCTTATTTATGGGCGACGACCACCAGATTGGTTTCTTATTTTTGGAGGAGTGCATCTTGGTTTTATTTGGGATGTCTCGATCCATGCATCCCTGTAGATGCTCATAGGATGCACTTGTAAATGATTTGGCAGATTGTATAGCATTATCCTATAGCAAAGGGGCTTTGGAACTTTCCACTTTGGTCTTGGGAAGTGTTCAGTTTGCTTTCAAAAATGTCTTCACAGTGGTTTCATTGACTGGGGGGGGCAGGATGTGGATGTCCAGTTTGACTACTTTATGATCTGATATTACCAGCAAGGGGTTTATCTCTGTTGTGGAACACTGGTACCCCATGTTGGTGATGATCAGGTCCAGTATGTTGTCACCTCTAGTGGGCATGGTGACCAGCTGTTCCAGGGTGTTAGAGTTTTTAAACTCTAGGAAACATTGGGCAAAGGACGTTGTACACAAGTAATTCTCCCACTCAATGTTTGGGTAGTTGTAATCTCCTCGTATAATGGTGTTTGATAGGACCTTTATATTTTCCACTGTTCTCAGGAATACTGAGTGAGGTTCCTGAGACAAGGTAGGTGATCTGTAGCAGGCTACAATCTGATAAGCAGCTTTGCCCAATGTTAGTTGCACTTGCATGGTCTCCAAGGCCTCATGCTGTGCCACTAACCTGAAGGTGTGGGTATCCATAAGGTAAATGGATACACACCTTCCTTTCATATTTCACTTGTGGTTTTGGGTCCGAAGATCAGAGGGATTGTGAGTGTTTTACGTGGAGCATGTCCAACAACTCTCCGTTTGACATAGCTTTGTATGTTAGGCAGAGATCACCTCTGAGTAGGCGATATGCAAGGGAGTACAGCTGGAGAATTTTGAGATGGTCTGTGCATGGCATGTATTTCAGGCCGCTAATGCTCTTTGTGAGGTATTGCTGCAGGCTTTCCAGTTGTTGTAGTTGTCTTGTGAGGTACATAGCAAAAGGGGCATTGTACTCTATTATGGTTCTAGTGAGTGATGAGTAGAGGGGAACAATGTCCTCTTCTATTCTGCATGAGACACCTTTTGTGATGAGGTGTGCCACATAGGAGGATTTCCTGACTACTGTGGGGATGTGATTATCACAGGTGTGCCCACTGTCCACCTGTGACCCAAGATCTCGTCACACTTTCAGTGTTAAGTGTACTACCGCCTATGTTGTAGTTCATGGCTACAGAGTTTTTAACAAAGGGGATGACAATGCACTTTTTGGCATTGAGCTTGAGCCCATGGCTTTGACAACAGTCATCTGTCTCAGTGAGGCCCTTTTGTAGGATGTCCACATCTTTAGTATTTACAATTATGGATCCTAGTTTGCAGTCATCTGGAAATTTCATTAGCCACAGACCTTCCATGTTAAAGTTTACTTCAGGGAAGTGGATACAAAACAGGACAAGACCCAGGACTGGACCCTGTGGTACTGCATTCGTCACTGGTCCAAAGTCATACTTGGAGTCTGCTACTTTCACAATGTGTGTTCTGTCAGTAAGCCAGTTGGCAACCCATCTTGTGACATAGCAATTTATACCTAGTTTAGTGGGTTTATCTATAATTCCAGAGTGTGGGGTGGTGTTGTAAGCCGTGGCAAGATCTACGTAGGCTGTGCAAACCACCTTACCCTTGTCTACGGTTCTGGTGACTGCTTCAATGTCATCTATCAGGTTTAGGAGACATGATCTGCATTTTACAAACCCATCATGGTTGTGGTCCAGGGTTTAGGGATTAGTAAAGTATTGTTTTATAAGTTGTATGATGATACATTCCATGGCCTTGAAGAGCAGGCTCATCAGGCTAATGGGGCGCTAGTTCCTGGGATCCGTGGTGTCTCCACCCTTGTGTAGTGGGATAACCGTCGCTGTGCACCATTCAGCAGGCACAAAGCCTGAGGTGAAGCTATGACTGAACATGGTACATTGGTTTGGTGCCTGTTCGTTCTGTAGTTTGTGTAGAACACAGCCTAAGAAGTTATCTGGTCCCATGGTTGCTGTGATACTGGCTTTGGAGAGTGTTTTTTACCTGTGCAGCCGTGATGACAGCAACTTTGCAGTCTTCCATTATAGAGATGTGCTCTTTCATGGGTGCGGGAGGGGGGGGGTAAAGTTAACACTGATCCTATCTGCCAGGATGTTGGCAATATCAGTTGGGTCTGTATATTTAGTGCCATTGAGCTGTAACTCAGAGCAGTTCTGAATGTTGTCATGACATGGACCTGTCTGTTGGGCAAAGATCTCCTGAGTAGACAGTATGCAACAGAGTACAGATTGAGTTAAATTCAGTCTTGTTGCATGGGGCAACTTTTTGACGCCAGTAATCCTCTTGTTGAGGTACTTCAGTGGTCTTTCCAGCTGCTAAAGGTGCCTAGTCAGATTCATCACAAGTGTGTTGTGGTACTCTCTGACGGGTCTGATGACTGATGAGTAGAGGGGACCTCCTTTGACCTACATGCTAAGACCTTGGCAGTTTGTGGGAACACATAACATGATTTTCTGACCACTTTGTGAATGTGTTTCTGAAAGTGGAGATGACTATCCACATTTGTCCATAGATCCCTTATTATCACCTCCATATTTAGCCTAAGTGTGTGAGCATGCCCAGTATGACCTTTCAGTCTGTTGTTGCCTGACATTTGCTTCATTTATTTAAGTGTGTGAGCATGCCCAGTATGACCTTTAAGTGTGATGCTGAATGAAATCCAGTACATTTGTTGAAGTGTGTGAGCACGCCCAGTATAGACATTTATACTTTATGTGTGTGGAAAATCAAGTAGTATTTTTACAGGAGGGCTCACCTTTGTGTCATAAATCAACAGGAATCATGCTGAGACACCTTGCATAGACTTATCAACATTTCTACACACGGGGGGGGCAGCTATTCTTTGTACATTTCTACCAGGGGCACACCTGATTGTTACTGTGGGTGTACATAGGATGAGGGGTTCACCTGACACATACACATTTGCTAGGCCTGCACTGCTATGTAAGGTACACCATTTCAGTCTGTACTGTTGCCTATCATACTGGCTTGAGGCATACTACTGTACTACAGATCTTAGCGCCCAATGTCACGTATATTAGATTGCGACGTTATAGCCTACCCAACTCACATCACACCGCCCGGCCTGCTGTTCTCTGTCTGCATAGGCCTGAACCAGTGTATGTGCTATGCGTTGCCTCTTTGCTAAGGCCAAGGCATACTGGGCATGCCTCCTTCTGCCTACTGGGGCAGGCTCAGGTTGTTCCTCCTCCGAGTCACGCTGTGCCTGTGCAGACCTTGGCAATGGTGGGGGGCTGTTTGGCCCTGCCCCATGCTGTTCCTGCTGCAGCTGTTTTCACAGGATCATATTGTGTAGCATGGCACATACCATGAAAATTTGGGTACATGTAGTTGGTGAGTACTGCAAGGCTCCACCAGATGTTTCCAGGCACCGGAACCATGACTTGAGCATCCCAAACACACGCTCGATTACATTTCGTGTTTGTGCGTGTGCCTCATTATGGAGTTCTTGTTCAGGTGTGTGTGCATTTCTGATGGGTGTCATCAGCCACGGCTCCAGTGCGTAAATGGCATTCCCCACTAGGTGACCATCAGGGATGTCCCCATTGGCAAATGTCTGGTACAGCTGCGTCAGATGCCAGATATGGGAATCATGGTAGCTTCCAGGGCAGCCAGCACACACATTCAGTATTATGCCCTGGGCATCAAACATGACCTGGCAGTTGATGGAGGGGAAGCCCTTGCGGTTGATGTAGGCCCTACCCCACTCACCGGCTGGTGCTTTGATGTGTATGTGAGTGCAGTCAATTGCACCCACTACCTCAGGGTATTCCGCTATTTGCTGGAAGAGATGCATATTGCTGGCCAATGCCTCATGGGAATTTGGGAAATATACATGATCTCCGACATGTGCTGAAATGGCATTCAGGAACTGGTGCAGTACCCTGGATGCTGATGCCTGTGAAATCCCCATCATATCACCAGTTGGTCTCTGGAAGGTACCTGTTGCTAGTATTCTTAGGCCAACACATACCTTGGTTTCCACTGGGATGGGTTCCCCTCTGTTGATTCTGTGTGTGAGGCGTGGCCTGCACAGCTCAACAATTTGCTGCAGGAGGTCTCTGTCCACTCTATAGCGCTCCACTATCTCCAGCTCATGTAGCCCCTGGTAGGTTACCCTGGGTCTGTACACTCTTCTCTGTCTCCTCACTGTGGTTTGCTCAGCAGCATTCGCAATGGCACCACCCTCAGCATCTTGCACATGTTGCCTTATAATAGCAATGGCAGCCTCTAACATTTTTTGTCTGAGTTAAGCTTTTTAAGTTTTCACTCTCTTTGTATACTGCAGTGTTGCAGTGTTTCTGAGAAAAACATAGGGGAATGTTGTTTGCAGAGTTTTAAGTGCTGGGCTGGGCTAGTGTACTGCCTGTGTAATTGGCTGATTCTGATTTATTTCACCTGGCAGCTCTGCTAGTTCGCTTTGGTTAACTTCCTACTACTTCTTTTCCTTCCTTTTCCCTTTCTGGTTCCACAGGGGGCAGTGCCATGCAAACAAGCTCAAACACGCGCACACAGGCATACACAGGCTTAGGCGGGTGCACACACAGGCTTAGACAGGTTTACAGGTGCGCACACGGTGTAAGCACGATTGCAAGAAATTTCAGTGATATCCACGGCGTACACCTTCAGTTTCTAGGTTTCAGCTAGGACAACTGTAGACACGCCTCTTCCAATCCTAAGTAACTCACAGCAAACACAAGCCACTCTGTTCCAATAAGCTTACAGTCTTTCATACATACCCCCTCATGATGTCTCCTATCTTCTACTCTACTACTCTCCTACTCCTACACTTACACTCTAGGGACATGGCTCACATGCCAGGGAAAATTGGGATTCACTATCCTTATCCTCATTTGCATAGGATTGCCTACTAATGCTTGGTTACATCTCTCAAACTGAGCTTCCCCCCTTAGCAACCACTACTCAGTAGCCATGTTGTCTTCAGCTTGCCATTCACCTGCATGGCAGAATATTTTTAATAAGAATGCCTATTTGTGGCTATTTTTTTATTTATTTTCTGTTTTTTAAAGCGCTGCATGTTTGCACGGCGCTGCGCTACACTTAAACATCGGAGATTGGGTAAAAAATAAATTTTGATTTTTATTAATTTTCAAATGATAAAAATGCCACTGGCCTTATATTTGGCCAATGGCATGCTTCCTCAACTGGATGCATCCTTTATTTGGAGCTGTCATAGCTCCGTTTTGCTATTTGCAGAACGGTACTCCGTTACCAATGGAGTACATTTCTGCAAATATCTCTACTCTTACTCGGACAGGTTAGTGTTTCCTGGATCACAAATTTACCTCATTTGCATAGCTTTCAGCAGCAAATGAGGTAATTTGCATAACATAACACTGTCCGTGCAAGAGTAGTTTTAGGAGCTCTCATGCACGCCCCTGCCGGCTGTTGCTGGATCGCTCGACAGACATATTGGCTGTCTGCCGGCTTACACTACTCTTAGACTCTGTGCAAGCCTTCATGAATCCGGCCCTTAGAATTTGGTTAATTAATGGTAAATATCCTTTTGGAAGATTTAGCCTATTTATTTCAATCAACAATAGATGAAGAGAAGGAATAAGAAAATCCTTAACTATTTTTAATTAAAGGACAAGGTGATATATCTAACATCCTATTATTTAGTCTGATATTAGGATTTTGATTTATAAGTTGACTAAAAAATATTCTATGTGAAGGAGTTTTAACATTTTTTTAAGGATAACATTTATTAAGAAATTTGAACTTTAAAATGTTTAAAATATTCAATTTTTGAGAAACAAAGTGCTTAAGGATTGCACCTGTAAGAGTTTATCTTATTTGCCCATATTTTGACCAGACAGGAACCCATTTATTTGCATTTTAATTAATTGTAATCCAATACTAATGCTACAGACTGACCCAGACTTAATGTATGTGCTATAGCTAAAATTTGAATCGTTGGAAGTTATGTTCCATGAAGGTAAGTATGTTAGAAATATTTGCAATCAATCCTGGGCAGTGATACATCACTGTCTATAGTGCTTAAAACATAAACCACTGAATGACACAGTAAATATGATTAAGATGTAGAGTCTCTAGAAAGTACATCAGTTGTGTGTAGTTGTTGCTGTGATTGAACTAAGTACCAGTGTGTGGCTGTAGATTCTAATGTATTAGGAAAAGGTATGCTGTCTGGAGACATCCACTGTCTAAGACAGGGATAGCGCTATCTTTTAGAAGTCTGTGCACAGTTCCAAAATCATTACTAAATCCTTGAACTCATACAAAAGCTGAGTATTTTCTGTATTTTCTATAATAAATTAGCACTCCCACTTTCATATGTATGACCAAAAAAGGAATAGTTTGTCATTTTATCAACTGAATCTGTAGGATGTAGATTGGTACAGCAGAAGACTGAGATGACCAAATGATTTACTGTCTTCCTTGCTTTTGTTTAGGCATGTAATTATATAATTTAAGTACATTTGTCCTCATTTCTTGTATTAACTTGCATTGTTAACATTTCCCATTTTGAATAGCATTTGCAGTTATTTGGGTCTCTCATGGCATATGTGATATTAAATTTGTCTATTCTCATTTTAAATGAATATATTTTTTTCATATAATGTAGCAGGGGCTGATTTTAATTATAAAAATAATGAAGAATGTTGCAAAACTAATTGCATTTATGTAATCCTCAGCTCCTAATTGTCAAATGTTTTAGAATTAGAAAAATAAATGTCACTGAGGGAAAATATTTTTAATCATTATAAAATGGATGAGTAATCAAGAATCTTACTGTGCTATTTAAAGTAAAGGAAGACAGCAATGCGGCCTTCAGTGTTTGCTTTCATTTATTTAATACAACGTTTATAGCTATAGCTTTTTTACTCCTTAAAGGATCACTTTGACCAGAAACTGGAAAAAAATATTTTTATGTTCTTTCAATTTTCTATGCAACACTAATTGCCCCATAGCACCTTTACGTAATCATTACCCTTGTGCAAGTTTTTCTTTGCATTTACCTTGAATTGCAGCACCAAGAAAGGTACTGCTTGCGTGATAACCTATTGAACGTTTGAAGATCATCTGCAGTGATGCTCCCTGGTTAATGTCCATTGCCATGATTAGGCAGCAATTCATTTTTCATCTGAATAGCATAGAAATTCAACAGAAGGGATGAAACAGCTAAGTAGCGTATTTCTGTGTGTGGCAGCACATAGGTAAATCTTTAAAGAGGAAGATGTACTCTGGGAAAATTAAATGTTTGTAGGACCTATTGTTCTTTACCCATTTATAAGGTGTGTGTTTATTTGTAGATGTATGTGTTCTTGTTTAGAAATGTTCATGTTTACTGGTAACAACTGCATTTAATATGTTGACTTCCTGTCAACATGTCATTGCTAAAGTTTGAATCCCAGAGACTGGAATTTGAAGGTTCTCTCAGAAAGCATGAAGCATGGTTTGCCACAATAAGGGCAGCTATGTAGTATGCACAATCACTTAGTTTGATATAGTTTGCTTGATATAACTCCGTGCTACTTATTTTTTTTATTTAATTGCATGCTTCCCATTTTTAATTGCGACTTAATGACCATGGGATTTAATCCAGTCCATATTCTGAGTCCACCAGCCTCAGTAGCTTCCAGAATGCATCCCTTCATCCATCAATCTAGTTTTAAAGTTCTTTTTTTCTGATTTACAAGAAATATTTAATAGCTCACTGAAGTAGAGGTTCTGTGGGATTACATAGGAGTAGGCCACATATATACCACACACTGTGAGGGAAGGATTTGGAAAATAACATAATACCTATGGAAAACAAAAGGAACAGTGAGATAGAATTAGGCAGGATAGGAAAAAAGAAACAGGTAAGAGGAGGTCAGTGAGGCTGGGAGTACAAGCTGTTGAGAATGCTTAGGAAATGGCCTACAGTGACTGGAAGAGAAAACAGAGGTAGTGCAGGAGGATTTTTGAGGAAAGAAATAGATTTGTTAAGAGGACAAAGGCAAGATTGAAACAACCTCTGCTGCTATCTAAAAAGGCCCATATCATCTACCTAATTACCTGATGCTGCTTATTTTGTTTTCAGAGCTTCCTTGTAAAATATACCCCAGTAACAGAGAGGATTGTTTTGGCTGTAAACAGTTTGTCACAATGGGGCATAATCTTCAGTTGATTTTATTTTCTCTTAATGGAGTATCTCCTGACTTTATATCTTTGAAGCTTGAGTACCCCCCCCCCCACAAGTACCCCCACTACAACTTGAGTCTGCTACTATTCATTTAGACATTCATTTCTGTTTCTGTAAAATGGCACAGTTGCTCATATTTTGGTGCAACTAAGTACCAGTTCACTTTAACTTTGAACAATTTAAGTAAATGTCTCTAAGACACCAGTAAAATCTGAAAGTTTAACTAATGCCATTATCCTGTTGTAATCTATGAGGGCTTCCTTTTTAATTATTACTCTTTTGTGCATTATGAAAAGCTTGTGTTTCCCTTGTGTTTTTCCCTTTTGTACTCATTAAAGTTCAGTATTAAGAAGCAAGAAATGCAGGTAAGTTAGGTCAGAATCCACCAGAGCACTTAGATATGGATATTTCTGTGTTGTGTATTTCTTCTGCCCTTCTCTGTATTAGGTATCATTGCCTATGCATGGTCCCAGCCTTTACAAATTTGGCACTTGCTACCATGGAGGATACCTTTTTGTTTACATTTTTTTTACAAATACTTCATTGATAAGCCATTTTAGATATTGAAGTTGCTTACAATAAGGAGAATCAATCTGGTTCCAAGATACAGAGAAAACTAACTTTTATTAATTCTTTTATACATAATACAAGTTGCTGTCCTAGTAATGTTAAAAAGAATGTTGTGAAGAACCAATTATTAGATAACTGAGGCTACTGACAATTATTTTTTTTCAATAACTGAGTGATTTAATGTACTTGACTCTAGATATGTGAATTATCCTCCTGTTCTTAGAGAAAGAATAGATCTCCTAGCAGATAAAAAAAAAAAAAAAATGCGAGTTGACATTAATTTTAACTTGCAGTATAGACTCTGCTTTCATTAAACAAACAGTAAAAAGTAATTGGCCTGCTTTGTATGACAAGGACCTGACACAGTTGGTGCAGCGACCTCTAATTTTACCAGTAAACTAGGCTGAAGCTGTAAGATCATTTTGAAAGAACCATTACTAATGATATAATTATAAATCAAGAAAATGAATGAAGAAATATGCTTGGCAGCTTTTATCGTAGCTACAGGTGCATTGATGCACAGACCATGTGGGCAGGGAGAGCATTTTGTAATAATAATACCAGAAATTGAATAGGATGCAATATGTCAGACTGTCAGTAAAGGCACATAAACTAATGTCCTATTTTTGTTACACTGTGAGATATAACAAACATTCACCTAACAAGAAGGTATTTAGCTACAAACACACCCAAGACTGCAACTCACACCTTACAGTTTCCAGGCTTCCAGTGCAGCGCACCTCTAAATCTGACACCACAGCATTAACCACATGAAATGCATAGAGTATAGGGACCAAAAACCCACTTCTGCAACTCCGAACTGTGTCTTCACAAAACCTTGAACTCCAATATGTACTTGTTTGTATGTGTGGTGTGGTCGGAAATGTTGACTTTTGATATTTTGTCGGCTTTCTGAGGTTTCAGTGGTACGGGTTTTACAGAAACGGTTCAGCATTGTGCACGTTCGGCAATGTGCAGTCAACATTATGAAAGTAAACTTTTATATATATATATATATATATATATATATATATATATATAAATATATATTCTGGAGTTTTTTTTATTATTTTATTTTTTAACCAGGCCTTTTGTGCAGAAGTTGAATGGCACACAGCAGGGAACCACACTACTCAGATGTCCCTAATTTAGCAGAATATCTCTGGTATAGATTTTTGAGTTTGCCTCATAGTTTATTGCTCCATCCTTGATTGTCTGGTAAATTACAGAGGATTACAGACAAGCCAATAATACCAGACATTGGCATTTCATACTTATTGTTCATAACCATTTTTAACCAAAACCTGTTGCTATATTAACTTTTAAAAAGTGTCCATGGTTTTGCCCCTTCTCTGTTATTTTTGTTTATGTCCAGAATTTCTGAAGAAGGAATTTGATAGGGTTACAGTACCCCCCCCCCCCCCCCCCCCACACACACACACACAGATGTCACAGTAAAAGTATATTTAAAAAAAATGTATATTTTGCTGAGGGTAATGTTGACTTTTACAGCTGCCCACAGTTTCACCTAGCTATTTGCCAGAAAGTATTTAATGTAATATGCACACATCTGTCCTTCAAAGAATAAATGGTCTGTAGCTCTAGACTTCTGAGCAGTCTCTATTCATATGATTACTTGATTAGATATTGCTGGGAATGCACTATGATTGGCTGCCCTTAGCAACTAAACACAGTTGCTAATAGAGTCTAGATGACAATCATAAGTGACTAGAGAGTGCCAACAGAGAAATTACTGCAAATGGCTGCTAAGGGCAGCTGATCACATACACTTTGGCTGCACAGTAATAAGACATGGGTTAACTACCCATGTCCAATTACTATGATAAAAAAAATGTTTTAAATATTTTGTTTTAACCAGGGTACAGTATTTTGCAGTACGAGCATCTGCCCCAGTGTGGCACTGCCTTTGTGGTCAGGATGACAGATACAATACAATGCACCATCACAGCTGCTTGAATGTTGCCCCCCCACCAACACACACAAGACCAACTCTTGTATTGCCTCCAGTTAAAATCACAAGAACAGAGGAAATGAGTGGACACTATCTGACAGACAGGGGGATTGATGTTCAGCAGGCATGGCAGCAAAAATAACCTACAGAAATATTTACAGCTACTGCATTCATCGCCATTGTAAAAATAAAATCTTAACCTCACCATTACTATACCTTGAACTTACAATACAAAGAACTTTCTGATTTACTCCATAAGCTGTAGATACTAACTATATCTGTTCCTGACAGATATTAAATGCTTTTTCTACATCTGAGGACACTGCATTACCCACTGTTGACTTTCTTAGTTCTATAAATGCCACTGTTATAGCCATAAATAAATAACATTAAGAATTTACCTTATATGCCTTCAGTCAGGAACAACACTTGAGGATGTGCAAACAGAAATTTCATTCTTCCAGCGCTGGGAGACAATCTTCATAGCCTTTGATGAAGTATTCTCACTTTACATACAAAAACTGTATTTTTTATACATTTTCTTATCAAAACTTGTCATGCAGTTTTATTATGTTACAGCTACTCTGACAAATAGAAAACCTTGTAAATGTCCTCATCCCTTGTTATTTTCACCTCGGACTTCACATGAACACCTTTATATACATGATCCACCATCTTCCAAGGGGTCTTGTTTCTGACCTTGGATGTTTCAAACCTGCCTTAGCAACAGCGCACTCATAGCCTAGTAGAGTCAGGCTAACAAATTCCTTTTGTAGTAACTAACAAGCCTTCTTCATGCAACACATACTTTTTCTTTATTACATATTAAAAGAATGCAGTTAAACAGCAAAACTGTAGCTTATTATATTATATTTGCTTTTTAACAATCATATTATAGCATCATTAATAAACTAAAATGAATATACATTTTAATAAGCTGGTCTTGTCCCATAACACCACCATTCATGAAATCTCTCATCTCAGTCCAGTCTCAAATCTTTTTTTTTTTGGTAATCCATAAATCCATCCTCAATCCCTTTTTCCCATTTTTTGCACATGGGGTCCAGTTGTTACTTCAACAGTGACAATCATCTAGAGCCAAGGTTTAAACTGCTGGGTGGCTACTCCTGCCTCAGTAGTTCATCCATGCCACACACTCAAACACACACTCACACCTAGGGCCAATTTAGAGTGTCCAGTACACCTACTGCATGTCTTTGGAATGAGGGAAGAAATCAGAGCACCCAGAGGAAACCCACACGAACTCAAGGAGAACATGCAGACTCCATACAGAAATCACCCTAGTTGAGAATCAAACCGGGGAACCTCTTGCTGTGAGGCAACAATGCTAACCTCTGCACCACTGTGCCACCCTGATTTTGTAATATTTTCATTAATAATTTATAGTCCACATTGCATACAGTAATGGGTCTCCAGTGTTGAATCTTTCTCTTCTCACTACTGCCTCATCATGTATCTCATTCTAAAAAAAAGAAGTTATGTACTCACCATAATGTTCCATCTGTGTTGTCCATTTGCAGTCTTTCTCAACATATGGATCTGGATCCGATGCTCAGATCTGACTCAGCTGCTGTTCTACAGCTCATGGAAACCACAGACTCTCAAGCTCTTCCCCTACCCATAATGCTGTAGTCCCCTCCTTCTCCAAATACTGTTTGCAGCTCTCTAAAGTAAAACATTGCTATATTTCACATACTATGGAAAATCATTTCCTGGAGTTCAAAGAAAAATAAATTGGTTCCTTAGGTACTCTCCCACTGTTCCAGAAGTCATCAAAGAAACCTGGTAGGAGCTGGAGGGAGGGGAATTGAGGAAGAATTAAAATGGACAACACAAATGGAATGTTATGATGAGTACATAACCTCTTTATCTGATGTTGTCAATTTTCATTCATTCCACAACATATAGGACAGAGTCTCCAGCTACCCAAACACCGGGAGGACTCTAAGGAAGGATATTCCTGAGTACTGTAGAGCAGAAGGCTGCTCTTCCCCTCGATACCATATCCAATTTGTAATGAGTAATAAAGGTATGAGGGTTAGCCCAAGTTGCAGCTGCACAAATATTTTCCATGGAAATTTTGGATAGGAAGGCTGACAAAGTTACCACAGACCTAGTTGATTGGGCCTTTAAGGGCATAGGAAGGAACAAACCCAGCTTGTTCAGAACTTTGAGATCCAAGATTATTCTCCAGTCCCCTGTCTTCTTTGGCACCAAAATGAATTTTGAGTAAGTTCTGTATTCTTTCTGGTCTAGGGGGACTTCATGGATGACTCTTTTGTCTAACAGCTTTTGTATTTCTCAAACTGCTGTCTTCCTCTGATTGGGTGAAATGTCAAGAATTTTGTTCTGCAATGGCAATGGTAGGGAAAAGGGAATTATAGAGCCTTTGGAAATGATACTCTGCACCTAAGTATCTTTTGTTAAGTCTATCCAGGCTCTTTGGTGAAGGGATAAACACCCCCAACTGTCTCCAGAGGTGGGCAATTAGTCTTCCTTTCAGGAGTGCTGATAGGGCCTGTCAGAGAAAGAATCCCTGGACCCTTGGTTTTGCAGGCCTCCTCTGCCATGTGGGTGGCATCTTCCACTCGAGTACTCCCCCTGCCTTGGGGGGAACTTTCTCCATATGGATCATGGAATGGGCCCTGGGATTTCTTGAATCACATCTTTTGACCACCTCGCTGATTCCTGGAAAAGGTTCTTTGAGGAGTCACAAAGCATACATCAACAGCAGACAGGGTCTTTCCATCTTTCTCACACCTGGAGATTGTGTCCTTCACCTTGGGGCCAAATAACGAACTTCCATCAAAAGGAGCATTGATGAAGGATGACTTGAAGGACTCCACAAAATCACATAGGCATACCTAGGCATATCTCCTGATGGAAATGTCCAAACTCGCTCCTCCTGAGGCTCTTTCAACTACATATGAAATGCACATCAAGGATGAATTTAAAATGAACTGAACGGTGGCTAACTGTGAAGCAACAGAAGATTCCTTATCAGCAGTACTAGTCCCTGAGAGGGATGTTGAGATTTCCTTGATCAAATCCCTCTGTAATCTGGTAAAGCACACCAAGTAATTAAAGGACCTGAGTGCAAAGATTGCTGATGCATATACTCACTTCTCAAATCTGTCCAGCATCCTAGACTGCCTGTTAGGGGAGTGGACAGAATAACTCTATTCTGTGAGTCCTTTTTTGGTGGCTGCCACCATGACCATACATCTACTGGTACTCCTTTGTTCCGAAACTCCCTTCCTTTTAGGTGTGCCAGGATCCTATCTGGTCTCTTGGGGGATTGGCTCTACAGAATCTGGTTTCTTCCTTGCCTGCTGAGAGATTGAGTCAATGAGCTCATCACCAGGCAGAGTCACCCAGGAGGTAGATGGGCCAGCTCCAAAAGCCTCCAGGAATACCAATTCAACTTGAGAATGGTTGTTAGTAGACCAACCATCCCATTGTCTCAGGATATCTAAAATGTCTCCAAATGAGACATTGTCAGATGGTGATCTTGGGGAACCTTCCCCTACATCGAAATCTGTATCTTCCATAACTGACTCTTAAGGGGAGTCTAAATGCCTTCTCTTGTACTTCTTCTTTCCAGGGACTTCTTTGTTGGGATATTCCAGAGAAGTATCAAAAGAGATAATGCCTGTGGGGTCACCTGGAGACTTTGGGCTGGCTGCCCATGTGGAGTAAGATTCAATGGGGGAGGAGCCATCTAATCTCTAGACGAGAATACTCTCTCCACCACCTCGAAGACAGAATGCCCTGGAGAGAAAGAAACTATTGGCGCCAAGAAGACATGCTTCTGAACCAACAGTTCCCTCTGACTCAAAGACATGTCCCCAGAGGCAGGTCAGAACCGAGCTGTCAAATGCCAAGACACCGAGAGGTAGAGATGGCTTCAACAACTTTGGAGTTGACCCTAACCCCATGGATCTGACAACAATGCTTCATGTCTGAGAGCCCTCCAACTCCAACATGCTCAGAGCCAGTATGCTCAGAGAAGTTGTCAGATTTGAAGATAGAGGTATCCTAGGATCCGAAGCAGATAGCACCCAGATAGTCAGATCCGAGGGCTCCGAAACTGAAGGACAGATTGGAGAAGGAGCCAGAATATTCAGAGTTGTACAAGTTAAGGCCTACAGACTTGTTTGGGTAGGGGCTGGGAGAACTCCCATCTGAATTTGTGTTGAAAGTAACTTCCTCATCATTCTATCCATGTCCACTTCTGTGAGACTTCTGGATGAATGAGAAAAGGTGATGGAGGGAGAATGACATATTTCCAGGAAGATTGATGGGAGCCCAGATGAGAGTAGATCCAGAGATGATGCATACCTGGTTCTGGGTAGTGGTTTCGGCTCTAAGGAGCTGAAGAGATGGACCTGGTGTCTGAAGCTTTAGGATCCGATGACTTGCAGTGTGTCGGATCCAAAGATTTCCTGATCTTCCTTCTCAGCTCCAAGGTCAGATCCAAAGAAGACTGAGATGAACAAGTTTGCTCTGAAGGCCTCTTTTTTGTCTCCTTTTTGTCAGACTTGGAGGATTGAGCTCCTGATAGTGATTCGCTGAAGGAATGAGGCCGTTAAGTATCTATTTATTCTTCTGATCTACAAGGGCTCTCAGTTTGAAAGATTTACAAATAGAGCAGGTAGCCTGTAAATGCTCAGGTCCTAAACAGTAGACACACAATGTGTGGGCATTAGAGGAATCCTGTGCCCACATTTATCACACTTCTTAAAATCCGAAGGTTTATCTGCCATAACCCCTTCCAGATTAACAACAAAAAAACAAGATATCGAAAAAAAAAGGAAATTTTTTTTCTTTTTTTTAAAAACGGATAGGAGGAAAAGTTAAATAATTGCCAGCAATAGTAAATAGGATAAATACCGTCAAGCATTACAAAAAAATATACCAACAATGGTAAAGAGATTACTCACATAAAAAAGAGAAAGTTCGCCAATAAACGGCAAAGAGGGAAAGAATTAAAACAAAAAAGTTACCAACAGTAAGTAGAGATAATGGTAAAGAGGGGATAATAACTAGAAATACCAGAGAGATAAACAACAAAGAAGCACTTATCGTTCTGAAGAAGAGCCGTAGCAACCTCATCTGTTCCCAATGGCAGCAAATGAGAACTGGGGAAGGAGGGGGACTACAGCATTATGGGTAAGGGAGTAGCTTGAGAGTTTGTGGCTTCCACGAGCTGTAGAACAGCAGTCAAGTCAGATCCAAGGATTGGATCCAGACCCATATGTTGAGGAATGAATGAACACTGACATCAGATCTGTTAATTTAATAGCTATATAAAATGCATACTCTCTTCTGTTAACCTCTCTTTATAAAATATATAACTGATACCATCCAGACCAGTTATATTACTTAATTTACACTTTTTAGTATAGCCTCTTATTCATCTATAGTTACCTCTTTTTCAAAAATTTCCTAGATGTCTTGTCTAGCTGTGTTAACTTCTCCTCCTATCCTAAGGCAACATTGTCAGCACTATTCAATATTTTAACATGTTGTGATACTGCACTCGTAATGTTTTCTTGTTTAACTATATCCTGCCCTACCTCCATTTCAATCCCCCTTTTGCTACTGTCCTTACAACCATCTTTAAAAACAAAAAGGGGCAGCTTATTTCTTTTTTCCTGCAAGATAACACTGCTGGATCTGCATCAAACGTTTACATTTGCCTTGTTAAATTCATGTATTTCCACTTTTGTTTTACAAAGTATGAAAAATTATTTTTTTTTTCAAATATAATTTTTATTTCCCTTTCCACTCTTTTTTATAGGTAAAAAAGTAACATAAAGAAAAATATGAAGAACAAGATACATGGAAATAATTAGCAATAAAGCATAGTAACATAGACAGGACATATACCATCATTATATGTTTCATAGTAAGCATAGTCTGTTACTTTTTTAACTGTTCACATATGCATGTAATACAAAAAATTCACACAAAGATTTTGTCAGTTTTAATAAATTCTTTCATTGAAAAAACAGTTTTGCCAAACAATTTAACTTATCTATCTTGAGTAGTATCTTGTAATAACTATGTACACTATATACAGTGATGTCCACCTCTGATGTTCAGTATGCTTGCACTTCCTATATCTTTCCTATTCTAATATGAATAGCAGTTTTTTCAACATTTATTTTTTTTTATTTTTCCTTATTTGTTTAGGGTAGTAGTAATGTTATAATCCCTTATCCATAGTCCAATTTTACCTCAAGATTTCTATAAGTGTTTTCCAATATTTCTGGTAGTAAAATAGTTTTTTTTTTTGGGCTTCTTATAATTAGTTTCTGGCTAATATGTATTTCATAGCCATTCCTTTAAATTTGTCCCATGTAATTTTAGTCATAGCTAACCAGTTTTGAGCTATGTATGCTTTCATCATTGCACATAATGTTTCTATGATATGTTTGCTTTCATATGAAAAATTTGTGGGAAATACATGTAAAATTGAAATTTCCCATGACAGGGTATATTTAGTGTATCCCTTTTTTTTCTAACTTGGTTCTTAAAGAGCACCATAATTTGTATACATTTTTAAAGTTCCAGAAGATATGGAATGTATCAGCTGGACTATTTGGACAAATGGGACAAAAAGGAAATTTGATTTTACTTAGAAAGAGTAATGTATGGTAGGCATTATTGTTAATCATAATTTGGGTATAAATTATTTTTTTAAGTGGGGTTAATTTTAAGGTGAGTTTAATTGCAGCAGATTTCTGGTCTACAGTAATCTTATTTTTTTCCCAATACTTTGAGTATAGTAGTATGTCTTGGTTTTTAATCATTGTTATTAAACTATATGTGTTAGAGAGCATTTTAGATCTCAAAAGCAATACTTTTATGATTTGTTCGTATATCTTGGTTACCCATTTTGGCATTTGTAGTAATTGTGTTAATCAGGTATAATATTTGCTTGATAATAGTGTTATAACTTTTATTTACTTCTAGTTTTTCCCTTATATTTTCAATTGATAGGTTTTTGCATTGATAAAAGTCCTAGATAGTGGTATTTTTATTAGTGGGTATAGGTTCAGATTAAGCATAGTGTTATTTAGTTTAATGTTAGGGTTTAAATGTATTGGTTGCCCCATTACCAAAGTATCCTTAAGATTTAGGGAGTATAACAGCTTTTGAAATGTTAATGTATTTCTTATGATTATGGGGTGGATTTTAAAATACCGTAGTGTCTTGTAGTTTAGAAAGGGTATTGCTTTAGGGTTTATGTTTGATGTAGTTAGATGTTTATGATATATTTTAATCCAGATAGGATATCATGCTGTGTTAGATGATTTGTAGTTTGATATTTGTATGATTCGACTAGCATTTATAATGTCATGGTAAACTTGGAAATCTGGCAATCCTAATCCACCTTTCTGTTTGGGTAGTGTTAATATTTTATTCTTGTGTTTTTAGATAACAAATAAATTTCCCTAGTAGTGTTTCAAGCTTGGAAAATAAGTTTTTAGGTATATTTTGGTTTATAGGATTAAAGTGAAACAATATTCTTGGAAGAATATTCATTTTGACAATAGTCGCTTTAGAAAGTGGAAATAAGTTAAGATTTAGCCACCTTTTAGTGTTGCCCACATTATAAACAGATGTTTTTGGTCAAGTCGAATTGGGGGTGAGTGAATATGATGCCTAGATATTTGAGATTGTAAATTACTTTTATTTCAGGTTCGGGGAAATAGAATTCCTTGTGTTCTAAAGTATTTAGAGGGAACATTACTGATCTGTTTGGGTTAATGGCATTTTTGAAAAATTTTCAATGGAGTTTAATATCTTAAGTCAGTATTTAGGAATTCAAAATAAATATTGGGGTCATCAGCAAAAGATGTATACTTTACTGGGATTTTATACATATTCATAAAATGGTGGTATGTTGGTTGTGATATTTTAAGGAGGAGAGTTTCAATATATATTGAACAGATACAGTGATAGTAGTCATCCTTGCCTTGTACCATTTATAATTTGAATCGGTTTTGATTGCTTTTATTTATATATAGTGTTGTCATAGCATCATTATATAAGGCCCTCACCATGTTTATATATTCATCAGGAATGCTAAACTTTTGAGTATCTTAAATAGAAAACCAAGGTTTACCCTGTCAAAAGCTTTTGATGCATCTACTGATAATGTATAGCTAGGGCATTTATTGTTTGCTTTCATGTAGGGGTTGACATGCCACATGCAGGAACACATGGGTTATATGTCACAGGCACATTTGTACAGCTACTAGATGACTACTTCCTTGTACAGTCATGTTGCACAGCTGGCACATGCACCACATAGTCTGTCATGCTGACACATACTGGTGGCTGGTATCTGCAGTGAGTGACATCTGCACCTCATATGTTTGGGGCTCTTTGGCTGTGTGCTGGGTGGGACAGGACTGGAGGGCTCCTTGTCACAGCCACCCTCTTCCACACATCTATGTCCGTCTACCTTTGGCTTATTATAGTGTGTTGTCCTTACATATATGTCTGTATTCCCATCCACTGTGTGTGCAAGGCAGGAGTGGTGCATACTGACATGTGTCTGCACTAAGAACTGCGACTGCCAGATATGTCTGGTCCACTGGTGTTTGCAGACATGGCCTTCATGTGTTTAAGTGTGTGAGCATGCCCAGTATGACCTTTCGGTATGTTGTTGACTGACATTGCCTTCATTCCTCTAAGTGTGTGAGCATGCCCAGTACGGCCATCTGTACTGCATGTGTGGATCAAGTCCAGGTAGTTTGTACTGCGGTGCTGACCTTTGTGTTGTACACCAACAGGTAGCATGCTGTGTCTGCAGGGTATCCATCGGTCATTTGGCATTGACTGTTGCTATATTTCTGCATAGTGGGGGGGACATCTGTTTTTACATTTCTACACAGGAGTGGGGGCACACCTGACTGTTACTGTAAGTGTACATATGATGGGGGCACACCTGAAAAACAGTTTTGTCAAACAATTTAACTTATCTATCTTGAGTAGTATCTTGTAATAACTATGTACACTACATACAGTGATGTCCACCTCTGATGTTCAGTATGCTTGCACTTCCTATATCTTTCCTATTCTAATATGAATAGCAGTTTTTTCAACATTTATTTTCTTTTATTTTTCCTTATTTGTTTAGGGTAGTAGTAATGTTATAATCCCTTATCCATAGTCCAATTTTACCTCAAGATTTCTATAAGTGTTTTCCAATATTTCTGGTAGTAAAATAGTTTTTTTTTGGGGGGGCTTCTTATAATTAGTTTCTGGCTAATATGTATTTCATAGCCATTCCTTTAAATTTGTCCCATGTAATTTTAGTCATAGCTAACCAGTTTTGAGCTATGTATGCTTTCATCATTGCACATAATGTTTCTATGATATGTTTGTTTTCATATGAAAAATTTGTGGGAAATACATGTAAAATTGAAATTTCCCATGACAGGGTATATTTAGTGTATCCCTTTTTTTTTCTAACTTGGTTCTTAAAGAGCACCATAATTTGTATACATTTTTAAAGTTCCAGAAGATATGGAATGTATCAGCTGGACTATTTGGACAAATGGGACAAAAAGGAGATTTGATTTTACTTATTAATATATGGTAGGCATTATTGTTAATCATAATTTGGGTATAAATTATTTTTTTAAGTGAAGTTAATTTTAAGGTGAGTTTAATTGCAGCAGGTTTCTGGTCTACAGTAATCTTATTTTTTTCCCAATACTTTGAGTATAGTAGTATGTCTTGGTTTTTAATCGTTGTTATTAAACTATATGTGTTAGATAGCATTTTAGATCTCAAAAGCAATACTTTTATGATTTGTTGGTATATCTGCATATCTTGTTTACCCATTTTGGCATCACTAGTAATTGTGTTAATCAGGTATAATATTTGCTTGATAATAGTGTTATAACTTTTATTTACTTCTAGTTTTTCCCTTATATTTTCAATTGATAGGTTTTTGCATTGATAAAAGTCCTAGATAGTGGTATTTTTATTAGTGGGTATAGGTTCAGATTAAGCATAGTGTTATTTAGTTTAATGTTAGGGTTTAAATGTATTGGTTGCCCCATTACCAAAGTATCCTTAAGATTTAGGGAGTATAACAGCTTTTGAAATGTTAATGTATTTCTTATGATTATGGGGTGGATTTTAAAATACCGTAGTGTCTTGTAGTTTAGAAAGGGTATTGCTTTAGGGTTTATGTTTGATGTAGTTAGATGTTTATGATATATTTTAATCCAGATAGGATATCATGCTGTGTTAGATGATTTGTAGTTTGATATTTGTAGGATTCGACTAGCATTTATAATGTCATGGTAAACTTGGAAATCTGGCAATCCTAATCCACTTTTCTGTTTGGGTAGTGTTAATATTTTATTCTTGTGTTTTTAGATAACAAATAAATTTCCCTAGTAGTGTTTCAAACTTGGAAAATAAGTTTTTAGGTATATTTTGGTTTATAGGATTAAAGTGAAACAATATTCTTGGAAGAATATTCATTTTGACAATAGTCGCTTTAGAAAGTGGAAATAAGTTAAGACTTAGCCACCTTTTAGTGTTGCCCACATTCTAAACAGATGTTTTTGGTCAAGTCGAATTGGGGGTGAGTGAATATGATGCCCAGATATTTGAGATTGTAAATTACTTTTATTTCAGGTTCGGGGAAATAGAATTCCTTGTGTTCTAAAGTATTTAGAGGGAACATTACTGATCTGTTTGGGTTAATGGCATTTTTGAAAAATTTTCAATGGAGTTTAATATCTTAAGTCAGTATTTAGGAATTCAAAATAAATATTGAGGTCATCAGCAAAAGCTGTATACTTTACTGGGATTTTATACATATTCATAAAATGGTGGTATGTTGGTTGTGATATTTTAAGGAGGAGAGTTTCAATATATATATTGAACAGATACAGTGATAGTAGTCATCCTTGCCTTGTACCATTTATAATTTGAATCGGTTTTGATTGCTTTTTATTTATATATAGTGTTGTCATAGCATCATTATATAAGGCCCTCACCATGTTTATATATTCATCAGGAATGCTAAACTTTTTGAGTATCTTAAATAGAAAATCAAGGTTTACCCTGTCAAAAGCTTTTGATGCATCTACTGATAATGTATAGCTAGGGCATTTATTGTTTGCTTTCATGTAGGGGTTGACATGCCACATGCAGGCACACATGGGTTATATGTCACAGGTACATTTGTACAGCTACTAGATGACTACTTCCTTGTACAGTCATGTTGCACAGCTGGCACATGCACCACATAGTCTGTCATGCTGACACATACTGGTGGCTGGTATCTGCAGTGAGTGACATCTGCACCTCATATGTTTGGGGCCCTTTGGCTGTGTACTGGGTGGGACAGGCCTGGATGGCTCCTTGACACAGTCACCCTCTTCCACACATCTATGTCCGTCTACCTTTGGCTTATTATAGTGTGTTGTCCTTACATATATGTCTGTATTCCCATCCACTGTGTGTGCAAGGCAGGAGTGGTGCATACTGACATGTGTCTGCACTAAGAACTGCGACTGCCAGATATGTCTGGTCCACTGGTGTTTGCAGACATGGCCTTCATGTGTTTAAGTGTGTGAGCATGCCCAGTATGACCTCTCAGTATGTTGTTGACTGACATTGCCTTCATTCCTCTAAGTGTGTGAGCATGCCCAGTACGGCCATCTGTATTGCATGTGTGGATCAAGTCCAGGTAGTTTGTACTGCGGTGCTGACCTTTGTGTTGTACACCAACAGGTAGCATGCTGTGTCTGCAGGGTATCCATCGGTCATTTGGCATTGACTGTTGCTATATTTCTGCATAGTGGGGGGGGGACACCTGTTTCTACATTTCTACACAGGAGTGGGGGGCACACCTGACTGTTACTGTAAGTGTACATATGATGGGGGGGCACACCTGACACTTGTACACATTTGCTAGGACTGTACTGGTATGTCAGGTACTCCATTTCAGTCTGTAGTCTTACCTATCGTGCTGGCTAGAGGCATGTCAGTGTACTACAGATCTTAGCTTTAATTATCTACATATTAGATTCTGACTTCCTAGCCTTCACAACTTACATCCAACTGCCTGGCCTGCTGTAGTCTGTCTGTATAGGCCTGGGGGAGGGGTTACACATAGCGCTCATTCAGAGGCCATAGTACAGCATTTGTTTGTGTTTGTCTACACCTGACCTGCTGGCTGAAACTATTGGGTATTTGCAACTTCCTGATTGGCATGTGTGTGTCTTATGGACACACATGTCACTCAGCCCATTTCCTGCAGTGGGTTTTGTCACCCTGTGTACTACTGGCTAGTATGTGTTACAGATGTCATGGTGCCACTATGAGTGTCTACTGCCTGCTGCCATAACATTCACCCCCCCCCAATTCTCTTGCATGTTCACATCCATACCATAACTACACGTAACAACACATTCTACTCCATTTGGCAATTGGTAGGTTGATTGACTTACCTTGAGGGTGTGCCAGACTTGAGGATGGTGCTGGAGGGCTGCCTATGTCGGATGCGCATAGTACACTCCCTATGCATGATTGAGCACAGGTAGTGTCATATTTGGCATCCCTTTTACTGTCTGTGCGAGTCAGAGAGAGCTGTCATTCCCTGGGTCCCTACTGTGTCAGTGCATATGCTATGCGTTGCCTCTTTACCAAGGCCAGGTCATACTGGGCATGTCTCATTCTGCCTACTGGGGCAAGCTCAGGTTGTTCCTCCACAGAGTCATTCTGTGCCTGTACATGCCTTGGAATTGGTGGGGTGTTGTGTGGCCCTGCCCCATGCTGTTCCTGCTGCAGCTGTTTCCACAGGATCATATTGTGTAGCATAGCACATATCATAACAATCTGGGTACATGTAGCTGGTGAGTACTGCAAGGCTCCTCCGGATATGTCCAGACACTGGAACCATGACCTGAGCATCCCAAACACACACTCTATTATATGCCTGGCCTGTGCGTGTGCCTCATTATGGCGTTGTTGTTCAGGTGTGTGTGCATTTCTGATGGGTGTCATCAGCCACGGCTCCAGTGGGTACCCAGCATCCCTCACTAGGTGACAGTAGGGGATGTCCACATTGGTATATCTGTGGTACAGCTGCATCAGATGCCATATGTGTGAATCATCATAGCTTCCAGGGCAGCCAGCACACACATTCATTATAATGCCCTAGGCATCACATACAACCTGGCAGTTGATGGAGGGGATGCCCCTGTGGTTGATGTAGGCCCTACCCTGCTCACCGGGTGGTGCTTTGATGCATATGTGCGTGCAGTCTATAGCACCCACTACCCCAGGGTATTCTGCTATTTGGTGGAAGAGATGCATATTGCTGGTCAACACCTCATATGTGTTGAGGAAATATACGTGCTCACTCGCATGTGCTGCCATGGCATCCAGGAACTGGTGGAATACTCTGGATGCTGATGCCTGTGAGATGCCCATAATATCTCCAGTTGTGCTTTGGGAGGTACCTGTGGCTAGTATACCTAGGCCTACACATACCTTGGTATCCACTGGGATGGGTTCCCTCGGCCAGTTTGGTGTGTCAGGTGAGGCCGGCACAGCTCAACAATTTGCTGTAGGAGGTCTCTGTCCACCCTATAGTGCTCCACTATCTCCAGCTCATGTAGCCCCTGGTAGGGTACCCTGGGTCTGTACACTCTTCTCCATCTCCTCACTGTGGGTTGTTCGGCAGCATTCACATCCTCACCACCCTCAGCTTCTTGCACATGTTGTTCTATGTTGCCTGCTGCAGCCATTCTCATTTTGTAGGTTTGTTTGTTAAAATTTCCTCGCTTGTTTACACCGGTGGTGTAGAGTGTAGAAAATCCAGAGGGGAAGGTGTTTGCTTAGTTTATAGTAATGTTCTGGGTTGGGCTGGGCTGGTCTGCTGTCTGTGTAATTGGTTGATTCTGATACATTTCACCTGCCAGGTAAGCTAGTTCTCCTTGATATCCAATCTTCATAGGAAGGCCTGTTGGAAGAACACGATCCTGTCCTACAATAGTATGCACCCACGTCACATGTTTAGGGGTATTGTTAAAAGTCAATCTCAAGAATTTCCAGGTTATGTAAAGATGAGAAAGATTTAGCCGATAGACTGGAAAAGATCTTTATTGACAGGAGTTATGATAAACATGCCCTCCATTGAACAAGGAGAATAGCAATAACTTTAAAAGGTCATATGGAACATCAAAGGATAGATTACATTTTTTATACCAATGATTTTCTTTTTGAGAAATATTGTCTCCAATAATTGGAAGATTCTAACCATTGATCAAAAAAACATTTTACCTATAGGAATAACAGCAATTTAAAATGTTGTTGTGTGATAAGCTGCCAGAACTGTCATTGCAAATTCATCTCTAAGGAACAACCTTTTAGACACCCCACTGTTAATTATTCCTTTGAACCTAGGTTTGAGGCCACGTGTGAGACCATGGGCTTAATATACCTCCTGTTCAGCTTACATTGGCTTGACCAAGAGGAAGCTTAAGAACAGAATATACATCATTATTATGACATTAAGAATAAAACGAACTGAATGCACTGGCCAAACATGTTATTCTTTTTCCTAACCATTCTTTTGTTTTAGAGTATTGCAAATAGTTGAAAAGAATGAGAAAAGTGGGATTTTATGAATTTGTTAGAGACTAAAGAGTTACATTTTAAACTGAAAGCACACTATCCCCCTGACTGAATTCCTATGTTGTTTTACGATCACATTTAGCATTGAGAAAATGATCTGTCTCCATGTTTTTGTTCTGTTTATTTTATTTTATTTGCATCTACATTTTACAGCTTGTCCTTGGTTATAATGTTTACTTGGATTGATATCGGCTTACATTTCTGAACACATATTTATTAATATATATTATATTTTGTTTTTAATAATGTTGCACAATTTTACAAAATTTTTAGCTTCATTGTGCATAATGAAGTATTTTTATTATTATTAGATTAGTACAGCTCTATAAATGAGTCTTAACTAGGCAAATACCAAGTTTGTTAGTCTTAAATGTATTGTGATTCAACATGTATTTTTTCATCATTTTTATCATCTACTGTTACTCTGGGCATACCCCTGCTGAATTTTAAACTTCAATTTTCCTTTAAGAACCCAGTGCATGGCAAGCTTAATTGGATAATTGATTGTAATGATGCTCAAGTAGTCAGGATGTATTACTATTTAAGCTTGCTGTTTTAACATTTTGTCATGGTCTGAGGAAGCAATCGTTGATACAGGAAAGCGCTTACCAATTAAAGTTTATTTTAGTTCATTTCGTGGTGAGTCCGAGGTTTTTCTTTCATCATTCATCTATTTATACTGTTACACTCTTGGGACCTGCCTCACACCCTGGGGAAATCTGGGATTCACTATCCTTCCCCTCATTTGCATAGGATTGCCTGCTAATGCATAGTTACATGTCTCACACTGAGCCTCCCTCCTTAGCAACCATTACTCACTGACCAGGTTGTCTTCTGCCTGCCACTGACTTGCATGGCAGAATACTGATTTTAGTTAGAATGCTCATTTTAAGTTTATTTTCTTATTTTCCCCACTGATCCTGTTTGCGTGCCGCTGCCCTATGCTTAAACAGCCGAGATCGGCGAAAAAAAATATTTTTTTTTATTGTTTGCAATGCCAATGGCCTTATACTTGGCCATTGGCATGTTTACTCAGTGATATGCAGCCTTTATTTGGAGTTGTACTCTGTTACTAACCGAGTACATTTCTGCAGATAGCACTAGTCTTGCACGAACTATTGCAAGCTTCCTGGATTGCAATATCATCCTATTTGCATGTATTTCTTCTTCAAATTAGGTGATTTGCATACCAGGGCTTAGTCCATGCAGGATTAGTGCTGGAGCTCTCGTGCACGCCCCTGCAGGCTGTTCCTGGATTGCACGGCCATTTCCCTTAAAAAAATCTTTGAAAAAAGACTGGTATCAAAACACAACCTGTCTTTCCTGCCAGACTAAGACTTTGTTTACCAGATGGGAAGACTTTTGAAACATTTGAAGAAGCTACTACTGTTGTACAAAATAACTTATTAAATCCAGTAGAACACATGGATTCCAGTGTTAATTTAAAGAGACAAGAATCAAAAAATGGCCAGTAAAAGAAAAGAAAAAATCTAGAGATAAACAACTTAAAATCTTTTTTTACTTGTATAACGAAAACTACTTACAGCTCCCTCAAGATCATTCAAATAAGGTAATTTATTTTATCTTACGCCAGGTTAAATGTTAGCAGTAGTTTTGATTTTTAACCATTACAAACTATACAAATAGTTTAAAATGGGAACTAATAAACCGTATAAAATCTTATAGTAAAGTGTTGCATTTTGACTATGCTTAAATTAATATGAAAGTACAGTACTGTTGTTTTCATTCATGCTGACAATTATCACTTCTTTCACATCACTATATTAGTTTAAGGGATTAAAATAAACTATTCCATATGATGCAGAATGAAAATTAAGGCTTTGAATGTTAAAACTGTTTATGCATAAACTGTTAAGCCCTTCTTTATTAATATGCCATTTTTCATATTCTCCTAAGGTTTATAATGCTGTCTCTTTCGTCAATATCATTATAATGTGTAAACTAATAATTTATGGTATTTTATACTTTAAACAAAGTTAAAAGGTTGAAAATTGGCTTTTTAGTTCACTTGTAACTTGTATTATACACCTGCAATTGTTTTGTGTTTAAAAGCTTTCCATTTACAGATTAAATTCCTGTCAACTTTTCTAAGGTTTTTTGAAGTAAGCTCGATCTCCTGGGTGTTCTGAAAGCCTCCATCTTTGTGAAGAACCTTGTGACACTATTCAGGAAGTAATTTGTGAACTTTGAACTCTAATCTTCATGATGAACACAACAGACCAATTAGAATTCAAAATGGACTTTTGGTTACCTTTCTTTAAATAAAATTAATGTTATATGTGAAAACAAAATGTAAGTAATCTGTGAAGGCTGCAAGCCTAGCTAGATAGAATTTTGTAAATAATTCTATGTCATTGTAAATATTAATATTTACATGTAAAATGTATTTTATTGCTATGGCTTCCTGACAGGTGAAGATTACAAAAAGAAATGTTAAAATTTTGAGTTCTGTGAGCCTGGGAAACTTAAGCAAAAGTGTCAAGAATTATATAATCTGAAATGACTCAGCAGTAATGTGTATAATCAATTTAAGGGCCATCTCAGAAAGTAAGAATATAATTTTGTATTTTTGCCTGAACCTGAACACATCAGCTCACCAACACTTGCTTTGTTCTGTAAGTAGGATCTTAGATCTTAGTATTTCTCTTAGAGATAGATATGAATATAGCCAAATTAGTCTAGCTGTCTTCTATATTTATGTCAGACTGTCCTACAATGTTGTTTTAAAAGTATTTCCTGCAATTTCTGAACTGTCTAATGTCATTGTGTTGAATTAATGAGTACTGCCTTGTGTTTTTATTATTTATTATTAAATATATTCAAACCTTTTAACTGTGGCCATTTTGTGTAGAGATAATTTAAGCTCTCAGCGTACTTGCATGTATTTGGTGATACTGTATAAGCCACTCCTAAATAGCCTTCAAGTCTCAGTCACACTTATCAATTGGATAATAATAACATTGCACAGTAGAATTGGACACCCTTTAGTTAGGACCTTTATAGTAGCAGATAGTAGTGGTTGGTGGCAGTCAGTACTAACATTTAGTCTGGGCAGAAAGGGGCATAGCTGGAGAACCTGTGTCAGCCTTCCCCAGGAGTGTCTGTGTGTTTGTATATAACTCAAATCTCAAAGTGTGTGTGTGTGTCAACTACTTGGGCAGAGACTCAAAGCACTGGTTGGACAGAGACGTTGTTGGAGATTTTGGCTTGACCACTTGGTTGAGATCTGAACCCTATAGCTGTGCCAGTGTGGAGTCTTATTGGGGATCTGAAGAAAAAGGGAGAAACCAGCTCCAGACTGACTGTGACCTCTGTGTGCTCTTAAAGGAAATTGTACTTTACTGTATGTGTACTTGTTATTCTCCCAATGTGGATGCCTCTCACTGGTGCTAGTAGTGAGGATTCAGGCTCCTTAATTACTGGGACAGTGCACGGGCATCACAGAATCATTTTATCTTTAAAAATATATAAATAATTGTGTTTATAGTTTAAATGATTTAAGATTTTTGTGAATTATTCATCTCTGAACAGGGAAAGCTTCAAGTGTTACACATATACACATTTAACTGCTGATCAACATGCAGCTCAGTTAAACTAAATGATATCTTACAGAGTTAGTTAATGATTGTTATATAATTAATACAGCAATTGATGTTTGTGTATTACTACAAATGCTTGATTATTTTAGCTTATATATATTTAGTTTCATTAACAAGCATCTTCCTTTTCGTTTATTTTCAATATTTATTTATTTATTTTATTTAACATTTGTTTATGAGGAACATCCAAACTGGAACAAAACCAATGTTCAATGGATGCCCTGGGAGAAACACTTCAGATGCATGTCTTTGCAATGTGGGAGGAAACCGGAGTACCCAGAGAAAACCCACATGAATGCAGGGAGGACATGGAGACTCCACACAGAAGGCACTCCAGCTGAGAATTGAACCAGAGAACCTCTGGCTGTGAGGCAACAATGCTACCTCTGCACCACTGTGCCATCCATATATGCTACATTTCTTTAGTTTTTATTTTTTTCTGCAGTTGCAGAAAATAGGCACTAGATGTCATGGGTTGGCTAGTTTGTGGCTTGTATGGAAAACAGATTAAGCCTGCAGTATTACATTCCACGCTGAGGATTTCTGAATTGTATATTGCTAGTGTAAATAGTGAAATTTTTTCCATAACAAATGCCATTTTGAATTGTTTTAGAAACGACACAGGACATAATATAATTGTCACCAATGCAACATCTTTTATACAATGACAACTTATACAATTCTCTCTTTAAATGTAAATGGGTTAAATAACCCTACGAAGAGAAGTAGCAGCAGCAAATATTTATCTTTGCTTAAGGCTGATATTGTTTTTCTTCAAGAAACCCACTTATTGTCAGAGGATTTAAATAAATTATTGTTAAAGAACTACAGTATTGGTTAGGTCTTAATTCAAACATAAAAGAAGAGGTGTCCTACTTTTATGGAAAAAATAAGATTACCAGAGATTATAGATTCTTATTCAGATAAAGATGGTATGCTCGGGATAGTAGTAATAAAACTGGGAAATAAATGTTACACCCTTATTAACACATATTGGATACCTGGTATTGGCACAAAATCTGTAAAAAGACATTTAGATACTATGACTTTACCCTCTAGGGATGAAATACTTCCAGTAGGTAATTTTAACTGTATTCTATCTCCTACAAATACTACAAACATTAAACCTTTTAAAATTTCTCCAATAGCAAAATAAACAGCTACCTAAATACAAGACATTTGAAAGATATATAACTAATAAACTAATATCTTTTGGTTTTTCCTGGTTAGAGTTTGCCACAGTGGAACTCTGATCCACTAATGATTGGCAGTGGATTTTTACAGTACTAAGGTGCCAGCCCAATGCCCAACCTTCAAAGAAGGCACACCCATTCAAACACGCACCTACCTGCATGTCTTTAAACGTCAGTCGACCATGGGGAGGACATGCAGACTCCACACAGAAGGTGCTCCAGCCGAGAATCGAATGGGAGAATCTCTTGTGTGAGGTGAAAAACGCTAACCGCTGCACCACTGCGGCCCTAAGACATTTGAAAGCTATATATGGTATAAAACTATCTCCCTCTTTATAATTCTCATTATTCATATATGTTTGGTATATAAACACAGATAAAGTATTGGTAACCAGATCTTTACTGTCAAAAACATATACTGTATTGATTGTCTCATGCCCTTTGTCAGATCATAATGTTGTTGCTATTAAAATAACTTTTTTGCACTGACATCTGCATATATAACAAAAGTAAAAGGCTTTCCTGAATGGATTTTAAACTAAATAAAGCAATTCACCTCACCTTGTGTGAGATGAAAAACGCTAACTGCTGCACCACTGCGGCCCTAAGAAATTTTAAAGATATATATGGTATAAAATTATCTTCCTCTTTAAAATTCTCATTATTCATATATGTTTGGTACACAGACAAACACAGATAAAGTATTGGCAACCAGATCTTTACTGTCAAAAACATATACTGTATTGATTGTCTCATGCCCTTTGTCAGATCATAATGCTGTTACTATTAAAATAACTTTTTTGCACTGACATCTGCATATATAACAAAAGTAAAAGGCTTTTCAGAATGGATTTTAAACTAAATAAAGCAATTCATGGAAATGAATAATAATGACAAGGTTTCAGACATGATTCTGTGGGATACCTTAAAGGTGGTTGTATATGGTAAAGTTAAAAGCTGGTATCTATCCAAAAGAAAAGACTGGGATAAGAAGTTAATAGACATACAAAACTTAACTGCTAAATTAAAAACTAAATCTTATACCCAATGATAAATCAGCACTACCTAATATTAATAAACTAAATAAAGAACACCAAGATATCCTACAACATAAAATTTCTATTAGCTTAGAGAAAATCAAATAACACTCATATTCTGTCAACCCTAAAAGTTTACATAAAATTGCAATCATATCAAAATATTTAAATGAGAAACACCATATCAAAGAAATTATATATAAAGATAATTTGATGAGTGTCAGACTTGAAAAATATATCAAACTAATTTAAGAAGAATTATGAATTTATCAACAGCTGTAAGTTAAATACAAGTGACAACAAAATTAATGATGGCTTTTTAAAAGAAAATATTAAAAAAAACTTATCAAATGACATTAGCAAAATTAAAGCCTTCACTTTTAAGGAATTAAAAGATCAAAAGAATAATAAAGCACTAGGATTAGATGGATTAATACCAGAATTGTATAAAATTTTACCAGATAGTATATTAAGAATTCTACTAAATACATTTCAGGAAGTTAAAACTACATCTAATATTCCACCTTTATAGAAATATTATCTTGTCTCTCCTATAGTAAAACCTGACAAAGAACCCACCTCATGTTCATCATACAGATCAATTTTTTGCTGAATACGACAATAAGATTTTTATGTCTATTTTATCAAGTAGATTAAACAGTATTCTTTCTGAGTTAATAGATGAAGAAGAATGATAAAGGTGGTACCGCAGTTGAATATTTAAGAGTGGTGTTAGGTTCAAAGATAACTTTAGCTGTTTGCAGACAGTTCAGACCAGTCAGACAAACTACTGACCTGTAATTAAGTATTAGGAAAACCTTTGCTTCCTTTAAACAGTAGATACAAAACAACTGTCAGGAACATTCTTGTAAACCATGACTTCCAAATAATTAACCATATCGGTGGAATGTTGATATGTAAACTTTAGAAACATGCCAGTGTGGTGTATATATGAAATAAAGTCAATGATTCTACCCGGAGTAGTTGTCCAAAATATAAAAATATCAAGGTAGTGTAAATAAATCTGCCAAGTCTTGGAAGACCGAGCCAAGAATATAAGATGTCTTCCAACTGTACATGACCTAGTCGGCATAGATCAGAGCACAAGCCACTCCCATAACCACCCTAAAAATTTGTGTAAAATATTCCCCTTCAAAGAAAATGAAGTTATTATAGAGAATAAACTCTCTGAGTTCTGTAACAAAGTTGATGAGAGTATCATCAAAATGGGTTACCTCCAACAGAGCAGAATGAAAAAGATCCAACCCAGTAGAGTGGGGTTTACTGGTGAATAGATCAATAATGTCAATAGTTTAAAAAATGACAATGCTTTAACTGAGATAGCACACATATTAAATATTAAGGCTTTATCATTGAATTCAACCATAAAAAGTCAATTTCAGTTAATTATCAACACCTAATTAATTCAATTCTAAGCTTAAACGACAACTGGAACAGGCTGTTTTTCACATTTGAAGACAGATTAACTTTAATTAAAATGATGATACCACCTAAAATTATATTCATTAGCCAATTGATAATTCTTCCCCCACTTAAAAAAAATATATAAAAAGAATTAATGATATCTTACTCAAGTTTCTTTGGTACCTCCCCTCAAAAAACAGAATCTCCTTATATTGGTAAACAACAAGTTGGGAAGAAGGTGGTATCAGATTTCCTAATATTGGTTTCTACTTAAACTCAGTTATTATTAATACAGTACCCTTGTGGCTCAATACTTCATATACATCTTGCTGAAAGTCAATCCATGAAAACATGTTATTTAATAATAATAAAACATTACTAGACCCACATGTTAAAATAGAATGAAATATCTTTAGTGGTATACTAACATATATACAAAACGAAAAACAGAAACTCACATTATTTTCCCTTATAAATCAGGCATTATTGATTTTTAAAAGATTTATGTATTCCAATCATTTAAATAAAAACTTACCAATAACGATATTTCCAATCATTTTTACCAGTGAATGCTTGATTTTTTTTTTTGATGCAAGTAAAATGTTAGAGCTTAAAAATGGAAATTTACTATACTGGAAACAGTTTTTATCTACCAATAAAATTTACTCTGCAGATTTGATTGCGAGATACAGCTTACAAAATTGTAATTAGCTTGATATTCATGCGTGTAAAGAATTCATCCAAAATAAAAGTATATTAACACTAGAAACACATAATAAAAATTCACCTAAAATCTTAGATTTCATCTCTATCATTAATAATGGATCCTTCAGGAGCACCTCATTCATATCCCAAATATATAAAATTATATGTGATTTTAGCTCTAGAGATACATCTTTCTGGAATTATTCCACTAGAATAAATAAAGAGGAATTTACAATAAACAATAAAAAAACTTTGAAATCAGCAGGCAGGTCCACATCTTCTCCTTATTGGAGAATATATACATGGAAGTTCTTACATAGATGCTTTTTAATACCACCCAAAATTACAATAACGTATAAAGACAATATAAAATGTTGGAGATGTGAATCACTTAATGCTGACTGGTCCCAGAGGATTATTAGCTGCAGAATAGTATCTTACTTTTGGGCAGATTTTAGATATTTCTGTAAAGCTTTGTGGACTGATAATTGTATTGTTTCCGATTCTCTCATACTATTTAATGTACGATTTTCAGAAGTCATACCTAAAAAACAAATACCTCTATATATATGGTCAATTTTATCTATAGCAAGGAAAGTTGTTATGAAGAATTGGAAATTTAAGTCTACTCTCTTATTTAATTCAGAATATATTCATTTAGCCAAATCAGTATGTAACTGAAATTTCTACCATAAAAATGAGAACAAATAATATAACTCATCAGTTAATTGCTTGGAAGAAATTGCTTAACTTTTTAGAGAAATACTAAATGTTTTCTTTTTCATATGTATATTGTTATGGGCATTGTATATAGTTTTCTTATAGTTCTATTTGTAAATACTTTGTTTGGTTATTGTTTTTTAAAAAACAATTAACATTTTGGAAAAAAGAAAACATTGTCTTTTAGCCATTGCCCTTATAAGCTTGTCTCCATAGAAAGAGGAGAGCTAGATACATAGTTGTGTTCAGCTACAAGCTTCTCTTACTGCACTGTGAACAATTATTTGCTAAAGTAAAACTTTTCCTTACATTCAATGCTCTTTTATTTACTTGCTTCCACTTAAACTTGTTAGATCAAGCCAAGGGCCTTAATGAAGTCATTCTCCTGCACAATCATTCCCCTGTGCAAAAGTAAGAAAAAGCATAACGGTTTTATTTACATTATGGTCTTTTATCCAGACTTTCTTCTCTTTTTACATTGCAGTGCCTACATTTCTTAAAACTGAGCAAGAAGCAAGAAAAAAGAAAGAAATAAGGGAAATGGGTAGCACCTGTTTACTTTAGTCCCTTATTATACACATAACTGAAAAAGCTCTATTATATAACATGCAGTATATGTTGCGTTTTATAAAAATACAGTTAAGAACAAAAACTGTTTTACTTACAGTTACCTCTTTCCTTTCTTTTTCTTCTCCTTAATTGTTCTTCCAAACATTAATGATATGAAGTAGGGAATATGCTTTGGACCCTCCCTACAAGTTTAACAAAATCCAAAAACAACATACAGTACTCTCAAGTTTGCAAATTTAAATATAATGTTGTAAAAGGGCAGTTTGTAAGGTTAAATCATTTAACCATAGATGTGGAACTTTCAGATATTTTTTCAGAAGCATTACAAAAGATGCTTTTATATAAGGGCATCCAGAACATTTGATCAATAATGTTAAGGAAGTAGTTGGTTATGACTAAAGAGAAAGTTAAGTTTAGTAGTAGTAGGGATTGGTCAGTATCTATGCCTTTAGTCTTTTTTTAGATAGTAAGGCCACTAAATCAGTTATCCAAAATGGTTGGTAAACATTTAGTGCTAGTAAATGAAGTAGTAAAACAGTGGGAGTTAAGCCTTCTTTCATTAACATAAAGGGAAGGAACATCAAGAATATATTTGAAAGAGAAAAGATAGTGAATTTTGGAAATAGAAAGGGAACTTACAAATGTTATAATTGTTCCATGTATAAGTATATGTCAGATAGTTCACACTTTTCTAATAGTAGAACAGAAAGGGTGCATAGTATTCCAGAATTTTGTACTTGTGCATTTAAATGTGCGGTTTATTTGGTGGCATGCTCCACTTGTGATTTTGTCTACATGGGTAAAACAAACCGCTACAAAAACTGTGTATGAGCACTATTATGTGGTTAAAACAAAATATGGATAATGTTATAGGTAAGCATTCTGTACAGTGCAATAATTTTAAGAGGTTTCTGTTTACACCTATTGATTTTGTCCCCAGTGATTTTAATGGTGATGAAGAAGGGGAGTTAGAGTACAAAGAGTTAAACTGTCAAATTAGATTTGATGCATACATTTCACCAGGATTAAATAGTAATATAAATTATAAAGTGGTGTTAAAAAGAAATGCTAGGTTAAACAAAAGTAAATGTGTTTTCATTGTTTTTTAATAATTTCTTAGTAATGGTTATTGAATTTTAACTATTAATTGTGTTAAAGTATTTTTAATTTTTTTATTAAATTGTTTTGTTAGGTCATGTGATTATGGTTAAGCATATAAAGGTAATTTAAGGATGTAAATCAAACAGTTCAGAAAAAGACTAATGTAGGTTGAAAGTGCTCAACCAATAAATGTTTTTGTATGGTGTTCACACGGTTCTCTTTTGGAGGTTATTTCTAATTTTTTTAAAGTTTAACAAAGTCAAAAACGCCCAATATTTCCAGGTTTTTTTGTTCCGCCATATTTCACAAATGTTATTGATGCTTTGTAATCCCATTAATTTCAGAGTTGCTGGTTTTCTTCTTGTTGAGCTCTACCCCCAACTCCAGTCTGTTTCATTTCCAATATACTATTGGTTCTTCTAGTCAACCTCTAGGACACAATAGCTGCTGCATTTGTTGTTCATTGGGGAAGCAAAGAGGTTGCAGCAAGGCTGGTCCCATCAACGAAAAATTTCCTGTACCACTTTTGGATTGAGAGATCACTCATGAGGCAGGAGAATATATCTGCTCAGTTTGTCCACTATAATGTTGGTGCTCCCCAGGATATGCATTGCCACTAGAAAGTGGTTGGAGGATATCACTCATTGCCACACTCTGAGAGCTTCCCAGCACATGGGGTAAGATCTGGTTTCACCCTGTTTGTTCATGTACCTTAAACTGACATATTGTCTAACTGAATTACAACTGTCCCCAGATGGAGGGCAGAATAAAAGGCTTGCAACACTAACAGCACGGTCCTCAATAATAGGACATTGATGTGCAAATTGGCCTCTTATGGAGACCAAGTGCCTTGGATTGTTCTTCCCAGATAATGCCCCCCCCCCATTGTCACTATGGCCTTGGGCTGAGGAGGAATAAAGGGACGTTCCAGTAGAATTTCCTCTCACTGCATCCACCAGGATAAATCCTTTTTGCAATGACCTGTTATTAGAATGGGGTAGGTTATTGGATGTGTTAGGATGGACCATTGTGTAGCCAAGAGCCATTGAAGTAGCCTCATGTGAAATCTTGCCAGAGGTACTAATGTGATTGTCACTGCCATGGATCCCAAGTCTTGAAGGACAAGAAGATCGGAGACTTTGGATATAATCAGTTGTACTTGAGACCTTATCTTCTGTAGTCTGTGAAGAGGGAGAGAAACTACACAAGAGATCATGTTGAGATGAGCTCCTCTGAACTTTAGATCTTGTGTGGGAGTCAGCTTGGATTTTTCTCTGTTGACTGTGATGCCCTAGCAATTGAAAAGGTTTAGAATGAAGTTTGTGGTTTGAAGCAGTAGATGCCTGGTGGGGGCAGTGAGGAGCAGTCATCTAAATAAGGAAACACCTTGAATCTGTGTAGTCTCATGTGAGCAAAGACTGCTGCCATGCATTTGGTGAACATCCTGGGGGCTGTGGTGAGACAAAAGGGCAGCACTCTGAACTGAAAATGACTGACCCCTAGTTGAAAGATGTGATACCTTCTGGATTGTTTGTCCATTTTTATGTGGTAATACGTGTCTTGAAGGTCTATAGAGCACATTGAGTTGTTTTCCTCTAGAAAGGGAAGTATAGACTGAACCATGACCATCCGGCATTTTGTTTACTGAACAAAGTCTTTCACTGAGGTCCAATATTGGTCTCCAGTCCCCTATCTTTTTTGACACTAAAAAGAACCTTGAGTAAAATCCAGATCCTATCTGGTCTGGTGGGACTTCTTGGATGACTCTTTTTCTACCAGCTTTTGAATCTCCAAGGCCGCTTTGTCCCTCTGAAAGGGTGGAACATTGGGGATTTTTCTTTGTGATCTTGGGAAAAGAATAAAGGAGATATGGTAACCTGTGGTAATAATCTTCTGCACCCACATATTGGTAGTTATTTGTCACCAGGCTGTGGAGTGCAGCGAAAGTCGTCCCCCGACTGCTTCCAGAGGTAAGCAATTGGGCCTCCTTTCAGGAGTGCTGGTAGGGCTGCCCAGAAAAGAGGTCTCTGTAACTCTGGTTTCACGGAACACCTCTGCCACGGGAGTCGGTGTCTTCCATTAGAGCTCCCTCCTCTGCTTTAAGGGGAGCTCCCTCCTCTGCTTTAAGGGGAGCTATCACCACATGTCCTGGAAAGGCCCTTGGGACTTCTTGAACCAGATCTTTCAACTCCTGTTATTCCTGGAGTAGGATCACTGAGGAGTAGAAAAACAAATGCCCACACCAGAGGGTCCTTCCATATTTTTGCACCTGGCCAGTGTGTCCTTGACTTTGGGGCCAAATAAGGATGATCCATCAAAAGGAGCACTGATGAAGGAAGACTTGAGGGACTCCACAAACTCACACAAACACATCCAGGTGTGACGCCTTATGGCAACACCTGAACCCACTGCTCTGGTTGTCCCTTCAGCTGCATTGTGATGATCTGCATGGATGAGTTTGATATAGACTCCAGGGTGGCCAGCTGAGAGGCAACTTTATCCTGCATCTCATCCGACACTGCTCCAGTGAGGGTATCCGATAACTCCTTAATCAGATTCCTCTGAAGTCTAGTAAAATGTGCCATGAAATTCAAGGCCCTTAGGGTGAAGGTCAATGAATCATTGACCCGCTTTCTAAATCTGTCCATCGTCCTAGACTCTCAGTTAGGTGGGTGGACAGTGGGACTCTCACTGGTGAGTTCCTTTCTGGTGTCCGCCGCCACCACCATGGCATCTACTTCCTAAACCCTTGGCCTAATACTGGTGATCTTCAGGGGCTGATACGATTTTGTCTGGTCTCTGGGAATTGGCTCTTGGAATCAGGGACCTTCCATGCCCACTGTGTGATCAATTTAATGAGATAATCAGCGAGCAGGGCTAATCAGGATGTAGATGGATGAGCAGCAAAGGCTTGCAAGTACATGGATTCCTCAGAGGTCAGGTCTTTGGGCTTCCAGTTACACCTCTGTTTGAGAATCCCCAGGATGTCTCTAAAGAAGACATCTTCAGAGGGTGACCAAGAGGGAACCCTCCCCATCATTGAAGTTCATGTCTTCAGTGATAGATTCTTCCAGAGAATCTAAATGCTTCCTCTTCCACATCTTCTTTTGGGGTAGTTCCTCAGTGGGAATCTCTGAGGAAGACTCCAAAGAAAAGGGACTCTGTACAGAGGCAACTTGCAGCTTTGGTGTTCACTGTCCCAACATGAAGAATGGTGGTAGCTCTGGACCAGAAGGTACTGACATATGACTGATACAGGAGAGACCAGCTGGGAGCCCACAGAGGTTAATGCCCTCTCCATGACTTGGAAGTCAGGCCCTCCTGAAGAGGGATGTCAGACCAGAACTGAGAAGGACAACCTCAAAACCAAGGTCACACCCCATTCTGAGAGACCACCATCCAAGGCAGGAGCCAGGGTAGACCTCACAACTATCAGGGATACCAAAATTAAGTACGACTCCAAACAACAAACAGGAGACAAACTGAAACCCTTGAAACTGACAGACAAGCCACGGCCCCAGGAATCTATCAGTTCCAAGGGAACTGAAGATTTCAAAGCCTTCCCTGGAACTGAAGAGGGAGTGCCTAAGGATACCAGGACAGCTGGAACCAGGGAGATCTAAGTGGTGGGCTCTAAGTCTCCCAAGGAGGTTAGAGGAGAAAATCCAGAGGAGCCCAGGGAGAGTATGCCTCAACTCCAGAAGGGAGAGAGGGCTGAGAAAGGGCAAGAAGACCCCTGGCTGCTAAAAGCTGATCCACCAACCTCACAATGTCAACCTTGTCGAGACTCCTGGAAGATCGAATAGACAACCTTGAGGGAGATTCTAACCTTTCCAAAAAAAAGAGGGTAGTTGACCCATAAAGGGGTATTTGGAAAGGCAGCAACTTTTCCTTGGAACATGTATGAGTTCAGACTTTGGCACAGAAGATGCGGGTAGTGTCTGCCATGGTGCAGATGATGAAACCAGCACTGACCAGGAAACTAAAGAAGCCGGTGCTGGTGCCAATGGTGCCATGGAAATATAAGCCGGTGCCAAAGATACTTGTTCCATTAACTTCATGACCTTACTCTTCAGTCCTGAGGAGAAAGACGGAACTGAGGACTTGTGTTTCTTAGCCATTGGGGAAACCAGTACTGACTGACCTCATTTTGCTGTGGTCAGATTTTGTGATCTAAATGGGGAGCACCCAAACAATACATGTAAGAAAGATGCCCATCTGAATTAGGCATCTTTCAGTCACAGCCTTGGCACTGTTTAAACCCAGAAGTGCCCTTTTGCTTTTCCAACATTTTGTCTATAACTGGTAGAAGGGTCACAGACACACACATACAACTGCAGTCAAGAATGGTGAAATTTCTACCAATGATGGTGCAGAGAAATACCAAGACTGGTAAAAAAAGGAGAGAGATACCAAACAATGGTAATTTAGGACTACCTTAAGAGGTAAGGGGAGAGGGAAGGATACCAACAATGGTAATGAAAATACCATGAGGTATTAAGGGTAGAGAAAAAAATCACTCCAAAGGGTACAAGAAGAAGAAATTAGAATAATAATAGTTAAAGAGCAGAGTTTAATCAAAGAGTTTAAATCAACAAAATTTGACTTAGCTGGAGAGTTATCATCTAATGTGTCTTGCTATCAGAGTGACAAAAGAGATCTGAGGTAATGGAGAGAGGAGCACTATAGGCAGAGTCTTAGCTCAAGAGTTTTTTGGCTGGCATGAGCTGTATAAGGGCTGAGCTGGTTCCAAGGATCAGAACAGAGTCCCATTGGTCAAGAATGTATGAAGACTGACATCAGATCACAAGTTTGGGACAAAGCCCTTTGGAGATTTCCTGCCAGCAGACAGAGGGAGGCTGAGCTCTTAAAGGCCAAGCCTAGGAATAACCAAAAAAAAAAAAACTTCACAACCTGGCATACAAAGCACACTCAGAAAAAAATGGGGGGGGGGAGCTACAGCAGCAGTCATCATTTGAATATCTACAGTTATAGTTTTAAGTTCAACTTAAACGCAATTGTACTATGTTGCTATGGCAGCAGTCATCATTTGAACATCTACAGTTATAGTTAATTCATCTTAAACACAATTGCACTATATTCTTCATATTGACCACTGCTGCAGTAGCCATAGCAAGATGGTTACATTACCATAGGTAACTATATTTCGGAGGTAGGAGGAGGGGGGTCCAGGAACCCTTAGAAAATGGTCCTAGCAAAGCATGATCTAGACCTACAAAAGGAATCCAGCTTATAGTGCTTTGTAAAAGTATACAAAGAGGAGCAAGCAGCAGCTTCTAGAATCCAACACTTTCCAAAAAGCCATAGAAGCAGCCAAGGTCTTATAGAGTGGACCTTGATGCTGCTTGGAATATATTTGTTATGTTGAGTACAACAAAAGGTAATAGTTTTAGTTGACCATTTGGAAATTGTCTGTTTGGACACTGGTTGTCCCTTCTTCTTACCTTCATAAGAAATGAACAATTGATCCAATCAGCTGAAAGACTTAATTCCATCAAGATAGTACCTTGAGTTGTTTGTGGACATCCAAGGTATGGAGTATCCTTTCTCCCTCATTTTTAGGTTCAGAAAAGAAAAAAAATGTTATGTACTCACCATAATATTCCATCTCTGTTATACATTTTCATTCTTCCACAATAGTTGGGCTTGGATCCAATCCTCAGACCTGACTTGGCCGCTCCTTCCAGATCATAGGATACTTGAACTCTCGAGCTCCTCTCTCTACCCATAATACCCCAGACACCTAACATACCTCAGATCTAGTTTGCTTTCCATGGATTTATAGAGCAATGGAAATTAAGAAAAGAGCAGAATATGGAGCTCAACAAGGAAAAGATGTTCCACAAATACTTTTCAATCTATCCAGAAGTAAAACAAGGAGGGGGTAGGTGGCTGGGAAGTTGAGGAAAAATGAAAATGGACAACACAGATGGAATGTTATGGTGAGTATATAACTTTTTCATCTGATGCTGTCATTTTTATTCATTCCTCAAGAGATGGGGTGGCATCACCAGCTACCAAAATCCCAGGAGGACTCTAAAGAAGTATATTTTGGATCACAGCTGAGCCAAAGGCTACGCCTCCCCTAGAAACCAGATCCAATTTGTAATGAGCAATAAATGTATGAGAATTAGCCCAAGTTGCAGCTGCACAAATATCATCCAAGGAAGTCATAGACAAAGAGGCTGACAATGTTGCCATAGATCTCATGGAGTGGGCTCTTGGATGCTTTGGTAAGGGCAAATACACTTTTATAATACAGTCAAAGTAAAATTTATTGTCATTTAGGACTACACAAGTGCAGCCTAAATGAAATTCTGAGCATCAGCTCACCAGAAAGTAGAACAGAAGGAAAGATAACAAGAGCAACAGTACATTTCAATTAAAAAATGATATTCAATACAAGACCCACAGAATGATAAATAAATCAATAATAACAGCAAAAACACACAAGCCCCCCCAGACAGTCATAAGAAGAATACTGTGCATAGCAGCATGACAGTGTAGGATTGCACGTTACGATTTTCCTCCTTTGTTCATCTGCATCAGATAAAGCAGGCAATTGCACATGAATAAGAAACTATAATGCTACATTAAAGAATAAAAAAAGATATTGTATACTTTTTAGCTGAGCAACATATTGTGAATGATTACTGACTAAATAATTAGTCAAAAATTTGGCCAAAGTCACTGTAGATACTGGTTTGCTTAGTTTTTACTCAGAAAAGGAAACAAACATTTGTTCAGATTTTCTCAGATCTTCGATTCTGTGAAGGTAGAATTGTAATTGTATGTGAAAATCCAAAATAATGTAACATATATTCTCCTCTGTTTGAAAAGTTAAAAACAAAGAATGGAATGTCAGTGACCTGATTAATATTAGATTCCAACACCACCTTTGGTAAAAAGGAAGGATTGTTCCACAAAGAAACCTTATCCTTGTGAAAACTTAAATAAGGAGGTTTAGAAGACAGTGCTTGAAGCTCAGTCACTCTTCTGGCAGAAGTGATAGCAATTAGGAAAACAGTTTTCCAGGTCATAATTTCAGATCAGACTTAGCTGATGGTTCAAATGGGGGTTGAGTCAAAGCCTGAAAAACAATATTTACATCCCAAGAAGTGGGATCCTTTAAATGAAGTCTAAGTAGGCTCCTCTGAGAAAAGCTTTACAAAGCCTGGAAGAAGCTAAAGTAGAACTATCTAACAGAGTCCCATTGGTCAAGAATGTATGAAGACTGACAACATCAGATCACAAGTTTGGGACAAAGCCCTTTGGAGATTTCCTGCCAGCAGACAGAGGGAGGCTGAGCTCTTAAAGGCCAAGCCTAGGAATAACCAAAAAAAAAACTTCACAACCTGGCATACAAAGCACACTCAGAAAAAAATGGGGGGGGGGAGCTACAGCAGCAGTCATCATTTGAACATCTACAGTTATAGTTTTAAGTTCAACTTAAACGCAATTGTACTATGTTGCTACGGCAGCAGTCATCATTTGAACATCTACAGTTATAGTTAATTCATCTTAAACACAATTGCACTATATTTTTCATATTGACCACTGCTGCAGTAGCCATAGCAAGATGGTTACATTACCATAGGTAACTATATTTCTGAGGTAGGAGGAGGGGGGTCCAGGAACCCTTAGAAAATGGTCCTAGCAAAGCATGATCTAGACCTACAAAAGGAATCCAGCTTATAGTGCTTTGTAAAAGTATACAAAGAGGAGCAAGCAGCAGCTTCCAGAATCCAACACTTTCCAAAAAGCCATAGAAGCAGCCAAGGTCTTATAGAGTGGACCTTGATGCTGCTTGGAATATATTTATGTTGAGTATAACAAAAGGTAATAGTTTTAGTTGACCATTTGGAAATTGTCTGTTTGGACACTGGTTGTCCCTTCTTCTTACCTTCATAAGAAATGAACAATTGATCCAATCAGCTGAAAGATTTAATTCCATCAAGATAGTACCTTGAGTTGTTTGTGGACATCCAAGGTATGGAGTATCCTTTCTCCCTCATTTTTAGATTCAGAAAAGAAAAAAAAATGTTATGTACTCACCATAATATTCCATCTCTGTTATACATTTTCATTCTTCCTCAATAGTTGGGCTTGGATCCAATCCTCAGACCTGACTTGGCCGCTCCTTCCAGATCATAGGATACTTCAACTCTCGAGCTCCTCTCTCTACCCATAATACCCCAAACACCTAACATACCTCAGATCTAGTTTGCTTTCCATGGATTTATAGAGCAATGGAAATTAAGAAAAGAGCAGAATATGGAGCTCAACAAGCAAAAGATGTTCCACAAATACTCTTCAATCTATCCAGAAGTAAAACAAGGAGGGGGTAGGTGGCTGGGAAGTTGAGGAAAAATGAAAATGGACAACACAGATGGAATGTTATGGTGAGTATATAACTTTTTCATCTGATGCTGTAATTTTTATTCATTCCTCAAGAGATGGGGTGGCATCACCAGCTACCAAAATCCCAGGACTCTAAAGAAGTATATTTTGGATCACAGCTGAGCCAAAGGCTACGCCTCCCCTAGAAACCAGATCCAATTTGTAATGAGCAATAAAAGTATGAGGATTAGCCCAAGTTGCAGCTGCACAAATATCATCCAAGGAAGTCATAGACAAAGAGGCTGACAACGTTGCCATAGATCTCATGGAGTGGGCTCTTGGATGCTTTGGTAAGGGCAAATACACTTTCTTCTAATACAGTCAAAGTAAAATTTATTGTCACAAGTGCAGCCTAAATGAAATTCTGAGCATCAGCTCACCAGAGAGTAGAACAGAAGGAAAGATAACAAGAGCAACAGTACATTTCAATTTAAAAATGATATTCAATACAAGACCCACAGAATGATAAATAAATCAATAATAACAGCAAAAACACACAAGCCCCCCCCCCCCAAGCAGTCATAAGAAGAATACTGTGCATAGCAGCATGACAGTGTAGGATTGCACATTACGATTGTCCTCCTTTGTTCATCTGCATCAGATAAAGCAGGCAATTGCACATGAATAAGAAACTATAATGCTACATTAAAGAATAAAAAAATATATTGTACACTTTTTAGCTGAGCAACATATTGTGAATGATTACTGACTAAATAATTAGTCAAAAATTTGGCCAAAGTCACTGTAGATACTGGTTTGCTTAGTTTTTACTCAGAAAAGGAAACAAACATTTGTTCAGATTTTCTCAGATCTTCGATTCTGTGAAGGTAGAATTGTAACTGTATGTGAAAATCCAAAACAATGTAACATATATTCTCCTCTGTTTGAAAAGTTAAAAACAAAGAATGGAATGTCAGTGACCTGATTAATATTAGATTCCAACACCACCTTTGGTAAAAAGGAAGGATTGTTCCACAAAGAAACCTTATCCTTGTGAAAAATTAAATAAGGAGGTTTAGAAGACAGTGCTTGAAGCTCAGTCACTCTTCTGGCAGAAGTGATAGCAATTAGGAAAACAGTTTTCCAGGTCATAATTTCAGATCAGACTTAGCTGATGGTTCAAATGGGGGTTGAGTCAAAGCCTGAAAAACAATATTTACATCCCAGGAAGTAGGATCCTTTAAATGAAGTCTAAGTAGGCTCCTCTGAGGAAAGCTTTACAAAGCTTGGAAGAAGCTAAAGTAGAACTATCTACTCCTACATGAAAGTTGAAAATGGCTGCTAATTGCAGCTAAAAACTCAAGAATCTTTGATACTGGTGTGAAAAGGGTCTAAATTCTTTTTATGTGCCCAAAAACCAAATATTTTCCATTTACTTCTGTAAATTTTTCTAGTGGAAGCTTTATGAGAAGATAACAGAATATGATGGACTGGGGAGAACAGCCTGAGCTGTCTAGTAATCAATGGAACTGGAGAAACCATGCAGTCACCTTAAGGCCTGAAATATCCAGATGATTCATGCCTGTCAGGTGAAACAGGAGGTCTGGAGCTGGGTCCAGAATTCAGGGCAGGTGTACAGGGTGAGGCCAAAGGAAGGGAAACAGATCTGATGAGGCGAATAAGGGGGGAATGAGGATACTGTGCTCTTCAACTGAGATGCTTTCTAGAGAAATTTGGGAATGAATGGTAATGGGGGGTAAGCATAAAGGGGACTGGTGGCCAAGCATGAAGTAGAACATCCCTTCGTGACTTCCTCAGTGGGGGGAACAGGGCAAAGAACCTGCTGCACTTGTTGAGGGGAGATGAGAAGAGGTTACAGCATGGTTGGCCCCATCGATGGAAAATCATCACCACCATGTTGATATTAATAGACCACTTGGGAGGCATCAAAATATACCTGCTTAACTTGTCTGCACTCATGCTGGACTTCACCGGGATGGGTGTTGCTATCAGAAAGTGATTGAAGTAAATCACCCATTACCATACTCTCACAGCTTCTTGACAAAGAGGATAAGATCGGTTTCCCTCTTGTTTGTTGATGTACCAGACAACTGACATATTGTCCATCTGAATAGCAATAGTCCCAGTTGGGAGAGTGTCTTGAAAGGCCTGCAATGCTAGGAGGACAGCCCTCATCTCCAGGATGTTGATATGCATGCTGGCCCCTTCTGGGGACCAAGTGCCCTGAACTGTCTTCCCAAAAAGTGCCCCCCAATCTGATCTGAGAGATGTCTATAGTCACTGTGGCCTTGGGTTGAGGGAGAACAAAGGGATGGCCTTCTTGTATTTAGTTGAATAAATACAACAAAGGAGGTAATTTTTGCAAGCTTGAGTTACTTTGATTGGCTTAGATAATGGGTGTTGGAGAATAGACCACTGAGTTGCGAGTGTCCATTGCAGGATTCTCATATGGAACCTGGTCAGCGGTACAAGAGTGATTACCACTGACATGGATCCCAAGGCTTGGATTATCAGGCATGCTGGAAGAGAAGAATTCTGAACAATCTTTTTGACCTGGAATTGAATAGTTTGTACTTGAGACAAAGGGGGAAAGGCTATTTGAGTGGCTATATTGAAACGAGCACCAATGTTTTCCAAGGTTTGAGTTGGATTGAGCTAAGATTTGTTGTAACTGACAAATATCCCCAGACAAGAGCAAAGGTGGAGTAAGTAGTCCCTTGCTTGAATTAGTTGATGCTTGGTTGGACCATTAATGAGCCAGTAGTCCAGGTACAGAACAGTACAGTTGTGTACACTTACCATAAATGTAGATGTTTGAGTGTTTTCACTGTTGTAGTCATCACACTTGAATTATCTGCCTGCAGGTAGCCTTCAGTTGGCCCGAATACCAGAGACTTAGTATTTTTGCATTGGTTGTTGTCGCTCCAAGTCTGACGTCAGGTCGTTAGGGATATAAAAACAGGTAGCTGACGCACTTGCATCAGTTTTTCTTGCCCCAAATGTCAGGAGCCCCCCAGTAGGGAGCTAAGCTGTGGTGGAAAAAATCACCACCAGTAAAAAGTAAATACCAATACCCCTCCAAGTGGTGAGTAGTACACACAGAGAGGAGAGAGAGACAGAGAGCAGGGGGTTGGAGGGAGGGAAACCAGGACTGCAGCAGTGAATGCACTCGAACATCTACATTTATGGTAAGTGTACACAACTGTACTATGTTCTTCATGTTTCAGTATTGCAGTCATCACACTTGAGTTGATTCCCAAAGCTGTAGAAAGGGTGGAGGCAGTCAAGAAGTGTTTGGGCTGGCTAGAATGCCCTGCAGGACTGCAGTTACAAAACACGCTCTGGATTTTTGATTTGACATGGTCTGGCAAGGTCTGCTCCTTAAGCCAAGCAAGCCTTCTCAGTACAGAACATGTGGCTGCTGCCCTGCAAGATGCTTCTAGGGCATCAAAGCCACATTGCAGAGTATGCTTGCTGACTTGGCTTGCAGAATGCATAAGCTCTTGTAATTCTTGAAAAGGAGTTTGAGAGAGACAGGAACTCTGTAGTACCTGTCTGGTTTCCTAGGAACAAGGGGTAAAATATCAGGAGTTAAACTGGATTCCATAAAGACATCATCCACAACATTCAGGACTGGGGGTATTGTTAAAGGCCTATGTTGTGGCAAATCTAGAAATTCTCTGAGTCTCTTTTTGGACTGAGGATAGTCTTGGCATTCCCAGAGGAAATGCTCTCTTAAAGTATGTAAGATTTCACCAAAAAAAAATCCTCTGGAGGAGAAGCAGAGGGAATGGATTCCTCTGCATCTGAATCCTCATAAGCAGATAAAGGCATGTCTTCATAATCAGATATCTCAGAGTCGTCAGACTCTTGGTCAGTTAAAGCTGCTGGGGACAGGTTTCTTTTTCTCTTAGCAGAGGAAGGCGGACTTCACCTAATCAGCATAATAAAATCTTCAGCCATTTTAAGCATTTGATGTTGTGGCAGGGAAGCAGGTGCATGAGTTTGGGTCGTCGTTCTTTTAGGTGTAGTGCGTACTCTTGGCCTTAAAAACTCAGTAGTTTTCGACAAAACTGAAGTTGCGAAAGAATTTGTCAGTTTATGTCGAATATCGGTAGTGGGAAGAACTTCCTCAGAAGCCGGTGCCTGCTCAGCAGGCAAGGTAGAAACATCTGCAGGTTCCGTAGTCGAAGAAGAGTCTTGTGGCATACCAGACTCTGAATGGGTCTCGGTAGAGGCCTGCAAATCCATTGAAGCAGGCATCAAGGGCTGTGAGAGTGCCTCACTGAGTACCAGCGAACTGGCGACTAGCTTAATGGAAGCGTCGCTGGCAGTTTTGGACCTGTGCGGTCTGTCTCTGTCTTTATCCTTACATTTTTTCAGAGGAGCGGTAGTCAGATGGCTTACCGAAGCCATTTTGGAATATGGAGATCTAGAACAAAAGTATTTAGTGACAATAAGGGCCCGACGATGAATAGTTCAGGTGTTGAATAAGGCACAAAACCGACAGTGAGGTACATCGTTGTCTGGGCCTAGACAGGTGACAGAGTAAGAATGGAAATCTCAGTGTGGTATTTGCTTTCCACAGGCAAGACAATTGTTAACTTTTTCTAACATTGGTTAGAGCAATAAAAAAGGATCCCCAATGGGGTAGTTAGCTTTAGAAGACTTCAGGATAATTTGATTCGGAAACGAAAACTCCGGTAGCGCCGACTGGCACTCATGCGAACAGCTTCTGCTTCGGGGTCCTCGGCAAGAAAGACTGATGTAATGGCATCAGCTGCCTGTTTTTATACCCCTGACGACCTGACAACAGACCTGGAGTGACAGCAACTGACGCAGAAATACTAAGTCTCTGGTATTTGGGCCAATTGAGGGCTACCTGCAGGCAGATAACCCAAGTGTGATGACTGCAACAATTGCCAGCACTTAGTGAACACCCTGGGGGCTGAGGTGAGACCAAAGGGCAGTGCTGTGAACTGGTAATGATTGGTTCCCAGGCGGAAGTGTAAATATCTTCTGGATTGCCTGTTCACTTTGATATGACACATCTTGAAGACCTACTGAGCATATCCAGTCATCCTTGTTCAGAAACGGCAGAATGAACTGAACAGTGACCATCCAGAACTTTGTATACTGAATCAACTGATTTAATTTGCTGAGATCCAAAATTAGTCTGAAGTCCCCTGTCTTTTTGGCACTAAAAGGAATCCTGAATAAGTTCTAGACTCTCTCTGGCTTGGGTCTTTTTTTTTCTAGCAACTTTTTTATTTATATTGCTGCTTCTTCCCACTGGCTGGGTGAAACATTGGGGATTTTCTTTGAAACTGATTGGGCAGGTGGGAAAATGGTATAATATAACCACTGGATATTATCCTCTGCACCCATGAATCTTTTGTGATATCTAGCTAGGCTCTCTGGTGCAGGGATAGACAAACTCTGACTACCTCCACAGATGGACAATCAGGCCCCCATTCAGGAGTGCTGATGGGATCTGTCTGAGGAAGAATCTTTAGATACCTGTTTATGTGAACCACCTCTGCTGCAGAGATGTCTTGCATTTGAATTCCCCTCTCTGCCCCTGGGGGAACTCTCTCCACGTGTATCTTGAAAGGAACCCAGGGATTTCTTGAAACACACTTTTCTACCACCTTGTTGATTTCTGGAAAAGGACTGTCGAGGGACAGAAAAGCGTAAACCCACAGCAGACAGGGTTTTCCCTTTCTGTTTGCACCTAGAGAATATGTCTTTCACTCTGGGACTAAACAACGAGGTTCCGTCAAAGGGTGCATTGATCACACAAGTGGATTTAGATAAGTCTCTGAATGGAAATGCCTGAACCCACCAGCCATGAGGTACCTTCAGCAGAATGAGAGATCAGCCTCATGGATGAATTGGAAATAGATTGAAGGGTGGCCAACTGTGAGGAAATGGTATGCCCTTCCTCGGAAGATATTGACCCAGAGAGAGATCCGGTAAGCTCTTTGATTAAATCTCTTAGAAGTCTGGTAAAACATGCCAAACAATTCAGCGACCTAAGAGAGAGAAAGTCACTGAACCATAGACATGCTTTCCAAATCTGACCATTGCTCTAGACTCCCTGTTAGGGGGCTGGACAGAGGAACTTTGTTCTGCTAGTTCCTTTCTCTTGGCTGCCACAACAACCATGGCATCAACAGGTACTCCTTTACTCCAGTGTGGGTAGTCCATGGGTGGGGCAAGGATCTTATCTGATCTCTTAGATATAGGCTGAATTGTGTCTGGTTCCTTCCACAACTAAATCTATAAGCTCATCAGTGGATGCAGTCACCCAGGAGGTAGACAGGCCACACCCAAAAGCCTCCAGAAACACTGATTCATCTTGGAAAGGATTATTGGGGGACAAACCACCCCCTAGTTTGAGGAGTTCCAAGATGTCTCCAAAAGAAGCATCAGTTGATGATCTGGGGGACCTGTCCCCTTCTGAAAAAACAGTGTCTTTAGTGACAGACTCTTGTGGGACAGCTAAGTGCTTCTTCTTACACATTCTCTTCTAAGGAACCTCCTCAGTGGGATCCTCTAGGGGAGGTATCAGAAGAGATGATGATACCCTACTGGGTGGCCTGGTGACTGGTTTGGGTTGCCCATCTCAGTGGAATGGATGAGCGAGGCTCTAAATACAAAAATGAATGAGACTGAGAAGTTTGATCCAAGAATAGCAGGGCTGTTTTAACTCTAGGCATAAAGAATACTCTCTCCACTACCTCAAAGGCAGATCACCTGGGGAAAAGCAGAAACTGATGGATCCAACAAACCAGGCTCCACAATCATTAGCTCCTGTTGTCCCATGGGCAAATCACCAGAAAAGGGAGTCAGAGCAGAGCTATCTAATGCCAATGCTCCAAGGGGAAGATACAACTCTTTCAATTCTGGAGTCGACACCAACAACCAGGAGCTGGTGCTAATGCTTCAGCTCTGAGAGTTGTCTGGCTCCGAGGTACTCGGGGCTGAACAACTCAAAGATACCACTGACATCAAAGATGCCAAAATCTTTAGATCCATTGAAGACGACCCCAAGACTTTTAGATCCAATATCTCCAAAATGGAAGGACAGGTTAGAGAAGGATACATGGTTGGTGGTGTGTCTCTATGCAGGCTCTCTGGAGCTGAAAGGATTCCCATTTGAATGCGTGTCCTGATATGCTCCTGGAAGACTGAAGAGAGGAAGCAGTAGAAGTTGGCCTCAAATGTTGTCTCGGAGACTTCTCTAGAAATGGTGAAGGAAGTCTGGATGTGATAGGTTCCAAGATCAAAGTTGGAGAAAGGATCCAGGGGTATCTTTCAGATCTTAACTTTGGCTCCAAAACAGTTGGATCTGATTTTCTTGACATTTTAGCTGGTGGCTCTGTAGATAGAGCTGAAGATGATGTAGAAGTAGAAGGGCAATAAGGGGATTTCTTGTGAGAATCTTTGGCAAAAGAATCACCCTTCTCATCTTGTTTCTAGGTTGTTTGAGCCCCAATGGTTCCAGAAGAATGTTTAGAGGGAATTAAACCCCTAAGGATCAACTTGTTCTTTCTGTGTATAAGTGCACAGGAACTGAAACCCTTGTGTATGTCACAATCAATGTCTAGGTGCTTATGGCCTACACAATATATACACACACTGTGTGGGTGTCTGAACTGGGGATTTTATGTCCGCATGCCACACATTTCTTGAAGCCAGGTGGCTTGTTTGATATACTGAAAATTTTAGTAAACAGAAGGAAAAGAACAGATTTTTTTTAAATTAGAGAAAAGAAAGAAAAGAGGATAGACTTACCAATGATGTTAAGTAGTATTATGAAAGTACAAGAAGTAAAGATAAATAACTACCAACTATGGTATTAATAGCACTCAAAGAGTGCAAGAAAGGATGACTAATATAAATAAGAATGGGCTAAAGATAGAAAAGACTAATTAGTAAAAAGTAAAAAGGGATAGCTAATTAAAGTTAAACTTACTAATAAATGAAAATTAGCTGAAAAAGTTATACCCAAAGCTTGAGAGCCTGCAATCTTCATCTGATCACAATGTTGGCAAACAAGATCTGAGTTATGTTAGGTGGCTGGGGTATTATGGCTAAAGGGAGGAGCTTGAGAGTTCAAGTATTCTACGATCTGGAAGAAGCAGCAGAGTCAGATCCAAGGATCAGATCTGAACCCATCTGTTGAGGCATGAATGAAAATGACAACATTAGATCAGGGAGATAGATAGTTTGACTTAAACTTGGATACCACTTTACGCATAAAAGAAAGATTAGTTCTCAAAGAAATCATGTCCTTTGGAAAATGAGGTACCAATGACTCACCATCAGAGCTTGCAACACAGATACCCTTCTTGCAGAGGTCAGAGCAATCAAAAATTTTTTTTCCATGTTAAGAACCTCAAGTCAGACAGATTAGCTGTTTTAAATGGAGTGTTAGTTTCTCTAACACAAAATAAAGATCCCAAGTAGGAGCAACTGGTTTATTTGGAAGCCTCTTATGCAACCCCCGTTTCAAGAATATTTTGACATGTGACTACCTTGAAAAAAGAGGATCCATGGGCAGACATGCTAAAATGGCTGATAAATGAACCTTGATGGAAGATTAAGAAAGGCCATAGGATAGTAACTCACACAAATATTGTAAAACCAGAGAACAACTAGCCCTGAACAGGTGCTGGTTATGTTGCTGGCACCAACTAGAAAACCTTTTCCATTTGCTAATATACAATTTTTGTATAGCAGGCTTTCTTGCCTCCATTAGTACCTGCTGAGCATCCTCAAAAAACAGGTACCTAAAAGGAATTAACACCCTATCATCCAGGCAGTCAGCTGAAGATGATTGATGTCAGGGTGTATCAAACACCCCTGTTCTTGTGCGACTTGATCCATTCTGTGAGGGAAGCTTGTGGAAATTGCCCCTGGCCATTTACAAAAGAAGACAGTCACCACAATGATCTTGAGGGATTCCTTCTGAATCTTCAGAAGCACCCTGGATATTAGTTGAAAGGCATATAGGAACATTCCTGTCCAAAAACAAAGACATCTATCTTCCAGACCTTCTTGCATGAAGTCCTGGAAAAGGAAGTTTTGTTCTTACCATAATGTTCCATCTGTGTTGTCCAGTTTCATTCTTCCTCATCCTGTGCCTTTCACATCCAACCTCAGATCCAACTTAGTTGCCTTCCAACCTTAAGATTCAAAGCTCAAGCTCCTGCTCTCCATCCCATAATGCCTCATTCCCCAGATTACCTCAGATTGAGTTTGATAAAAATATACACATAAGATATCTACATAGTCAAAGAAGAAGAGAAAGGTTCAGGGGCTCAACAAAAGAACTACAGTTCCTAATAAAAAACAACTCCATCAGGTCTACATAGAAAAAGGCCTGGGGAAGGAGGGTGGGGAGGTTAAGGAAGAATGAAAATGGACAACACAGATGAAATGTTATGGTAAGAACATAACTTCTTTATCTGATGTTGTCATTTTCATTCATTCCTCAACCTGTGGGACAGAGTCCCCAGCTACACAACCCTAGGGTGGACCTCATGGAAGGATATTCTGAGGCACTGTACAGCCCAAAGCATCTCTATTTCTAGAAATAATGTCTAGTTTGTAATGAGAAATAAAGGTATGAGACCTTGACCAAGAGGCAGCTGCACATATATCAATTGACATTCTCGAGGAAAAGGCTTGAGAAGTTGCCATAGATCTTAGGATGAGCTTTGACATGACAGGCCCCAACAAAGGCATACCTTATCATGAATAAACAAAGGAGATGCAATATCGAACCATCTGGCCAGAGTAAATTTGGTAACTGATGTACCTTTCCTAACTTCTGTCAAGGATATGAACAGCTGGTCAGATTTTCTGAAGGATTTTTTCCTGTCCAGATAAAAATTTAATTGCCTATGAACATCAATAAGATGTAGCATGTATTCTAACTTGTTCTGAAAATTGTCGAACGAAAACCAGAAGATGAATGGACTGACTGATATTGCTTTCTCTGGTCACTTTAGGTAAAAAGGATGGATTGGTCCGCAAAGAGAGACTGTCCTTATGGAAGATTAAATAAGGAGGTTTAGAAAAGAGGGTTTGGAGCTACTAAAAAGACTTCTTTCCAGGAGAGAAACTTTAGATCTACCTTAGCTGCTGGTTCGGGGGGGGGGGGGGCAAAGCTTGTAAAACCAAAGTAGGATCCCAAGAGGGAGTTGGATCCTTGATCGGGAGATGATGTAAACAGGTGCCTCTGAGAAAAACCTTACATAGCTTAGAAGAAGCTAGAAAAGAAGAGTTTTCCCCAATGTGGAAATGTGATATGGCTGCCAACTGAACCGTCACTGTGGAACAGCTGGCTCCATTCTGGAAGAGGAAATCCAGGAAATCTAAAATCACAGGAACAGGAGCCATAAAAAGATCTAGTAGCTTCTGTTGAGCCCAAATGGAGAATCTCTTCTATTCAGTCTTATATATCTTTGAGATAGATGTTTTGTGAGTTGAAATTAGAATCTCTCAGACCGGGGATGAAAGCTTGGAATATCTAGCTGTCATTGGAACTGGAGAAACCATGCAGTCAATTTTAAACCTTCAAGATTTGGATGAGTCTGCCGTAACTGGTGGGACAAGAGGTCTGGAAGTGGTTCCAGAGTCCATGCAGGATGAAGTAGATGAGACCAGAGGAAGATGAACCAGACCTGGCAAGGCCAGAAAGGAGCAATGAGGATTACTTTGCTCTTCAACTGATGAGCTTTCTGAAGGAATTTGGGAATTGGGGGTAAGGGGGTGGAATGCATAAAGTAGACTGGGAGACCAAGCATGGACTACAGCATCTCTTGGGGACTATCCCTGAAGAGGTATCAAGGCAAAGAACTTGCTGCATTTGTTGTTGATGGGAGAGCCAAAAAGATCACCAACAAGGTTGACCCCACTTGAGGAAGATCATGTTTGCCACTGACTGGTTTAGAGACCAACCTGAGCCTGTCTGCTAGAATGCTGGACTCCCCCCAGAATGTGTGTTGCGACTAGAAAGCAGTTGTAGAGATCACTAACTGCCACACTCTCAATGCTTCTTGACACATTGGGTAAGATCTGGTTCTCCATGCTTGTTAATGTACCACACTACAGACATATTAAATTGCAATGGTCCCCAGAGGAAGAAAGCTGTGGAGTGCTTCCAATGCCAGAAGAACTGCTCTCATCTCCAGGACATTGATATGAAATTGGTCTGGTCTCTGCCTTGGGCTGTCTGCCCCAGAAAATGCCCCCCCCCACCCCAACTGAGAGAAATCCGTGGTCAATGTGGCATTTGGCGAAGGAAGAACAAAGGAATGACCTTGGTTGAATTCTGAGGAATAAAGTCACTACAGAAGAGAATCTTTGTATGCCCATGACAGTTTTACAGGTTGAGTCATAGGATGTTGATGTAACGACCATTGAACTGATAACGTCCATTGTTGGATTCACATGTGTAAGCATGCTGTAGGTAGTAGTGCTATCATAACAGCAATAGAGCCTAATGCCCTTAGTACTAATTTTGCTGGAGGGGATGGAATTGCTAGGATCTGGAAGACATGAAGTATTAGTGTCAACACTCTGGAGGTAGAAAAAAAACAGTTTTGGCTGTGTCCAATCGAGTTCCAATAAAGTCTATCAGATGAACAGGATGGAACTGTGATTTTTGTGTGTTGATGGTTATGCCAGGAGTGGGAGCCAGTTGTAACAGGTAATCCTGGCTTGAATGAGTAGATGTTTGGTTGAAGCAGCTAGGAGCCAGTTGTTGAGATAAGGAAACACATGGAATCCCTGCAGTCTGAGATGAGCTGCACATGGAACCCCTGCAGTTTGAGATAAGCTGCAACTACTGCCATGCATTTGGTGAACACCATGGGGGGCTGTAGTGAGAACAAATGGAAGCATTCTGAATTAGTAATGACTGGCTCCAAGCCTGAAATGAAGATACCGTCTGGAGCACCTCTCCATTTTGATATGGTACTATGCATACTTCAGGCCTACTGAGCACATCCAGTCATCCACCTTTAAAAGAGGTAGGATGGATTGGATCATGACCATCCTGAATTTTGAGTTCTTCACTGATTTGTTCAGATATGTTAGATCCAAAACTGGCCTTAGGTCCCCTGCCTTCTTTTGTACTAAAAAGAACCTTGAGTAGATACCCGATCTGACATACTCGGGAGGGACCTCCTGGATGACTATTTTTTGGAGCAGCTTTGTCATTTCTACAGCTGCTACCTTCCTCTGATTGGGTGGTACATCAGGGAGGTAAGTCTTTAGCTTGGGAAGATCTAAAAAGGAATGGAGTATCCTCTGGATATGATCCCTTGCACCCATTAATCATTTGTGATGGCTATCCAGGCTTTGGGGGTGCAAGGATAAGCACCCCCGATTGCCTCTACAGAACGGCAGTTGGGCAACACTTCAGGAGCACTGAAAGGGTCTGTCCAAGTAGAAATCTTGAGATCCTTGATTCTGTGGATCCCCTCTACCCCTGGTGTGGTGTTTACCACTGAAACTATTTTCCCCCTTGCTTCTGGGGGAAAGTCGCCTTAAGATTTCTGAAAAGGACCTTGAGATTTCCTGAACCACAATTTTTTTCCTCCATGCCGATTCCTGGAGAAGGATCTTTGTGGAGTAGAGAAACAGATTCTGATAGCAAACAAGGTCTTTCCATCTTTCTCATTTTGGGAGTGTGGCATGAACTGTGGGGTCAAACAGAGACTAACTATCAAAAGGTGCACTGACAAATGATGCCTTGAAAAGTTCCTCAAAGTCACACAGCCGCATCCATGCATGGTGCCTAATAGCAATGTCAGAACTGACAGCCCTAGAGGTGCCTTCTGCCATGTGGGCAACCAGCCTTCCTGGATCAGCTTGCCCCTTTCAACACACTTTTTGATAACCTCTGCAACAGAGGTGCCAAACACTAAATCTCTGTCCAAGGGAACATTTAAAATCTAATTTTTATCATCATCTAGACAGTTCTGAGAATGCAGCCAAGCAAACCTCTTTAAAACTATACCAGTGGCCATAGACCTGGAAGAAGAATCAATAGAGTCATACACACACTGCAAACAATGAGCAGTGACCTGTACAATAGAAGATAAGTTATTTAAAACAGATTTTTCTTCTCAGGAAGAAACTACATAAAACATTTCTCAATTTCACCAAATTCAATATATGAGCCTGACAATTTAAACTTCTGAAATTAAAAGTTGTAGAAGCATACACTTTTTTCTCATCCTTATCAATAATTTTCCCATCCTTCTTAGAAAGGCTAGGATTGGATTTAACTAAGTGCTTAACAGCAGAGGAGTCAATGTTATAGTCGCTGAGTTAGGTCTGGGAATACTGTATACAAATCTGAAAGACTGATTAACTTTTTACATCCTATCTGCCTTTTTAGGGACAGCTGGCTTACTATCAGGAAAACTGCAGACAGTAAGACACATCCATTAAAGCAGACAGGACAGCAAGAATGAGTGTAGGTTCTGACAAATCCTTCTGTACCAACTCATAGCAATTTTTGAGGGACTGAGAAATCTCAGTGTTCTCCCACTGATAAGACTGGAGCATTCTAGCAATAGCCTCGCAGAAAGAAAAAAACCCACAGGGAGAATCAGAAAGAAAGCTCTCCTTCAAGTCTGATTAATCCATCTCTGTATTTTCCTGCTCATATTTAGAATCTTGAATCTCTTCAGAAAAGGAGGCATTCTGCTTTCTTTTTCTGAAAACTACTCTAAAAGAAGGATCAGTAGCCGGATTCAAACTCTGAGCCAGTCCCAGTAAGCTACTCCTGTCCAAAGAAATTTGAGGAGGAGTAGATACATGCTTGGTTTTCTGTTTCCTTTTCACAGGAAAAATGGGTCAAATGTGTTACTAATGGCAGCTGCTGCTTCTCCAGGGATACGTACAGCATTCTGATACAAAAGTTAAGCCTTCCCTGTCCCGTCTCCTAGGACCAACAAGAGTGGTTTTCTCTTGCCCACTGAGGGGACCCCAACAGCTGCAAAGGATGTGGCTAACCCCCAGTCCATAGTGCCTGTAGGTGCTACACCAGAAGGAAGCAGGGTAAAAGATGAGTGGTCTGAGGTGCAACAAATGGCCACAGTAGAGTTACTCATCTGCAAATTGATAGCCTGCTGTGGTGGCAAAGGCTGTTTGCTTAACTTTTTCATTTTTCTGGCTGGAAGAAGGACAAACCATGGGAGTGAAAATTTGTTCCATTGCTAAGCCAACAATGGTGCCTCTATCCTGGGGAAAACAACAATGCCAGTACAATTTGCTGGTTCACAAAAGTTATTTTTTGACAGAAAAAAATAGAGTAAAAAGCACTTTCCGACATTATGGCAGCATTGCAACCTTAAAATAAACACAACTTCTCCACAGAAAATAGTTTATCAGTTAGATAACACTACTTTTAAACTGACATAAATGAGTGTTTCATTTAAAAGTACATTACAGTCTTGAGACAATCCGTTAAAACACAACAATCCTCACTTTAAAATAACTTTCCTGAACGTCAGTAAAAAATAAGAAAATGGAAGTTTCTTCCCCTAAGGGAACTTATCTGCTCAGCTAAGGAAAGCACAAGCTGTCCATCTATCTTTAAAAACCTCAGAGAAGTGTACTGTTTGACGGCAGTAAAGCTTTTAAGAAATTTACTCTCAAACTTGTCTTTTAGTCAGCTCAGCTTCAGCGGCTCGACAGTTTGGGCATGTGGAAGGTGTCCTGAAGCTTTGGAAGCTGGACACTGTTATATCAAACTGTTACAAAGACATACATCTAAAGTGCTTCTCTCTGGGCCTCTGCTGAAAATTGGCTTTGTTCCAAGTCGGACTTTCCAAGTAAACAAATGTTAAATAAAATAAAAATAAAATATCTTTAGCAGAACATAACCCATATAACTAAGGCTAGTGTAGTAGTAATCAAGATTAAGAGCATAGTGGATTTTACAGGAAATTTGTAAAGGTTACTGTATAATATTTCAACAGATTCCACACCATCTGCTCTTTTCATTTATGTGCGGACAATGCAAAATTGCTGTGAAAGAAATCAATGCTGAAGGATACATATCATTAGAAAAGTACAAGGCTTTACAATACAGTCTCTAATATCAAGGAAGGAAAAGGCATGAAGTTCCAAATTAGAATAGTCACAGCTAAATTCATTTTATTTATGAAATTCAGAATGTTGAAGAGACTGTTGTACCTTTCACAGAGAGGCATTCTTTCATTGCAAACCCAGATATGCAGGATATATACAGTACAGTTTGGGGAAAGTACACATATCATATCTTCAAGATCTAGTTGCTGTTGCAACATGTCATATAATTTGGGTTATCCTGCCTTACTGAAACTACAAAAGCAGTGGCTTCTTACCTTCCCTGTGTAGAGCAATGATTGTTCATGCTTGCACTGACATGTATGCACATAGCTTGCACATTTTCTTCAGTCATGACTACCTGTCATAGTAGACTGGAAGTAACAAACAAATGGCACTTTTTTGGATTAATCGAAGTATAAACTCTGTAGGCCAAATTACAGTAATGTGTGAAATTCTAAATGTTTGTGTATGAAACAGTAAGTATGGTGTGGAGAGAAAATAAAATAACCATAGTAACACAGAATGAAATATGTTACTGAATGAAAGTTGGGTAATTAGAGGCCTACCTTAAGTCAAAAATAGAAGGTCTAATATAACAAACAAAATATGAAGCACTGGTAACATGGAAAAAAAGTACTTCTATATTAAGAACATTGGGATATAAAAGATACCCACGGTAATTTGTCTGTGTATGTGTTTTACATACACACACACACACATATATATATATATATATATATATATACATATATATATATATATATATATATATACATACATATATGGGTCTACTTTGTTTCATTGAAAGCTCATTTCATTGAATTTGAATTCAACCTGACCAAATCGCTGAAAGCTCAAATTACTAGAAACTCATTTCCCCAAATCTCATTTCACTGAAGTGAAGTACTGGCATTGTGTTGAGTACTGTAAGGCAAGTAAAAGGTATATGGCTTTTCCCCACTGTAGTGTGATCCTGGAGTTAGAATATATAGTTGGGGGTCAGGGGCACAGCCCCCAACACTGAGGTTGTGGGAGGCATAGCCCCTCCCCACTTAGTTTGGGTTTATATCGTCTTCTGGAAAGAGTTAGCCATTGGTGTTGTAAGTATGCATGTCTATGGTTTAAAATGTATTATTTTGAAGCTTTTGGTGAAATATTTTATATATATATATATATATATATATATATATATATATGTGTGTGTGTGTGTGTGTGTGTGTGTGTATATATATATATATATATATATATATATATATATATATATATATATATATATATATATATATATATATATATATATATACACACCTATATATACATATAAAATATAATATGAATTATAAAATTGAAATTCAAAACACTGGAATTCAAAACATTGAGACCAAAATCTTGAAAACTCAAAACAATGAATCCCATAACATTGAAAAAACATATGAAAGCAACACATACTATATTCCAGCACAACAACATACTGAAATTTGGTATATACTTCTCTGAGTTTCAGGCTAACACGGGGGGATTATGGCTGACAAAGTTCGCAGATGACTGCAAACTGGGGGTCATAATCGAATCTCCAGCTGACACACCCATCCTCCAAAAGGGTCTCTCAGAGATGGATGCTTGGTGCCAGAGCCACGGCCTCACGCTAAATGGTAAAAAGTGCATAGTCATCCCCTTTGGGAAAAACAAGGTGCCCACAAATTACCACATAGGTGGTAACCCATTAAGTACAGAAGAAGTAATTGGAGATTTGGGGACCAACGTAGATAGTAATCTCTCCTTTGATAATCACGTTGCCAAAGTGGTTAGAAAGACCTTCGATATAGCCTACCTTATCATGAAAGGGTTCGCATCTAGATCAAGAGAGGTCATTGTGCCCCTCTACTCGTCACTCATCAAGCCCATAATTGAATACAATGCCCCTTTTGGGATGTACCTTACCTGACACCTGCAGCAACTGGAGAGACCCCAAAAGTACCTCACCAAGAGGATCATGGGCTACAAACAGATGTCCTATGCAGCTCAACTAAAGAAACTCCAGCTCTACTCAGTTGCTTACCGCCTACTCAGAGGCGATCTATGCCTGACGTACAAAGCCATGTCAAACCCAGAATTAATGGACATGCTCCACCTCAAAAAATTCAAGTCCCTTAGAGCTACCCGCTCCAGGGACTTAAACCTCAGCACAAAAATAAATAGGACATGCTGGAGGGACAGATTCATTTCCCAGAGGCTCCCCTCACTCTGGAATAGAATCCCAATTCATGTCAGACATAGCCCCTCGCTGACCCTCTTCAAGCGAAATCTGGATGCGTGGAAGGGAAATCGCAAATTCACCCCTGGGATCTCTTCTGTGTCCCTGCTAGACAGAGGCACAGTAAACTAATCTTAAAAGGGTACCTTCTGTGACCTACTTTATAAATGCCCTACGGCAGATAGCCTAGTATCTACCTATGAACAAATAAAAAAACAAACCATATTAGACTTCTTCAAATATAAGCAGGGGGGGAAGCCCTCATGCACCCCACACCCCCTGCTACTTAAATATATCATCTCTGAGATCACACTAAACTAAGATGTGTTATGTTGTAGTATAGCAAGTAAGAAGGGAACATGACCGAGGTTACTTATGAAACTCTGGTAAGTATCGGACAGATACATAGTAATGTGTAATGTTTTAACAGTGAAGTAGTATTTTCTAAGAGAAGGTTGAGGATAGATTTTACAATTTAATCATTCAGTCATGAAGCGCGGAATGGCATGTTTGCCTTTTTTTCTGTGTAGTGTGATCTCGGAGTTATATAAATATAGTTGGAGAAGTGTAATATGGTGTTTTGTTTCTGTATATAGTTGTGCTGGCATATATTAAATGTTATTTTCCTATGTATTTTCAATGTTATGGGATTCAATTGAATTTTCAAGATTTTGTTTTCAATGTTATGGGCTTTTAATCTTCTAAAGTGAATCTATATCCATACACACGATTCTCTGTTGGGATTAGTTGCAGACAGTTGTCAGCTGTTATGTTGACCACAGATAATTGATGGAACAATTTATGTCCTTACTTGCTCTTATTGCTGGGAAGGGGTTATGTCCTTTTTCTGCTACTATATGATCTTGGATTTGATATATTCAAGTAGCAGGGTGTGTTGTGTGTGCAGGAGGTCTTGTCCCCTACAAAAAAACATTGCTTTTGTGTGTGTCTATATAATACAAGATTACATCTTGGAGCATATGTGTTTTAACATCAACCTTTTGATTTCAATATTTTTGCCAGGATCTTGTGTGTTAATGTAGTACAAATTACATTAAAGTACACATATCCACATATACATGTATGCAACATGCATGTAAGCAGTTAAAAGTGAAGAAATAACCAGCAAGATAGAGATCTTGATAGGAAAACTATTAACAGAAATGTATGCTTTTGCAGACTTCCTAAAATAACTGCTTGTTAATAAGACTGGTGGACTGGTCAAGCCATGGTTGTACATAAGAGATTTCGAGAGAGTCTCATGCAAGATGGCCTCTGCTTAGCTGTGTACTTCATATACTACTTTAATCTTTAGTAAATTGCAGGAAAATTTTATCCTTAGTTTCAGAAGCATGTTAAAAATAATTTGTGGATATCTAATTGTACATATTATATTGATTGCTGTGAGTTTTGAGATACTTTCTTCTCCCTGTCATCATTTTGGGAGATTGCACCATCATGGCAGTTATCAAAAAGTGAACTGCAGTCCAAATGAACCAAATTCAAGGTAACTGTTGTAAACAAATTAAAAAAATATATATATGATTCAGCAACAAACTGCTCAGATAATAGACACACACTTCACTAAATGGTGAACTAATTGGAATTTCTTTTAAATCAGAATTTGCTGATGAATAAAATGGAAGACTTCAAGAACAGATCCAGAAGAAATATAAGAATCTTTGTGGTACCACTGAAACTAGGAAATAACATGATCAATGCCTTGACAACTTGGACACAGAAGTAGTGAAATTATAGGTAGAATTATGTTATGACACTGTAAGAGTCCTTAGGTCATTAGCAAAAAAATCCAAAAACTGCTCTCTCTCTCTCCAAGGTCCAAATTGTCAAATCTCTTTCATTCCTTGGTAATGAACAGGTCTGTCTGGTCAAAAGAATCCATTACATTTGGTAATACTATTAGATTTGACAGCAATTTCATGAAAAAAAAAAAAAAACTTGCTGGCCATTTGTCAAGAACCTTAACACTACATCAAGACATTCATTTTTATCCTGTAAGGCTCAAACCATTTCTTCTTTTATTTTAAGATACCTGATGAAATTATATATCCTTTGTACAGAACAATGTTTCTTCCTTGATGTGTAAAAATTAACATGCCTGATGAAGCTATATATCATTTGTACAGAATATCCCATCAAACTTGAACTTTGTGGCCTGGAGTTACTCATCTCCGAACACAGAACTTGTTAAAGAAAATGGAAAAACTGTTATAAAAGCAAAGCTAATCCTTTGTCATTAGAAAAAAATACTAATCTTAACTTTTGAAAACTAGTGCTTATGAATATGTAAATTGATGCTCATTACTTTTATTCAATGATATTTCTACATTAAAGATTCTTTATTAAAATATATTAATCTTTCACAGGAATAAGAAGCTAAGATAAAAGGTCAAATTTTAAAATGTATATTATGAAAAAAATAAAGTTTTAGTTGGTTAAATATTTTACTTAGAAATTTAGCAGTTTAAAAAGTGGATTTAAATAATTTCATATTTAGTATGGTAAAATTCAGTTAATCTCTTTTGGTCCCCCCCCCCCTAACTTGTGAAAAAAAGAAGTTATGTCTTACCATAACATTCCATCTGTGTTGCTGATCCTCATTCATTCATTACTGATGGGTTATCGGTTCCGTCCTCGAAACCGAACCAGCCAATATCAAGCTCTTGTCAGCCAAAAAACTTTGGAGCCAAGGTCCTACCAAGAATGCTCTGCTCCCCGTTACCTCAGATTGAGTTTGCAAGTTGATAGATAAAAGTAGAGGTAACCTCTGGTCATTAGAGACCTACAGTAAAGGAGTATATGAGATCAACCAGGAACCTCCAGAAGGGGGACGGAGGGTGGGAAGTAATCAATAAACAAAGATCAACAACACAGATGGAACATTATGGTAAGACATAACTTCTTTATCTGATGTTGTTAATCTTCATTCTTTCCTTACTGATGGAACAGAGTCCCCAGCTACCTGTATCCCTGGGTGGCCCTCATGGAAGGACATTCCTGAGCACCATGGAACCAAAGGAAGCTCTACTTCTGGAGGCCAAGTCCAATTTGCAATGAAGAATAAAGGTATGAGGTTTGGCCCAAATTGCAGTTGAGCAAATATCTTTGAGGGAAGCCTTAGCATGGAAGGCTGCTGAAGTTGCCATAGATCTTGTAGAATGAGCTTTCACTCTGTGAGGTAAGGTGACAGTGTTTCTGTTGTAGATAAAGGTAATACAATTTCTCAACCAAGAAGCCAGTGTAACTTTTGATACAGGATGACCTCGTCTAGGTCCAGAAAAAGCCAGAAACAGTTGGTCTGATTTACGGGTAGATTTTCTTCTGTCCAGATAAAATTGTATTTGCCTATGAACATCCAAGAAGTGCAGGCAATACTCTCCCTTGTTAGAATGGTTAGGAAAGAACACTGGAAGGTCAATAAATTGGTTGATAGACCGTGCTGACACCACTTTTGGTAAAAAAGGAAGAATTAGTTCTCAGTGATATCTTATCCTTATGGAAGATAAGATAGGGAGATTTGATGCATAAGGCTTGAAGTTCTGACAAGCGTCTGGCCAATGTGAATGCAATCAGAAACAAAGTGAGGTATTTACATCAAATGAAGATGCAGGTTCAAAGGGGGGAGCTGTTAGAGCTTGCAGAAGCAATGCTAAATCCCAAGGCTGTACTGGTTCTCTAAAAAGGGAGGTTTTAGGTGGATAACCCCTTTCAAGAAAGTTTTATAGTGTGCGTGTGACATACGGAAATTTGAGATGGCAGCTAAATGCACAGAAATAGTAGAGGCAGACACCCCAGAGTGGAAAACATGTGATAAGTAATCCAGTACCACCGAAACTGGGGCTGACAAGGGGTCTAATTGTTTATTCACTGCCCATAGAGAGAACCTTTTCCATTTGTTAAGATAGATTAGTCTGGTGGCTGACTTATGAGATGCAGTAAGAATATTGCACACAGGGGACAAGGGGTTTTCATGCCTGGCAATCATTGGAAGTGGGAAACCAAGCTGTTAGCTTTCAGGGTTGTTAGATTGGGGTGAATCAGACCCTGCAGATGGGAGATCAACGTTGGGGATGGATTGAGGATCCACGGTTGATCTAGCAGGTGAGGCCAGAGGAAGGTAAACCAGACTTGTTGAGGCCAATATGGAGCAATGAGGATCACTTTGCTCTTCAACTGTCATGCTTTATTCAGAAATTGGGAGATGAGGGGAAGAGAAGGATAAGCATAAAGTAGACCCAAGGGCCAAGTGTGGACTAGAGCATATCTCGGTGACTGTCCTCGAGGGGGGATTAGGGCAAAATAGTTGCTGCACTTGTAGTTGGTTGAGGAGGCAAATAGAACGCAGCAAAGCTGGCCCCAGCGGTTGAAGATTTTTGCCACTATCAAAGGATTGAGGGACCACTCGTGAGGTTGTAAAATGCACCTGCTGAATTTGTCCACTATCACGTTGGAGCTCCCGGGAATGTGTGTTGCAGTTAGAAAGCGGTTGTAAGCTATTGCCCATTGCCATATTCTCAAGGCCTTTTGGCATAATGGGTAAGATCTGGTGCCCCCTTGTTTGTTGATGTACCAGACCACTGACATGTTGTCAGATTAAATCGCAATAGTCCCTGATGGAAGGATGGAATGAAATGCTTGCAACACTAGAAGCACCACCCTCAATTCCAGGACATTGATATGCAAAAAGGCCTCTGTTTCCAACCAGGTGCCTTGGACCGAGTTTCCCTGATATAGACTCCCACCTCATCAGGGAGGTGTCCGTGGTCATCGTGGCTATCGGTTGATGGAGGTTGAAGGGACAAGACCATTGTTGGGGGTGTTGAGACATTCACCAGAGTAAATCTTGCTTGCATCTCTGAGTTACACTTATCTGAAAGGATAAAGGATGTTACAGAGGGTACCACTGAGTGAGAAGTAGCCACTGAATGAGCCTCATGTGGAATCTGGCTAGAGGAACAATGGTAATCGAAGCTGCCATTGACCCCAAGAGCTGGAGTATAGATCGAGCGGGAGATTTTTGGTGACAGAGCAGTGGTTGAACTTGTTTGCCTTATTCTCTGAAGCCTGTGTTCCAGAAGGAATGCTGTGCAATTTCTCATGTCCAACAGTACCCCTATAAATTCCAAAGACTGAGGTGGGGTTGGGCTGGATTTCTCCCAGTTTACAATGATTCCCAGGCTTTGAGCTGTTAAGAGAGTATACTGCAGGGCTTCTTCCAGTAGATGCTTGGTGGGGGTGGTGAGGAGCCAGTCGTCTAGATATGGAAAAGCCTGGAATTATTGAAGTCACAAGTGAGCGATAACCACTGCCATGCATTTTGTTAACACTCTGGGGGCAGTACAGAGACCAAAGGCAGGGCTCAAAATTGGTAGTGACTAGCTCCTATGCGGAAGCGGGGGTATCTTCTTGAGCATTTGTCCATTTTTATGTGGTAATATGTATCTGGAAGATCTACAGAGCACATCCAATCGTTTTCTCCCAGAAGAGGAAGAATAGACTGAACCTTGACCATCCGGAATGTCTCTGTTTTTACATATTTGTTCAGTGTACTGAGATCCAGAATTGGTCTCCCGTCCCCTGTCTTTATTGGCAGTAAAAAGAACCCTGAGTAAAAACCAGATCCTATCTGGTCTGGGGGGGGGGACCATCTGGATGACTTTCTTTTGTAGCAGCTTTTGGATTTTGTGTGCTGCTGCTTTCCTCTGACTGGGTGGAACATCGGGTAATACTCTGGATGAGATTGGACAAAGATAAAAGGGGATGCAATAGCTTCTGGATATTATCCGTTGTACCCAAGAGTCAGTTGTTATATTCTGCCAGGCAGTGTGGTACAAGGAAAAACGACTCCCGACCGCTTCCAGAGGTGAGCAGTCAGGCAACGCTTCAGGAGCATTGATAGGGTTGGCCAGAGAAGGAATCTCTGGAACCCCAGTTTCACGGACCTCCTCTGCCCAGAAAAGGGCATCTTCCACTGGAGTTCCCCCTCTGCCTCTAGGGGAGAACTTGGCACGTGCGTCCCATAAACAGCCCTGTAATTTCCTGTGCCACATCTTCCCGATTCTCTCATTTCTGGAGTAGAATTGCTGAGGAGTGGAGTGTCTGACACCAATGGCAGACAGGATCTTGCCATCTTGTTCACACCTTGCCAGTGTAATTTTCACTTTAGGGCCAAAGAAAGAAGTGGCCTCTATGGGGGTGGTCATGAAGGAAACCTTAAAGGAGTCCGCAAAGTCACAAAGGCACATCCAGGAATGTCGTCTGGTGACTCTACCCCCGCCTGCCGCTCTAGCCGCCCCTTCCATTGCGTGAGAAATAAGATGCATGGAAGAGTTGGAAGTGGACTCTAGGGTGGCTATCTGAGAAGCCACATTGTCACAGACCTCATCAGAAACAGCTCCTGCCAATGTTTCAGACAGCTGGTTGATAGAATCCCTCTGAAGTCTGGTAAAGTGTGCCAAATAGTTCAAAGACCTACGGTGAAGGTGGATGAAGCAAACACATGCTTCCCTAATCTGGCAATCACCCAGGACTTCTTGTTGGGCAGATGGACACTTTGGCTCTCTTCTGCCAAATCCTTCTAAGTTGCAGCCGCCACCACCATAGCATCTACTGGAAGACCTTGTGACCAATGTGGGTGCTCAGCTGGGGGCAATATTTTATCTGGTCTCCTTGGTATCACTTCCAGGGTGTCAGGAGCCTTCCATGGGTGCTGGATGATGAGCTGGACGAGCTCATTGGCAGGTGGGGCGACCCAGGAGGTAGGGGGCCGGGCATGAAAAGCTTGCAGGAATACGGATTCCTCAGAGGAAAGATTAGAGGATTTCCAGTCACCCCTCTAAGGATCTCGAGGATGTCAACAAAGGACACCTCTCATCAGAGGGTGACCGTGGGGACCCTTCCCCATCATCAAAATCAGTATCTTCAGTCAATGACTCCTCAGTGGAGTCCATGTGCTTCCTCTTGCATGATGCTTTGCAGAGTATTCCTCAATGGGAGGTTCTGGGAAAGACTGCAAAGAGGGGGGGGTCGCCTGAGGAGGAGAATCTGGAGGCTCTTATGCTCGGTATCTGGTGGTTGAGGCTTGTGACAATTGCGACACAGAGGGGGGAGAGGACTCCAACATGTGGGATTTGCCAGCAGAGGCAAGCACCCTCTCCATGGCCTGGAAGGCTGGCCCACCCAAGGAGGGATGGGAGTCCAGAACAGAGCATGACAACCTCGGAACCAAGGTCACACCCTGCCCCCAATGAGCCCACCCCCCAGCCAACAAGTCTCAAAAGGATTGTGAACTGAGAGAGAGAGAGGTGGGATCCCTGGAGGGTGCCATAGAAAAAATCAGCGTGAAGAACGGAATGCCCTCCCCCATGGCACAGCCACTGGCCTGAGAAAAACCCGATGCCCAATGCACTGAGGGCCACAAGGATGATTCTGGTTCCAAAGTGAGATCCACTATTGGAGTTGGAGGAAGGGAAGTTGCTGTCGGAATAATAGGCTTCGAAACTTGGGTAGAAGTTAAAGGAAGAGTGCATGTTGGAGTTTGCAGAGATATACATTCACCTGAATGAGGGAACGTGAACTTCAATGGTTGAGAAACACCTCTGGCCACAAGCAACTGGTCAACAAGCCGCAACACATCTTGTTCAGAGAAACACTTGGTTGACCTCATGGAGAAAGCTGATGGCGATTCTGGCCTTTCTAGAAAAGGACTATACTGACTGCCAGCAAATGGGTCCAGTGAAGGAGAATATTTGATCCTTGCTAATTCAATAGGTGCAGAACCCAGAACTGAGGATGTCTGCACTGAAGAAAATGGTGTGGAAGTAGTCCGCTCCGACGACGTCAGTGCCATAGTAGTTGAAGGTGTCTGCACCGTAAAGGCAAAAGTCTGCCCTGAAGGATATGGTGCCGTCGAGGAAAGTGTCTGCACCGGTTATAAGGACGGTGCCCAGGAGGACTACACTGAAGCACATGTCTGCGCCGTGGAGTACAGAAGAAAGGGACTTTATTGTTTATGTAAAAGCGCAACATGTTCGAGTGATGCAACCTGATAAGGGAGGTGGCATCATCTTTATGGATGATGTTGAATACAATAGAAGAATGCACTCCATGTTGTTTAGTCCTAATTATGAAAAGGTTTCTTTAAATCAACTTAATCAAGCATACCAACGCATTACAACATTTTAAGTGACCTGTTTATAGAAGCTTCTATTTCCATTGATATGTATCAGTATTTAAGTATGCCAGCCCCCTTGATAACAGTTATTTTTGGTACACCAAAATTACATAAAAGTTTAAGTAACCCCCCTTTTCGGCCCATAACAGATGGACATAAATCCATTACATATGCCTGTGCTAAGTGGGTAGATTTCACGCTTAAATTACCTTTACAGTCGGAATCACAAATTTGTCGAGATTCCTGGGCCTTTTTAGAAAATTTGAATAAATTACCATTTGACCCATCTTATAATTTCTTGACTGTAGATATTAAAGACTTGTATACAGTCATTCCACAGGACCTTGGTTTGGATTGGGTACAGGAATTCTTTCTGTTCAAGCAAGTAGAAGGAAAAGAGGTTGATCTCATTATTGCATTATTAGAAATTGTTTTAAGTAACAATTTATTTATGTTTAAAGGGGAATACATTCTTCAAAAATCAGGGGTAGCTATGGACTCCCTGTGTGGTGGTAGTTTTGCCAATGTAGTTATGGCCTTTTGGGAGAGGACATTTTTATTTCAAAATTCAACCTTTAAAGAAAAAGTTGCCTGGTACACTAGGTACCAGGATGATATGTTCTTTATCCTAAAAGGTGTCGTAAGTGTTGCAGACCACTTGGTTGAGACCATGACATCTTTTACAAATTTTCTGGAATTTACTTTCCAATTTAACTGTCAGAGTATTACTTTTTTGGACATCAACCTCTGTAAGGATGTAATGTTTAATAGGTTTACAACATATATTCATAGCAAATCTACATATTGTAATTCCTTCTTACATTTCCAAAGCAACCACCCGTACCACCAAAAGAGAGCTGTGGTTAAAGGTCAATTAGTAAGGGCTTCGAGAATGATTTCTAGTAATGACGCATTCTTGAGGGAATGTCAAAATTTGAAAATTATGCTCACAAACTGTGGATATCCAGTTTCCCTTATTGACCATCTTATTGGTGAGGTTAAATTAGAGAGAGAGGTAGGGCATTTTAAACCCATTATGTCAAGAGGGCATGTTCCAGAGGAGGAACCTGTAGGCTCACCAACTTTATTGATTAATGACAGAAGCATACATGATCATGGTAGGAAAAATTATATTATTAGTTTTTCAACTCAATATTCCACTAAGGCAAGTGAATTTAGGAATATTTTAGTTAATAACTGGGACCTCATATTAGAGGATCATACGTTCATGAATCTCTTAGGGACGAGACCTTTGGTAACTTACAAGCGTGGCCCAAATTTAAAAATGTTATTCGAAGCCCCTAAGGTTAGATATAGACATGCCCAAGGAATGTTCAAATGTGGACGTTGCAATTATTGTAAGCACGTCCAGACGGCAACATCTATATTCAACCGTGGGACTAAATATCTTATTAAGGGTCATTTTACTTGTGATAGCCAAGGCATAGTTTATCTGGCTACTTGTTGTCCATGCTCAGCTTTTTACTTAGGTAAAACTGAGCGTGCATTTAAACAATGTATATATGAACATCTTTATAATATTTCCAGGAACATCAGTAGTAATGCCTTGGCTAGGCACATAGCTGAATTCCAGTCTCATAGTTTCCAATTTATTGCTGTGGATCATGTATGCAAAAATCTTCGGGGTGGCCCATGGCAGCTTAAACTCGAGGAACGTGAATTAATGTGGCAATTGCAGACTAATGCACATATTTATCCTGGATTAAATGAAGCTTGTTCCATTAAATGCCTTTTAAAATTAAAGGCATTAGATAGATGAAATATGGTTAAAAATATATATATGCATTTTCAACAAAGTTTTTAAAACTCTTAGAATATGTCAAAAAACACATATATAGGTATTTATAGAAAATAGTTAAAGTTCATTTTAAGTTTTGAGAGTGGGATGAATTCATTTGGAATTTTAATGTTTGTATTTAAAATTTTCTACTAATTCATTGAATGGGAGTTGAGTATGTTTCTTTAAATAATGTCATGTTTAGGATTAATTAATTTGATAATTTACTTCTTTAAATTGGCTTAATTATGTAGTCTTTTTAAGGCATGGATAGCTGGGTAATAATGTCTGAAGAAGTACATATGAATTTTTGTACGAAAGTACTCACATTAAATTGTTTGTGTGATTTTACCTTTCCGCCTTTTGTTTTAAACAGTTTGAGTTTTAGTTTTTTTAGTACAGAAGAGTCATAATCAGAGCCGAAGGGGATTGTACCAATGGTGCCGAAGGTGACTGAACCTGCATGGACGGTGCCAGTAAGGGTTGCGACAGAACTGTCAGAACCACAGTTGTTTGCACCGGGAACTCCGGTGCCGGTATCAATAAGGAAGACATGGCTGGGGCCAGAATCCTTTGGGGCGGTGCCGAGCCTGGAGCCGACAGGGTCACAGGTGGCAGCACCGTAGTCATCAATTTCACCTTCTTATGAGTTGACTCCCTACGATCTTCAGAGGGAAAAGAGGGGAACAACTTTGATGAAGAAGAGGAAGAACGCCTCTTACTGGGTTTAACAGGCAGGGGTAAGCCTCTGACCCAGAAATAGCCTCAGAGAAAGGAGACTTGAGAAGACCTTTCAAAATTTACTTATTCTTCCTCTCGTTGAGAGTCCTGGTAGAGAATTTTTTACAAATCCCACACAGGGGATACACAATAAGGTGGGAGACATTCAGACGGTAGACACAAGTCATGGCCATCGGAAAGCAGTAACTTATGGGCGCAATCCTTACACACTGCTTGAAACCAACGCTACTTTTCTTATACGGCATAATGATGTGGAGAAGAACAGTACAAAAAGGAAGAAGAAAGGCTACCCAAAGGGGTAAGAAGAGAAAGGAAGGGTTACCAACGATGGTAATGAAGAATTACCTCAAGGTAAGAAAAGAGGGTAATAAAGGGAAAAGACTAAAGGGAAAGAGTCTAAAGAATATGATAGGGTAGGAAAATATTAGTATAAATGATTGAGAATATTTAAAGAACAATGTATAAAACTCTCAAAAAATTAGACACTTATGTGAGAGAGTGACTTCACACGGCTGTACAGCAACGTGGCAAATGAGATCTGAGGTAACAGGGAGCACAGCATTCTGGGTAGGAACTTGGCTTGAGAGTTTTTGGCTGATGCAAGCTTGATATTGGCTGGCTCGGTTCTAAGGACGGAACTGATAACCCATCAGTTAGGAATGAATGAAGATTAACAACATCACATCTAGGGATATGGCTAGATCAAGACCTTAACTTCCAACATGCTCAACTAACACAAGCAAAAATCAACTTGCAATTGTTTTGGACCACAAAGATTTCCCACTTTCTTTTCCTAGAAGTGAGAAGAGCAGCTGGCAAAGGGGTTCTCCTGTCACAACTGGAGTGTGGACTTTTCCTGGTTACTTTTACTTTAAAGAAAAATACTTTCCTCATTACAAACTTCAGCAGACATCATCTGAAGATTTACTAACATCAAAGATACAACACTGCTGCCAAGTCTCAGTGCATTCACAGAATAAAGCTCTTAAAAGGGATGTCTAATTTTCAAAATAGTCTTCAATATTTCCCATTTTTTGCCAGTCACTTGTACCCTCGGCTACAACCTCAGATCCCCGCCTCCCAAATATAAACTCCAACCAGAAGCCCTAAACAAAACTTACACATAGCTTCTCCATCCTATCTCCCTAATTCTCGGAGTCTCTTCCCTCCAATCCCAAAGAAAACTCATCCTTTGCAACACTGAGGAAGGAAATTAAACATTTCCACTTCAAAGACTAAACCTGCTTTTGTTTCAAAACTAGTGCAATTACTTGACATATGTCTATGCACTTCATATTCTCAAACTTCGTCATAAAATATAGTTGTATAAAAACTTATCATAACAATAGGTGTCTTACTAATCTCCATTGCAGTATTCATAACAGATGGGGTTCAAATCCACTTATGACCAGCCAGGGTACCAAAGCTTTACCTTCCAAGGGAGTATGCGGGAGACCCTCAGACTATCTCCAAGCCAGTGGCCTGAAGATAAATGCGAAAGGAGACTGGTCAGGTAGGAGGAGCATAGTTTGAAAAGGTAATTAAACTCTCCCCAGGAGTGATGTAGTCAACTGAAAGAATGTGAGTTTTTTGTGAGTACAAGTAAAAAAGGGAGGGAATGAATACTGCAACAGTGATCAGTAGGACATCTGCAGTTATGGTAAGTTCTTACACAACTGTACTATGTACTGACTGAAATCACTGTTACAGCATTCATAACTGGTATGCAGTTCTCAGAGCTGTATGGAGAAAAATGGGAGGAAGGCTAAACAAATGCAGAAGAATCCAGGAGGCCAGAGAGAACTGTTCTGGCATAAGCCATTCTGGACCGGAAGAATTATCTAACATCTAATGTTTAGTGAAGATGTGGACAGAGGACCAATTGGCAGCTTTTAAAATGGATCTGGTATCCACACCTTTGTAGACGGCACCAAATGAAGCCACTGCTCAAGTGCAATGTGCCCTTGGACAGGAAAGTAAAGTCTTACCATGGTGTGAATAAAAGAAAAGAGATGGCCTTTGTAATCCAGGATGCAATATTTGTTTACAAACTAGATGTCCCAGCTTGAAGTCCATGAAGGAAACAAATAACTAATATGTTTTCCTGATATACTTAATTTTACCCAGCTCCTTCTTAGTGGCTGCCACAACAACCATGGCATCTACCCGGATTCCTTTAGTCCAATGGGGTCTGTCAGGGGGAGCATGAGGATTTTGTCTGCATGCTTGGTTGAAGGTTCCACTGTGTCCAGACCCTTCCAAGCCCTGCTTGATACCAGGTCAATGAGTGCATCAGCAGGGGGTGAGGGGGCACACAAAATATAGTCAGCCCAGACAAAAAGCCTCCAAGAACACCATTTCCTCTGGGGTAGGGTTTTAGGAAGACCACCCACTTCTTTGGCACAGGATTTCCAAGATGTTTCCAATGGTGACATCCTAAAGTGTAGAGCTGGAGGACCCTTCCTCAGAATCAGTATCTTCTGTGACAGATTCCTCTGGAGAATCCAGGTGCCTCCTTTTGCACCTTCTCTTCTGGGGAATCTCCTCAGTGGGGTGTTCATGGGAGGAGTTGGAAGAGATCTGGGGTTCCAAAGGTGGAAGTACTTGCAGGCTTTGCTGGGCTGGCTGTCCCGAGAAGGGCAGTGGTGAGGTCTCAGAAACAGTCTCCAAGGGGGTGAGAAGTGGAACCACAAGAGTGGGAGCCAAGGATCTCCTGGGCAAGGAAAGAATCCTTCACCACCACCTCTAAAGCAGAATTGGCCAAAGATGCCAAACAGCATCCTCCCAGAGCTGAAACTATTGGGACAGAGGATCCCAAAGCACCCCCTGCCCTCTGCTTTGAGAGGGAAGCCAGGGCCAAGCTGTCAAACACCAATGCTCTGAGGGGAAGCAATGACTCTGAAAACTTCAGAGTTGAGGTCAACCCCTCAAAGCTGACATCAAGGCTTCAGCTATGACAGCTGCTCTGCCCAAACAGTCAGGACTGAGTGAGTGAGGGAAGGTGCCAGGGTTGAAGTGAGATCCACTATCGGCTCGGACACCTTGGGTCTCTGGGCATTCAGATCAGAGGGCTCTGAAGCAGCAAGCCGGATCATAGAAAGAGCTACTGGTCCAAAGGGTGACTGCCCATGGTCCCAGTAGGGGACAGGGCTGGTAAGACCCTTATCTGGATCTGTGTCTTAAGGAATTGCCTCATCAATGTGATTCAAAAGGCTGTGGGAAGACCTGACAGAAGCTGCTGTGGACAGGGGCCTGGACAAAATCTTCAGAGATCTTTATGAGGTGACCCTGTGGTAGGAGGAGGAAGCTCCAAAGGCAAAGAAGCTCAGAGCTGAGGAAAAAATGTGGCAGACTTACTTGGATCCAAGGTTCTGGGATCCAACACCTTAGGAGCCTTGGCTGGAGGTTCGTCCGAAGATGAGGAAGCAGACCTCCCCATCTTCTCTGTGTTTTTTGGAAGGGGGTTGAGCCCCTGAAGAATAACCTGCAGATGGGGGTCGAAAAAGTTAAAATACCCTTCAAAATAAGTTTGTTTCTCCTGTTTGCCAGTGCTCTCTGATGAGACCCCTTGCAGATGGAACTTGAGGCTTTGAGGTGAATAGGGTGAGGCAATACATGCATTCCTGTGGGGATCAGATAAGGAAATCTTGTGCCCACAGGAAGTGCACTTCTTGAAACTTAAAGGTTCTCAGACATCCTAAAACACTAGTGACAGAAGAGAGGGGAGAGACACAGAGAGAGAAAAGGGAAGAAAAACAATTCCCGCCAAGACCACTCCAGTGGATGCAAAACTACTAAACTAATACTTTATATAGGAGCTCAAGTCAATGGAATGCAATACTTCTCCTAACAGAACCAAATGAGATCTGAGGTAACCAGGGGGGAGTGAGGCATTATGGGTACAGCAGGGGCTTGACTTTGGAGCCTAAACTTTTGAAAGAGGCCAAGTTGTATCAGAGGTCAGATCCGAAACCCACAGGTCAAGGAACAATGAAAATGACATCAGATCCTCAATTGTCTGTGAATGTCTAGACAGAGTAGTATGGGTACTCCCCTATTTTGGGGACTGGGAAATAAGGCTGGTAGGTTGATGGTCTGGTTGAAGATCAACTCATCAACCAGTTTAGGCATGAAGGAAGGATTGGCCCTAAGGCTTAACCAATCTTTATGGAAAATGAAAAAAGGAGGCATGGCCATGACAGTGTAAAGTTCAGAAACTCTGCAAGCTGAGATGAGGGCCAGAAAGAAGCACTGTTTTCCATGTGCAGAATTTGAGGATGGCAGAAGCTACCAGCTCAAAAGGGGGGAAAGTAAGTTTTTCCAAAACAAAGTTAAGGCCCCATGGTGGAGTAATGGGCTTCTTTGGAGATTTAAGGTGTAAAATTCCTCTCAGGGAAAGTTTAACACCTGTTATGATACATATATATATATTTCAACAAAAGAACACAAAAGAAGTTATATATTAATTTAATGAATGATTTCTAATATTGATGCATTCTTGAAGGGAATGTCAAAATTTGAAAATTATGCTCACAAACTGTGGATATTCAGTTTCCTTATTGACCCATGTTCCAGAGGAGGAACCTAGGCTCACCACCCTTTATTGATTAATGACAGAAGCATACACATGATCATGGTAGGGAAATTATATTATTAGTTTTTCAACTCAATATTCCACTAAGGCAAGTGAATTTAGGAATATTTTAGTTAATAACTGGGACCTCATATTAGAGGATCAGTTCATAGAATCTCTTAGGGACGAGACCTTTGGTAACTTATGGCCCAAATTTAAAAATGTTATTGACCCTAAGGTTAGATATAGACATGCCCAAGGAATGTTCAAATGTGGACGTTGTAATTATTGTAAAGACGGCCCAGGCGACGGCAACATCTATATTCAAACGATGGGACTAAATATCTTATTAATGAGGTCGTTTTACTTTATGATAGCCAAGGCATAGTTTATCTGGCTACTTGTCGTCAATGCTCAGCTTTTACTTAGGTAAAACTGGAAGCTGCATTTAAAACAACGATATTAGTTTACATCTTTATAATATTTCCAGGAACATCAGTAGTAATGCCTTAGAAACAACAGCTTCAATTCCAAATTCTCATAGTTTCCAATTTATTGCTGTGGATCATGTATGCAAAAATCTTGGGAATTATGGCCCATAGCTTAAATTAGTGCATGAATTAATGTAAAATTGCAGACTAATGCACATATTTATCCTGGATTAAATGAAGCTTGTTCGATTAAATGCCTATAAAAATTAAAGGCATTAGATAGATGGAAATATGGTTAAAAATATATATATGCATTTTCAACAAAGTTTTAAACTCTTAGAATATGTCAAAAGCATATATAGGTATTTATAGAAAATAGTTAAGGTTAATTTTAAGTTTGATAGTGGGATGAATTCATTTGGAATTTTAATGTTTGTATTTAAAATTTTCTACTAATTCATTGAATCGGGGAGTTGAGTATGTTTCTTTAAATAATGTCCTGTTTAGGATTAATTAATTTGATAACTTACTTGTTTAAATTGGCTTAATTATGTAGTCTTTTAAGGCATGGATAGCTGGTAATAATGTTTGAAGAAGTACATATGAATTTTTGTAAAAAGTACTCACATTAAATTGTTTGTGTGATTTTACCTTTCCTTTTGTTTTAAACAGTTTGAGTTTTAGTTTTTAGTACAGAAGAGTCATAATCAGAGCCGAAGGGATTGTACCAATGGTGCCGAAGGTGACTGAACCTGCATGGACGGTGCCAGTAAGGTTATGACAGAACTGTCAGAACCACAGTTGTTTGCACCGAACTCGGTGCCGGTATCAATAAGGAAGACATGGCTGGGGCCAGAATCCTTTGGGGCGGTGCCGAGCCTGGAGCTGACAGGGTCACAGGTGGCAGCACCGTAGTCTCCAATTTCACCTTATGAGTTGACTCCCTACGATCTTCAGAGGGAAAAGAGGGGAACGACTTTGATGAAGAAGAGGAAGAACGCCTCTTACTGGGTTTAACAGGCAGGGGTAAGCCTCTGACCCAGAAATAGCCTCAGAGAAAGGAGACTTGAGAAGACCTTTCAAAATTAACTTATTCTTCCTCTCGTTGAGAGTCCTGGTAGAGAATTTTTTACAAATCCCACACAGGGGATACACAATAAGGTGGGAGACATTCAGACAGTAGACACAAGTCATGGCCATCGGAAAGCGGTAACTTATGGGCGCAATCCTTACACACTGCTTGAAACCAACGCTACTTTTCTTATACGGCATAATGATGTGGAGAAGAACAGTACAAAAAGGAAGAAGAAAGGCTACCCAAAGGGGTAGGAAGGGTTACCAACGATGGTAATGAAGAATTACCTCAAGGTAAGAAAAGAGGGTAATAAAGGGAAAAGACTAAAGGGAAAGAGTCTAAAGAATATGATAGGGTAGGAAAATATTAGTATAAATGATTGAGAATATTTACAGAACAATTTATAAAACTCTCAAAAAATTAGACACTTATGTGAGAGAGTGGCTTCACACGGCTGTACAGCAACGTGGCAAATGAGATCTGAGGTAACAGGGAGCAGAGCATTCTGGGTAGGAACTTGGCTTGAGAGTTTTTGGCTGATGCGAGCTTGATATTGGCTGGCTCGGTTCTAAGGACGGAACTGATAACCCATCAGTAAGGAATGAATGAAGATTAACAACATCACATCTAGGGATATGGCTAGATCAAGGCCTTAACTTCCAACATGCTCAACTAACACAAGCAAAAATCAACTTGCAATTGTTTTGGACCACAAAGATTTCAATTTCTTTTCCTAGAAGTGAGAAGAGCAGCTGGCAAAGGGTTCTCCTGTCACAACTGAGGTGGACTTTTCCTGGTTACTTTTACTTTAAAGAAAAATACTTTCCTCATTACAAACTTCAGCAGACATCATCTGAAGATTTACTAACATCAAAGATGCAACACTGCTGCCAAGTCTCAGTGCATTCACAGAATAAAGCTCTTAAAAGGGATGTCTAATTTTCAAACTAGTCTTCAATATTTCCCATTTTTTGCCAGTCACTTGTACCCTCGGCTACAACCTCAGATCCCCGCCTCCCAATTATAAACTCCAACCAGAAGCCCTAAACAAAACTTACACACAGCTTCTCCATCCTATCTCCCTAATTCTCGGAGTCTCTTCCCTCCAATCCCAAAGAAAACTCATCATTTGCACCACTGAGGAAGGAAATTAAACATTTCCACTTCAAAGACTCAACCTGCTTTTGCTTCAAAACTAGTGCAATTACTTGACATATGTCTATGCACTTCATATTCTCAAACTTAGTCATAAAATACAGTTGTATAAAAACTTATCATAACAATAGGTGTCTTACTAATCTCCGTTGCAGTATTCATAACAGATGGGGTTCAAATCCACTTATGTCCAGCCAGGGTACCAAAGCTTTACCTTCCAAGGGAGTATCGCGGAGACCTCAGACTATCTCCAAGCCAGTGGCCTGAAGATAAATGCGAAAGGAGACTGGTCAGGTAGGAGGAGCATAGTTTGAAAAGGTAATTAAACTCTCCCCAGGAGTGATGTAGTCAACTGAAAGAATGTGAGTTTTTTGTGAGTACAAGTAAAAAAGGGAGGGAATGAATACTGCAACAGTGATCAGTAGGACATCTGCAGTTATGGTAAGTTCTTACACAACTGTACTATGTACTGACTGAAATCACTGTTACAGCATTCATAACTGGTCTGCAGTTCTCAGAGCTGTACGGAGAAAAATGGGAGGAAGGCTAAACAAATGCAGAAGAATCCAGGAGGCCAGAGAGAACTGTTCTGGCATAAGCCATTCTGGACCGGAAGAATTATCTAACATCTAGTGTTTAGTGAAGGTGTGGACAGAGGACCAATTGGCAGCTTTTAAAATGGATCTGGTATCCACACCTTTGTAGACGGCACCAAATGAAGCCACTGCTCAAGTGCAATGTGCCCTTGGACAGGAAAGTAAAGTCTTACCATGGTATGAATAAAAGAAAAGAGATGGCCTTTGTAATCCAGGATGCAATATTTGTTTACAAACTAGATGTCCCAGCTTGAAGTCCATGAAGGAAACAAATAACTAATATGTTTTCCTGATATACTTAATTTTATCCATCTCCTACTTAGTGGCTGCCACAACAACCATGGCATCTACCCGGATTCCTTTAGTCCAATGGGGTCAGTCAGGGGGAGCATGAGGATTTTGTCTGCATGCTTGGTTGAAGGTTCCACTGTGTCCAGACCCTTCCAAGCCCTGCTTGATACCAGGTCAATGAGTGCATCAGCAGGGGGTGAGGGGGCACACAAAATATAGTCAGCCCAGACAAAAAGCCTCCAAGAACACCATTTCCTCCGGGGTAGGGTTTTAGGAAGACCACCCACTTCTTTGGCACAGGATTTCCAAGATGTTTCCAATGGTGACATCCTAAGATGTAGATCTGGAGGACCCTTTCCTCAGAATCAGTATCTTCTGTGACAGATTCCTCTGGAGAATCCAGGTGCCTCCTTTTGCACCTTCTCTTCCGGGGAATCTCCTCAGTGGAGTGTTCATGGGAGGAGTTGGAAGAGATCTGGGGTTCCAAAGGTGGAAGTACTTGCAGGCTTTGCTGGGCTGGCTGTCCCGAGAAGGGCAGTGGTGAGGTCTCAGAAACAGTCTCCAAGGGGGTGAGAAGTGGAACCACAAGAGTGGGAGCCAAGGATCTCTTGGGCAAGGAAAGAATCCTTCACCACCACCTCTAAAGCAGAATTGGCCAAAGATGCCAAACAGCATCCTCCCAGAGCTGAAACTGTTGGGACAGATTATCCCCAAGCACCCCCTGCCCTCTGCTTTGAGAGGGAAGCCAGGGCCAAGCTGTCAAACACCAATGCTCTGAGGGGAAGCAATGACTCTGAAAACTTCAGAGTTGAGGTCAACCCCTCAAAGCTGACATCAAGGCTTCAGCTATGACAGCTGCTCTGCCCAAACAGTCAGGACTGAGTGAGTGAGGGAAGTTGCCAGGGTTGAAGTGAGATCCACTATCGGCTCGGACACCTTGGGTCTCTGGGCATTCAGATCAGATGGCTCTGAAGCAGCAAGTCGGATCATAGAAAGCGCTACTGGTCCAAAGGGTGACTGCCCATGGTCCCAGTAGGGGACAGGGCTGGTAAGACGCTTATCTGGATCTGTCTCTTAAGGAATTGCCTCATCAATGTGATTCAAAAGGCTGTGGGAAGACCTGACAGAAGCTGCTGTGGACAGGGGCCTGGACAAAATCTTCAGAGATCTTTATGAGGTGACCCTGTGGTAGGAGGAGGAAGCTCCAAAGGCAAAGAAGCTCAGAGCTGAGGAAAAAATGGGGCAGACTTACTTGGATCCAAGGGTCTGGGATCCAACACCTTAGAAGCCTTGGCTGGAGGTTCGTCCGAAGATGAGGAAGCAGACTTCCCCATCTTCTCTGTGTTTTTTGGAAGGGGGTTGAGCCCCTGAAGAATAACCTGCAGATGGGGTCGAAAAGGTAAAATACCCTTCAAAATAAGTTTGTTTCTCCTGTTTGCCAGTGCTCTCTGATGAGACCCCTTGCAGATGTAACTTGAGGCTTTGAGGTGAATAGGGTGAGGCAATACATGCATTCCTGTGGGGATCAGATAAGGAAATCTTGTGCCCACAGGAAGTGCACTTCTTGAAACTTAAAGGTTCTCAGACATCCTAAAACACTAGTGACAGAAGAGAGGGGAGAGACACAGAGAGAGAAAAGGGAAGAAAAACAATTCCCGCCAAGACCACTCCAGTGGATGCAAAACTACTAAACTAATACTTTATATAGGAGCTCAAGTCAGTGGAATGCAATACTTCTCTTAACAGAACCAAATGAGATCTGAGGAAACCAGGGGGGAGTGAGGCATTATGGGTACAGCAGGGGCTTGACTTTGGAGCCTAAACTTTTGAAAGAGGCCAAGTTGTATTGGAGGTCAGATCCGAAACCCACAGGTCAAGGAACAATGAAAATGACATCGGATCCTCAATTGTCTGTGAATGTCTAGACAGAGTAGTATGTGTACTCCCCTATTTTGGGGATTGGGAAATAAGGTTGGTAGGTTTATGGTCTGGTTGAAGATCAACTCATCAACCAGTTTAGGCATGAAGGAAGGATTGGCCCTAAGGCTTAACCAATCTTTATGGAAAATGAAAAAAGGAAGCATGGCCATGACAGTGTAAAGTTCAGAAACTCTGCAAGCTGAGGTGAGGGCCAGAAAGAAGCACTGTTTTCCATGTGCAGAATTTGAGGATGGCAGAAGCTACCAGCTCAAAAGGGGGCAAAGTAAGCTTTTCCAACACAAAGTTAAGGCCCCACGGTGGAGTAATGGGCTTCCTTGGAGATTTAAGGTGTAAAATTCCTCTCAGGAAATGTTTAACCCCTGTTCTAGACATGAGTTAGCACTCCAAAGGTTAGTATGCAAAGACAGCAGATAATTGAACTTTAATAGAACAGGCCATTCCAGAATGTAGTAGCTCACAGAAATACTGAAGTACCATGGGAATGTTTGACAAAATGTGTTGCATTTTGTGTTTATGGCACCAACAGGAGAATCTTTTGAATGTGGCTGTGTATGATTTTCTGGTATTGTGTTTCCTGGCTTCTAAAAGGACCCAAATCACTTCAGAGAACAACGTGTCTTTTAGGAATTAGAGTTCGATTATTCGACAGTGAGATTGAAGGGGGTCAGATTGGGATGAAGGAGCTGCCCTTTCTGTTGAAGTATGATATTTGGTTGTTGAGGCAAGTCTCTAGGAAGGGGAACCAAAGCTGTCTTGGCCAAAAGGGGGGGGGGGAGCAGAAATTTTGGAGACTCCTGAACCTTGAAAAGGAGTTTGGGAAGCAGAAGCAGACAAGGGTATGCACAGAGGAATTCCCCTGTCCACTGGAAGAAGAAGGCCTCTGTCTTCCAGGCTAGTGGAGATGGGCTCTTGGTGTAGAAAACAGGAAATTGGTGATGTTGTAGGGAAGCAAAAAGGTCTATCTGTGGTACTCAATGCCATCACCCTTTGTCAAGGAAGATCTTTGTGTTCAGAGACTACTCATGAAGGTCCTCCATCTCCCTGCTTAAAGAGTCTGCCACAAAGTTCTCCTGAAAGGAAATGTACATTAGTGTGTGTAACATTCAAGTGGGAAGCAAAATGCCAGTCCTCTTCTGCCAGCCTGCACATGAGATAGGAACATGTGCCTCCCTGCTTGCTTAATGTATCACATCACTGTTATAGTCATAAATAAATAACATTAAGAATGTACCTTATATGCCTCTAGTCAGGAACAACACACTTCAGGATGTACAAACAGAAATTTTATTCTTACAGCGGTGGGAGTTAGTCTTCATAATTCTTTTTTTTCAATAATAAATCTTTATTATTTTCAGTTGTTAATACAATAATACACTACACAAAATAAAATACAGCAATATCAAAAGTAAACCTATAATCACACTACTACACTATATATACATTATCTACATGAATGCTTCCAACAGATAACTAAAATCTTTATACATTAAGATAAAATTCTTGACAAGGTATTAAAAGATCTAGTATCAGTATACAGGTTATTGATAACGTTTCCGACTTTAATATGTACACCCAGAGGAACAAAATAATTTGATCATTATGCCAATACAATATTAAAGATTTTCTCCCAAATTTTTGGATTATTTATGTTTTTCTTGTGATCCTTAATAATTTATGTGCTAAAATATGTTTTATTGCTACACTTTTAAAATTTTCCCATGAAGTCTGCACTGGATTCAACCAGTTTGTAGCTATGTATAACTTCATTAATAAAAAAAATTTGTAAGTATTATCAATTGGGATTTATCCAAATCGTTCGGCGGGATATGTAGAATCATAAATTCCCAGGAAAGTGTAGATTGTTAACTCATTTTTTGTAATTGAATTTTTAAAGAATTCCAAAGTTTAAATATACATTTACAGCTCCAGAACATGTGTAAAAGATCCACCGTTTGGATCAGTGCAATATGAACATTTAGGTGAATTTTTAGAGTCAAATGTATGTGTTCTAAGACAAGTATAATAGGCATTATTAAAAATCATCAGTTGCGTAAATAACAATTTTTGGAGAGATACTGCTTTTAAGGTTAGGTTAATAGCTTTTAATATTTTATTGTCCTCAATCAATTGTATTTTCTCCTTCCAGTAATTTGCGAAGAGTATTTGATTCTTGTATTTCAATTCTTTTATTAAGTTGTATGTAGATGTTATATATTTACAATCTTGCATCAGAGTTTGCCATAAACTTAAACACTTGGTCAAATCTTCTTCTTTAATTCCAAACTCATTAAAATAATTTATGGAAAGATCCTTTAATTGTCGAATTATAATTAAATAAGATTTAGGAAGGTTCATCTCTTTTAATATATTATGTACTGATATACCAATATAAGGGTATAGATCCAGTAAAGTTACATTAATTATTTGTGGAAATCTTTTAAGGTCTATCAATTGATTATTGATTTTCAGGTTCGGATTCTTATGAAGAGGTTGAAGAGTCATCATATATTGTAAAAGATCCAAAGACTGAAACAGATTTTGTACCGATATTATATATGTTCTAATGTGTTCCATCAAGGCATATAATTTAAAATTCTCTTTCTTTAAAAAGGGTAATGCCTTAGAATTCATTCCCAACTTAACAGCATGTTTATAGGTTCATAGGTTCATACTAGGCTATCTGCCCAAGGGCATTTATAAGCCTAGCCCATAGTTATGTGGCTTTCGCCACCCCTTTAGTTTGAATAAAAACTATGCCTATCATTTTGCTGTGCCTCTGTCAAGCAGTGACACTGAAGTAATCCCTGGGGTATATCTGCAATCTCCCATCCATTGGTCAAGATTCCTCTTGAACAAAGCCAGAGAGGTGCTCTGCCTCACATGTACCGGGATTTTGTTCCACAGCATAGGGAGTCTCTGGGTGATGAATCTGTCCCTCCAGCACATTCTATTTATAACCGTGTCAAGGTTTAAGACTCCCGCCCTTGTGGTTCTGAGGGATCTAGATTTTTTGAGGTGAAGCATATTCATCAAATCTGGGTTTGACATGGCCTTATATGTCAGGCACAGGTCACCTCTGAGCAAGCGGTATGAGACTGAATAGAGCTGGAGTTCTTTCAGTCGGGCAGCAAAAGACATATTTTTGAGACCATTTATCCTTTTGGTGAGGAACTTTTGGGGCCTTTCAAGCTGCAGCAGGTGTCTGGTCAGATACATTCCAAACGGGGCATTGTACTCAATCATAGGTCTAATGAGTGATGAGTACAGGGGCGATGACCTCCCTTGATCTAGATGTGAATCCCTTCATGATCAGGTGGGCGATATAGAAGGTGTTCCTAACTACTTTAGCAACATGAGTGTCAAACGAAAGGCTACTGTCAACCTGGGTCCCCAGATCCCTGATGACTTTTTCTGTGCTCAGTGGATTGCCACCTATATGGTAGCTAGGGGTAACCTTGTTTTTCCCGAAGGGTATGACTATGCATTTTTTGGCGTTTAACTTCAGGCCATGGCTCTGGCACCAGTTATCCATTTCTGTGAGGCCTTTCTGGAGGATATCTGTGTCAGATGTGTTTTCGACTATGGCCCAGTTTGCAGTCATCTGCAAACTTTGTCAGCCATAACCCTCCTGTGTTTGCTTGTAGTTCAGAAAAGTAGATGCCGAACAAGAGTGGACCCAGGACTGAGCCCTGTGGGACACCACTTGTGACAGGCTTTGAGTCTGACATGGCTCCAGCAACTCTGACTCTGTGGGTTCTGTCACTTAGCCAGTTTGCAACCCATCTTGTGATGTATGGGTTTACATTCAAGCTGATGAGTTTTTCGATGATACCTGAGTGGGGTATTGTGTCGAAGGCCTTTGCCAGGTCGAGGTAGGCTGTATGGACTGCCTTTCCCTCATCAATGGCCGTGGTGACTGTCTCGAAAAAGTCAACCAAGTTTAAGAGGCAGGATCTGCCTTTGACAAAGCCAAACTGGGTTGGATCCAAAGTCTGCAAGTTCCCTATGTCTTTATTTATGAGTTCCATTATGATCCTCTCCATGGTTTTGCAGATAAGGCTTGTCAAGCTAATGGGGCGGTAATTTCCAGGATCTGTGGAGGCACCGCCCTTATGAAGTGGGACCACAGTCGCTGTGCGCCACTCCTTTGGTACGTATCCTGAGGTGAGGCTAAGATTAAACAGCTGTCCTAACTGTGGGTTTAATTCCTCGTTAAGTTCATGAAGCACACAGCCGGGGACACCATCTGGTCCCACGGATGCTGTGTTTTTTGCCTTAGTGAGGGCAGTTCTCACCTGGGCGTTGGAGATGTTTGGGGGGCTACAATCATCTGGAATAGATATCTCTCCTTTTGGGGAGGGGGAGAAGTTTGCACTGAACCTGTCAGCCAGTATGTTGGCAATGTGTGTAGGTTCAGTAATTTTCACATCATTTTGAACTAATTCTGAGCATATCTGGGAGTTTCCTCCTAGGTTTCTAACATAGCTAAAGAAGGCCTTATGATTCTCTTTAGAATCCTTGGCGATTTTTCTCTCAAAATTTGCCTTGGATGATTTTATGAGAGCTCTTAGTTTTTTACTTATAATGATCAAAGGTGTCTTACCTTTCAAGGATTTTGCTCTATCTTGTAGTAGCTTCCTCCTTTTGTTGTAGAGCTTGTTTATGGCTGGGGTCCACCAGACTGGACGCTTGCCTTTGGTACAGAGAGTCTTAGTTTTGTTTGGGATTGCCTGATCCATGCAGTCCTGTAGGTGCTGGTAGAAGGCATTTGTAAGTGATTCAGCGGTTTGAGTAATGTTTACCACTGGCTCAGGGGCCTTAAAGGAGACCACACTAGTTTTTAGAAGTGTGAAATCGGCTTTTGAGAAGTTTTTCACTGTGGTCTTTTTGTTTCAGGTGGGGGCGGGATGAGGACCTCCAGCGAGATTAGTTTATGATCTGATCTCACCAGTGAGGGTATACTTCGGTGTTGAACATTTTGATCCCATGTTTGTGATGATGAGATCAAGTATGTTTTCTCCTCTTGTGGGGATGGTGACTAGTTGTTCCATGGCATTTGAGTTTATGAACTCCAGGAATCTTTGGGTTAGAGTGTTCGGGCTTGAGTAGTGTTCCCAGTCTATATTAGGGTAGTTGAAGTCACCTAGTATGATGGTGTTTGGAGATACATTTATCCCCTCCAATGTTTTCAGGAAGGCCATGTGAGGTTCCTGAGTTTGAGAGGGTGGCCTGTAACATGCTACAAATTGCAGAGCAGTCTTGCCTATGGTTAATTGCACCTGGATGGTCTCCGATGCATCGTGCGTTGCCACCAACCTTGAGGTGTGGGTGTCCTTTATGAATATGGACACCCCCTCCTTTCTTGGTGTTGTCCGGATTTTGGGGCGGAGCATGATATGAGGTGAAACCTGTTAGTGCTGGGGTGCTCTCAGGAGCCTTGAACCAGGTTTCTGTCACTGCACAGACATCGATGTTCTCCATACTGAGAAGGGCCTCGAGTGCGTGCATCTTGAGATTGAGACTTCTGGCATTGAGCAGCATTACCCTTAGTTTTTTTCCTTTTTGGTGTTCTAGGGTGGTAGGTTTAGAATTTGAGCCTTGCCTAAAAAGGCACTATGGGGGTGGCAAGAGCCTTTGCCAATATCTGGAAGCCCAGGGGTGACAGGTGCAAGCCGTCCCTTGCGAAGCAGCGTGGCTTGTCCAGCATGTCATCCCAAGCAGACAGACATTGGATCCCCTTTGAATGACACCAGAATTTAAGCCAATTATTAAAGCTGATCATCTTATCACTGTATTGTGGCATCATTCTAGGTGAAGGTAGGATACTGCTCAAGGTCAGGGTCATACCTGCCTGGGCTACATAATCAGAGAGCTCCTCGGTGTCCCTTTTCATGTAGTCCAAGGAGGTACATCTCAGTTCGTTGACACCAGCGTGGACAATGACTGAGTCGTACTTGTACCTGCTGTTGAGAGACCTGAGTGCTTGCGTTATGTGGCGGATTCTAGCGCCCGACAGGCAGCTTACTGTGACCTTCTCTTTACTCAGTCTGGTGAGCGGGACGTCAGTGTGTCTGACTATGGAATCACCAATGACAAGTGTGTCTGGCATTTTGTTTGGCCTTAAGGGCTGTGACTGTTTGACACTCTGACTGTGTGGTCTATGTGTTGCATGTGTTGTGTCGTGAGGTGGTAGTTGTTTGGGTGTCTGCTTTGGTGGCCTCTGCTGTTTTGGTAAATTTTTGATCAGAGCCTCCGAGTATGTCTTTGTGTGAGTATGTGTATGATTTGAAGTTGTGATGGTACCATGTGTGACTGGGTATGTATTTGTGTGTGGTTACCTTCTCCTCCTGTCTGGTCTTGCCAGTCCTATGTTGAGAGAGCTCAGCCTCCAGTTTGGCCGTATAGTTGCATCTCTCACATGTATTTGTGTTTTGTGGGAGAAGGAGAGGATTGTCTGTGTACATGAGGCAATTGTAACATTGCCTCAATATTCCCAGGTTCACCAGTTGAGCTGGAGAGAACACTAGCAACTGATCCCTCGACATACTAGAAGTAGTAGATAAAGAGACTTTCAAAGGACTCCGGGAAGTGGGTTTTAGGCTGGTGGGGTACTATCTATAATAAGAGTGCTTTATCAAGGTGCAAGTACTGTAGGAGTAAGTGCTAGGCTTTACAGATAGAGAATAGTCTACTTGGGAATCAAGTAGAGATGAACTTTTCAGTTATAGGATATGCTGGTTAGATCAGCAGTACAGCTCGAGGAAGGTAGTTCTAAGGGAAAATTGGAAGAGTGGAATTTAGATGGCCCAAATAGTTTAACCTTGTTTAACCGCCGCTGCTCTTGTGTGCAACAGTGGTAACTCAGCTAATCAGCTTCACAGCGTTAGCGTGTTTTATAGCAGGGGCTGAAGGGAGCTAGGAATTGGCCCAAAACGACCAATGGACTACTAGTTTCTGGCTGAAACTTCACCAAATCGGACAAAAGGCGCTCAGTGCTTCCCACTCCCACTGGTAAGCAAAGAAACTTCCCTCCTTCTTAATAAGGCAATGGATCAGTAACAGGAACTAAAAACAAAGCCCAGGGATCATCAACTCTGAAACTGGACTACTCTAGTTCAGTAAGGCGGGAAAACAAGAGATTTTTTTTGTTTTATTACAGAGACAAGGAAAAAAACAGACAGTAAATGCTATAAATGCTGTAAATCGGCTAGCGCACTTTAGTGTGTAGCCTACAGAAACAATTTGCAACAATTAGTAACTTAAAGTGCAATAAACAGTGTAAAATGCAGAAATCACTTAAAGTAGCAGTAAAACAGGCGAAATGGCAGTCGCTAGCTTAAATTACAGTGGGAAACCCACAAAAAATACTTATATCTGGTAGAAAGTCACTCTTTTAGCTCTCTGCTGCTTGGATCACTCTGCAGGCTACCACGAGGATCTGTGCTGAGTTGGTACAAGCTGGAAAACGCGTGTTTAGCGTGTTTTATAGCAGGGGGCTGAAAGGAGCTAGGAATTGGCCCAAAACGACCAATGGACTACTAGTTTCTGGCTGAAACTTCACCAAATCGGACAGAAAGGCTGCTCAGTGCTTCCCACTCCCACTGGTAAGCAAAGAAACTTCCCTCCTCCCTAATAAGGCAATGGATCAGTAACAGGAACTAAAAACAAAGCCCAGGGATCAGCAACTCTGAAACTGGACTACTCTAGTTCAGTAAGGCGGAAAACAAGAGATTTTGTTTTATTACAGAGACAAGGAAAAAAACAGACAGTAAATGCTATAAATGCTGTAAATCGGCTAGCGCACTTTAGTGTGTAGCCTACAGAAACAATTTGCAACAATTAGTAACTTAAAGTGCAATAAACAGTGTAAAATGCAGAAATCACTTAAAGTAGCAGTAAAATAGTTCAGAATTAACCAATTAGGTGACCATTTATAGTTAGATAATGTCATAATTAGCCACTCTTAGAATTCTATTAGAGTTTACTATTAAATAATATAACTCAAAGTTAGGTAAATCTAAACCTCCCTTAACCTTCGGAATCATCAATTTCTCATAAGCTATTCTGGTTTTCTTAGGCTCCCATACAAATTTAGCTAATTCTGTGTGAATTTGTTGAAAGAATTTCTTGGAAATTGAGACTTGAGACGCTCGAAAGATATATAACATTTTAGGGAGTACGTTCATTTTAATGACTGAGACTTTGGCCATTGTTGGTAATTTCAAATTATTCCATCTTTTTAGATCAGACAATATATGATTCCAGGTCAACTTAATGTTATTCATTAGGAAATCTGTATTATTTGTGGAAAAGACAATACCCAAATACTTTATTTTTTCTTCCGATTTTAGTTGACCTACAAATGGTAAAAGCGAAAAGGGTTTAGGTGTTTTTAGAGGGAATAACTTACTTTTTCTAAGATTTATTTTATAATTAGAAATCTCTGCAAATTCTTCCACTGCTTTCAAGATTTTCTTAGTATCTGATATAGGTGTCGTACAATAAATATTTAGATCATCAGCAAAAGCAGCCATGGATATCTCGGTACCATAAATTATTGAAGCATTATGATATATATTTTGCTTTATATGTAAAAATAATGGTTCTAAATATAAATTGAATAACATAGGAGATAGTGGACAACCCTGACGTGTTCCATTTTTAGTCTTCATAATTCTTGATGAAGCATTCTCACTTTACATATAAAAACTGTAATTTTATACATTTTCTTATCAAACTGCTCATGCAATTTCATGATGTTATAATGACTGTGTCCTATAGAAAACTTTCTCATTCCTCATGATTTTCACCTTAGACTTCACGTGAACACCTTCCTATACATGATTCACCTGCTTCCAAAGGGTCTTGTTTCTGACCTTGTGTAGTAAGAATCTTTGTGTTCAACATCTTTGTATCCTGTATAGGAAGGGTTAAAATGTGAAATTACATTGCGTGCAAAGAAATAAGCTAAAATGAGTTGTTTTTCTTGTAAGGAATTTGCTGACCAGAAAGGAATGCACAGATGCTACTTTGGTCCAGGCACAGGCCTATCTTGGGACTGACCTCTGACCAAGGAGGAGTGCATAGATGTTACCTTGATGTAGGCACCAACTTATCTTGTGTCTGACTTTTTTACCATCTAAGGCTCCAGTGAGTGAATTTATAGCCTTGACTGAAATTCCTCGTCTAGTAACCAGCTGCTGTGTATGCACAAAAGAGGGTATAAAAACCCATGTAAAGTGTGTAGAAATTAGACTGCTGACAACCAAGAACTTTGTGGCAGGTCTCCATGCATGTAAAATAAACTCTTTTTTGGCCTACCTTTTTGCTGCGTGATTCTTCCAGTATATGTTAAGAGTATTAAAATCTTTTGACATTTCTGGCACCCAAGAATGTGGGGCCACCTCTTCACGGTACGAATCGCATAAGAGGGACTGAAAAACCTGTACAGGAAGGGGAGAACGAATCTCGGGCTCCCTTGAACAGAAAGACCTCCGACGAAGAAGTCGTAAGTAGAGGCCAGTCACTCTTAGATTCGATCCGTGGGACGGTGATTTAACGAGGGCGGAAGATCCGCAGTAAGGTAAGCTTTTTTATTTGTAAAAGTTTTTTTTTTTTAAAAAAGGGACTAGTCATAAAGGAATTTCTTTTGTTTAAAATTTTACAAAAGACCGGTAGAGATCTCAGGAAAAGGAAACAGTTTTTCTTTTAAATAAGAGAAATGGGAAGAGGAAGCAGTTGTTGTGTTAGGAAGGGCTGCTTAAATAAAAGGACTGAGGATGAGGAATATATGTTTAAATTACATCCGAAAAACTTGAAATATATGAAAAAATGGAAGAAAGACTATGGGTTTAGTGGTACCTTGAATAAATCAGAATGTCAAAATCTAGTGAGAGACCTGCGCAGGGACACAGGAGGTAAGGTTAAGAAACAAAAAGGTAGGATTTCCTCAAGCACAGAAATGGTTAGAAGAAGCTAATAAGAGACATAGGGAACAATTTTCAAATAAGGGAGATGGTGGCTCGAGTGCAAAAGATGCATTTTTTGTCCGAAAAGAGGATGACGAGACATCTGTTGCCTGTCGTGACCGACAGCCCGCCCTTGTATCGAAGTTAGAAAAGACATGGTTAGTCCACCCCAGTATCAGGAAGATGACACAGAGAATCAGGATAAAACTGTACCCCCTGTAGTACTGACAAAACAAGTAGGTGAAACCCTGGAACTCGGAACCGTAATAGAGATAAATCAGAATGGCCAGCGTAAGGAAGCTGAAATGCAAGAAGCTGAATCAAATATAGTATCTACAGACTCATATCCCTTATAGAAGTAGCAAACCCACAGGCAGGAACACCGGTCAAGGTCCCACTATTTTAGTTTACCGACCTTGGACACGGGAAGACATCGAAAAGCTGTGGAGGGCATACCACACCCAAAATTAGACATGACTAAATTTTGCGATGACATTGCAGGTATGATGGAAAGTTACAAATTAAATTCCGTTGAAGTGGAACAGGTAATACGCCAAATCTTAGGACCAGATTGGCACTTAATTTGTGGGAATTGGGATCCCCTGACTAGGATAGATAGTAAACCACGTGCCTTTGAGTCTGAATCATATAAGACACAAACACAGGACTTGCTAAAGCGTATTATGAAACAGTGGAAGCCTAAGGCAGATTGGACTTGTATTAATCAGTGTGTACAAACTGAAGATGAAAAAGTAGATAATTATTTACAAAGACTTAACCAGTGCTTTGATAACCATAGTGGAATAGACAAACCACCCAATCAAGAAAAGGATTCACCTTATGAACAATTAAAAAATGCCTTTTTAAAAGGATGTAGAACTGCAATCAGTAACTTCATTCACAAACATATGATAGACCATAGGACGGCACGTCTGCAACCCCTACTGGAGTATGCAAGACATGCAGAAAAATATTTAGAAGAAAGGAAAAGGAAACAAGCTCAAACCTTTACGGTGAGTGAAGATGGGACACTTATGCTACTGCAAGGTCCGGCTAACAGGGGTAGAGGCAGGGGCAGAGGAAGAGGGAATGTGGGACATTCCGAAGATTATGAAGGCAGACAGAAAAGAGGAGAATGTTTCAAATGTGGTAAAAAGGGACATTTTGCAAGGGATTGCCGGTCTTCTGAAAGAGCTAAAACCACCCCCGATCACGAGTCAGCATGACTATATGATGGTGGTGGAGGTGAATCAGACCCGGACAAAAAGGCTGATGGGCCAGACTCAATAAGGCAGAGTGAAGAGGAAGCTTTTGAAAACGTAAACGAAGAGGGTAAGAGAGAATGTGCAGGATGGGAGAATGAAGTGACTGATTTTTCAGACGAAGGCGAATATCAGGTTGTTAATTTAACAGCGCTGGCTGTAACTATGCAGGTAGAGGCACAACCGATTATCACACTTCAAGTGGAAGGGAAGGATGTAGAATTTTTGTGTGATTCAGGGGCCTCCAGGACCCTGCTAAAAACCTCTGCAGTGCCATGTGATGTAACTTCTGATGACTATGTATTAGTCAAGACAGCCAATGGCCGCATTTATAAAGAACCACTATCTAAACCCTTATGGTTCATGGACCCTGAAACTAACCAAACTATCAGGTTGAGTAATTATTTCCAAAATTTGCCCTGTAAACTTATTAGGGAGAGATTTAATGCACGTGTTTGGCATAGCAGCTGTGCCGACTGCATCAGGGATTCTAGCCAAACGAGTAGAAATTCAAGATGTTATGTTGCAGGTGGGGCAGGGTGATTTACACTACTGGTACAGTAATGATCTTGTCGAAACTGGACCACAAAATGTAGTAAATGAGCTAACTAATTTGGCCTTAAGCAAATATGGCACACAACCGCCAGTGGTAGCTAAACAACTACACTGTACAATGTACTACAGAAAGTATGTAGGACCAGACAACAAATATGAAGAGCAATTCTTTAAACACAAGGTCACAAAAATCTTGTTACAAAATCTATATTGGGATAAAGCAGGAAATTCTGCAGTTACATGCAGTCTTACAAAAGATATGCAGTTACTTTTTCGCAATAATTCTATTGCACATGTCTCTGTAACAAGGGAAGAACAAATGGCATGGTATCTAGTGGGGAGGAAAGTTACTGGATGGGCTAAAATGACGCCAGAACAGTTGGCATGTAAAGGCGTACAGGTACAAAGACTAAATTGGGTCACCCAGGCTAGACCAACAGTGCACCTCCGCGAAGACAGGCTAATGCCACCCGGGGGAGGGCCATTCTGACTATATCTCCTAACCCCGCAGGAAGAATTAAAGTTACAATCAGTGCCAGACTCCTTATGGTCCCTGGCAACATGACATTGGGCTAATAAGAACAGCAGGACAGGTTAAAATAACTCCAAAATCCGATTTTAGACCTCACAAGCGTCAGTATCCATTAAGTAAAAAGGCAGAAGAAGGCATTCTACCAGTGATCACGGCTCTATTACAAGCTGGGGTTTTAATTCCATGCACAGATTCACCGTGTAACACACCCTTGTTCCCAGTAAGGAAATCGGATGGGACCTGGAGAATGGTACAGGATCTGCAGGCTGTGAATGCTGCTGTGGTACCAAGGGCTCCTATGGTCCCAGATCCATCTGTTTTGTTAAATGATATCCTTCCCACAGATAAGTATTTTTCTGTCATTGATATCAGTAACGCATTTTTTTCCATCCCTCTACAGGAAGCTAGTAGGTTTTGGTTCACTTTTACGTTCATGAGCAAGTGGTACACCTACACAAGGCTGCCGCAGGGATATTGTGAAAGCCCTACAATCTTTTCGCAAGAAATGTCAACAAACCTGGCACAGTTTCAACCGGAGCATGGCTGTCATCTACTGTTATACGTGGACGACATCTTACTGGCTGCACCCACGGAGGCTGTCTGTGAGTCCGAAACTATTCGGTTATTGCATTTCTTGGCGAAAGAGGGACATAAGGTAAACAAATCTAAATTACAACTTTGTAAAGCTGAAGTACGATATCTAGGCTATACCATTTCAAATGCTGGTAGACAACTATATAGCTGTAGAAAAGAAGCTATTTTACAGGCACCAATGCCCAGTACAAAAAAAGAAATGATGTCATTTTTAGGAATAACTAACTTTTGTCGTAGTTGGATTCCCAATTATGCAGAGGAAGTGAATCCACTTTCAGAACTTATTTTTGCACTTCCCATGGCAGCACATGACGCACTGCAATGGACAGATAAGGCAATACAGGCATTTACTAGGGTAAAGCAACTGATAGCAGGATCTGCAACACTTAGCTTCCCTGACTATACAAAACCTTTTGTTCAGACAGTAGATTGTAAGCAGGGCTTTATGACATCGGTTCTGTTGCAAACTTATGGGGATAAGTTGAGACCATTAGCTTTTTATTCCAGTAAACTGGACACAGTGGCACGATCGTTGCCACACTGTGTACAAGCAGTAGTCGCAGCTGCACTGGCCGTGCAGGCGTCTGCAACCCTAGTTTTGTTTCATGACCTTAATTTACGGGTACCGCACTCTGTCGCGGTAATACTTCTACAGGATAAAGTTACCTTTCTCTCTCCTAGCAGACATTTGTCCTGCATGACAACGTTACTATCACAACCACACATGACCATTGAGCGATGCACCACTCTTAATCCAGCCACGCTGTTACCTACAGCTGATGACGGTGCCCCTCACGTGTGTTTAGACTTAATACACTCTAATGTCTTACCAAGACCAGACCTTAAAGATCAGCCTTTGGCAAATTCGGATTGGACCCTGTTCGTAGATGGGACAGCACGTAAGAATGAGGCAGGTATTACACAAGTGGGTTATGCAGTCACAACTGAGACTAAGGTACTAGAGGCAAAGCCTCTCCCCAGGAACCTGTCCACACAAGCGGCTGAATTGATTGCTTTGACCAGAGCATGTACCATTTCCAAGGATAAGACAGTTACTATCTACACAGATAGTCAGTATGCTTTTTCCACGGTCCATGTCTTTGCACAGCAATGGAAAAATAGGGGAATGGTTACGGCCTCAGGAAAGGAAATAACCCACAAGGATTTAATCCTTAGCCTCTTACAAGCTGTCCAACTGCCACGGGGATTGGCCATCTGTAAGTGCGCAGCACACAAATGCCAAGGATCCAGTACCACTTGGAAATGCACTAGCTGACAAAACAGCAAAAAGTGTAGCCTTAACCTCTACTTTTGCACTCGAGACCACACAGAAGGAACTTCATCCTACAGATAAATTTGATCTACAAACTTTACAAGTAATGCAGGAACTTAGTACAGTTCAGGAAAAACAGCGATGGGTTAAATATGGGGCTATTCAGAAGCAAGGAGTTTTTGTAGGTCCAAATGATAAGTATGTCTTGCCAACAAACCTTTTTAGGTATGCCTCATTAGTGACGCATGGCCCATCTCATCTGGGCCCTACTGCTATGGTTCAAATGACCCAGCAAATTTTCTGGACCAAGGGCTTTATAGCATATGCTAAACGATTTTGTTTATCGTGCCTGCTTTGTGCACGATACCATGGTGGTGGGGTACGGATCGCTCCAGCAGCTTTCCCGCTGCCTCCGTATCCATTTCACACAATCTGTATGGATTTTATTGAACTAACTCCTGTTCAACAAAAGCGATTTGTATTAGTCATTATTGATGCTTTTACAAAATGGGTTGAAGCTTTTCCAGTAACACATCCAGATGCCCTGTCGGTAGCCAAGGCCCTTATGAATAATATTATCCCTCATTTTGGGCTACCCACACGCATCTATTCTGATAATGGCACACATTTTGTAAACCAAGTTATTCAAAAGCTGGCTGCTGTTTTTCAGATTGAACTAAAACACCACTGTGCCTACCACCCACAGTCAGCAGGGTTGGTTGAACGCCATAATGGCATTCTCAAAGGCAAGTTACGTAAACTCATGGCCGAGACACATCAGTCTTGGATAAACTGCTTACCTCTGGCACTCCTGTCCATGCGTACCACTCCCACTTCAAAAGGGGTCACACCATTTGAACTACTATATGGGAGACCTTATTACGTCCCGCAGTGGCAAGGTCTTTTGCCTGCGGAACGTGAGGGGTGAAGAGATAGCAGATTACATGAGGAAAATGCTGACAAAAACTAACACTTCTCTAACGAATGATTATTTTTCAGATCAGAAGAACAACAGGATCCTGGAAGTGAAGGGTGGCGAGTGGGTGTGGATTAAAATTGTTAAGAGAAAGACGTGGGCCTCTCGAGTGGGAAGGTCCATACCAGGTTTTGATTTCGACACCCACAGCAGTTCGAATAAAGGCGAACATCTTGGATCCACCTGACACATTGCAAGATTGTCAGGAAATTTGAGTTGGAAAAGAATTTGAGTTCCCCTGAGGAACACTGATTAGTAGTAATCCTGTTTTTGTATGAACTTTTCTGACTGTTGTAGCAATGCAGGAAAATACCGGAAGGGAGCAGCCCTTCCCACAAAGGCATTGTAAAATAATTTTGTTATTAGTGATTGTAAGTGTTGTTTTTCTGTTTTGGCCATTTTTATTTTCACACGAAACTAGCCAAACAAAGAGAGATGAAAATACAGCTTGGCACCCACCTTTTAACATGTATCAGGCTATTAAATATGCATATGCTTTGTCTTTTAATGTTTCAAATTGTTGGATATGCACAGCTATCCCGACTGTACATGGTGGTCTGATGTTAGGTACAGTCCCTTTGGGGGGAAAATGATACATGGACCAATTTACTATTTGAAACTTCGGAGGTAGCCTTAAAGGACAAAATAGCATTACCCCTCATGGGTCGTCAGAATGGAACTGTATGTTTCCAGAGATCTGGAAAAATTAAGGTTGGATGGAGTCAATGTAATGTACCCATAATTCATAACTGTACAATAGATGGGCACTGTGCAACAAGTTTCAAGCCTATAAGAGCGCTTATTAATAGTACAGGGCTTATTAATGTCACAAGCTTTGTTGAAAAAATGTTATCTGTGTATGATCTTTTGTTTAAAGGGCTACAAGACAAAGGAAATCATTCTATTCCAGTAAATATCACCCTTAAGGTGAATGATTGTTATTTCATCTGTGGTAAAAAAGCATACAAATGGTTGCCAAGGAATTGGTCAGGCAGTTGTTTTTTGGGCTATTTAGCACCAGCTATAAGACATACCCTCTCTCTTCCCCAAGGTAAAATACGAAATGTACGTGCTGTAAATAAACCTGTTAATCCCGTAGGTAACGTTGATGCCTCCTGGATCTATCATCACGATTTGGCCCACAGTAGCAGCAAGGGACTGTCACACATGGACTTGGGCGATGATGTTATTTCTTGGGCTGGTATTCTTCCAGCTTATGGGACAGTAAAATCTATTTGGGAGCTCAGAAAACTGTCAAAACTGTTAGAAACTCTGAGCAATGCAACTTTTTCTGCACTAGAGTTGGTGACGGATGAGCTAACTGCAATGAGGACTGTAGTGTTGCAGAATCGGATGGCGCTCGATTTCACCCTAGCGGCGAAAGGAGGTACTTGCGCTCTTATCCAGGAGGAGTGTTGTTCTTTTATTCCCGATAATGAGCACGATATAGACAGTCATTTGGAGATCTTACAACAAGTTTCTGAACTTGCAAAACCAGGACAGAATCCATTGACTGACTTTTTCCAGAATTGGTTTGGAAATTGGGGAACAGTATTTATGAATGTCTTAATTGCTGTATGTGTTGGTGCCATTATATTCCTACTGTTGGGTTGTTGTTGCATTCCTTGCATCCGAATGATAAAATCAAGTGTATTGTCTGCCAACGCAACTAAAGCTTATTATTCTGAATATACAGAAAATGAATAATGCAAAAAACTGTATGAATAAAATGTATTACGGGGGATACAAAGTGTTGTGAGGGGGGAAATGTAGTAAGAATCTTTGTGTTCAACATCTTTATATCCTGTATAGGAAGGGTTAAAATGTGAAACTACATTGCGTGCAAAGAAATAAGCTAAAATGAGTTGTTTTCTTGTAAGGAATTTGCTGACCAGAAAGGAATGCACAGATGCTACTTTGGTCCAGGCACAGGCCTATCTTGGGACTGACCTCTGACCAAGGAGGAGTGCATAGATGTTACCTTGATGTAGACACCAACTTATCTTGTGTCTGACTTTTTTACCATCTAAGGCTCCAGTGAGTGAATTTATAGCCTTGACTGAAATTCCTTGTCTAGTAACCAGCTGCTGTGTATGCACAAAAGAGGGTATAAAAACCCATGTAAAGTGTGTAGAAATTAGACTGCTGACAACCAAGAACTTTGTGGCAGGTCTCCATGCATGTAAAATAAACTCTTTTTTGGCCTACCTTTTTGCTGCGTGATTCTTCCAGTATATGTTAAGAGTATTAAAATCTTTTGACACCTTGGATGTTTCAAACCTGCTCTAGCAACAACGCACTCCTAGCCTGGAGCAGTCAAGCTAATAAATTCCTTTTTGTATTAAGTACATGCCTCAGTTCATGCAACACATACTATTCTCTCTTATTACATACTAAAAGAATGCAGTTTAAAAAACAGTGAATCCGTGGCTTATGAAGATGTATTTTTCCCAGCCCTGCATACAAATTATATTTGCTTTTTTAACAACTATATTATAGCATCATTAATAAACTGAAATCAATATACATTTTAATAAGCTGGTCTTGTCCCATAACAGTTTTCTCCCTCTGACACTATCAGTGTCATGCCATACATATAATTATATTTTTATTTGTTTAACTTGATAAAATATGTCTCAGCGTCATAGTAGTCATCATAATTTTTTTTTCAAAATAGAACTGTCACTGATTTGTGCATGCAGTGGCATTTCATGTGCAGGTGAGGTTAAACATTTTGTAATCACAGCCTTTAGAATAGAAAATGCTAAAATGATTACAAATATAATAAAAAGTACAATAACAATACCTGGATTATGCTAGTTTTCAGGTTACTAAAAATATTGCCCAAGTGTCCAATTTTTGGATGTGCTGTCCAACTCTTTGGCCCTTTGTTCCATGAAGTTTGACAGTTTTTTCTGTTCATTATGATAGTCACTAATATATGAACAGCAATGACTCCTTATGAGGGCACATGACCGCCCCTTTTGCAGCAAGCATTATATCAAGTGCCATTCAATTCTGTAACACCACAATTCGCATTTTAGTCATTTCTCGATTTGCCATCCTGATGTGATGTGAAGTTTCGTTGGCCACTTCCTGTAGAATTTGAGCAAGCATAGTGATTACAAGCATTGTCCTTTGCACTCCATACCTAGGATTAAAGATGGAAAATACTTGCTCTGCCCAGTGGATTGCTCAGTTATTTTTCAGTCTACCTGCTAGTGGGGTTTTGAAATGTTGAATAGCAGAAGTAATATAGCCTACAAAGCAACATTTAGACCAGTTTGTAGGCAACCAGGGGTAGGCACGATTACCACAGATGTAGTATGCGTGACATGCATGCCCCACACCCCCCCATGCTTTTTTAATGCAAAGAGTTTAACAAACTTTCATGCCTGGTGTCATTACATTTGCTTTTCTCTACTGGTACAGTCCCATTTCTGGCATAACATGTGTCTCCATGTTGTGTGGTTGCAAATTGGAGAGACACAACTTTTGAAAAAAACAGTTACATTACGTGAGGTTAAGCTAATGTCATTAAGGTCTTTTTTAAATGACACCTATGATGCAGGGATGGGAATCATGGGAATCCCTGCCTTGGAATGATGAGGTAAACGCAAACATATCCAGCAAGAAACTGTTTTCTCTCAACCAGTTTATAGAAGGGAACAGCAGCAGAAACAAAGCAAAAGTACCTGTTGTCACTGGATTCATCTCGGACTGCTACTGAACTAAGTTGACCTTCTCACTGGGCAGATGATTTATCTGTCACCCCTCGATCTCCCTCTGTTGACTGCGATAATTCATCTGGGGTACCTACACAACAGGTCTTCTTGCAATGAGACGAATGGATCCACGTTGGTAGTCCTGCACAGTGAACTGAAGTCATTAGCAGGACCTGAAAAGGTCCCTTCCACCTCAGACTGAGGCAGTTATTTCTCTGGAAATTTTTTTTTTTTTATGTAGACCCAATCAGCCAGTTGTAGTTGATGACAGGGTTGGTCAGGAGGCTTTGGTAATGCTGCTTTTACTGTTTGAGGATATTGCTGCAAAATTTTGAGGAGTCTCCTACAATAACAAATTAGAGAATCTTCTGACAAAGTTAAATCAGCATTTTCCACTGGAGGGGTAGCTGGAAGGGCCATGGGTCTTTTCATTACTATCACATATGGACTCAATTTTCTGGTGGCATTTAGTGAGGCCCTCACACTCATTAATGCTAAGGGAAGGGCTTTGAGCCACTTTACGTGGGTTTCAGCACAAATCTTCGAAATTTTATTTTTAAGGGTCCTGTTTAACCTTTCCACTAATCCAGATAACTGGGGATGGTTGGGACAGTGAAGACTCAGTATTAAAAGCTTTACATAACTCTTTAAACAGATTATTATTAAAATGAGTTTCCTGGTCACTGTTAACAATGCTGGGTATACCAAATCTCGGTATATAACCTGATACATTTTTAATAACTGTAACTGCATCAGCTTTGCGACATGGGTAAGCTTCCACCGATGCTGAGAACATACACACTACCACCAAAATAAATTGTAAATTATTAGTCTTAAGCATCTGGATGAAATCCAGCTATATATTAACAAAAGATCCCCAGGGTGGAGGTAAACATGCAGATTTGCTGTTGGCATGTTTGCTTATGTTACATTCCAAACAAATGCTACGATTTTGTACATACTGAAGCATCAAAGAGGAGACATGAGGGGCATACCAACTTTGGGTAATTTGATTAAATAAAGCTGTCTTACCTGTATGGGTCGGTAGATGATATGCTCTTACTAGGTAAGGTAGCAAAGAGTCGGCCATCCAGATGTCGCCATATGTCATCAGAGGATTTTCTACATCCATCCTTGAACCACCTCAGAACTTCTCCCTGTCATGCTTCAGCTTGAAAGGCTGACAATTTTGCAAAATCAAACATCATTACTGTTGTAGTTTGTTGCTGTCAACATACAAAGATGTTTACAACAATTTACTACTGCTTGTTTAACAGCTTGGTCTGCTAAGTTATTGCCCTGTATTACAGTATCTATTCCCTTTTGATGGGCACATTTGATTACAGACAGCTTTTTAGGTAACAAAAGTGCATCTAACAATTATTTTATGTACCCTGAATTTTTAATTTGATTTCCTGAAGAGGTTAAAAACTCTCTCTCTCCAAAGTTGCCCAAAGTCATGTACCACCCCTAAAGCATAATGGCTGTCTGTAAAAATACTGGCCACCTTGTCTTTGGCTAACTCAAGAGGCTTTTTGTAAAGCCACTAGCTCAGCTATTTGAGCAGAGTGAACACCAGCTAATCTTTCTTGCAACAATATTGTTTCCTCGGTACAGACTGCTATTCCAGAGATCAACTTTCCTATTTGATCTCTTCAGCAGGAACCATCCACAAACAGATGCACGTCAGCATTGGGTATAGGAGTGTCCTTTAAGTCCTCCATAGGAGAAAGCAAATAGTTACACATTCACAATCATGCTCTTTACCATCCTCAGCAGTAGGCAACAGAGATGATTTAGAACAGGACAGCAGATCAGAAAAATAGATGGATCAGAAAGAAGTGTAAGTTCATATCTAGTTAGACATGCAGTCAAGGGATGAGTTTTATTTTAAGTAATAAAGATGATTCAGAGTGATGGATAGCTACTGTAAGATCCTACTTGGAGATATTAAATGACCAAGATAACGTACCTGAAGTAACCATAGCTGTAAAATTTTGTTTCCTTTTTTTTTTTGCAAGGATAGTCAGAAGATGCAACGTATTTCCTGCAAGGAAAGTCAGAAGATGCAAGGTATTCTGTTAACATTGCTGAAAGGAATTTGGTGTTGTCAGTAAATCATTTACATATTGTACTAAGACAGATCCACCTGAAAATGTCACATTTTCCAAATATTTTGTAGAATTTGAGAAAAATAATGAAGATTCAGTATATCCTTGTGGCAACAATGTCCAGGTATATTGCTGTTCCTGATAAGTAAAAGCAAAACAGAAACTGACTGTTACTTTGAAAACCAAGTTGAAAAACCTCTAGCTGGCTCTGAAATGATGATGTGACATTTGCCAGAGCTCTTGCTCTAGCTACCGGGATGTTTCCTCCCCCCAAAATGATGTAATCCCCACCTGATTTGCATGCTGTATAGAAGAGCCAGTGGACCTCCCAATTGTGATGTCAGAGCTGCCTTGCCCAGCCCACTCTTAACCTAGCAAAAATGTCAAACTATAATCTCACTTTTCTGAAGAGCCCTACTGATATGTGACAAAGTGCAGGCAAAAGCACAGTAACAGCTGCAAAAACCAAGAGCATAAATTTGCAATGACCATGCATAGACATTTATTGCATGTTTTCACATAAGAAGCAGTCTGCCACAATTAATCACCAACACTACATGAGATTACAAGTAGTATGCAATACCATAATTTTCTTAAATTATCACTTAAAGCACGTGGGTGCTGTCATACAAGTCTGTGAAATATTTTATGTTTATAGTGCATCATTTGCTAGCTATTTAACCAAACAGGACGGAAAAATAAATGGGAGTTTGATGCTTTGCAAAACAGTGATTATTCCCAGTGCTATGGATCTTGGTTCTAAATTTGAGTGCAACAAAAAAAAGTCTCCCACTGTAAGGAAGGAAAGGCTGAAAAGAAACAGTACATTAGTCTGGTCACCTGCTGTGAGCTGTCAATCACATGCAAATAATGGGACAAATTACCCTTAGTTCTTTGACAGCTAGAGAAGGTAGGTGTGAAGGGGGAGGGGAGATACCTTGAAGAACTAGATTTCAGCCTTCACAAAAGAAATCAAGTTAGCATTTCTAAGACGAAAGAGCAATAAAATGCACTTTTCAATTCCGTTCTGTAGCATTTGCACTGCTTGTGTTTGAAGTAGTCATTGAAAAAGGATAAATTTTAAACAAACATAGGTGACTAACACAGCAGTGAATGCCTGTAAAATCAGTGCACTGACAGGAGCTTTAGGGACAATGTGGCAGATCTGATGTATTTTTTTGGAGACAGTGCATTCTGGGATACTTCGAGGACAACTAAACAATCAGAATTATTTCAAGATGCCAGACCCCATGTGGTCAGAGTCAGAAATTGCATATAAAAATATCTAAAAAGCTCTAAATAGTCCGAGTGGTGTTAAAATACCTACTGGAAAGCACTAGGAAGCCTTAAACTGATACAAGCACTCAACTCTCCTTGTTAATAAGGAGAAATTAATTGTAATCACTAAACAGCCTATAATTGCAAAGTACCTTGCTAAGGTAAGGGAAAACAGCTCCTGTACTTTACAAAAAAAAAAAATAAATAAATAATAAAAACACCAAACCAGGCATGCCCAAGGGTCAGCTTCCAGTGATTTCTCCTGTCCACCTGGTGAATCTGGGCATACTGGGGCAATGCAGCAATTGCCTCGTGTACACAGACAACACTCTTCTCCTACCACCCAACACTACAACCTGTGAGAGATGCACTTACATAGCCAAAATGGAAGCAAAGCTCTCTCCACCCAAGATTGTGCTAGATAGTCAAGAGGAGAAGGTTAACACCCACACTACACCTAAAGCAACACATAGCCCTTCAAAACCCACACCACCAACACCCACATATAGCAACACTAAATCCACATATGCAGAGGCCCTTAACTGTAACCTGCCCAAGCAACAAGGACCTCTGAAGCTGAAACGCAAACACCAATCACAACCAAAGTGTCACATAGTTCACAACACCAGTGTTCCACCCAGCAATGGCCCCTAAGGCAAGGCAATGTACCCAACGTTTTAGTCATAGGTGACTCTATAGTCCGGCACACTGATGTCCCACTCACCAGGTTGAACAAGGAGAAAATTACAGTCAGCTGCCTGTCGGGTGCCAGGAACCGCCACATAACGCATGCACTCAAGTCACTCCATAACAAGTACAAATATGACTCTGTCATTGTCCATGTTGGAGTGAATGACTTGAGACGTACCTCCCTGGACTACATCAAGAGAGACATGGAAAAGCTCAAGGATCATGTGGCCCAGGCAGGTATGACCCTAGCCCTGAGTAGCATCCTGCCTTCGACCAGAATTATTCCACAATATAAGGGCAAAATGATTGACCAACAATTGACTAAGCTTCTGGTGTCATTCAAAGGGGATCCAGTATCTGTTTGCCTGGGATGACATGATTGACAGACCACAATGCTTTGCCAGAGATGGTCTGCACCTGTCGTCCCTGGAATTCAGGTTACTGGCTAAGGCACTTGCCACCCCTATAATGCCTTTTTTAGGCAAAGTTCAAAGGACAAAACCACCACCGTAACAGGTACAAGCATGCAAAATCTGAAGGTAATGCCACTCGATGCTAGAAGTCTAAACCTCAAAATGCACTCTCTCGAGGCACTCTGAAAAATGGAGAACATCGATATCTGTGCAGTAACTGAGACCTGGTTCAAGGCTCTAGAGAGCACCCCTGCAATACCAGGCTACAACTCTCACCACACTTTTCTGCCACCAAACCAGGACCGAAACACTAAAGGTGGAGGAGTGTCAATATTCAACAAGGATATTCACACCACCAGGCTAGTTGCCCAACACAATGTGTCTGAAATTCTCCAGGTGCAACTAACACTAGGTAAGACTGCAATCCAAATTGTAGCTTGCTACAGATCCACCACCATACCCCAAGATTCTCACTACACCTTTCTAAACATACTGGAAAATATTAAGATAGAACCAAACACCCTAATACTCTGTGATTTTAACTACACTGCCATTAACTGGGAAAACTGCTCATGTACCAACACCTTTGCCTAGCGGTTCTTGGAATTCATAAATTCCAATGCCCTCGATCAACTAATCCATAGTCCCACTAGGGGCTCCAATATCCTAGATCTGGTCATTACCAATATGGGAAATCGATGCTCCACACCTATGGTCACCCCGTTAGTCAGGTCTGACCATAAGCTAATCACCCTTAAAATCCACAACCCACCCCCACCCCCCAGTAAGGAAACCTCCATAAAAAACTTCTCCAAAGCCAACTTCATGCTACTCAAGTCAGAAGTGACAAACTTCATGACACCCATGCAGACAGGAACCAAAGGTTCAACTGCTGAATCATACACTAAGGCACTGTACGAGCACATCCACTCATGCATGAATCATGCCATCCCAAATAGAACAAAGATGCTCTCATCCAAAAAAAGGGAGCCAATCTGGTGGTCTCCTGCCATAAACAAACTTTACAACCAAAGGAAGAAACTGTTGCAGAAAAGAGGAAAATCCCAGGATGCAAAAAACTCCCTTACCCGCCTCAGTAAGAAACTGAGATCCCTCATAAAATCCTCCAAAGCTAGTTACGAAAATAAAATTGCCAAAGATTCCAGAGACAACCACAAGGCATTCTGTAACTATGTCAAAAATCTAAATGGCAATGCTCAGATCTGCTCTGAGCTAAAACAGAATGGCATTAAATACACTTATCCCAAGGATACTGCCAATATCCTGGCAGATCGATTCAGTGCCAACTTCACCTCCCTCTCTCCCCCTAAATGGCCCATCTCAATACTGGAAGATTGCCAAATTCCGGTGATAACGGCCACACAGGTAAAAAAACACACTCTTCAAAGCTAAGAATACAGCATCCATGGGACCAGATGACATCCCGGGCTGTTTACTACATGAACTACAATATGAACTGGCACCTCATCTAAGTGTCATGTTTAATCATAGCCTCACCTCAGGTTTCATACCCACTGAGTGGTACACAGCTACAGTTATCCCACCTCACAAGGGGAGATCCACCTTGGATCCTGGAAACTACTGTCCCATCAGTCTGACGGGCCTTATCTGCAAGGCCATGGAGCGTATTATCATGGAACTTATAAACACATTGGCAACCTTCAAATACTGGACCCCACCCAGTTTGGGTTCGTGAAGGGCCAATCTCATCTCCTGAACCTGACTGACTTCTTTGAATCAGTCTCCAGAGCCATGGACAAGGGTAAGGTGGTCCACACAGCCTATCTAGACCTTGCCAAGGCCTTTGACACCATCCCCCACTTAAACTTGCTAAGCTGGGCATTGCTCCCTATGTCACCCAATGAGTTGCTAACTGGCTTACTGATAGTACCCACACTGTAAATGTAGCCGACTCCAAATCCAGCTCCAGACAAGTGACAAGTGGAGTACCTCAGGGTTCAGTCCTGGGACCAGTCTTGTTTGGCATCTACTTCTCTGAAGTACAGACCAACACTAAGGGACTCTGGCTAACACAGTTCGCAGATGACTGCAAACTGGGAGCCATTACTGAATCCCCAAATGATGTGGATACTTTACAAAAGGGCCTTACAGAAACAGATGCTTGGTGCCAGAGCCATGGGCTCAAGCTCAATGCCAAGAAATGTATAGTTATACCCTTTGGGAAAAAACATGTACCCGTGACTTACCATATAGGTGGCAGTACACTAAACACCGAAAGTGTGATAAGAGACTTAGGGACACAGGTGGACAGTGGTCTCACCTTCGATAATCACATCGCTACAACAGTCAGGAAATCCTTCTATGTGGCACACCTCATCACTAAGGGCTTTTCATCCAGGAAAAAAGGAGGTCATTGTCCTACTGTACTCATCCCTCATTAGACCTATTACAGAATACAACACCCCGTTTGGTATGTGCCTCTCAAGACATCTGCAACAACTGGAAAGGCTGCAGAAATACCAAACTAAAAGAATCACAGGCCTAAAGCAGATGCCCTACGCTCCCCATCTTAAAAACTCCAGCTATACTCTCTGTTGCATATAGTCTACTCAGAGGCAATTTCTGCTTAACATACAAGGCCATGTCAAACCCAGAGTTGTTGGACATGCTACACTTAAAGAAATCCCAATCTCTCAGAGCCACATGCTCCAGGGATCTAAACCTTGCCATCACAATAAACAAAGCATGCTGGAGAGATAGGCTCCTGACCCAGAGACTCCCTAGACTCTGGAATAGATTGCCCATATGTCAAGCAGAGTGCCTCTTTGGCCCTCTTCAAAAGGAACCTTGACGATTGGATGGGTGAAAGGAAATTCACCCCGGGAATCACATCAGTCACCCTGCTAGACAGGGGTCCAGGGAAGGAAATAGTGTGGGAAGAAATAGCCAGGGAATTGTTATGGCTAGGCTTGTATAGGCCCTAGGGCTGACAGCCTAGTACCAACCTATGAACCATATGGGGGTGGGGTGCAGTAGCTACTGTTGGATTATTATCCTCTTTAGACATTTCTTTTTGGCCATTTTCAGTTTGTTACAAACCTAAGACAGGCTAAAGGGATCCCTTTTTACTGGTCTGTACTGCCTTTTTAACCTCTCTTACTTGTTGAAACAATTTCTTATTAACAGCCTGCAACCCTCTTAATGCTGACTCCTTTTCCCTTTTAAGTGCTTTACTGTACCAAGAATAAAATGCTGTGATTTGTTCCTCACTTACTACGCTTTTTTTCCAAAATGCCTTTCAATGTCAGCAATTTATTCTTATAAGTTTCATTTAACAGAAATACCCCAGCAGAACAATTCTTAGTAAGATGAAACCAGTCATACAGATACAACGTTCCTTCCTATAATTAAAATACGTAAAATATGCAGGGGTTACCTTTTCAGGGATTTGATCTTGCTTATCTTTGCTCCCATTTTTTATTTTATAAATCAGTAATAATAAAAATGTTAGGCTTACCTTTCAACTCCTGGATTCTGCCAATTCCAATGACAGAAAATAACTGTAGTAATCCATACACCATACAGGGAGGGAAGGGTAGGAAGTCTGTCACCATGCAGCAACAGAGGAGAGGTTTCAATCAGCCTTTTCCCACAGCACCCCCTTGCTTTAATCCCTGCGCAAGCTCAAAAGTTACAGCTCCAGCATTGCAGTCAGGATAACGGGGCGGATAGGTACTGTGTCCAGAACTGACCACTCTTTCGGACCCACGGAGGGTACTTTCACACAATCACACTTACGTCCCAGCATGCTTTTGGGCTCATGAATTTATTTTAACAATGCATATCTCTACGTCCTATCATGTGGTAGGCTCATGAATGTGACAGTATATATAGTTTACATCCCAATCATGCTATGGGCTCATGAACTTGCATAGTCTACGTCCCAATCATGCAGTGGACTCATGAACTTGTTTTAACTTTACAGTTTACATCCCAGTCATGCGGTGGGCTCATGACTGTAGTTTAACTCTATTTTGAACTTTTTCTTTTCCTTCTCTCATACATTGACAAAATAAAAACATCTCTCATACTTCTTGCCTTTCACTCCTGAGGGTACCGCCCTTGACACAAGTCACCCCTTGTATTAATTTGTCTTTTACTGTATGTGCACATACATTTACTATACTCATTTACTGTGGGGTCCTCCCACTATTACTTGTATATCTTACAACTACTCAGTCAAACAAAAACAGGCATGCATGTATCCTACACAGTTATGCACTTATTCTACATTTTGCTAAAATTGTCTAAAAAAGAGAAAGAAAAAAAAAAAAAACAGAAACCAGCCCTTTTCCCTTACAAACCAATATCCCTGCCAAGGCTAGTATATTTGCACACCCTGAATAGCTGTATATCTGAGTCTTTGACTATTCCATACAAAGCAGTGTGGAATTCACAGAAAATCTGTGATGGGCCCTATTCCAGAACTGCCCTGCAGCAATACCAAAGTTCAGATTCGAGTCACGGCACCAAATCATTATAGTTATAAATAACATTAAGAATTTACCTTATATGCCTCTTGTCAGGAACAACACTTCAGGATGTGCAAACAGAAATTTTATTCTTACAGCGCTGGGAGTTAGTCTTCATAATTCTTGATGAAGCATTCTCACTTTACATACAAAAACTGTAGTTTTATACATTTTCTTATCAAACTGCTCATGCAATTTCATGACGTTATGACTGTGTCCTATAGAAAACTTTGCAAATGTTCTCATTCCTCGTGATTTTTGCCTTAGACTTCACGTGAACACCTTCTTATACACAAGTCACCTGCTTCCAAAGGGTCTTGTTTCTGACCTTGGATGTTTCAAACCTGCTCTAGCAGCAACACACTCCTAGCCTGGAGGAGTCAGGCTAACAAATTCCTTTTTGTAATAACTACATGCCTCACTTCATGCAACACGTACTATTCTCTCTTATTACATAATAAAAGAATGCAGTTTAAAATGAACAGTGATACTGTGGATTATTGAAGCTGTATTTTTCCCAGCCCTGCATACAAATTATATTTGCTTTTTTAACAATCATATTATAGCATCATTAATAAAACTGAAATGAATATACATTTTAATAAGCTGGACTTGTCCCATAACATCACTGTGGTATTGTCTGTCTACACCAGCAGAATGCCTGGCTTTCAGAGACATGATAAGGACTGCAGGGCCTGCAGAAGTGCCCTTATTCCTTTTAAGTTGCTGTGCTCTTTTACTAGTTGGTCAGACCACTCCCCCTGAACTCTGTGGGCTCCTGTCCAAGGCATCTGTGGACAGGACTTGGTTTTATGGGAAGGGAGAGAATGGAAGGCCCCGGGTTGAGAGTAACCCGACTGCTCCACCAACAAAATTCCTTCATGATGCAGGACAGAAGAGTGATGAGGGCATTGAGAAGGTGTGATTGTTGGGACCAAAACAATTTCAGGTACCACTGTATTTTAATCATGTGTAGTCTGGTGAGGAGAAGTATAGGAACTGTGACAGCCATAAACCCCAAAGTCTTCAGTATCTCTCTTGCCCTGCAGTGAGTCTCAGTGGAGAGTGTTCTGAAGTACTTGGTTAGGGTGTTGACTTTTTCCTGTGGAATAATGGCATGCATGGTGGAGGTGTCCCTCTGCAGCCAAGAATGGACAAATCCTGGGTAGGACTGAGTTAGGATTTTTTTGAAATTGATGGTGAATCCCAAGGATAAGGAGATGAACAGTGTAATGAAAATGCTTGAGGAGGATATCCTTGGACAGTGCCTAGATTTGTCTAGGTAAGGAAGATTTTTATGTCCTGAGTGTGGCAAAAGGCCACCACTGGAGTTAAATACTTTCTGAAAACCTTTGGAGCTGCAGACAGACCAAAGGGCAAAGCAGTAAACTAAAAATGTGATAATCCAGTAAAGAACCTGAGAAATTTTCTGGAGGAACGGCAAATGGGAATGTGCAGACAGGCATCTTTCTGATGTATGGATACTAGGAAAGCCTGTGGAAGAAGGAAAACCAGAAGTGTGTGCAAAGAAAGCATTTTGAATGTTGCCACTTTTAGGAAGGTGTTTAGTTGAATGAGGTCTAGAATGTGTCCCAATTGGCCCTCCTTACTTGGGACAAGAAAAACTCTTGAATAGAAATTTTTCTATGAAGGTTTAGGGGACCTCCTCCATGGTTTCCCTATTCAAGCAAGTCTTGGATAATAGGACTCAGGAGATGAATCTGGTTGAGAGGAGGAAGGGGCATTTCCCCCACTGGAGGAATGCTTTCCCAAGTCATAGTGTAGCTCTCCTTGATGATGTTTAGGACTCATTTGTCTGAGGTCACAGTTTTCCAGAATGGGGGGGGGGGTCTCCTGGAGAGGGAGATGGAGAAACTGGGGGTGAGGAGAAAAGACAGTCACAGTGGCCTGCTACTAAAGTGAGGTCACCCCATAGGACTGTCCCTCTGAGGTTCATCTAGGAATCTTTTCCTAGGTGTTTTACTTTGCTTATGAGAGGGCATTGAGTCTTTCTTAACAAAGGAAGTAGATTTTGCAGGATTGGAGAGTTTTTGGAACAACTGACAAATGGAACAATATTTGAAGTCATTTTCAGGGCCTACACAAAACAAGCACTTAGTGTGCAAGTCCTTGTATGGAATTTACTGTCAACTGCTACAGATCCACCAAAATGCAAAGATGTAAAAAGTTCCAAAAAAGTATAAATCCACAGTTGTGAAGTTCAAGCTGTTTTATTCTCACTCTTAGCACCTCGGTTTTAAAAAAAACCTTCAGGGAGTTACAAACCATACTACTTATACAAAAAAAGACTCCATTATTATTCAATCAAACATATAATTACATAATACAATTATATAATTAAATAAAACAATTCCAGTTCACTTCACAATTAAGTTCTAAAGGGACCAATGTTCTATATTTCAAAATGAACACAGACTCTTTATACATTAATTTATCTTTCAGTAAAATTTTACTTTCATTAAAAAATCTTACTTGTTCTAAACTGCTTCCCTGCAGCAATGAAAAAATTACTGTGATGTTTCGCTTTGAAATGGGTAGCAATAATGGTATCTTCTCTTTGATTCCTAATGTCTTGCAAGTGTTCCATAAATCTAACTTTAAATTGTCTTTTAGTCTCCCCAATGTAAAATAAATTACAGGGGCAAAGTAAAGAATAAATCACCCCCCCCCTAACATTAGTATCTCTAGGTGTAAACTTGATTTTATTAATATAATCAAATGAGCAAACCATATGTTGGCACACTGAACAGTTTTTACAAGTCATAGTATCCTTAATTCTGAGAACCTCACCTACATTTGTCTTTGGTAACACAAGCCTACCATCCACAAGCATGTCTTTTAAATTTCTACCTCTTTTGTAAGAGATCATAAGTTGTTTTGGTAATATATTATATAGGACTTCATCATTTAACAAAAATTCCAATAATATCTAACCTAACAATTTTGATATTATAAACAAAAACAAAAAATATTTTGTCTCTTACATACCTTCCATCAGTAGAAATTACTTCTCCCCAACTATTGTTTTCTAATACTAATTTCTCCCCATTAATCTTAGTAATTTTGTCCTTAGCCTCATTAATAATTTCAGGATTATATCCTCTATACAAAAAGTACAGTTTTGTACCTACCATAAATGTAGATGTTCGAGTGTATTCACTGCTGCAGTCATTACACTTGGGTTATCCTGCCATCAGGCGGTACCGCAGTTGGCCAGAGTTCCAAAGTCCTGGTCCGGTGTCGGTTGTTGTCGCTCCTTCCCTGACATCAGTGCGCCAGGGGTATACAAGATGCAGGCAACGCCATTTTCTTCAGTTTTACTTGCCCCAGATGTCAGGTGCCCCCAAATAGGTAGGCAATACATATAGCTAATAAAACATACATAAAAGGTAAAACTAAAACCTTCAGTTACCAGCAAATACACCACATAGGTAGTATAGGATAGAAAGGTATAGAAAAGTCCCAGCTAAGAAAGAGGGGATGGAGGGAGGGTAACCTGGACTGCAGCAGTGAATACACTCGAACATCTACATTTATGGTAGGTACAAAACTGTACTATGTTCATCGCGTTTCACTGCTGCAGTCATTACACTTGGGTAGAATCCCAAAGCTGAGGTAGGGTGGCTGGTTCTATATAGGATTTGGGGTGGCTATGAGGCCCTACAGCACTGCAGTGGCAAAGCCAGTTCTGGATTTAGAATAAAGAGGCAAGTGATAATGCTTGGTAAAGGTGTGCACTGAACTCCAAGTTGCAGCCTCCAAGATATCTTTGTTAGGTACTCCTCTAAGGTAGGCAGTTGAGGTGGCTGTTGCCCTGGTGGAATGTGGCCTAATGTTGCTAGGTACAGTTTTCCCATGCTGTGTGTAGCAGAAACAGATACAGTGTCCTATCCACTTAGAAACGGTCTACTTCGAAATAGCCTTTCCGTGATCCTGCAGCATATGCTACAAACAATTGCTCAGTTTTCCTGAAAGCCTTTGTTTTGCCCAAGTAGAAACATAGCTGTCTGTGTATGTCTAATGAATGCAGAAGTATCTCCCCTTTATTCTGGGGATTTGGATAAAAGGTTGGCAAGTGAATAGTTTGGTTAAGAGCCACACTGAAGACCACCTTTGGCATAAATGAAAGGTTTGTTCTTAATGAAACCCTGTCTTGGTGAAAAATTATGAAAGGCTCCACTGTCATTAGTGCTTGTAACTCTGAGACTCTTCGTGCTGAGGTTATTGCCAGAAGTACAGCAGTTTTCCATGACACATATTTTAATTCTGCTGAATTGGCTGGCTCAAAAGGAGGTAAAGTTAGTTTTTCCAAGACAAAATTGAGGCCCCAAGTTGGTGTTGGTGCTCTCTGGGGCAGTCTTATGTTTTTAGCCCCTCTGAGGTATTGTTTTAGCAATGGATGAGAGAAAATAGGAGGATCTGTGTTGTAATGAGCCGAGATGGCAGAGGCGTGGATCTTAATGGATGAAAAGGATAGGCCTTTGTCCAGCATCTCAGTTAAGTATTGTAATATCTGCGGGATATTTAGGACAAGAGGGTCAAAGCTTTGAGCGTGGTTCCAGGCACAGAATCTCTTCCACTTTTCTGAACAGGATTTCTTGGTGCTAGGCCTCCTGGCCTCCAAAATGACATCTATAACAGCTTTAGAGAGAGGTGTTGTCTGCTTGACTAAGGAATCTGCCATGTAGCCAGGTTTAAGGTTTTGAGCTGGCTGTGCAGGATCTGATTGTTTTGTTGAGTCAGAAGATGCAGAATTTGAGGTAATATCCATGGTGGGCCTTGAGATAAGATCTTTAATATTGGGTACCAGTGCTGGCGTGGCCAGTCTGGGGCAATCAGAATCATTGTTTGCTTCTCTTGTCTGGCTTTTAGGAGTACCTTTGAAAGGAGAGGCAGTGGTGGGAAGGCATACATTTTTAGGCTTTTCCAGCTGAGAGAGAGAGCGTCCACTTTCCATGCTTGTGTGTGGTAAGTCCTTGTGCAGAATTTCTGTAGTTGGCAATTCATTGGGGAGGCAAAAAGATCAATGTCTGGGCTCCCCCATTTTTGTGTTAGCATGCTGAATACTTGTGGATTTAATTTCCACTCGTGAGGATCCATGATGTTTCTGCTTAAGTCGTCTGCCAGAGTATTTTTCTTTCCTGGCAGGAATTGTGCTTGCAGATGAACTTGATAGGTTAGAGCTGTGTTCCACAAGGTCATGGTTTGCCAGCAGAGGGGATAAGAATGAGTGCCCCCCTGCTTGTTTATGAACCACATAACTGTGGTGTTGTCTGTTTTTAGTAATAGCTGTCCTGGATGCAGAACGTCCTTGAAAGCTGTTAGGGCATTTTGTACAGCTAGCATCTCCTTTTGATGGATGTGAAGATGCATTTTGTCTGCGGCCCACTTGCCCTGAATACATTTTCCTGCCATGTGTGCTCCCCAGGCGTAATCCGAAGCATCTGTTGTTAGTGTTTGCCTGGCAGTGGGTAGAGTGAATGGCTGTCCCTTGTTGAGGTGACATGCCTGTGCCCACCATCGAAACTCCTGTTGTAGGCAGGGAATAAGTGGTATTACTGCTTCCAAACTGTGACAGTGTTGTGTCCAAACACTTTTTAGGTACCACTGTAACTTCCTCATATGCAGTCTGGCATATAGTATTAGTAGTATGCAGGATGCCATGTAACCCAAGGCCTGCAGAATTTGTCTTGCAGGGAGTTGGGTTTTTGTTGCCATCAATTGAAAGTACTGAGTCAGTTGTCTTTGCTTGTCTGGCGTGAGATAAGCCATCTGGGCCATTGTATTTAAGCTGGCACCCTGGAATACTATCTCTTGTGAGGGCAATAGTTTTGACTTCTTTTCGTTTACAATGTACCCTAGGCAAATTAGCAATCTTTTTACAAATGCCAGATGCTTTAGAAGAATGTCCTTGCTCTCTGCTTGAATAAGGCAGTCGTCCAAGTATGGATATATTTGAATTCCTTTTTGTCGGCAAAATGCAATTACTGGTACCAGGCATTTTGTGAAGACCCTGGGCGCAGTAGATAAGCCAAAGGGCAGTGCAGAGAATTGGTAATGCATTGAACCAGCTATGAATCTGAGTTATCTTCTGCAATTTTGTCTGATAGGGACATGCAGGTATGCCTCTTTGAGGTCCAAAGTAACAAGCCAAGCCTTCTTGCCCAGCATGGGAAGAAGCTGCTGAAGAGTCAACATTCTGAATTTCGGAACATCCAGGTAAGTATTTAGAGTAGAAAGGTCCAGTATGGGTCTCCAGGCTTTGTCCTTTCTGGGGACCAGGAAAAGTCTTGAGTAAAATCATTGTCCTTGTTCCTGTTGTAGCACTTTTTGAATAGCTCTCGTGTCCATGAGGGCTGTAATTTGTTTTTGTGCCTCTGCCCATTGATTTGGTGGCAGATCTGGCATTCCTTTTAGCCTTGGTAGAGTGTGAAAGTGGAACCTGTAACCTTGGGACACAATATTCAGAACCCATTTGTCTTGGGTGATTATATGCCAATTTTGTGAAAAAAGTGCTAGTTTTCCTCCTAAGGGAGCTTCCAAAAGGTAAGTGCTTGGCATTTGAAGGGGGAAGTCATTGAGACGGTTTCCTATAAGGTTGTGACTTGTCTTCCCCTCCTTTTGGGGTTGAAGCACCTCACTGTCATGGTCTGCAAGAGCCTTAGGGCTGAGATCTGCCTCTTGGGCATCTGTATCTGCCTCTTTGCGGTCTGTCTGACACTGGAAAGGACCAATTTTTGGAAGGCCAATTTCTGCTAAATCGAGGTGGCTGTACCTGTAAGAAATCCTTCACTGTTTGCATAGATTTTGCCTTATCCTCCATTTTCTTTAATACTACTTCTGCCTTAACACCAAATAAAATATCCTGCTGTAAAGAAGCATCCAATAATTTTGCCTTAACATGATCAGGTAAACTTTGTTCTTTTAACCAAGCATGCCTTCGTATCACAGATCCTGCAACTGCTGCTCTACAAGAAGCCTCTAAGGAATCAAAACCACATTGCAGAGTATGTTTTCCCACTTGTTCAGCTGCATGCAATAAATCCTGCATTTCCTTATTGTCAGGATGTTCTGAACTTGTAAGCATTTTCTGTTTTAACAGAGACATGAAATATTGCTGGTATTTAAGCATGTGAAATTGGCAATTTAAAGCCCTCACTGCTAAAGTTGCAGAAGTGTAAACTTTCTTCCCCCATCTGTCAAATGCTCTGGAATCCCTGTCAGAGGGAACTGGATTTTTAGCTGTAGAAGCCTTTACCCCTTTGGGACCCTGGGAAATAGTTTCTGGGTCAGCAACAGGGTTTTTATAAAGAAATTTGAGAAAGTCAGGGACTCTGTAGTACCTGTCTGGCTTGACTGGAGCAGGGGGCAAAGAATCAGGATTTAAACTGGATTCAGAGAACACATCATCCACAATATCTAACAGTGGCGGAATAGCAAGGGGCCTGTGCTGAGGCAATAATGTCTCTGAGCCTCTTCTTGGACTCTGAGTAATCCTGGCCCTCCCAATGGAAATGCTCCCTCATGGTATGTAAAGTTTCCCCAAAAGAGTAATCCTCAGAAGGAGAGGCTGAAGGAATTGATTCTTCAGCATCAGAGTCCTCATAGAGGGGTAAAGGGTATCCCTAGTCTGAAGAGGATTCAGAAGAAATGGAAACCTGGTCAGAGGAATCATAGTCTGTATCCTGCTTAGGCCTTTTGTCTGGAGGGAGATGGGAACCCCTGATCAGAGTAATTAAGTCTTCGGCCATTTTAAGCATCTGTTTTTTAGGCATGGAGGCCTGTCCAGGTGAATGCTATACTTGCTTCTTTGTCTTTAATGGAGCTTTAGACTTGGCTGTAGATTTAATGGTAAACTGTGAAGGTCTGAAAACACCCTCAGAAGCCGATGCCTGCTCAGCGGCTCAGGACCCATCTGAGGGGTTAGTTTCAATAGGCCCAATACCTTGAGTTTCCAGAGGCCTAGCTATCTCCACGTGGGAGTCGGAGGCGGCCTGTGGCTCTGAGGTAGCGGGTGTCAGGGGCTGGTTAGGCGCCTCACTGAGAACTGGTGACTGGCCCAGAAGAGGCTTCATCGTCAGTTCTGGGCCTTGGATGCCTGTCCTTGTCTTTGCATTTTTTGTGTATTCTGGTCGTCGGTTATTCCAATGGCATGGTATAATTGAACCTTCGGCTAAAATAATGGCGAGCAAAGTCAAACAGATGTTTTATAATGCCTTTGTTAAATCTAGCACAAAACTGACAACTAGTGACGTCGTGGTCTGGGCCTAAGCATGGAATACAGTAAGAATGAAAATCCTTATGTGGTATTTGCTTCCCACAAGAAATACAATTATTAACTTTTACTGACATTGGTCTGAGGCAAGAAAAAGTTTCCCCAACGGGGTACTTAGCTTTATTGAAGACTTCGGTTCTGAAATTCGATTTGAAAATCTCAGGAGTCAGCCGACCGGCACTTGCGAACTCCTTTTGCTTCGGGCACCACGCGGCAAGTAAGACTGAGGAAAATGGCGTCAACTGCATCTTATATACCCCTGGTGCACTGACGTCAGGGAAGAAGCGACAGCAACCGATGCCGGACCGAGACTTTGGAACTCTGGCCAACTGCGGGACCGCCTGTTGGCAGTATAACCCTAGTGTAATGACTGCAGCAGTGAAACACGATGAACATCGCAGTTTCCATAATTTCTTGATGTAAATTTCTTTTATCACTACAGATTCTGGATAAACTTAGGAACACGCCATATGGCAATGCTGATATGGTGTGGGGTGGATGGCAACTAGACGCCGCATGTAGATATTACCAATTAAGTATTTTCTATGAACCCCCAATGCAATAGTACCATCATCATGACCTGTCAATGTTAAATCCAAATAAGTAATCTTTTTCCCATATTGTAGAACATCAAATGAAAGATTAAAGGAATTGTGTTGTAAATCCTCAGTACAACTGACTATCTCAGTACTCCCTCCTTCACAAATAAAAATCAAATCATCTACATAAAGAAAATAAAATCAAACATATTTCTTAACAAAAGTATATTTATACAGACATTCCACTTCAAAATGTGCCATAAAAAGGTTTGCATACATGCAGGGCCTAGACAGAACAAGCACTTAGTGTTTTAAGTCCTTGTATGGAATTTGCCTACCATACTTCTACTACCCCACTAGCCAACGTCTAACAGTTAAAACAGACAAAAGTTAGAAAGGAAGGATCTCCAACTGGGCATTTATCTGAATAAAATGAGCAAAGCTACAGTACCAAATGATAACAGTCAATCGGGTGCAATGACTTGCATTCTGGCTGGCAATGAGACAGTCTGATAATCTTTTGTGTATGTCAATGAGCTGAGGTCATCTGGACATATACCCTTAGAAGGTAAAGCTTTGGTATCCCACCCACATGTCAGCGGATATGAATCCGATCTGCTGTGAATACTGCAACAGTGATTTCAGGACATCTTATACCACTAACTGAAGGCCATTTATAAATCTTAAATTCTAAGATCTTCATCACTTCTCCCTCTCTGTGATGTTGCTTCATACATTTTCTATATAGTAATTCCTCCTCTGACTACTGCACCATGTGTCTACCCTCCTCCCCACACTCACTCTTACTACTGCTCTGAGACGTTGCTAAATTCATTCTATATACAATTACTCATCTTCTGTGACTTCCTTACCATGTGTACAGCTTCCCACCCTCAATTTCTCATTTCACTTTGTGTATAATTACTCATCTAATTTGTAATAAAAATGAACTGCATTCTAGATCTTGTCACATTGTATATAAATTGACTTTATATCTCTGACTTTTGTAGTATGTATGTACTACATGCTGTAGTTTACTCTTCTTGAACTCTACATTTTGATTTTATACCTTCTAATGTGGTTATGATTTCAGGCTGAACATGTTAACTGTCCAGAGAGACCAGTGTTCTACTCCAATCAACAAAACTAAGCAAATATATATTTGGATATTTAAAGAGCTTATTACAACACTTGTGAGGATGACTTTAGAAGTACATCTATTTTTATTTGCATTTATTTAATGGCGTTCAGACATAAGAGCAATATGACATCCTGATTTTCTCTATAAAATGAGACATCACCTGCATAGCTGGTAATGAGACATGCTGCTATGTGGACAAATTACTGGGTTAGATGTCTGCTTAATGGGAAGAAATTTGCAAAAGCATTAATCAAAACAGGATTTCTTCTCAAAGATTATTATAACATCAACATTTCAATACAAATATCAATAGGAGAGGGAAAATCTACTGTTTCCCTCACTATAAATAATTTAATGTAAATTCAAAAGGTTAGAGTCAGATGGGACAGGAATATAGTAGGGAAGTGTACAAATGATCCTTATCTTCTGAGGACAAAGAGACAAAGAACAACTTCCTGCAAATTCTAAGTAAAAAGGCAGTTGCATGGTGTTCCTGTGAAGTGACCAATGTAGGTCCCAGTTGCTAATCTGGTGACTTAGAGAAGCCAGACTACTTTGCACCCATTCTATGCCACTGGTATAGTCACAAACATGCACTCTTGATTCCTTGTCTCTCTTTTGTCTGCAGTATTATATAAAGGCTTGCAGGACATAGGTGCCTACTTTTCTTAAATGCAAGAAACACCAATTTTGATGGTGGATCTTCTGATACCTTACAGTATATGCCTTCAAGTTGCTGTGCTGCCACTGATGACATACTGTCGTTTCTTTTATTGATAAATCATCTTTGGGTACTATGGTGTACCTTGTAATCCCTGTTATTTGAGCAATCTCACTGGAAGTACTGGAGAACTGGCATTTCATTTTCTATGGTAGCCTGCTTAGAGGTATCCATATATCATCAACACATCTATGAGCACAGTAATCGATTCCCGTATTTTCAAGTTCCAGCATACATCATTAGATCTAAAAACATGCTCTGCCCATACACAAAAATGCTGAAAGCAATTTCTACATCATTAAAGACTACTAGACAGTTGCAAGCACACTATTTTAGTGGAAGAACACACAGACCTTCCATTCTCCAACACCTAGCACAATTTAATCTTTGTTCTATTTGATAAAATGACTAATGATGGATTAGCAAGAGTCACTCTGCAGAAAAAAAATGGTCACAAATAAGGAACTTGCAGTATAAAGACAGCAACAGGAACTTAAGAGAATCATAAGCTTTATATGCATGCCTTGTGCTTCCCGCCTGAATGCACTAACAGGTACAAGACAAATGTTGGTCCTCATGGGGAGGAAAGAACGACTGACAGCAATCTAGTTATGACAAGAGAAACAGAAGGTGGGTAATTTCAAATGTTATAATTTACTGTAAAAGTGACTCTTCCCAAAGGGGACAGATATAATTAGGATAGTTAAATGATTCTCTTCACTCATCAAAGAACAGCTGTAGCTGTCCCTCCAGCATATTTTATCTGTTGGTGAAGATTTAGGTCTCCGGTTCTAGTTCTAGTATTGATGAATATATTTGTCATGCAAAGATATATGAAGTTTAAGAGACAATTATGTCTCTAATGGCACAGTAAACATGAGAGATCTCCCCTCAAAAGTCTAAGCCACTGAATAAAGGGCTAGAACTGCCAACCTCTCTTTGTAGCTCATGGACCTTAAGGTCTGTAATGAGAAGTTATGTACCTACCATAACGTTCCATGTTAGTTGTCTTCTCTCGCCTTCTTTCTTACTTGATGGGTTTCACTTTTACCAGCTCGAGGCAGCCCCATATCCCATGATGCAAGGCGGTAAGTACCCAGATCTTGTTTGGTACCTATAGGAAAAAACATGTAGCAAAAAAGACTTTCCAGAAGGAAAGAGAAGCAAAAAGCCTAAAGGATGGGCTATAAGGAAGACCAGACAACTAGCTGGTCTTAAGAAGCAGTCTCCATATAGGGAGAAAAGAAGGTCTGTCAGACAACTAACATGGAACATTATGGTAGGTACACAACTTCTCAATGTTAAGTTGTCAATCTTAGCACCTCTATCCTGGGTGGCTCAATGGAACAGACTCTTGAGAACTGTAGAGTCAAAACTGGCTCTGTCCCTGGAGGCCAAATCCAATTTGTAATGAGAAACATGGCTGCTGCACAAATAGTGTCTAATGGTTTGGAGCAGCAGCTTTTTCCCCCTGAGCTGATAGATTTCAGAGATGACAGAAAGAGACGGAAGGCCTTTTCTGTTTATCAGCAAAAAAAAAATAAGAGCTGGGATTTCCTGAACTGTTTTGTTCTGTCCAAATAATATCTGAGTTGGCGGTGAACATCAAGATAATGTAATTTTTGTTCTGATCTGTTTGAGTAGTTTGGGAAAAATACAGGAAGGTCAATAGACTGATTCAACGGATTTAGATCTCAAGGATACTCTTTGTGGGAAGACCACCAAATAAGGACGAACAGAGAGAGCATGAAGTTCAGACACTCAGGAAGAGTGTTTTCCATGAAAGAAATTTCAGAAGGGAGGAAGAATCAAGGATGTCAGCACCAAATTTAGGTCCCATTGAGGAGGACTCCTGACTGGAGGTTTCAGGAGAAAGATTTTTTTTAAGAAGGCTCTACAAAGCCTGGGACATGATGTGTGTGATCTGAGAACCCGACATGAAAGTTCGAGATAGCAGCTAATTGAACTTTGACAGTGGAAGAAGAACTGGAGAGTAAAAGGATCAATATTCTTAGCTTTTGCCCAATAAGAAAGCGTTTCCACTTGCTGGTATAGATCCTTCTAGTAGAGGATTTTAGTGATAACAGGATTAGAGATCATAGGAAGCCTGGCTAAGAGTGGAGCAACCAAGCTGTGAGGTTGAGAGAAGGGATAACCCGGTGCAGCTGACCGATGAGTGAATCAGAAGGTCTGGTACTGGGTCCAGATGGCAATGAGAATAATTTTGGCTCTCAAAGCGGTGGCTTTCTGGAGTACTTGTGGAATCAGTGGAAAAGGAGGAAAAGCATAAATGGCCTGGCAGTGGGAAGAGAGAAAGAAGTCTGGGCATTTGCTGTTTTGGGGTAGCAAAAAAGAAGCAACACACATGGGCCCCATTCTAGAAAAATCTCTTCTACCAAAGATTGTTTGAGAGACCACTCGTGAGGCATGAGAATAGCTCTGCTCAATCTGTCCGCTAAAATGTTGGTTTTCCCAGGTGTTTGTTGATATACCATACTACAGACATGTTGTCTGTGTGAACTGCAATTGTTGTTAAGGAAAGAAAAGTTGTGAGGGCTTGGCGTTAAAAAAGCACTGCTCATCTCTAGGACATTTATGTGCAGGTGGTATGAACCATCCTGCCCTGATAATGACCCCCACCCGATCAGGGGCAGGGGCCAGGGATACAAAGGGTCTGCCCTGATGAATCTGGGGAGAAGAAATCCACCAGGATAGGTGATTTGCTTGTGTCACCAGGATTTGGTTGATAAGACCACTGGGTGAACAACATCCATTGAAGGCAGGCCAGGGAAGAAGGGTAAGCCATGAGTCCCAAAACCTTCAGAACCATTGATGATCCTCACGTGACTTTGTATATCTGAGATTCTTTGGTCTGTGAGGGTTGCTGACATCGAACAGTGTCTAAGTTTGCCTATGAAAGTAATGGACTGGCAGGGCAATAAGGAGGATTTAATTCCCAACTGAGTGCAAAGATTTATTGTGTAATCCCTGGCTTGAAGTAGTTGATGCCTGGTGGTGGCTGAAGGAAACACCTGAATCCTTGGCGTCTCAGGTGAGCCGTGACCACTGCCATACATTTGGTGAACACTCTGGGGGCTGTAGTGAGACCAAAGGGCAGGGCTCTGAATTGAAAATGACTGGACCCCAGCAAAGCGGAGAAATCTTCTGGTGAGCACATCCAGTTGTCCTTCTCTAGGAAGGGTAGAATTGACTGAAGAGTGACCATTCGAATCTTGTCTTCTTCACAGACTTGTTGAGTCTGCTGAGATCAATATTGGTCTCCAGTCTCCTTTTGTTTTTGGGGACCAAACAGAATCTTGAGTAGATTCGGGCTCTGAATGGTCTGCTGTAACTGGCTGAATGGCTCTTTTGCAGAAGTTTTAATATTTCTAACTCTGCAACTTCCCTTAGACCGGTGGTACATCTGGAAGGAATTTGAGTGAAGGACATTCCTCTAAAGGAATTTTGTAACCCTCGGATATGATCAACTGTACCCATCTGTCTTGAGTGAGGCCAGGCTTCTGGGTACGATAGTCTTCCCCGACTGCCTCCAAGGATGGACAGTCGGGCAACATCTCAGGGATGCTGGAAGGGCTTGTCAGAGTCTTTCCACCCTTCTGTCCTTGGGGGGTAAGGCCTAGAGGGTGGAAAACGACCCCCCCGCAGAGAAAGAGTCTTGCCGTCCTGTTCACACCTGGTCAATGTATCCTTCACTTGAGGGCCAAACAAAGCTGACCCATCAAAGGGAGAATTTGTGAAGGACGCCTTTAAAGGATCGAAATTACAGAGCTGCATCCAGGCTCCATCTGCTGCATATGATATCAGTCATGGAGGAGTTAGCTATTCCTAACTGAGAAGCAATTTTTTTGAGCCCCTGCAGTTGTGGGATCCTGTACCACGGATGTCCCTTTGGAGTCTGGTGAAGTGACATAACCATACCTATCCATGGTCCTAGAATCTTTATTAGGAGGATGGAGTCAGGAAGCAGCCAAGCCCTTCAAGCAATAACCTCCACGCCTCTAGGTATACCAACTCATCTCAGAGGGATTTGTGGAGGGCCAGTTTCCCTCTGTTTTAGGAGTTCTAGGATGTCTGAAAGTGATAGACTCAGGCCAGGAGAATCCTCGAGAGAGAGGTTATTCCCAGTGGGGAAACCTGAGGCGGAGGATCTGAGGGATGGCAGATATCGATAGGCACTGTGAGAGGAGGGCTAAGGGGAATAGACTGCTGGCTGAGACCAGTGGCCAGCACACTCTTCATCACTCCCAGGGAGGTCGAGAGAACCCGCTCTGAAGAAACAGGAACTCCAGGAGGAGATGAGTGGATGCTGAGGGTGCATCAGCCATAGCAGAAACTATTCAAACTCTGAGGTAGAGAAGGAGAGGGAACTACAAGAGGGTGTGGGATCAATAGTCGCCTGTTGAGACGGACTATGTAGCATCTGGGCCAGTGCCTGTGATTTCAATAATCTACTGACCACCCTCTCTAAATCATTGTCTGAAAGCCTGGATGACCTAGATGATCTCAAGAGGGGACTGGACCTCTTCCTCAAAGGAACCATCGGAGCCGCGAGGAAACCATAGATACAGTCGGAGCCGAGGACACAGAAGGTCAGGACTCTCTGGCTAAAACCCTTTCTGGACATTGCACCAAACACACACAACACAGTCCCAATAAGATAACCAAGTTATCTAAGAAAAAGAAAACTAATCTCTCTCACACACACACCACACCTGGGGGGAAGGGGAGGAGAAGGCCTGACTAAAAAACTAGGAGTCAGGGGTAATTTTAGTCACAAGGGGCTTAATATAACTAAAAACGCTAAATATAAAGCTTAAAAGTGAAAGGGGCTAAAGACTGTTTAATAAAAACACTTACCAGGAGCTGGTAAAGGAGGACCTCATCAGCATCATGGGATGGGGACTGCCCGAGCTGGTAAAAGTGACTCGAGCTAACCCATCAAGCAAGAATGAAGGCGAGATTGACAACTTAACATTTTTTATTTTCATTTAAGAACTGCTGGGTTCTTTATAACTGTCGGATATGTTTAGTAAGATACACTGTAAAGGGGACATTTTACTCAACAATTACTCCACCATGGGATCTTAACTTTGTTCTGGAAAACTTTACCCTTCAGTTGAGCCAGCAGCATCTGCCATCCTAAAATACCACATATCGAAAACTGTACTTCTATTGGCTCTAACCTCTGCATGGAGTGTCTGAACTCCATGCACTTATGGCTATTCCTCCATTTTTCATTTTCCACAAGAACAGGGTTAACTCTTAGGGCCAGTCCTTCTTTCTTGCCTAAGGTAGTGAATGAGCTGCCCACAGCCCTGTGATCCACCTACCTATTTTCTTTCCCAATCCTCAAAATGGGGGGGGGGGGGTTCTTACTCTCTAGACATTTGCAGTCAGCTGAAGTTCTACTTGGACAAAACAAAGACAATCAGGAAAAACTAACCAACTATTTGTTTCTTTCATGGATGCCAAGTTGGGTCAACCCATCTCAAAGGAAACTATTGCATCCTGGATATTGAAGGCCATCTCTGTCTAGTCTGCTGGACAGTTTTTCACATTAGCTATCCACCCTTTTTTTTCTCTTCACTTCAGCTCTAGGAATCACCCATCTGTTATGAATACTGCAACAGTGATTTCAGTCACGACACAGTACTATAACAGCAGATGTCCTACTGATCACTGTTGCTGTATTCCCTCTCTCCCTGCTTCCCCTCTCTTCAGTTGTCAATGGATTACATATAGATCCTTCCCTTGGTGGAGTTTCCTTACCTGTTTGAGCTACGTCCCTCCTAGCTGACCAGTCTCCTCACACAGTTGTCTTCAGGCCGCTGGCTTGGAGATAGTCAGAGGAACTCGTGTATGCCCATTTTTATACCCTGATACAACACCCGAGGTCATGTGTTGGACATACATACTGGGGAAGGTAAAGCTTTAGCACCCCAGCCTGATGTCAGCAGACAAAAACTCATTTGTTATTAATACTGCAATATTTATAAGCAGGACATCTACTGGTATGGTATGTTCATGCACAACTGTACTTTATTCCATAAGCTGGGACTATGTTGAGTTAGGAAGCACTCTCTACAGTGAGTCTTGATTTGTTGGTGGAAGCTTTAACCTCAACAGTGATAAAATGTTTTGAGAGGCTGGTTAAAGATCACATAGCCTCAAGCATACCAGCCACATACTGCAGTTTGCAAACAGAATGAACCATAGTGCAACAGATGCCATATGCCTAGCAGTCCATGAAATTTTGACCCATTTGGAAGGCAAGAAGTCCTACGCAAGACTATTCACAGACTTCAGTTCTACCTTCAATGCTGTCATCCCTCAGAATCTGATGATGAAACTACTACAGTGGGGCATCAACTCCCATCTATGTAATTGGATTCTAAGCTTCCTCATGGAAAGGCCTCAAAGGGTTTGTGTGGGTGACAACAGTTCCGAAAGCATAACCTTGAATACAGGAGTAACACAGGGGTGTGTCTTAAGTCCTCTCCTATTCACCTTGCTAACCACACGACTGCGTAGCCAGACACAAGTCCAATAAAATCATCAAATTCGAGGATGACACCACAGTCATAGGTCTGGTCAGAGAGAGGAGAAGGCCTACAGGAACGGGATCGAACATCTGTTGGACTGGTGTGACAATGACTTAGCACTGAATGTCAACAAGACTAAGGATTTTAGAAGGCCCCAAGAACCACACCGACCTCTAAAGATGAAAGGTATGACAGTGGAAAGGGTCAAAAGTACAAAGTTTCTGGGAGTACATATCACTGAGTACCCGTCCTGGTCAGTCCATGCCTCTTACATGGACAAAAAAGCTCAGCAATGCTTGCACTTTCTAAGGAAACTGAGGAAGGAAAAACTATTGAAGACAATCCTCCAAACTTTTTAGAGGGATACTATCGAAAGCGTCCTCATCAATAATATCACTGTCTGGCATGGGGACTGGAACATCTCCGATCTTTAGGCTCTTAGGCAAGTTGTAAGGGTAGCAGAGAAAATCACTGGTTCCTCTCTTGCACCTCTGGAAGACCTACATGAATCAAGCTGCATCAGTACAGCCAGGAAGATATCCAATGATCCTTCGCATCCTGCAAATGGTATGTTCTCCCGCCTCTCCTCAGGTAGGAGATGCAGAAGTATGCACTGTAGAACTTCTACACTTAACAGTTTCTTTCCTCTCTCCATCAGAGTACTGAACACTTGTGAAAAACAAGCTAGGAGACTTGTCAATGCATTCTTCCTCTCCTACCACATAGTTATGCTATTTATCTGACTGTACAGATCCTTATATATCCAGACTTTGTTGCACTATAAGTATTAAGCTTTTAAATGTGCAATAACTAACTGATGTGTATATTTAACGCTGGTTCACACCTTACTGTAGGACTCTATGAAGTGCAATACAAATTACACTGTGCAATATTCATGCTGACCATTCCATAATCTGCTTAGTTCTTATGTTACAGTAATGTCATGCACATGGTTTTACTCAATTCTATTTATACATAAAGGGTGCCTGGTCATTATGCTAGTTTATTCTATTTTTCACTTTAACAAAATAAAAATAATTCTTCTGTGTGTGTATGTTTTTGCACTGGGAATGAAGCATCGTAATTTCGTTCAGCTATACTGTGGTGTAGCTCTGAATGACAATAAAGTTTTCTTTGACTTAAATTTAAGTCCTTAATACAGGTATCTGTAGAGCCACTGGTTTTGCAAAGAAACAGGTGGGAAAATCAGACTGGGTCTTTCATGGCTTGAAAAGCAAGACACACGTCACCTCAGGGCAGCTGGTAGGCTACTTCCTATAAGCACAGTTGTGCTAATCTACTGAGATAGTTAAAGGATTTAGGGCCTTTAATTTCTTTGACTAAAAATCATTGGGGTCACTCTAGTTGAGCAATATGCTTAGATTTGTACATAACCAAAGGGGGCATTGTATTCTATGGCTGGTCTGGTAAGGGAAGAAAGTAGAGTGACAAGATGACTTCTCTGGATCTTGAAACTATCCCCTTGGAAATTAACTGGGTCACATAAAACAATTTCCTGGATATATTAGAAACATGATGATCAAATGAGGGAGAGCTGTCCACATACATACCGAGGTCTCTTATGACCATATCTGAAGAGGAGTACCGGTTTTAACACAAGGTGGAACAGCTTTTTTTTTGTCAAATCCTAATATGCACTTTTTTCATTCAGCTTATGATGGTTTTCAGTATGTCAGAAATGTACATATTCCAGACCTTTTTGTAGTAGTACCAGTAAATGAATGGATAACAGTGCCCAGCTTGCAGTCATCACCAAACTTGGTCAACCATGCTTAAAGCATATTTACTTGGATGTCTGCAAAATAAATGCCACACTGGGGACACTGGGGATTCAGCACTGATCCCTACAGCACCCCAACTAGGTACAATTTTATGTTCAGAAAAGGTACCAACAATTCTCACTACTTAGGATCTGTTGGATAGCACTGTTTAAAATCTAGCAGCCAATATAGGAGTGTACATGAAGTTTGTCTAACATTTCAACAATACCAGCATGGGGGATAATGTCAAAAGTCTTGGCCATGTCAAGATATGCAGTATGCATCAAGTGACCACTGTCCCTAGTCTCTGCAACATCTACAAAGGAGTTTACTAGTTTCAAGAGACAGGACCTAGCCTTCACAAAACAAACTTGTGTTATGCCATCTCTGCATAAATACGTTCTGCTAGCATACATTTCACTGGCTTTGCTTATAATTACCACACTTTGCAGAGGGGCCACCCTTGTGCAGTGGAATCCCAGTGTTTATTCCCCAAGCATCAGGCACAAACCCTGTGGATAGGCTAAGGCTGAACAGTAAGTAGAGGCTCAAAGAGCGCATAGTTGACATTGATGAGAAAGCAGCCTGGTATCTTATCTGGCTCCACAGGAACATGTTTAGCCTTGGTCATAATGAAAATATGTGGAGTACAGTCAGCATTAAATTTGTCTGCTACTATGTTGGCTATGTTCTTAGGATTGGAATGTGTGATATTATGGATGAGTTCAGTGCACTGTTGAACATTATTTCTTAATTTCCTGATATAACTCAAGAAAGATTTTTAGTTTTATTTGAAAACTGTAGTAACTTTACGCTTGTACTCCGATTTACATTTTCTAATAGTGTTTTCAGTAAGTTATTCGGTGGTATGTTTCAGTGTGCTCTTGCAGTAGGGGAATGGGGATCTCCTTTCATTATTTTTCTCCTTTTGTTATGCAATTTAATAATGTGGAAGTCCCACCAGAGAGGTTTATTCCTGAATTTAACAATGTATTTGGGCAAGTTACCCAGAGGTGTGAACAGTGGTTCTAGATGAATATCACTGATGCTGTGAGACCCTGAATTCATGTGTAAAAATGGGCTGTGGGTGGATGGTTGGATTTAGGGTGAATGGATATGGACTTTTCTAAGCAGCTGTTTAAATGCTGGTACAAATTGGAAGTGAATGTGGTAGTCCTCTCTGTTGGGTCCCTTTGCAGGAGAATGCTGGGAATTTTGCGCAGGTCTTCTACAAGTTGACAGTTTGCCCTAGGGAAGTCTCTAAATATGGTTTCATTTGGTGGTGGGGTGGTACCAGTTAGCCTGTCAGAGAAGGCAACTGATTTGTGGTTAGACTTAACCAGGGATGAGGAGATGTGTGGTGAATTATAGGTAGGGTCTAGGTTGGTAAAAATCGGGTCAAGGATATTACAAACCTCTAGTGGGTAGATTTACAATTTGCTCCAGTGCACTGGTATCAGCAGTCTAGAAAATACTGATCATATCAGTTTTTACAGCTATACGTGTGCCAGTCAATGCTTGGTTATTTAAGTCCCCTAGCAAGAAGGTATTTGGTTTAGTACTTAACTTCTCAATGTTAAGGAAATTTTCATGATCTTTGTGGGACAATAATGGGTATCTGGTGATAGCAATGAAGTAATTGCTGTATTTGGTAAGGGAGACATAGATCTCCAGGAGCTCCAAGTAAGGGTTATGTGTAATTTAACTTTTGGTGATGGTGTTAACGACAAATACAAATACTCCTCCCAGAGTTACTCAAGGGCCTTAAGGCATGATAATCACTAAATGTTGGTATGGAAGGAGTGTTGCAATGGTACTGAAACAATGTCTCAGTAACTACACAGTGATGAGTATGTTCAAGTTGCAGGAGGGCATCAAGTTCTGGCACCTTTCTGCTTAGACTCCTTGTTGTTCAAATATGGGTTTGAGTTTGCTATGTAGGAATTTTCAGTAGGGAGACCCTGCCTAAAAATAAAAGCACAAGCCATCCCTTCAGAAACAGGAAATCTTATCTGAATTAGAAGGTTGCTTCTAATTCAGCCTAACACTGGATCTCCTGAGAATTACACCAACTATTTAACAGTCTTGTCTTGTTATCTAGGATTCATTCTAGGTGAAAGCAAGATAATACTCTGTCTTTCCTGGCTGTAAAACATGCATAGCAAGTTCCATCATGTCTCTCTGCATATCCCTCTGGGTGGAGAATCTTGAGTTGTTCACACCCACATGGGCCACCATTACATTGCAGTCCTATTTTTTGTGGTCCAAGGGACCTTAGGGTCCTTGTGACTTCATAGCTTACAGTCTCCCTGTTCTTGTCCAGTCTGTATGCTTAACTACAGATTAGTCACCCATGACTAAGACCTTTACAAGTTTACGTTTTCTTTCCTGGTACTTTTGGGTGATGTGTGTGGAGTTGCAGTATGTTAGAGTGGAGGAGTAGTAGGTGTTACCTAGCGTATTGTAGGATGAAATCACTTACAGTGTGTTCCAGGAGGGTTTGCCAAATTTGTTTTCAGCCTCTGCATATGTTATAAGCTTGGTGACATGTTGTGAGAGATACAGTATTGTGGATGTATGACACTCAGTGATAATTGGTTGATGCAAAAGGGATTTCCTCCACGTTTCTTAAATCTTTACATCTCTCACAGTTTGTGTTATCAATTGACAGAAGCATTTCCAACACCTAATGTGATCAGACTGGCCACAAAATGGGGGATAGCAGAGTGCTGAGCCGTGTTGCCAAAGAGTAGAGGGCAACAGCTAGTTGCAGTACTCGGGGATGGAATAAGACTGCTACAATAGACTCTGAAGACTTATGGATGAAGTATGTTAAGTGAGATGATGACTAATCCAGTACTTAGTGAAAAGCCAGAATTAGTTTTGTCAAGAATGACAGTGGTGATTCGTCACAAACTGGCTACTAGTAGTGCTTGTGCCAACACAGGTGTGATCAGCTAGAAAAATCAACATTCCTTTGCTCCTTCCCTTGCTGGAAGGAGAGCAGTAGCACTAATCCCAAACTGGCTCCTCAGAAGATGATGGCAGGCTGTCTGGTGATTATCATTCTCATGCCAATGTTGTATGGATCTGTAGGCTTGTTGTAGCCTTCTCCTAGTAGATGCCCTGGATAGCACACACAGCAGCTCAGTGCAAGAGAACTAAGTTGTACAACAGCTCCAAACCAAACTAGTCAGAAAAGTCCTTTACACACAGCCCAACCACAGACAGTCAGCAATCAAGTTTCCCTATACTCCTCTTACCAGGAGCAAAAACAACACTAATCTCAAACCGGCTCCAAAGTAGTAGTCTTCAGGCTTTCCCATGATTGGTAGTCTCTAGGAAGGATGGAAACTAATCTCTATACTCCTCCTTGTAGCAAAACACTGACAACTATTTTTATTCATGTCAAATAACTGTCAATGCAAACAGGCAACAACAGTAAGTAAAACAGAAGCCTGGCTTCATGTTATTGAGAGATAATCTTTGACTGTGACCCAGAAGACTGGAGTTTAGTTAGCAGCCCCTGCCCTGGAAGAGCTGGGCAGGGAGGGGGAAAGTGAATGATTGTGGCTTGCTCGCCTCTCCAGGAAGAAGGGATTTCCACACAGGGCAGTGTTATCTCCCTGACGAAAAGACTATCACTCAGGCTATGGAGTGAGAGAGGGTCATGGCGCCTTGAAGGAAATGCCCCCTTGCAGAAGTGACGAAACATCCCTCACACACCGCCCAATGCACATCCCTTTCCAGCAGTGTGCTGAGTTCATGTAGTTGGAGCAGATTAAAAAAAATTGTAAAATGCTCAAACTACACCAACAGCTGCCTGAAAGATTACCACCTCTCTAATAGCTCTTTCCCAGTTAGGAATGATTTGGCTGACTGACTGATTAAGGTGTCTGATGACTCGCAGATAGTGGGGAGCAAAGAACTGCACACACACCAGCACCCACACCAGCATGTATGCACACAATTTAGCAAAACAAATAAAAAGCATAACATAGACGGACAGAAAGTGATATCCATGTCTAACAAATGCTGCATGTTAGCCAAGCACTGCCTATGTATTACTCTCAGCTAGAATATCTAGAATGTATGCAATAAATTTCAGATTTATGAATGTTTAAAAAATACACATACTACATGGTTTACATGCTTTAATGTTTTTCACTTCAAAATTTAAAAAAGTGAGAAAGTTACATGACAACACTGCACAAAGCTAAACACTCCACATTTTTGTTAATGAAAGCAGTGGTGGTAGAGAAACAATTTCATCTGCACCTGACAAAAGTTAATTCTCAATCCCATTACAGGCTTCTTTTTTCTGTAATAATCATCACTTGTACTTTTATAAGCACCCTTTTGACCTAAAGTGCAGCTTCAGGTGAATGAATGAAATACAAAAACACTTTCCTACTAGTACTAAGAGGACCAGATATGTCCTAAGATGAACTGCAAATGGCATTAAACTAAAATGCACTTTGGCTAAAAGTATGCTCCTACACACTGAAAATGCAAATTAGGGAGCAGACTCTGCCTTGTAAAATGACGATTAGCAAAGCACTGTACAGAAGAAAACAAACAACAACTGCCTCCGAGTGCCAAAACTGTTCTTTGGAAAAACACAGCACTAATCCACACCACTGGAACCTTCAAATTTACACTGCAGTCTTTCTGTAACATTTCTTTATGAAGTGAACGTATGCATATTTTACTGAACTTCAATGGAAAGTTTATATATACTTCACTACTTTGTGATCCAATCCTTATTTTCCAATTACAATCTTTATGGTTTCGTCAAGCAGACTTGTCAGTCTAGCACAAAAACAATGAATTAAACAGTCTCTCATTGCAGAGGTCACTAACATGAACAAACTGGCCCTGTTAATAATACAACGTGCACCGGACCAATATAACTTCCTTTTAGCCTTCCTGCCTGAGTAGCAGATTAAACAAAAAACAAATATATTTCCAATCATCACCTCAATCACCAAATTAGAGAGAGGCAGGCACACACAGGCATGCATCCAAGCACACATTGCCAACAACTATGTTTTCATTGTAGTAAACAGTCAGGTCCGAATGCTAGTGAGCTCCATTGTCCTATGCCGAAATTCTGACAAAATAAAACTATACCTTTAAAACTTTGTTTTTCTTCAGACACCACCACCACCACCTCCTGGTTAGAAGTCAGCTGACTTAGGGTAATGGTGTGGAGTTGGATAATTAGGATTATTTGCAGTGTTGCATCCGCAAACATTCCACTGTCAGTTTGTAAAAGAGGTGCCCCATGTAAGTGTGTCCATTACCAACAACGGTTAGGGACAGAATTAACGGTGTTCTTCACTATCAAATGTCAGAGATAGAAGTAACTCTGTCCATTACCATCAAAGGTCAAGGACAAACGGTCTTGTGGCTTACAAGCCAAAGGGACAGCTGGCACCACAGGGAATACACGAGGAGGGAAATGGGGAAAATGTTGCTGAGCAACACAGGGAAGGTAACAAGATCAAAAGAAGAAACTGCCTTTGGACCCCCCCCCCCCCCCAACACACACACACACGGACGCACACACACACAAATACAGACCAGGGTCTTGGAATAAGAGACCTTGGGAAAATTAAATTTTGCAGCTTTCCCTGTTAGAATGTATGACCCCTGCAATGTATTCTGCAATGAAAATATATTCACAAAATCATAGTGCAAATTGAATGCAGAAGTATTACATTGAATGAAGAGGTGTTGAAACACACACCTCAGCATACAACATTTAAACATCAGCTTTAATAGCTTTTAAGTGCTATATACATTTACTTTTCTCTTTTGGGTTGCTATAATTCAGAATGGAGCCTTCATTTTGAAATTGGGACCAAATACCCCAGTAGAAGGTATACGGCGCAAAGAATGTAGAGCCACTAAACAGCAGCCACGTAACATAGTGCCAATATTGTACACTGGATCTGTCCCACTTCTCTGAGTAGCAAACAACCACGCAACTGTGGGCACAACTGGAACTGCTAAAGCCAGGAGATCAGTAATGAAACTATTGCTCCAATATCCCTTTTCAGTATCAGCAGTGCTTTCTACTAACAGTGAGTTGAAGTCACTCTCATACATGTCTTCAAATGGACTTGCAAAGTCAAGTTCTTTCATTGCACGTTCTGTCAAACCTTTGGAACCATCTGTACAGTATCTGGATCCTAGATGGGACACTAATATAGCTGAGTTGGGATCACTGGGTGTCAAATCCATGATGTTTGTATGTGACTTTGATGAACACTCACTCTGAATTTCAGACACACATGGACTGCTGTGTGACTTAAGCACCTGGAGTATAAGCTTTTCTAGGTCAGGACTGAATGGGATTACATCTGTCTGAATTGCCTGCTCAATCACACCAGCAGGGACGGACAGCACTTTGCAATCTTCCGTAAAATACTTATCAACTGTGCTTACAGCAAGCTTAGATGATGCAGCTGCTGGCTTTAGATAACATATGTCACTAAAGTCATTTGCAGTGTCCAACATAATTTCATCAAACAAATCATCTCCATTTGCCATCTCATCGCTGATTAAAAGTCTACCATCAGCAAGATCTTCAACTGCTTGCTCGCCAGAATTTGTGTCAGCAGCTACCTTTGAATAGACTGTACTTTGCATCAATGACCTGCCTGGTGACCCACACATGTACTCCACAGATGGTTCATCCCTTAAGGCACCATTTTGAGCCATTTCCATACTGTGCAACAAAGACTCCAGTTTCTTATTTTGGATATTTATGTCTATAAAATATTTCTGAATCCCTTTGTCCTTTTCTGCCAAGCTGTTCTTCATAGTTTCAATGACTTGCTTCAGTTGTTTTATCTCTTTCCTTGCTTCCTTAAGGGCTAGCTGTGCTTCAACACGATGACACTCCTCCTCAATCCAGTCATCTCGCATACGTGCCAACTGACATTTCAATTCTTTAATTTCTTCTTCACTAAAGGGAGAAAACAAAATATTTAAACACTTAAAATTCCTGATCTGGAAGTAAACTATACAGCCATAATAGTCACATATACTAATCTCCCATTCAGACAACACAATGCCGAATTTGATTACAGCAAATCTAAACCTATTACCGCTATGGTCTGACAATATGTTCTTTTATGATGGCAACCACATAAAGTAGTTCATCTGCAGACTGATTTTAAATTATGCTACTCTGTGTGTGTAAGTGTGTGTGTGTGTGTGTGTGTGCATGTATGTGTGTACATGCACTTGCATGTACATGCACACTGCGAACATATTAATTTTATTTGTTAACTGGTGAACTGGCCCACAGATCCTTCTCAGCCAAGACCTTACAGTAGCCTGTCAACTGTCATGTTTTTGAGAAATAGGAGGAACTTGGAGTACCTGGAGAAAATCCATACGGACATGGGACAGCATGCAAACTTCACACTCTGACCTGTGGTTAGGATTGAACCACAACCACAGACCTCAGAGCTCTTAGGCAGAAATCTTAATCCTAAGTACCATGTTGCCCAGAATACAACTTTATTATTAGATAAAGCTCAGTAAAGGTCACTACTCCCATATTTGCTTACAGGGTAGTCAAATTCCTCCAGCTGACCTCAGGAACTCCTAGCCAAATATTGCACATGAGTCTGCAGCTTGTTTCTCTAGGTGGTACAGGTGCCAAAAACATCCACAACAAGTGTACTATGTGGAGATAGGGGGCCAACAGTGACACTAGCAATGTCATGATTACTTTACAGCATTCATTTTAAATGTCTTCAAGATTCTGTTAATTTAGGTGTTTACAAAATAGTCTAGTTAAGCTCAAGTGGGGGATACATATCTTACGTACCACATCTTATAGCAACAACAGTAAACTGAAGATCAAGATGCAACACCTAACTTAAGCAATGATTATAATTTCAAAATTCACTAACAGGCAGGGTTCTTATGTTTTACTTCATTGTATATATAAAGCTGTCTGAGAAATTACTTTTTTCTATCCTTACTCATTTACATACTTGCTATTTTAGTTTGTAATTTTTAACTGGGGTACAGGATTGATCCAGATGGACCCTTTTCAGACTCTGTCCAAGATCACTGTCTACGTGACTTGTCTAGAATTTCTCAGTAGTGAAATGGAAGCAGTGGGAAAACTCTGCACTACAGGAAGCAGCTTGCCAACAGTTCATAGCCTCCTCTGCTACCAGATCACAGTTTCATGTTAAATGGAGTTTACTAGCTCCTACATTGAAATACAGCTATTTTGTTTGATCTAAATGGTACTGTAAAATTTAAAGAATATTACACTGCAAAAAAGACCCCACTGCTATAATAAAAATTTTACAAGGTTATGTTCTTCAGTGTAACTACTCTTGAACATTGTGTAGCTGAGAAACTGGTGTCCATAACTTCATCAGTTCAAAGCACTTATACTACTGCATAAAACATTTACATCTTCTCCAGTTACCATTAAGTGACTACATAAGTTTTTATACAAATACATATAGCTGAAAATATTGCTATTCTCCCAATATTATAATTTCTAAGGAAGTGTTTGAAATAGTAAAGCAGTCTGGCAAATCATGTGCGCTAATATGCAGGCCTAACACCAAAAGAGATGGACAGTATTTTGCAATATAAAACTAGCGAGCTGCATACAGAAACTTGACAATGGAGGACACAGAGTAACAGCCCAGAAAATTAATCACTGATCAATGTAGACATTGTGGAGCTGGCATTTAAGAAGTGAATAAACCATCTTACTTATAAAGTAGTCTCTCTCTACAACTACACTTGCCACTGTACTGTGGAACCCACGTAAAACTGTCTATGAAACATACTTAGAATGTCTATGAAATGTGCTCATGTTACGCCGAATGAAACAGAATGTATTTTTTCATTTTATGTTTTTTTTCCCCCCTCTTCTGATTTGGTAAGTTTATCAGCAACATATGTTCTTCTTTTAAACACTTTTGTTTGATCAGATGTTAAAGGACAGTCCTTAAGACAGGATGGCACCTTCTAAGATAACAGGCTGGTGGAGCTTTAAGACCCAAACGTGATTCAGTTCAAGAAAAACAGATGTGAAAGGAGTTTGACAAACTCTTGACTGTTGTGTGTTGAGCGTACAGCTAACCTGGTTTATGACCAGTTTCCACAGCAACAATGAAGTCACAAAGGACTTGAACTGTATAATTGTGTTTTAGTGAAATGCTGAATGGCTTGCTTGTTATCAGCTAACTCCAGTGCTGTATAGAAAAGAGTTTACAGAATACAGGAGAAAAGGCAGATGGAGGTATGGCTGAGTATACTACAGAAATCCACACTTATTTCACAGATGGGTGAATGCCGATGTAATATTACTGCATATCAAATGCTTGTCGATCTTTTGGTTAAGGAACAAGCCCTTAGCACTATGCCTGAATACATAAAGATATGGGTGGCAAACTGGGAGTGTAACACTGTTGAGGAGATGAAGAAAAGGGGGCACTCTTGCTTAGCAAGTAGACGGTCACTGCATAGGAGAGCAGGACTCAGCATTGCACACAAGTATATGGAAACCCATGAAAGGTAGCCTAGGCCTTCTCAGCAGCTTACATACGGCAATGGGGCAGCTACAGGCTCAAGTAAATACCAAAGTTTCGGGATTAGATGCCTTAAAGTAACTAAACGGGGCATACACTGTCTCACTAGCCATTAAAGAAGATGGGAGAACAAAGATCTCAGAAAGCATCCGGCAATACTAGCACTACACCAGTGATGACGTGTATAGAGGCAACATCTGTACCTATGTATCACACAAGTCTGTATCCAATCTCGGTAGAAGGGAAGGAGGCCACTGCCAAAAGGGACACAACCTTAGACATAACCACAGTCAAACCTAGAGTGGTGAGATACTGCTTGCTTGGGCAGTACTCTCATGTTACAGCCTTAGGTGAAAAACCTTTTCAAGTACTTTTGACCAGAGTCTATCTGGACTAGGAAGGGGGGCAACTAAATAAGCAGGTGGCTGTGTCTGAGGATGTTCCTACTGATGTCCTAATAGGGAATGAATGATTCTGACAGTAAAGTACCTTGCACACAGCCAAGCATGGAAGCAAACCCATACAGAAGCTAGTGGGGTAGGTTGACTCAGCCAGAGCGTACATCTCCATCTGGAGCTGGTGATGTGGCTTCTTCAGAGAGACAGCTGGGTAGAAGCAGTGATCTTGGGTCTGAGACACAGCAGGGGAAACATAACGGGATATCTTTGAAAGGTGATACTTTTAGGGGAGAGGTAAGTGATGGTCCGCTCGAACTTGTAGCACTGCTTTAAGTCCTTTGGAAGGGAAACTGGAGAGGGTCAGTAAAGAGGAGCTGAGTCAAGCTCAGCTCTCAGACCCCACTTTACAGGACTTGAGGGAGGTAGCCATGAAGGCTCCAGATATTCAAGGGTAAAGGGTGTCCATATATTGGGACAAAGTATTGTTGTATAGGGAATGGCTCTGTGAAGGGCTATAGGGAGTAGCAGTACAGCAGCTGGTAGTATGCAGGATCTATCAACCAGCACTTCTGACAATAGCTCATATTTCTTTTGCAGGCCATTTGGTCATAAAGCTTACTAAGTAATGGCTTATGCAGAATTTTTATTGGCGTGGGATTGCAAAGGATGTTACAAGGTACTGCAGGCCATGCAAGCAATGCCAAAAGGTAGCAATACTGGAGACAAAGCCGAGGCTTCATTGATGCCTTTGCCTGTTATTGATGAGTGGTTTCAGAGAGTAGCTATGGATATTGTGAGACCTATGAGAATCCCAAGTTCCACAAGCAAAAAATATATCCTAACAGTGGAGATTATGCCACTAGATATCCAGAAGCAGTCTCTGTCTCTTCTGTTGAAGCAGAAAAGGTAGCAAATGCCTTGCTAGACACTTTCAGTAGGGCAGGTTTTCCTGGGGAAATACTGACAGACAGAGGTGCCAATTTTATATCAGACCTACTGGTATGTTTGCAGAAGTGCTGTGGGGTAAAGCACCCATACACTGTGGTGGAGAGATTCAACTCTAGAATGAAGACTATGCTCAGTGCATTTACAGACTAGTTCAAGAAGGAATGGGACAAGTATCTGCTCCATTTTCTTTGCAAACATGGAGAAATTCCATGAATCTACAGTGTTTTCATCCCTTGAGTTATTGTATGATCACAGAGTAAGGGGGCCCCTGGATTTAATTTGTGATGGGGGGGCAAGTGTGATTCTAACAAGGAGACAGTTGTGAAATATGTCCTAAACCTCAGGACGAGGTTAAGGGAAGTTAATTAGGATAAGCTCAGGAACACCAAGCACAGGCACATCAGCAGCAAAATGGTATGACTGATCAGCCAGTGAGGTTTCTGTACGGCCACAGGTGATGGAACTTATTCTTGAATGACACAACAAGCTGCAAGCAGCCTGGGAGGGCCCTTTCACCACTATATAACAGAGGAGTGATGTCACCTACATGACAGACTTGTCAAGCAGGAGGCCAAAGAAGAAACTCTACCATGTTAATATGATAAAGCCGCATTATGACAGAAAGGTCCTGGTACTTAGTATTGGCAGTCAGTTACAGGAGGAGACCGAAAGGAATCGGGGGTATCTGGAAGTAGGTTTCCTTGGTGATGCTTGGTCTGACACCTCGGTGGATGGGGTGGCTCTCTCCCCTCAGCTAACCCCTTGCCAGCTTCAGGAAATCCGAGCAGTGCTGCAGGAATATGAGGATATGTTTATTAGGAGGCCAGGGTGTATCCACCTAGTGGAGCACCACATAGACACAAGAACACAACAACCAGTCAACACATTCTACAGACTGCCTGAAAGAGTTAGACAAACTCTGGAAGAGGAAATAAAGGACATACTAGTAATCCAGGAGTCCAGCAATCCCTGGGACTCAGTGGCACTGATATGCAAAGAGGATGGCAGTACCTGTTTCTGTGTGAATTACAGGAAATGAACAGCCATACAGAGTTGGATGCTTACCCAATGCTCAGGAGAGATGCCATGGGCTCAAGCTCAATGCCAAGAAAGCCATGGGCTCAAGCTCACTGCCAAGAAATGTACAGGTATCCCCTTTGGGAAAACATGTACCTGTGAATTACCACATAGGTGGCAATACACTAAACACCAAAAGTGTGATAAGAGACTTAGGGACACAGGTGGACAGTGGTCTCACCTTCGATAACCACATCACCACAACAAACAGGAAATCCTTCTATGTGGCACACCTCATCACTAAGGGCTTTTCATCCAGAAAAAAGGAGGTCATTGTCCCACTTTACTTATCCCTCATTAGACCCATTATAGAATACAATCCCCCGTTTGGAATGTACCTCTCAAGACATCTACAACAACAGGAAAGGCCACAGAAATACCTCACTAAAAGAATCACAGGCTAAAGCAGATGCCCTACGTGGACCGCCTTAAAAACTCCAGCTATACGAGGCGATCTCTGCTTAACATACAAGGCCATGTCAAACCCAGAGCTGTTGGACATGCTACACTTAAAGAAATCCCAATCCCTCAGAGCCAACACGCTCCAGGGATCTAAACCTTGTCATCACAATAAACGAAACATGCTGGAGGGATAGGTTCCTGACCCACAGACTCTGGAATAGACTGCCCATACATGTCAAGCAGAGCACGTCTTTGGCCCTCTTCAAAAGGAACTTGACGACTGGATGGGAGAAAGGAAATTCACCCCGGGGATCACATCAGTCACCTTGCTAGATAGGGGTCCAGGGAAGTAATAGTGTGGGAAGAAATAGCCAGAGAATTGTTATGGCTAGGCTTCTATAGGCCCTAGGGTCGATAGCCTAGTACCAACCTATGAACCTAAGATGAAAGCCTTAGAGTAGTTGGATGGGGCTAAGTAACTACTGACATAACCAAGGTTTACTGGCTGGTACACATGATGCCAGCACCCATGCAGCAGTCAGTTTGTGATTCCATTCTCAATGTATGAGTTTACAAAAATGCCCTCTTTATGAAGAATGCCCCAGCAACCTTATAGAGGCTAGAAGATAGATCTCACCCTAATAGCAGCAGAAGAATATGCTCTTATAGGTTCATAGGTGTGTACTAGAATAATGGCCCTGGAGCCTATATAAGCCTAGCCCAAGAAGATTCCCTGGCATCATGCCGCCCAAAGTTAAGTTCCCAGTGCCCCTGTCAAGCAAGGGCACTGAAGTGATCCCTGGGGTGAACTTCCTATTGCCCATCCACTTGTCAAGATTTCTCTTAAAGAGGGCCAGTGAAGAGCTCTGCTTGACGTGAATGGGAAGTCAATAATTCATCATACTAGAAGACTCTTCTAACTATAGTTTGAGAGCTACACTTAGCCAGGTTTTCTCAGGGTGAGAAGAGTGACTTACTGTGTATTTGAGTCTCTGACTTCGAACCAGGGAAGAATATTAAAGGCACTGAATAAGCTACAACCTTATTTGTATGGCAGAAAGTTTACTGTGGTTACAAACCATAACCCTTTAAAATGACTACTCGAGCAAATGGACAGAATGGGAAGCTTTGTAGATGGAGGTCAGCTTTGCAGTTCTGTAACATGATGATCCAACTTTGCTGTTGTAGAACTAATAGCAATGCTGAAGGATTATCTAGAAGGGGCATGGGAAAATTTACAAAGAAATGCAATTTTGTCTCAAGCTACGTTTCTTAAGAGACAGCCTTCAGAAAACTTGCTTGTGCTTCCTAAATGAGGAGAACTGTGAAGCCACAGGTGATGTCCAACCCAAGTTGAATGTCTACAAATGTACTTAATGGGAATATGTATGAAAATGTGCTTACGCCAGGCTGAATGAAGCAGAATGTATTTTTTTTTGTCTGCTTTAACATTTTTTTTTCTTTTCTGTTTCTGGCATGTTTATCTGCAATGTTATGTTCTCCTAGTAAGCACTATTGTTTGTCCAGATGTTAAGGGACAGAAAAAGGTTCAAGTTCTCAGACAGGATGGCATCATCTTCCAAGAAAATTGACCACTTGAAGTTTAAAACCCAAATGGGATTCAGTTAAAAAAAATGTGAAGATCTTTTGACAAATTCTGCTTGTTGTGTTGGGTATGGGGTCTAGTTGGTTTATGACCAGTGTCTATAGCACCAATGAGGTCACACAAGGACTTTGGCTATATAACAGTCTCTCTTCCCTTTCTTTCATTTGGACAAGCTGCTTAATGCCTCTCCCCCTGGCTGGGTCTGCCGGCACTCCAATCTACACAGTTCAATACCCGCAAATTTTGTCAAGGCCAGCAAGGATCCTATGGACATTCTGGGGGTTCCTGCTATTAAACATCTATGGAGCCTGGCATTTACATTTTATGACCTAGCCCTTGTTACTCCTCCCCACTCCCTTCTGCATACCCTGTGGTATGCCTGATGGGTGGGCATGCAATGCATCACCCCATCTCTGCAGCAGCTCAGCCATCTCTCTCCTCTATCCCCCTCTTACAGACACACACATTCAGCCCACCATCTCCAGCTGCCACCAGAGACTGATGTAGGAGATGTGCATAGGCTGACTCACACCCAGAGTGGTAATGCCCTTCCCTCCCTGTAATTGAAGTTCAGTCAGTCACCTGAGTCATTGATCAAAGCTAGGTCGTATGGCTGTAGTCGGGTCTTTATCTTTGCCACTGGAGTGCCTCTTATAACTGTCTTACTGAAATTTTGAATGTGTAGTTGTGAGCTTGTTATAGAAATGTCTTATCAAGTAAAATTAGCAAGTTATTTTAAGGTACAATACTTTCTGTATCAGCTAGCTAGGAAACTTCAGAAGTTAGATTTTTCTGTATATATTCTATGTTTACTACACTTTCATTTTCCTTGTGTGGCAACCTACATGCATTTTATTCTCTATTTATGCTATTTTTTATTATTTAATTAAAATCAATTTTAGTTATTGCTACGCTCTTGTGGCTGGTAACTAATTTATTATTACAAACATATTTATGCACGGTTGCTTAGCTGAGAAGAGGGTAACCATTATTCAAACTAAAGAATAAGCTGTAAGCCTATGTTTGAGACTGCTTCAGCCGACTACCAGTGAAAATATCAACTGGCAAAACATGAGAAGACAGGTAACTAGAACCCCCTGATTTTACCCAGGGTGGTGGTAATACTACCAAGGCCAAGAAGAAAGCTGTGTGGAACTGAAGAATTTGGCAACATTTCCTGGGAACTGTGTGCATGTGTGTATGTGAAAAACAATGCTTTCTGTGAAAGGCTTTCCTGCAACCTGAACACATTCAAGCATGTATAATTATAGAAACATGGTTTCAGAGCAATGGAAGCACTCCCTGCATTCCTGAGTATAATGTGTATGACATCTTCAGACACACTGGCAATTGTCGGAGAGTACCAGTATGTCAAAGACATCATCACCTCACAAAATCACACTAACAATTAAATTATTACTTCATAGCTAGCTACAGAATACCCTCTATGTCCACTTTTGAGCATGACCGCTATCTTAACACACTAGCTAAAATTCTCACTGAATTCAAGCCCTTTCTATTGAGGGACTTCAACTAATCAGTAAACTGTCTGAACTACACTGCCAATGGTTGGCATGTCCTGCACTTCCTTGACATTATAAATGCTCTCTTTTACAAAAATAGTTACTCACCCTACTAGGGGGTCCCAATATCCAGGCTCTAGTTCTCACAAATACGGCCATTTCTTGCATAGCACCATATGCATCATCATGTACTGTTAAATTAGATCATAATTTAGAGGACATTTTCCTTTAAAACTGGCAGTACCTCCCCTGTAAATAGCTTTGTGTTTGGCTCATAGGTAAGTACTGAACTAGCTGCCCATATGGGCCATTTTAAGCCTGGACAATTGCCTTATCAAAGGTGAGACTCAAACCCTGTACCTTGTAACTGTGAGGTAAGCATCTTAACCATTATACCAACCCCAACCCAAGATTATATCACCCCAGATGGGACTTGAACTCACAATCCCTGGCTTAGGATGCCAATGCATTATCCATTAGGGCACTGCTTAGGGTTTTTTTCAAAAATAAACCTTCTTCAGTTACTTGATGACTTAAATTCTGCTCCAATTATCCTCTGAAGGATCCTACTACTAAAGATGATACCTATGCACTGACGTCTACTCCCACTTAAAAGTTCTATACAGCCCCTTATTCGCAACAAATATATACAGAAATTTAAAAGCAAACCACTGTGGTGGAATATCCATATAAATACATTATACAACAGACAGAAACTGCTTAATGCATATAAGAGGTCTCACTCTACTTAGCTTATGAGCACACTTATGCAAACAAAGAGCTTAAGGGAACCATTAGGAAGCTCAAAGCTTAGTATGAATTTAGAAGTAGCCACCAAGACCAAAAGTAACTGCAAATCTTTAATTACATCAGGAATTTAAGAAAGTACAGTTGTGTAAGCTGAACTTAACAGAACAATAAATGTCTGAATAATCACTGCTACAGTAGCCTTAGCTATATGAGTTGTATCATGCTGAGGATATAACGGCCAGACAGCTTCTAAAACTTCAGAGCACCTTCTATGTGTTCAAATTGCCAAGCAGCTCAAAGCTATGCTGTCTAACAGACAAGTTTAGGAGCAAAGCCCTACAGAGCTTTCCTGCCAGTAGAGACAGGAAGGCTGAGACCTGAAAGGCTATGCTAGGAACAAAAAAATAAACGTTCACACCCTGGCATACAAAACACACCAAAAACAAGTGGCATGGAGGTAAATAGCAGCTACTGACCCAGTGATCATTCGAACATCTACTGTTATGGTATGTTAATCTTACACAATTGTACTATGTTCATCATACTGATCACTGGTGCAGTAGCCTCAGCTCTATGGTTAGATTATCATAACCAACTACATTAGGGAGGTGGAAGGAAAGGGTCCAGTAGCCCCTGGAGAATGGTCCTAGCAAAGCTTGATCTGGACCAAGAGAAGGAATCAAGCTTATAGACCTTTGTAAAAGTATGTACAGAGGACCAAGTAGCAGCTTCTGGAGAATTTCTAAAATCCATCCCTTTCCAAAAAAGCCATAGATGATGCTAAGGCTCTTGAAGAGTGGGCCTTGACCCTGCCTGGTACAGATTTCTTATGGTGACCATAACAAAAGGTAATAGCCTCAGACAACCATTTGGAAATGGTCTGTTTTGATATAGGTTATCCTTTCTTCATACCTTCACAAAAACGAACAATTGACTTGAAGATCTGAAAGATTTAGCTCTGTCAGCATAGTACCGGAGTTGTCTGTGGACTATCCTTTCTCTCTCATTTTGAAGTTCACTAAAGAAAAAAGGGGGATGAATAGTTTGGCTTAAAGTAAACTTGGATACCACTTTAGGCATAACAGAAGGATTAGTTCTCAAAGAAACCCTGCCCCTATGGAAAATGAGATTTTGCAACTTGGATACCCTTCCTGCCAAGGTAACAACAATAAGTAAACATGTTTTCCACGTTAAGAAACTCAAGTCAGCCAGATTAGCTGGTACAAATGGAGTAAGTAGCAGACTCCCTAACAAAATTAAGATCTCAAGGAAGGGCAAGCGGTTTTACTTGGAGGCCTCATATGCAAAACCCCTTTTGAGAGCATTTTGACATGAGAAAACATTGAAAGAGGATGATCCATGGGCAGACATGCTGAAATGGCCAATAAATGAAGAGAGGAATAAGAAAGGTCACAGGATAGCAAATCACACAAATACTGTAAAACCAGATAATAAATAACCCTGAATTGGTGCTAGTTGTGTTATTGGCACCAACTATAAAACCTTTTCCATTTGCTAATACACAATTTCTAGCCTCCATTAGTATCTGCTGCAAGGCCTCAGTAAATAGGTGCCTAAAATGAATTAAGACCCTACCATCCAAGCAGTCAATTGAACTGATGACTGATGTTGAAGTGTATCAAACACCGCTGTTCTTGTGCGAGTACATACATTCTGTGAGGAAGCTTGTGGTAATTGCCCCTGGCCATTTCCAAAAGGTTGGCTGGGCCTGAAGGGAGTCACTACAGTGATCTTGAGGGATTCCTTCTGAATCTTCAGAAGTACCCTGGATATTAGTGGAAAGGGTGGAAAGGCATACAGAAACATTCCAATCCAAAGAAAAGCAAAGGCATCCGTCTTCCATTCCTTCTTGCAAGGAGTCCTGAAACAGAATTTTGCCAGCTGAGTGTTTAGAGAGGAGGCAAAGAGGTCTACCTGAGGAACTCCCCACTAACAGATCAAGGCTTGGGAGTCCCACTGATCTAGTTTCCATTCTTGAGTGCCTGCCCTAGTCCTGCTCAGCTTGTCTGTCACACAGTTTTTCTCTGATAGAATGTAGGATGCCTGCAGAGTGAGACTGTATTGTGAAGTTATATCCCAAACTAACACTGCTAGTCTGCAAAGGTGGGGTGCAACCTGGTTCCCCCTTGCTTGACGACGTACTACATGACTGTGGTATTGTCTGTAACCACCTCAAGAGGGTCTGAGGGCCAAAAATGGTTCAGAGAGTTAAGTACCTTGATCAGGGCAAGCACCTCCTTGATATTTATGTGCTTGCATCTGTCCTTGGTGTCCACCCCCCACACCACCAAAACTGCTCCCCAGGCAAAATCCAAAGCGTTTGTGATGACTGACTGCTTTGCAGCAGAGATGGAGAAGGAGAAACCTGGATTTAAATATATCTGTTGTCTCCACCAAAAGAAATTCTCTAATGACAATCCCCAGTAGTACTGAGATCTGAAAAGTTAAAGCGTGTGGATACTGGGACAAAAGAAATTTCAGATTCCACAGTCTCTCTCTCTGGTGGAGTCCTGATGGTATTGTGAGAATCATAGATGTCATGAGACCCAAAATTCTGAGGTATTCCCTTGCAGTGTCCAAAGTCTTCTGAGTGGAAAACCTTAGAAATAAATCTAGACAAACATCTATTTTTTTTCCTGTAAAAGAAAAGCTCTTTGAACTGAGGAGTCTAGCTGACATCCCAAGAGCACAATCCTGAGTGAGCTTCTGTAAAAGAACTCTCACCCAAGATAGAGATTCTTAACATTATGAAAAAGATTCTGAAAAAATAAGCAGGCAGTCTAAATATGGAAAAATGTGGATACGCTGTAGCCTAGAATGACCTATAAATGGAGCTAGACACTGAATACTTTTTGTGCAGAGTACAGTCCAAAGGGTAAGGTAGAGAACTGATAATGTGATCCTGACACACAAAACCTTAAGAAATGCCTGGAGTCTGGATGAATACACACATGAGGAAATTTGAAAGAAAAAATAGTAACAGGTTGTGAAGTGACATCATTTTGAACTTGAGCACTATCACAAACACGTTTAGGAATGAAAAATGCAGAAATGGTTCTCAGAGTTCTCTTTAATTGGTACTAGGTACATCCTTGAAAAAAGCCCCTTCCCCACCTGGGGAAGAAGAAACTGGTTCTATCACTCTTTGGGGCAGCATGAGAAGAACAGGAGGAAACAAGACTCTCTAAACTGCAGGATGAGGAATGGCACCCTAGAAAGGAGGAATTTCCTCCATCTGCCATCTGTAACCCTGCTGAATGATTTTCAAAACCCATTTGTCCGAAACATTCTGTGCCAAACGAAAAAATAAATATTCAAACTTTCTGGAAGAAACGGGTCAGAATGGGAGAGGGTCACAATGTCTCTTGAACAGTCACTTAGACTTGGACTGCTTTTGTATTTGGGACGTATAAGACTTCTGGAACCTCCTTGCCACTTCTTAAATGGTGGTGCTGCGGTAGCGTTGTCGCCTCACAGTTAGACGTTGCCAGTTCGATTCTCAGTTAGAGCGTCTTCTGTGTGGCGACATGCGTGAACGGGCGTTCCTTCATTGAAGGTTGTGCATTAGGCCCGGCAAGCCAGCACATAAAACTCTACTGCCAATCATTAGCGGACCGGAGTTCTGCTGTGGTGACCCCTAACCGGGAAAAGCTGAAAGACACAAACTTGCCACTTCTTAAATGTCTGTTGACCTGAACTCTGTTGAGACTATTTATTCTGTTTTTTTTTTTTTTTTTTTTTTGCCAAAACTGAATGAGGGGAAAGAAAAGAAAATAAGAAAATCCTTGGACAATTTGGAAAAGGAGAGCTGAAAAATCTTACAGATTCCCTGGATTAGTTTGCCCATTTCATCACACTTTTTGATCACATCTGCTGCAGAAGGGACAAACACAATCTCTGTCTAAAGGAGAATTTAAAGTTTACTTTTTTTAATCATCTGGGAGGTTCTGAGAATGCAGTCAAATAAAGCCTCTTAAAATAGTGCCAGAGGTCACAGCCCTGGGAGAAGTATCAACAGAATCATACATACACTGCAAACAATGAGCTTGCACAGGTCACTACTGTTACTTAAAGCACCGTTTCTACGCAAGAAGAAATTGTAAATAAAATATTCCGAAATTAAATTAATCTAACACTTTAAAATTCTGAAAATCAAAGTTGCAGAAGTATACACTTTTTCCCATACCTATCAATAATTTTCCCATCCTTACTAGATATTACTTAAGTGCTTCACAGCAGTGGAGTCAATTAAAGCTATAACTACTGGGGAAGGTTTGGGAATAGTGTGTAAAAATTTTAAAGACCGAGGAATTTTATACATCTTATCTGCCTTTTAAGGGACATCTGGCTGACTATCAAGAAAACTGTAGGCAGTAAGACAGACATCCTCTAAAGCAGACAGGACAGGGGAAAGGGTGGAGGTTCTAGAAAATCGTTCTGTAACAACTCATAGTATTTTCTGAGGGACTGAGAAACCTGTGTTCTCCCACTGAAAACACTAGGACATTCTAGCAATAGTCTCGTAGAATGAGAATCCCCCACAGGAAGAATCAGAAACGGAGCTCTCCTCGAGTCTGAATCAGAAATCTGAACACAAAACCCTGAATCCATCCCTGTATCTTCCTGTTCAGATTCCGTACCTTGAATCTCTTCAGGAAAAGAAGAATTCCACCTCTTTTACCAGAAACTCCTTTACAAGGAGGAGCAATGGTCTGAATTAAACCCTGACCCAGACCCAGACCCAGTAAACTACTTCTATCCAAAGAAATTTCTGGAAGATACATGCTTGGTTTTGTTTCTTTTTGACAGAAAAATGGGGCCAAGTGTGTTATTGATGGCAGCAGCTACTCCCCAGGGATGAACCCAGCATTCTGATCCAACAGGGAAATGGTCCCTGTTCCCTCTCCCAGAACTGGCAAAAGTGTCTCTTCCTTGCCTACCTCTGGGACTCTAACAGCCAATGAGGATATGGCTAATATCCAGACCATAGTGGCTGAAAGTACTACACCAGAAGGACAGAAGAATTCAGGGTAAAAGATGAGTGGTATAAGGTACAACAAATGGCTACAGCAGAGACACCCATCTGCAGCTGAGGCAAACTGCTAGATTACTGTGGTGGCAAAGGCTGCTTGCTTAACTTTTTTTTTTTGTCACTGGAGGGACGACTGACTGTGGGACTGGTAGTCTGTTCTATGGTCAAGCCGAAAATGGTGTCTCTTTCCCAGGGAAGACTAGCAGCAATTGCCAGTAAAACTACTAGTGCGTAAAACTTACTTTTTTGACAGAACTTTACATTATGTTAGCCACACAAAGGAAAAATAAAAAAAATCTCCAAAGAAAATACATTTTCAGTTAGTTTACACTACTTTTAAACTGATGAAAAAACAAGTGCCCCATTTAAAAGTATGTTACAGTCTCGAGACAGTCCATTAAAATAACAATTGTAGCTTTAAAATAACGTTCCTGAAGAGGAAAGTAGTAAAACCTCAATAAAATTAAGAACTGGAAGATTTTTTCCCCAAAAGCGAACTTTACCTACTCAGCAAAGGAAAGCACAAGCTGAGTGTTGATACTCGAAAGCCTTAGAGGAGTGTACTCTTCAACAGCAGTAAAGCTCTGAAAGGATCCGTGCCCAAACATGTCTTTTACTCAGCTCAGCTCCAGTTGCCTGACAGTTTGGGTGCATGAAAGGTACCCTGTAGCTTTGGAAGCTGGCCAGCTGTTATATCCTTGGCAGGATATAACCCAGAAAACTAGGGCTACTCTAGCAGGGATCAATATAAAGAACATCTGACACCCAACAGTGTTCAAAGCTAGTCCGCAATACTCCTACACTCTGACCCAAAGGAAATAGCCAACATGTTAGCTAACCAATTTAGTACAAATTTTACTCCACTCACAGTTGATCTTATCCCACAGGATCCAAAACACCTGACAACCCCTTTTAATTACTACGGGACAAGTTCTCTCAGCCCTTTCAAAAACTAAAAATACTTAATCCATGGGCCTTGACAACATACCAAGTTGTCTGATTATCAGTGCCATATACGGTCTTTCTGAAACCCTACTTAACCTCTTTAATCTGTTTCACAGGTTACATTCCTGAAGCCTGAAACACTGTTATTGTAATGCCACTACACAAAGGTGGCTCAACCATGGTCCCTGGTAGATACAGACCCATTAGTTTCACTAACCTAATATGTAAAGCTATGGAGCTCATTATCTCAAGACTTCATTAATCTGGACATTAAAAATCCAGACCCTCATCAATATGGCTTTATTAAGGAAAGGCCCTGCTTCTTTAACATCATTAGTTTATTTGAAAAAGTAACTGAAGCAGTGAATAGTAGTTATGCAGTGCATGTCTATATCTAGCCAGGGCTATTCCCTATGCAGGCATTACTGATAGACTTGTAAATCTGAATATAAATCCTTACACTGTGCGATGGATAGTTGTCTGACAGAACACATGTGGTTACAATAGCAGATGCCATTTCTGACAGCAAACATTTACCAGTGGTGTACCACAGAGCTCAGTTTTAGGGACTCTCCTGTTTGGCATACATTTCTCAGACCTTCATGTCAACACTTCTGGCCAATGCTTAACTAAGTGTGCAGATGCACAATTTTTGTTGCAACATGGCACAGATCATGTTAACAATTGGTGTAAGGACAATGGTATCAAATTAAATGCAAAAAAAAAAAAAATCTAGCATAGTTTACTTTGGTAAACAAAATGGTTTCACTTACATTGTAAGAGATGCACCCCTCCAATCAGACACTGCTGTAACGGATGTGCGAACTCATTAATTCCTTATCATTTGACCATCATACCGCTACAGTAGTTCAGAAAATCCTTTTATCTTTCCCATTTAATTTCCAAAGGCATCTCCACGAAATCCAAAGTAGTCTTAATTCCCCTTTACTCCAATCTTATAACAACTTCTGACTATAGCGCTCCTTTTTGCACGTATTTATCTAAACATAGCACACAATCTGAAAGACCTGAGAGAGACATAGCTACAAAGATCAGTGTCCTCAAATACCTTATTTATCGGGACAGATTGGCAGCATTTTCTCTGGACTCAGCCTTTTACTGACTCCACTGTGGAGATCTATGTATAGCCTTTCCTTGCATGAAAGATCAAACACTATTTGATCTCCTGTTCCTTTGCAGAACGAATGGCACATCAAAAATTAGTTAAAAGGATCGAAATTTTCATCAACAGATAAGACACACTGACGTGATAGATTCATATCCTAACGTATCCCTCACCACTGGAACAAACGTCCCCTACATGTCAAGTAGGGTAGCACCCTTGCCACCTTTAAGGTAAACCTAGATTACTGGATGGGCAGCCTCAAATTCTGTCCCAGTCCATTCTATCTTGCCCATTTGAGGCTAGAGGGAAATTGTGAATAGGGTTTTTGGTTAGGCTTGAAAAGGTCTGCGGGCCAATTGCCCAGTAATTACCTATAAATCTAAAGGCAGTTACCTTGGATAGGTATTCACTGGGAGTCACTGTTTCATGGACAGAAGGGTGTGGCTCTGTAACAGAACGGTGTGCAGTCTAATTTGGGTATGGAAGTTGGACACCCATGCCCAAGACAATACTACATATCCCTCTATGCTCTTGGTGCCAAGGTTGTATTTTGCAGATTATTCATTGAAAAAGACTAGGTAAAAACATCTATGTCACATTTGGTGGCAGGGTTGCCACTAGTTCTTCACAAAATATTACATAAAGATATTAACCATTTTCACAAACGAGTTATTTTCTGGACTCTACACATAAGATGCCTTTATCTAAACAAGTTAATTTCTCTAACTTAAATCAATTATGGTACACAGTCTGATACTTGGATTTTTAAAGCCAAGGGAAGGATGCACAACAGCAGTCCAGATACCATTGCAGTTGAGAAAAAAACCTTCCCTTACTGCATAAAAAACAAATATATTTGAATGGGGCATGCAAAACAAACAGAAGTCAAAGGCATTGTACTTAGGAAGTCCAGGCATTTCTTTACACAGTTCTTATAGCACTACACCTCCCTGCCCCTGGGATTCTGTCAATCTCAGATCACTTGGCAATTCATGTGATGTTTTGCAAAACCTGCAGTACTTCACTCAGCTCTCCAAAGTGGAGATGTGCTGGGGGGACTATCAATAACTCTTACCTCTGAGATGTTGCCAAGTTGAATGGAACAATATGTCACAAGATGACAACCGGGGAATCATCTCTGCATGGTATGGTCTGCCACTACTTCCCACAAACAAAATAGTTATTCCTAATGCTATTTCTTACATGTGAAACTGGAATTTTTGCAAACCTGGCTTTCATAAAAACATACTATTTTCCTAAATTAGAAGCATTCAGGTACAGCATTTCATCTTAACTTGTGAGTACTAACTCTCCTCCTTAAGTTCACAAGTTGCTTAGAGTCGCACAGTAGGGAAATGGAGGCTGAGGTTTCAAATGTTGGACTACAGGGAACAGCTCATGAACAACTCCGTCTTAATCCTCTGCACCAACTACAAGACTCAGATCGTCATTCCTTGAAAGCACCACCTGTAAATCCATATAAAATCTTGTGTAGCCATACCATGCATCTTATTTCCTTTCTCAGTCGTACTACATATGCACAAGCAAGCCAATCTGTGCCATAATCCTTGCACTCTTTTGATCATCTTACTGCTCGTCTTTGCACTCTCACAATCCCAACCCCCCAGAGTTTTTCCTAGGTGAAACCTTTGAAACTGCAAAGCACTCTAAATGCATTTTTATTAGAGTAGTAAATTGACATGATAAAATGCCTGGCATCCTTGAATCGGTTTCTTAGTCCCCAAACCCTACTGGCATATGTGCCTGTTGAAATTATGAGCACCATAAATGGGATCCTTGGAAGAGCAGAGCTACAAACATGAAAGTGGGTTTGTATGCTCTCAACCTGTGGTACAGCAAGAGTACTGTTCCTATTTCAAGGGACAGTGATCTTGGGAGTTAAGTGGCAGAGGATTCAGCAACTCGTACTGGGAGTGCAGGCGGACAACTTTCCTGCCAAAACACTTAACAGTGATTATTATTATTAGAATGCGTTTTTTGTTTGGTTGATAACAGTTAATTTTTTGGTACAATTGAGAGATGCAATTTTTGGTCTCTCAATTGAGGGAGATCCTAAAGACATTAAAAACACAACTCATTAAAAAAAAAAACAAAAAAAAACAACTACTCCCTCACATTTTATAAAATGTGAAAATGAGTAGTTAAGAGGCCCAAAACATTTTGTGCATTGTGCACAGCACCATAGCTAGGTCATCTAGTTACCCTGGCCATTTCCTCACACTGGCACAAAATAAACTCTTCTGTCCTGTACTCGACTGTAGCATGTTGTAGCAAGCTGTTTACTACAGGTACTCCAACAAACTAAACTCCGCTATAACCACTAAAGGGTTCCAGGTTTGGAAATATCCAAAAGGGGTGGAATCCAACTGCCCATTCCACTTAGAGCTCCTTGAACTATTTGACCAGGAAGGGTTGGAACTGGTTTGGTTAATCATCAAATAAAACAAAAGATAGTTAAAGGAAGACAATCAATTAGTGGATTCCATCACAAAAGATTTAGTTTTTGCTCAATACAAAGAACACTATAATAAAGTATTTTTGTAAAGTTGACAAAAGTGGCCATTTCAAAAAATAGGAAAAACAATAAACTTATACGTGATGATCTAGATTATCAAAGTAGGAAAGGTTTATCTCAAGCCCCTTGTTCCTCCAAAAATGGGGTTGTTTCGTCAGACTTAAATGATGATAGACAATTTAACATGCAGGAAGTAACAGGATCTGAGGCTGGCGTTCAGACAAGTTAGCAACTCGACATGTACCAAGTACCAACCATCAGGATTTTTGGATGAAGGGTAATTCACGGAAGAACAAAAAACCAGGAACCGGCGACAGAGATGGTCTTAAACTGTAGTCCTACTGTTGTTCCTCAAGGTACTGTCAAAATCACTTCACATTATGGCTTTATATATAATTTTACGGAGATTAACACTGAACCCACACATCACGGTTTATTTTTAAAAGGGTTTAATTTTGTGCCTTCCAGGAGAGCCAGTGTAGAATACACTCTTTTAGAGCTTAAATTACTCACCCGTAAACTGAATTTACACTTACTGATGGGTGACAATCCTGGCTCAATAGTAGGATTCAGTTTTTTTAAAAGAAAAAGTGTAGCCAGCCCACCTCTCCATCCGGTGATTCTCATGTTTGAAAAGATGTGTGAAAGGGACATTTGGGCCTTATTTAACAGCAAATGTAAACAAAGATATTATAATCTTACTGTCGAGGACAAACATTATTTTGTTCACTTTGATGAGAGACAGAGAAATAAAATGCATAATACCTGATAAAGTGGGAGGTCTGGTGATCATGTACGATCTAGATTACAATGGCCGAATGTACAATCTTTTAGGTGATACTGTGGTCTACAGCCCGCTTTATCTTAATGAAATAAATGCTGCTTACAGAAGCATCAAAGTTGCCCTTGATGAACTGCTTTTATTTGATCATGTCAGTTTGGATCTTTAAGCGATCTTAAGAGTAACGAATCCTGTAATCCATAGGATTTTTGAGATTCCAAAACTGCACTCTAATATCCAGGATTTCCCTGTCCCACCTACTGTGGCCGCTGTTGACTCTGTTACAGAACAGCTTGCCAAATTTTGTGCATTTTCCCGATATTATCCATGACTCATGGGATTCACTGGATAAGTTGCATAAGGTAACCTTTGACCATCACAGTTTTTTTTTATTACTTGTGACATGAAGAACCTGTTCACAGTTATACCCCAAAAAGTAGGTCTGCAGTGGTTTGATGAAATGGTTCACAAATTTGGTAACGTCACAGCCAATGAAGAGATGTTGATCGATGAGTTAATGGATTTGGTTTTGGCCAATAACTTTTTAAGTTTCTGTGGGGAACATTACAGACAGCTCACTGGGGATGCCATGTGAGCTGCGTGTGCCCTCACTTTTGCCAGTGGTGTGTTGTTGAAGTGGGAACTGGACACACTTTTTCACCTCCCCCTATTTCAGTATTGTAGGGGGTATTACTGTTATTTAGATGATTTATTTATTTGGCATGGCAGCCAGGATCAATTTAATTTTATCTGCCAAATGGAGACCACTACCAGTTTTTTAAAGTTTACACATCACATAGGTTAAGAAAGATTTGTTACTCGGATGTTAAAGTTAAATGGTCCCCAAAGGATGGCCTAGAAACTGGGGTATATAGAAAAGCCACCTATTAACACTTTTTTTTCTAGTTGTCACCAATACCACCAGAAAAAGGGGGTCGTGAGTAGCCAATTCATCAGCGTGGCCAGGCTTACATCTAATGATGTGGTTTGCATAGGGAATTTCTTTAAGTAAAAGGAATGTTTTTGGCTCGAGGTTATGGTTAATTCCATTTAAAGTGACATTTGGGTAGAAAGACAGCAGAAATTTGGCCCAGTTATTAAATGTGGTTTGGTTAAGGACAAGGGATCTATAAATACGGATCAAAGTGGCAATGACTTTTACAACAACATAGTAATCCATTACTCTTTGGAAGTGAAAGAAATAGAAATCATCATTCATAGAAATTGGTTAATGCTTCAATGTGATGACACTACCAGGAAGTTAAGTACATCAAATCATGGTTTTACATACAAAAGAAGGAACAATATTAAGAACCTTTTAGAGAGTCCACCCTTGAACATTGGTTGTTTGTTCCCCAAGACCCTGAGATGAGGTAGACGCCATCAGTGTGACTATATTGAAAACAATTACACCGGGGAGTTGTATGATAAAATAAAAAGTTACATGAAGGGTGGTACATTTGGTCAGAGCAGGTGGTGTACTTCGCCTTCTGCACCCTGTGTCAAGCCTTTTACATAGGCAAAACCATCAGTGCTTTAAAAATCGGAGGATTTATCGACACCTTAACAAGTCAGCAGCGCTCTGATAAGAGTGCTCTTAGTAGACATACACAGTTCTGCAAAGGTTTTGACAAGTTTTTCTTTCTGGTTCTTGAACAAATAGCAGCTACTGCTTACTCCAGTGATTGGATGACTACTTTATTACACCGGGAGATGATTTGGCAGTTAAGGCTTGACTCCATCACTCCACCGGGGATAAATGACAACATTTCTATATTTAGTGAATTGAAAAGAAGAGCAATTATATTGTAGATGTCCTAATTTATTATTCATTACAGTTTCATAAAGTATTTTTGATATTTTCAATAACAGTAACATCTGCTTATCACTTCAGGGTTGATTAAATCATTTGCGGCTTTCTTGGTCTAGTAGAATGTGATTGATCAAAGGTGGAGGTGTGGTTCATTATGTGAAAACAATTTATTTGGTTTTATGTTTTGTGTAGTTGGTTTTGATGATGTCTAGTTATGCAGTAGACGAAAGTGCTTAACCTTTGATGTTTTTACCGCATTAAAGACCTCAAGCACACTTGCTGATATGTCTTTTTTGTTTTCTTTATTTTTTGATTTATTACCAGTACCATTTCTTTCTATTAAAAAAGCAATTTTGTTAAGAAGTGTGTGTGGTGTATAGACTGTAGCATACTACCCTGGTACATTTGTTGCAAGACGTCTTCTACAGTTTACAAAAACTACCCTTTTTTTTCCCCTTCCACCAGGAGAAGACCATTATTTTTGTCTTTAAAATAGATTGAGGGGACTGCCAGACCGGGATGCTGCAAATGATAATGCAACATGTAGCTACTATTCTGAGAATCAGCATTCTTTTATGAAGCTGCATTGTCCTTACAGCTTCTAAAATCAATACTGCACTCATTCACCACTATTACCTGCCAATCAAGCCTGTTTACAGGTTGCTTTCAGTGCAGCTTCCCGCTTTGTCTCACCCTATTTATGGCTCTGGCACTGCATTAAAACCAAACTGTCAGCTTTTAGACAACTCAGACAGTTTACAAGGTCCTCAAATAATCCTCCTAGCTCAGGTTTGGAGTTTTTTTCTTTTTTTACACATCATACTTCTAAGCATTCAAGACTGGTAGATCAAGTTTTAGACTAAGGAGACAGGAATTCTCCTACTTGATTACACAGCTCTTGCTATTTTGTATTTAAAAGCATTTTTAGAAAGATTATGCTACCAAATAAATGGAAGTACAGATTTGCCTTGGCTGCCTAATCAAATTATTAATTTTTGCTGCCTACAAAATGCTACATCATTGCCACTCCTCCTTGGTGATCTTCTCTTCCATTTGTCATCATAAGCCAATAACTGGAATGTATTGACATTATTACTTTATCTGGAATAGCTGCCACTGCTTTCACAAATACCATTTTCTCCCAACTGCTCTTTCAAAGGGATTATTCATTATATTCATTCCACTCTCTGTGTGCTGAGGATAACAGGCTTTAGAGATGAAGTTATAATTCATTCAACCTAAGGGGCACTTGTTATACCCTAACCCTCTGTAGCTCCAAACCTGATGATGGGTAGCGCTCATTATATCATCTCTTCAAAATACTTGCAAATGCACATGCCAGACTCCAGCTACAGCATGCTCTGCTTAAGCATGTATATACCTGTCACAGACCAAATGCTGCTAGGAATCTGCTGTGACACCCACTCTTCTATGGGTGTCATAAGAGAAACACTTCCACTGTCCCACCTGAAAGATGGTCAAGTTAGTGGCAGCCACTCACTCCTTTCTTCACTTGTCAGTTCCGTCACAGCTGTGCAGCTGTAGTTGATCATGGGTTGTCAAGTCACAGTCAAAGCCTTATATCATTCTGTACCACAAAGCTGAACCAACCTGCATGGTTTAAACAGCACATTTCTCCTAAGATGATTGGCTTCAGCTGGTCACAACCCGCACTAAATACAACATATTAGTTGGCAAAGACTCCCAGCTAGATAACACTTACGAACAAGCCTCGCAGATGCAGCATAATAATTTTGCAGTGTCACAAGTAAGCAGCACCCTTTATGTTGGTCCCACAAGATATTAAAGATTAGCTCAGAACTGATTAAGAGTGATCTTTCTCATCTACCAGTAAGATTAATCTTTAATCTTTCTTTGTTCATGGGAATTACCCACCTTCCGATCACTGACAGACTGCACTCTCCAACAAATGACAAATGGAACTTCTTTTGGTACAATATTACGTTTTCTAGTAAATGTGGATTGCTAGAGGTTTTGTCTGTTGCAAACCAGTGAGTTAAAGGCAAAGCTAAAAGCCACTGGCATGTGCTGCACCCACTGGAAAGCAACACACCAGCATGAACTGCACAAACGTTATTTGATGCTGAGAAATACCGCAGGCTTGCAGAAAAAAATTAAAATCTACCTTGATTTTTTTCATCTTCTGGCTGCCACAGACAATATGACCATTGTCTACTGCTGGTTTCCATCGGTCTCCCAACCACTGTTAGGCCAAGTGCTTTACCCCCCTGGACTAGGGTTACCAACCTGACAGCACAGTTCACAGAGCAATTATCCATCTTCTAGGAGGAAGTAGAGGAGCTGGAGGTGCCTCAAGCAAATATAATCTATTTCAAACTCAATACATTGTTTTGTATGACAGGACATTCCTCTGAGGGCGTAGAGTGCAATAGCATAAGAATGCACCCATGAGCCAAGTGGCATATTCATTCCTTTCTGTTTACTGGAGAAAATGGGCTTTACAGGTGATGACATCACACAGTCAGCCATAAGGAATATTTGTTATGTCCTAAACCTCTTACCCCAAGACAGCTGATGGACATGGCCATGACACTAGACTCCCAAAATACTTAAACACATGCCAGACTCCAACTACAGCAAAGCTAAAAGCCAGGGATAAGGCATACACTCACTGGAAAACAACAAACCAGCACGAACTATGTCAAACCTATTTAAAGTTGTGAAATTATGAATGAACTCCCCATAGGTAGGAATGCTATTATCCCAGATGATTTCAATTCCTCAATTACTAACTGGGGGGCCTATACCACCAATATAGGATATGAACAAAAATGTACATTTTATAAACAAAAACTACCCAAACCCAACCAGATTTTAAAGAACCTACTAAAAACAGAATGTGCTTAGTTTGCTCAAAGTGAGCATCTACAGTACATGTACCATCCTAAGGTATACCCCTCACAGATAAAGTCATAGATCTTGCATAACTAACAACCTTTCTCCATTATAATCTTCAAACTGCTAAAACAACTATCATTTATTTCATGGACTTCAAATAGAGATAGTTTCTACTCTCTACACCCATACTCTCTACCCTCATCTGCCCATATAAAAATCTAACAACCCTTCGATCAGTGAATAAGGTACCAGTAGCTACCCCCATGCTATTTCAGGTGCTTTGATATTTTCTATTAATTCCTACTGTAGTAGCTCACCTCCTAAGGTTTGGTAAACTTTATAAACGTTACCCTAAAAAAAAAAAAAATGTTTTATTAGTCCTTTTACTCAAAATGTTTAACTTATTTACTAGGGTATGTTACTATAACAGTACTATATAAATGTTCCTGTATTTGAAATGTTTTACCTGTCTGACATTATCTGTATTGTATATAGTCAAGATTTCTGTCTTTTAAATTGTCTTAATGTGGATATGGTCAAGATTTCTGTCTTTTAAATTGTCTTAATGTGGGGCTTTTCTCACCGGGCCTCCGCTGAAAATGGACACACACCCAGTTGGACTATCCCAGCCAACAAATGTAAAATAAAATAAATAAATAAATCTGTTTTTATTGAGTTTTGAGGTCCAAATAAACAGGGCGTCACGATTCCAGAGTGGTACCCATTAATATCCAGGCTTTTTGTTTTAATTTTTTTTTTTTTTTGCTATTTTGAGCTAATGTCATCGCATGTCATCGCATGTGCGATAACGTCAGCTCCGTGAAATGGCCTACCAGCCTGTCAGAATTGAGCTCAAGGGCTCATGTGCTTGCATTTCTGGCTGCTCCAAGTGGGAATGGAATAATAGTGGTGGTTCTGTAGCAAGGGAAGACACCAGCGATTGGAGAGGTAATTTATTTTCTGGTGCACAGGAAACCCATGAGGGAATGGAAAATGTTGGTACAGAAGAAGCCACGAGAGAACGCAGAATGCTGGTTCAGAGGAAGCTACGAGGGAACGGAAAATGTTGGTGCAGAGGAAGCTAGGAGGGAATGGAGAATGCTGGTGCAGAGGAAGCCACGCGGGAATGGCGACCGGAGAATAGTAGTGGCAAAATGCAGGACTAGGTAAAGCATAAAACTAGTTCTGCACAGAAGCGCCCGTTAAAGAGCAGGAAGGCAGTGCGCTATGCATAGTAATGAAGGTGCGCTGGCCGAGCTCCTAGGCTTACATGGAGCATGTACGAGTGCAGGGGGCTTGTCTGAGAACAGAGCTCTCAGAATAAACATGCCCTTGCAATGTCGAACAGCAGAAGCTGTTAAGAAATGAGCAAGATGGCTCACAGGTGTCCTAATATCACCACCAACAGACCCCCCATGTGTACAACAGCAACAGGACATATAAAGTAAAAGAAGAAATCCATCTATATCTTTTAAAACACCGATCAAAGCTAACCGTAGGTGCATAGGTGTTGCCCACTGCTTAGCTAGGGTTAATGTATGTCTCCAAACTGTACAACATGAGCTGACCCTCTAATATACCGATTCCTAATCCTATCCATCCTAGTCACACCGAGTGCAAATCTTAACATCTTTAACTCTGCCACATCCAGCTTTGACTCCTGCCTTTTTGTCAATGCCACCGTCTCCAACCCATATAACATAGCTGGTCTCACTACTGTCTTGTAGACCCTTCCCTTTCACTCTTACTGATGTCCGTCTGTCACAAATCACTCCTGACACTCTTCTCCACCCATTCCACCCTGCCTGTACTCTCTTCTTCACCTCTCTTCCATATTCACCATTACTCTGAAATGTGGATCTCAAGTACTTAAACTCGTCCACCTTTACCAATTCTACTCCCTGCATCCTCACCATTCCTCTACCCTCCTTCTTATTTACACACACATATTCTGTCTTAGACCTGCTGACCTTCATTCCTCTGCTCTCTAGAGCATATCTCCAGCTCTCCAGAGTCTCCTCAACCTGATTCCTACTCTCACTACAGATCACAATGTCATCTGCAAACATCATAGTCCACGGGGCTTCCTGTCTGAACTCATCTGTCAACCTGTCCATCACCACTGCAAATAAGAAAGGAATCAGAGCTGATCCATGATGTAATCCCACCTCCACCTTAAACAGATCTGTCACTCCCACTGCAGTCCTCACCACTGTCACACTACCCTTGTACATATCCTGTACCACTCTTACATACTTCTCTGCCACTCCCGACTTCCTCATACAATACCACAACTCTTCTCTAAGCACCCTGTCATAGGCTTTCTCCAAGTCAACAAAGACACAATGCAACTCCTTCTGACTGTCTCTGTATTTCTACAATAACACTCTCAGAGCAAACATCGCATCTGTAGTGCTCTTTTCTGGCATGAAACCATACTGCTGATCACTAATCATCACCTCCCTTCTTAACCTAGCTTCTACTACTCTCTCCCATAACTTCAAGCTGTGACTGATCAATTTTATCCCTCTGTAGTTACTGCAGCTCGGCACATCACCCTTATTCTTACAATAGGTACCAAAACACTTTTTTCTCCACTCCTCAGGCATCCTCTGACTTCACAATCTTTCATTAAACAATCTAGTTAAAAATTCCACTGCCATTTCTCCAAAGCAACTCTATGCTTCCATTGGGATGTCATCTGGGCCAACAGCCTTTCCATTCTTCATCCTCTTCATAGCTGTCCTTACTTCCTCCCTTTTTCCTTTGCCCCCCCCCCCCCCCAAGGGCCAAATATAAAATCCCAAAAAAATTTCCCAAAAAATTTTCCCAAAAAAAACTTTTTTTGTTTTGTATGACAGGACATTCCTCTGAGGGCATAGAGTGCAATAGCATAAGAATGCACCCATGAGCCAAGTGGCATATTCATTCCTTTCTGTTTACTGAGAAATGGGCTTTACAGGTGATGACATCACACAGTCAGCCATAAGGAATATTTGTTATGTCCTAAACCTCTTACCCCAAGACAGCTGATGGACATGGCCATGACACGACTCCCAAAATACTTAAACACATGCCAGACTCCAACTACAGCAAAGCTAAAAGCCAGGGATAAGGCATACACTCACTGGAAAACAACAAACCAACACAAACTATGTCAAACCTATTTAAAGTTGTGAAATTATGAATGAACTCCCCATAGGTAGGAATGCTATTATCCCAGATGATTTCAATTCCTCAATTACTAACTGGGGGGCCTATACCACCAATATAGGATATGAACAAAAATGTACATTTTATAAACAAAAACTACCCAAACCCAACCAGATTTTAAAGAACCTACTAAAAACAGAATGTGCTTAGTTTGCTCAAAATGAGCATCTACAGTACATGTACCATCCTAAGGTATACCCCTCACTGATAAAGTCATAGATCTTGCATAACTAACAACCTTTCTCCATTATAATCTTCAAACTGCTAAAACAACTATCATTTATTTCATGGACTTCAAATAGAGATAGTTTCTACTCTCTACACCCATACCTCTCTACCCTCATCTGCCCATATAAAAATCTAACAACCCTTCAATCAGTGAATAAGGTACCAGTAGCTACCCCCATGCTATTTCAGGTGCTTTGATATTCTCTATTAATTCCTACTGTAGTAGCTCACCTCCTAAGGTTTGGTAAACTTTATAAACAATGTTACCCTAAAAAAAAATGTTTTATTAGTCCTTTTACTCAAAATGTTTAACTTATTTACTATAACAGTATTATATAAATGTTCCTGTATTTGAAATGTTTTACCTGTCTGACATTATCTGTATTGTATATGGTCAAGATTTCTGTCTTTTAAATTGTCTTAATGTGGATATGGTCAAGATTTCTCTCTTTTAAATTGTCTTAATGTGGAGCTTTTCTCCCCGGGCCTCCGCTGAAAATGGACACACACCCAGTCGGACTATCCCAGTCAACAAATGTAAAATAAAATAAATAAATAAATCTGTTTTTATTGAGTTTTGAGGTCCAAATAAACAGGCTGTCACGATTCCAGAGTGGTACCCATTAATATCCAGGCTTTTTGTTTTAATTTTTTTTTTTGCTATTTTGAGCTAATGTCATCGCATGTGCGATAACGTCAGCTCCGTGAAATGGCCTACCAGCCTGTCAGACTTGAGCTCAAGGGCTCATGTGCTTGCATTTCTGGCTGCTCCAAGTGGGAATGGAATAATAGTGGTGGTTCTGTAGCAAGGGAAGACACCAGCGATTGGAGAGGTAATTTATTTTCTGGTGCAGAGGAAACCCATGAGGGAATGGAAAATGTTGGTACAGAAGAAGCCACGAGAGAACGCAGAATGCTGGTTCAGAGGAAGCTACGGGGGAACGAAGAATGCTGGTGCATAGGAAGCTAGGAGGGAATGGAGAATGCTGGTGCAGAGGAAGCCACGTGGGAATGGCGACCGGAAAATAGTAGTGGCAAAATGCAGGACTAGGTAAAGCATAAAACTAGTTCTGCACAGAAGCGCCCGTTAAAGAGCAGGAAGGCAGTGCGCTATGCATAGTAATGAAGGTGCGCTGGCGAGCTCC